>NC_136651.1:4895980-5495980 GCF_949748355.1 Melanostigma gelatinosum
GCATGCCAACAGGTCGTCGATTTTGAGATGTCTTTCTCTGGAACAGTGTTGGATGGACACAAAATATGTGAATTTGTCGTTGATGGGAAGAGGATGCGTGGTAAAGAAAATATGATTTTAAAAAAAACAAAAAACTAGAGACTGCAAAACGAAGTGCAGTAGATGTTCTCGATGTCGCTGCCTTTGAAGTTTTGAGATGAAACAGTTGAAATTATCACTGCTTCTTAGGGTGTTTGTGGTGTCGAGCGCTTGGAAGATATTCGCTGTAAGAATGACACCCTTTTCCACACACACACACACACGCTATGTCCCCAGCATGTCATACTTGCACAGCTCCTCATCAGGATACCATTTTCTGTGATGTCCGTCGAAAATATATCATAGAAAACAGATTATAACTCCCTGAGAATCATCTAGTTTTTAAGTTTTCTTCAGTATCAAAGTAATGTCTATACATACGTGGTTAATTTGCAAACAGGAGCTTATTTCTAATGGATAATTCGTCATACTTTTAGTGGTGCCAATTTACCAAAATGAAACATTGAATGGTGATTTTGCTCATTGTCTGCTTGACGTTTGTCGTAACAACTTTACACGGTGGTTCTTTATCAGTGTTGTTTATCAGCCCCGAAGTGATCATAAAATCAATTAATCCAGGTTTAAAGACATTACCAGAGTGCTCAAGTGAAGTTGGCTTTTTTTCCCTCATCTTTGGTCTTTCCTCTCTGTCAGGTGGAGAGAAAGAGACACATTGGAAATGACATTGTTACCATAGTATTCCAGGAAGGGGATGACGCATCGTCGTCCTTCAAACCGTCTATGATCCGATCGCACTTCACCCGTATCCTTCACTCGGACATTGTCAGAGAAATGAAGTGGTCGTCAGCGACGTGTTCAGAAGGGGTTCTGCTATTGAACCGATATCACATCAGCCCTGCATCACTGAAGATGCGTGGATTGCTATTGTGTCTTCTACATAATCAGTGTTTCCTTTACGTCACCTCCAGATATTTTTGCATTAGTTAGGTATAATAGCCAGAATGACAGTTACAGGTGAGTGCTTTGATTGATGCTGGGGTTTGTGGTGTTCCAGTCCAGACTTTGTAACAACTGCTTTTTAATTCTCCACCTAGAAAGAAAATAATCCTCTTTATTGTTTCTGTGATTAAAAAGAGTGGTTGACTTTACTTTACCGTACTGTGGGACGTGCTCTGCATTATTTGTAGGTTCAAGAGAGACGCTACATATCTGCTCTTTGTCACAGGTTGAAGATTTTCTCAGAGGAGAGTGTTCCACTGTTTGGACCCCCTCTCCCGTCTCCGCCTGTATTTACTGATCACCAAGAATTCAGGGACTTTTTATTAGTCAAACGTAAGAAAACAAAACTTCACTCGGATACGGCCAATAAATACATGGACCACATTGCCTATCTGATCTCGCTTCATCTCTTGCAGTAATCAATGGAGAGAAAGCCACACTGGAGACGCCAACGTTTGCCCAGAAGCGTCAGCGGACCCTTGACATGTTGATCCGCTCGCTCTACCAAGACCTCATGCCTGACCTGCACAAGGTACCGCTGCACTGCCACCGGTCTAGTGTCTTGTTCATTCTTGGGTGAACGTACCTTTTTTATGTCTCCGCCTTGTCACTTCAGTCACTGGCAGCAACTGTAGCCACTGCTGAGTTGTGTTCTGCTGTATTCCACTGCAGCCCTCAGTCTGCCTCTGCATACTGCACCACACCGACCGGATACTACTGCAATGCTGACTTTCTCAGCAGGGCTCTCTCTCCTCACATCACTTTTGTTCCTATTTCTCTCGTGTCCCCCCCCCACCCCTCCTTTCACTGTTGCTCCTAACACGACTTACAGCAGTGTTTCACTGCTGCTGTTCTCACCCCCCGCTAGGGTCAGTCTCTAAGACCCCTTTCTGCTTTCTTTTTCCCCTGTGTGTGTGTGTGTGTGTGCGTGTGCGTTGGCGTTCCACGTTTAGGTTCCTTTTTCTCCCCAGAACATGTTAAACCGCCGGTCCTTCAGCGACGTGCTGCCTGAGTCTCCAAAGTCAGCACGCAAGAAGGAGGAGGCGCGGCAGGCCGAATTTGTCAGAATAGGGCAGGTAAGGTACTAATACACACACAAACGCAGTAATACCAACCAGCCAGAGCTCTGCAGCACCAAGGCAGAAACACCCACTTGTACACACACGCATGGAAACCGGGATGGACACCCAGACAAAGGTAGACACGCATAAAAAGCTTACATGGACAAACACACCTATCGCCACATGGCTTTATGGAAGTCATTAGTTTCAGGCTGTTGGTGAGATATTACACGTTCTTTGGACATATGTGTGGCCTTCTGTGAATTGAAGGATATTGTGTTAAAACTCAACAAGGCCTGTTTTTTTAGGTTTCAGTCTACATTGAAGATAAACACCGAGTAGATGTTTTCCATAGAACACTGAACTTTGTTTTTGAATTAGCTCGTTAAGATGCATGTTTATGCCACCAAAGATATCCTGTGTCATGTTTCCTCTGCTAGTTCTCTTCATCTGCAAACCCTGCCTGTGCAAAAGCCGAGGCATCGGCACATTGTCCTGTAAAGCATGAAAACAAAGGGATGGAGACGTGTTGAGTCATTGGTTATCCAGTTTTGTAGAGACGAGGCGTGCCTAAATATGCACGGAAACAAGGACTAAACAATGGGAGGCTAGTTCAATATCAGTGCAATGTGCATAATTCAGCAAGCTCGGAACACTGCTGTCCTCCTTGTAATGCATTTATATGCACGACTCGCATGCAGGGTCCAAAATGTGAATGTCTTGTCCAGACATTGTTTAGATATCAAGCACATGTTTTGTTTCAAGAAGTGGTCAGTTATTTTTAAAGAGAGGTTTAAAGTGCATTCTGCCTAAAGTGACGCATGTTGAACACGCCAGTAGAAGTACATTTACTCGAGCATTACACTAAAATATAGCTTTGAGGTACTTCTACTTTACTTGAGTATCTTTTTATGTTACTTCATGCGGAAAATGTTGTACTTTTTACTTCACTATGTTTGTCTTACAGCTGTAGTTACATTCCAGATAAAGATGTTACGTTAAAAAGCATATGAGAAGCTTATAAAATACATAATAGTACTGAAGATAAAATCTGTTCAGGGCCCAAAGTGGTACAATTATCCAAAATTTCATCAAATTTATGAAGCAGAATACATTTTTTTCTTCCTACCTCATTAATCATCTCACGACCCCTCAGCTATATCACATGACCCTTTGGAGGGAGACCAAACCCTTGGTTGGAAACCATAGGACTAAAAATGACAACAATAACCTCAACTTCACCTCAACCAGCTACAACAGCTGCATTTAAACTGGCAGTGCTGGATCAGTAGTAACACTCTTTATAGTGGCATATGTTATGAAACTTTAAGTACATTTTGCTGTTCTTTTACATTGTGTTATTCATGTTTGTACTTTGACAAAGGATCTAAGTACTTCATCCAGCATTGCAAGCCAAAGCATATAGGATTGGCAGATGTCTCTGTTGTGTCATATCTGATTTGACGTTTTGTCTTTAGGCTCTGAAGCTGAAGACCATTGTGAGAGGAGACGCCCCAACTAGCCTTGTTACCACCGGCCTGTGCAGAAAAGAGGTGACGACACGTCTTTGAGACGTTTCACTGCACTGCAAGTGGATATTAATTCCAATATATGTGTCTACCGGTACTAATATGTTTGTGTGTGTCTCTACACGTATGTTGCAGCCATGGGAGTCCCAGACGTTCAGCAGCACATTCCCCTATGAGATCGTGTGTGCCGACTCCTGGGGTCAGTCTCTGTTGGCTGCCACCGACGCGGCCGGGGTCATGCTGCTAGATGGTGAGGTCATCCCGAATCGATGTCTCCCCATGTCCTCTAAAATACAGCCGCCCATCCATATCCATTCAATACTGCACTCAGCAGAATGCCAAGGCTGACAGCTAACATGATGATGATAATGACGTTGTCCTCTTTCAGGCCCTGATCCAGCTTCGTCCAACACTGGTGAGTGCAACGCAACAGTATTTTGACATGACATATTTGTCCGATTTTAACCGTCTATTTATTGTGATGTATGCGTTGTGTTTTCAGAGACGCAGGCTGTGCCCCCAGTCCAGGTGTTTGACAAAACCATGGTGGTGAAGCAGGTGCACGTTCTGGAGCCTCAGGACCTGCTTATCACCAGGGCTGACAAAGGTGGGCCGAGACTGCAAAACATCCTCCCTGCAGCACTTCACAGACTGCTTCCCCCTAGAAGCATTCTGTGTCATCCCCTCGTTCATGCCTCATTTCAACAGTATTTACAGCTCATCTTCTTTCTTATTATTCCCATCGCTCTGTCTTATGTCATCTCTTTTCATCTCTCGCTGTGAAGTTGAGTACATACTTACCATTTCCACCTCCGCTGGCCCAGTGAACACATTGATCCCTGGCTGTGATCTAAGGGAGCTGACCTATAGAGAACCAATCCCCGGTGTGTGTGTGTGTGTAAAAGAGTGTGTTCATGTTTGTCCTGCAGGACTGAATTGACTCAGAGAGGAGAGGGCTATAGACGGACATGCAGAGAGACAAAAATCACAAATGAAACATACAGAACTACAAGCATAAAACACAAAAAGTACAAACAAGAAGTCGAGCCGAGTTGCCTCGAGCAGAAGAGCATGTAACTAATAACCCGGCAGATGATTAGCTCACCCTAATATTGACAAACAGGGTTGACTCGGTTTTGATGGCGATTATGTGATGGCAGCGCAAACATTTGTCTGTGGGCTTTGATTAAGCTTCAGAGAGAGCACAAGCCTTAAGAAGCCTTCTAGTAATCCTCCTGCAGCACAACGCTATTGTCTGGCCGTGGGAGGATGCTGAAGAAGGCTCTGCAAATTAAGAGCACCCTTCATGCAAAACAGAAGTGGCCTTTGTTTCGTTTTCCAGGGAAGGACGCTCGCCTCTATGTGTACAGACTCGGCACGCTCAAGAGAGGCCTGGAGGAGAAGCAGCTCGTCAGAAGCAAGTGTGACAGCCGGGAAAATAAACTGGAGAAAACCAAAGGTACAACAAGAGGAATGAAAGAATGAGCGCAGTGTTGCACACACTGCAAATTAATCCCTGAAACAAACGAGAAAAATATGCTGTAATCTCGAAAAATGTACTTTGATTCAGCTGTTTTGAAACAACAGTCAGGTTGTACATTCAAACATTTTGTTTTTGCTTGCTGCAATTATTTCTCCTGCTCATTCCGGCCATTGAAGAGATTGCCTCCTAATGCACTTAGACATGTCGGCCTAAAGCGGGATATCATGACCTTTCTGAACGTCCTTTTGGCAGTGCAAACGCACAACCTTTAACCCGCTGCTAGTGTCATGCCAGCTGTCTGTGGTGGATGCATTGATCTGTGGGATGCTGCCAGGGAACACCACCCACAGCACAGCACATGTCCAATGGGCTGTCTGCCTGTCTCTCTATCTCTGCCCCCATTCTACTCCTCCTCCTCTTTGTCCCAGGCTGTCATTTGTACTCCATCAACACTCACCACGGCTCAGAGCTGAGGATTGTGGCTGCCATCAGGAACAAACTCCTCCTCATCACCAGGAAACATCCGCGGTTCCAAGGCTTGAGCGCCGTCGCCCCTTCGGCAGAGTCACCGGTGGAGGAGTTTCAGTACATACGGGTACAACAAACTCGACATGAGTGAATAAAAATATCAACAGGACAATAGAATATTAACTTACTTTTAAATAAATTCGTTTTTTTTTTTTTTTTAAGTGTCTTAAATGCCCCAATTTGCATATATTTACCTCATACTTCTCAAAGTCAAAATTATATTACATCAAGTCTGAGCACAGACATGATATTAATGATAGATGTTAAGATGCAGTGTGACTTACACTTTCTGAGGATATTGTCATCTCCAATGTCAAATAAACTGAATAAATCTGCATTTAAATCTGAAAATAAACATCCTTTTGATCCCAAACTTATCCCGCAGTGACATATGTCAGCTTATTCATGCCTACAGTGCAGAAAGGAAGTACTAACTGCTAATTTGGCATACTTTTAATGGTGCCAATTTGCAAAAATGTCAACAAATTTTTTTAAAACGGGGATCAAGTTTAGCCCAAAACATAGAGCTTTCATATCTACTGAAATACTCGTAAAAAATAATAGTATTATAAAAAAGATTGAAAAGACAGCATTATTACCATTTTTCATGTTGTACTATATTTGTGTTTGTGTGAGCACTGAGGTTATTGTGTACCATCGACCCATTAGGAGATCTGTCTGTGTGACCCGCCGGTGGTGATGGCGCTGGTGGACGGGCCGACGGGGGAAAATGACAACATGATCTGTGTGGCCTATAAGCATCAGTTTGACCTGATCAATGAGAGCACTGGCGATGCCTACCGGCTACATCACGTCGACGCCAACAGGGTGAGGCAACGCGTGCACGTACATACGCGCACGCAAACCTTTTAATGGTTTTCTGATTTGAGACCAGAACAATTCGTGGCTTTATTTACCTGCTGAATAACAGGCTGCCTATGGGTGAATCAACACGTTGTCGTTCACAGCCACCAGCTGGGCAAGGACTGAGTACGCTGGAGGATGAACAGCTGTTATAATAAGACATCCTTTTCTGCTTTAACAATTTCTCCTTTGGAAGAGTAAAGTAAATAAGTAACAAACTGTTGAAGAAGTGTATCTTTTATATTGTCTTGAGGGTATGTGACCTGGCATTATTTCTCAAAAACCTGACCTGACCTTTTGGATCTCGTTGAAACGATTCCCCGAAACTGACTCGTCTCTGCCTGCAGGTAAATTTTGTAGCAGCCATTGATGTGTATGAAGACGGGGAGGCGGGTCTGCTGCTGTGTTACAACTGTGAGTCTTCCTTGAACTCTGGATATTTCAGATTTTATTTCATTCAGGTCTGCTCTCAGCCACTGCACCTTTCTGGAATAAAAATCAAAGCACAGACGTAGCCACCTACTTTAGCTTTCTTATGTCTGGATAATATGACAAATGGAGCTCAAATGTTACAGTTACGCTTTCAAAGTTACAACACAACACAGACAAAAGCAGAACAATTGAAATCATTGAATTAGAACGGTGAACCTGCTTCCTGTGTGTCCTTGCAGACATTTGCTACTATAAGAAAGTTTGTCCATTTAACGGCTCCACACCGATGATCCAGGCCAACACCTCCGATTTCCACTTCAGCTGGAACCAGATGCCCAATGCTATCGGTAGGTTACCGCCGGCCTGGCCGGAGCTTGCTGTTGCCATGGAAACACCATGTGTAGCCGCAAGCATCCCATTGGCCGACGTGATTATTTGTGTGTGTGTGCGTGTGTGTGTGTGTGTTTTTATTAATGCATATGGTGATGAAAAGCAAATACAATTGGTATTGAACCTGTAACCCGACCCAGTTGATAACAACATGCTGCTGCCCTCCTTACACACACACACACACACACACACACACACACACTCACTCTAATAATTGCGTGATCATGTCCAAGCTCTTTAACGCTCCTCTTCCTGTCAAGTTGCAGCTGTGAGACGGTTTGTTTTGAGGGTTTAAGAGATTCTTCTTTTGCTTGTCGACACTGGCTTCCCACGCGGCGGCGCAGTTCGCTCTCACCTTGTTGTACAAACGGGGAAGCGTCCGGAAGCCCCGACGAGAGATGTTCAGCCTGAGTGTTGTGTGTGTCTGTCTCATTGTTCTGCGTCATGATGGCGTTTCAGAATGCCCTTCTGGGTGAAACTATCAATCATCTCGTATTGTGGGTGGTGAGCAAATTCCATCCCCCTTTTGATCGTTTTCTGATGGTTTTAACATGTGCTCATGGTGTCTTTGCAGTCTGTGCGTTTCCTTACATCCTGGCCTTCACAACGGACTCCATTGAGATCCGGCTGGTCGTTAATGGTAACCTTGTGTACACTGCAGTGGTCCCAGAGCTACAGTTGGCTGCCTCACGGGTCAGTATGATTGAGAGCTAACTCAATATCATGTCCCCGTCCTGCTGTTGTGCACTGCCACTTTGTAAATGATATATTTCATTCATACTTCATTCTTTTATGTATGAAAGTAGAACTACACGTGTACCTACAACACACTGGGTTTCACTTTAGCAGGAGTCCTTCTGAGATTATGAGTGCTAGAAGGCCTCACTCTGTGTTATAGAAGTAGCTGTCTCAGCTTTCTCGTTTCAAACCATCTTTATTACCCTGGTGGGAAATATGACTAGCAATCTGCATGGTTACAAATCAATAATACACATTATTCATACACATAGATCATTTAAAAAAGACCACAGTGCACACATAGTTATTCCTTCTTTTTCCCCATGTTTCACCGTTATCCTTTCTGTCCCATTTTCCTCCTTTAGTGTCTCCCGACATGTTCGTCATGTCTCTGAATTGACCTCTTTTGCTCTCTGTCACCGACAGTCGGACATATATTTTGTTTCCTCGGCCCCGGTGAGCTCAGCCTCCAACTGCAGTTCGAGAGACACCAGTTCCCAGAGTTCCCCGCAGACGCCCACCGGCTATGAGATGCCTGTGTTCCCATCACCGCTCGGCGATGGTAAGCCCCCCCCCCCCCCTCCGCTCAGCGAAAGCACCAGAGGATGTTGATAGTAGTAACTTCAGTTTTTAATTTCAGCTTTGCCTGCAGCTCTGTTTGCCTTTGGATGCTGCCATGTTAGCCTAGAGACCCATTTACATAAACCTGTCTCAGCAGAATGGTGAATTGAAGCTGCAGCCTTTCTCCTCCAGAGTTGTTTCTTTCTCACAGTCGAATCATGTGTAGTTTTCTAGGCCAAGACATTCAGTTGCATTCATCTTTCCCCTCATTACTACGTCATCCTTTCTCAAGGTGCAATACCGACATAGTTTCATAACGAACATGAAAATGTCTTTCCATAGCTTCTTTTTTAACTAACATATACAACCCTGCTGATAGTTTTAAATACGTTAGCACATTACTTACAAATCTTGTTAACTTCACATTATAGCTGACTATTTTCCACATATTTCAAATGAAATCATTTGCCTTCATTTATTTCAGTACAATATGAAATTCAACTTGCATCTATACTTTACAGCAGCTGAAAACATGGCTTATAACTATATTATATAAGTATTTCTCAATGAAGTTAAGCATCCAGTAAGAAAACTTTGGCAGAAAAGTTTGTGTTCGTAAGTTTGAGCAAGAAGCTGAATGAGAAAATGTTTAATTTGTTGTTGCGAGTCTGGATCTTTTTTTTGAAAACGTAACTCAACCCAGTGGCGTGTTCAAGGACCTTCTAACATTCAAGAGTGTAATGCTGATGAGTAGGATAATGTGAAATTAGTTTTGTGCATTTAAAGAATAGGGCTGGTTTCATTCTGTATTTTTTTTAAATGTCAGAAATCACTTCAAAAGACCAAAACCAATAATGTAATAATCTGTCTCTCAATATTTACAGCGTCTATAATAAGTTATATCAGGCTTTGGTCTTACTGGCAATTTTTGGTCTCTTCATGAGATTTGTTGATAATAAGAAATATATAGAATATCTTTACGTTATTCTTTGAAGTAATGCCAACTCTCAGAGTTTGGAGCTTCCATGAACACACCAATTTTCAAAACAGTGATCCATATCACATAACTTTAATGCAATGATTACACAACGTTGACACACATCAAGGCAACACAGTGTACTGTGATCGGTTCTCTTGCAAACTGACTTTAACAAAATAGTTAAATAAAAGGAGATCCGTGGTTGCAACATACGTAAGTAATTCCATCTATACATTCCATCTATGGCACCTATGTAGATGTAATGAGTTAAAAATATATCCTTTCAATTCCTATAAGACGTGACGAACGGACTAATCATCCACATACCTCCCACCATTCAAGGCACACAATAAGTGTCCTCCGAGGCGGAGAATGCTTTCAAGGATGATTGAGGATCAATACGAGCCCCTACCTTGCACCCTGCATCCCACTATTCTCTCCCACTATATTGTGTTTGACCATTCGGAGTCTTCCCGACCCTCACAGTGGACCTGCGGGATGCACAGCTGTGGTTAACGACACACAGGTTTGTCGTTCAGCACAACAGACTGATGGACCGTGGCAATGACTTTCTAGCTGTTAACAGGGACACAAAGTCGTCCTGCAATTCTGACGGCTGCGGGGAAGGACGAGGCCTGGGGAGAACAATTATTGAAATGTTCTGCTTGTGTGCACCATCAAAGTGGGGAGCGGGTATTTACAGGTCCCATTAAGGCTAACGGGGAGGAGGGTTTGACTGTCGCTGCTGCAATTAGCCGAGGACAGGCGTTATGCTTTTAGGCCGGTTCGAGTAATCGTTTCTCTCAAATGGATTCTCATTTGCTTTCCTGTTTTAGCTGGTTATTCGTATGATTCTGCATCACTGGGAGTCGTACACCTAACGGAGAACCGTGTGTGTATCTGTGTGTTTGGTTTGTGTAACCCTCTTCTTCATCCCTGGTTCAGATTCTATACGGATCCCCTATGGTACCAAGCTTTCCCTGTACATGTCTAAGGATGCCGAAGGTACTGCAGGATTCTCCCACAACTCGTCCTCAGTTGATGAAAATGATGCTCATAATGCTGCCCCACTACCATGCACATGCTCTCAGAGCGTACCACCCTGTCTGCTCCAAGGCGGCATGTTGACTTGAATGCTAAGTGAACATTATGTCTTCCCCATCCCCCCTTCTGTCTTAACTGATAAAAAAGCATTAGTGCGAGGGCAGAGTGAGCGAGAGGGGGGAAAGGTGATAGAGTGCAAAGTAAAAAAGTGAAGCAGAGGAGATAATGTTGATCAAAGGGGGAGGGGGGTTCAAATGACAGGGGGAGGAGAGGAGGTGCAGAAAAGGTATGAATGAGTGCAAGAGAGAAGGGAGGGGTTGGTGTATCAGCATGAGGTTGGGAGAGAAGGGGGGAGAAAAGGGAACGAGGGAAGGAGAAGACGCGTCTGCCGCAGCATGATTTACAGATTGCACTGTCGCCATGGAGACTTTTGTCAGCCCTCTCTTCGATCCAAAGTGCTCGTCCAAATAGCAGTGCCACAATCGGGGGGCGGGGGTGATTCAGATGGGGAAGAGAGGTTAGAAGGTGTGCTGACAAAAATCCCATCCTCTAACTGCCTGTGCGCCTGCCGTATCTGCTCCTTGGGGAGGGTTTCATCTGATGCAATCGCACCAGTAATGTGAACAAGATGCTGTTACTGATGCGGCTGCTAGCCGCCACCTCCCTCCACTGGCTTAAAGATGCGCCAACGACCTGCAGCAAAACATCTCTCTGCTGTGGAGAATTTGACTTCAATTAGTGCTGAAAACACCCCCTATATTTATATGTAATTATTCGCCAGTGTGATGCGGTGCGACACTTCCCCTGGTCCAGAAACGCATGTGGAATATATTGATCTCTGTGATTATATATTCTAAAATAACTGCATGCTTTCCCTCCACATTTTGGTTGATTGCCATTCTTTGCTGCTACAAGAGAAAACCGATCTGTAACAACAGTAACACAGTGTACCTGTCAGACGTCGGCAGTGGCCCTATATTTTTCTCCGCGGCGCTTTGCTCACCTCTCACCCGTTGACATTTCAGATGAGAGCTCTTTGTGCGGCGTAGCCTCCACATTGATTCACTCGCATCCATGTTACTTACTGTCAGCCTGCCTCATGGAGAAGAGCTGCTGAACTGCAATACTGCTCCCCGATGGCACGATTGGTCACTGCAGGATGACACACTGCAGATTGTGCCATTTGAAAAACTCCCAAACATCCAGCTGATGCGTCCCAAGCAGACTTTAAGCGTTTATAGTCTCTGCTGAATAATATATGGTCTGCTATAAATGATTACAACTATCACATTAGCTCTCTGTAGTAAGGATGATTCATTTTAAGATCACGTGCTGTTTCAGGAAATAGGACTATTAATCACTTTAGACCCGAAGTCACAAAAAGGTCATTTTGCATATTTTTAGATTGATTTCTTATATTCTAGGCAGCCGTTGTTTACCTTTCATGTGCTATGAAAATAGACTCTCAGAGGCTTGATACTTGCTTGAGGTTCATTATCTATTGCAATAAACACTTATTTTTATTTGATGCTGTTGCAATCAGTGTCTGTTTCGAAAACCCTCTCTAATGATGCATTCAATTACTCTTTAACTACATAAAATCACCAGTTCACATCATACTTTCAACTGCATCTACAGTATGTTTGCTTGCTATTTCTGTTGTGAGCTTAATTTTCCATCGATGCAGCACATGAGAGCAATGGCGACTGTTAAGAGGGTCCTTGAATGCACCACCAAAGAGGGCTTCAAAGGAATAGGATTACATGATGGTTGATGCCACTCTCATGTCCGTCCGGTAAACATGAAGATACTTCATATGCCTCTCATGTATGAGCATTAGCTACATTAGAGTCACGGATGTAAGCAACTGTTTCTGTGAAAAATAAATACTCATTGCATGGACAGAAGTCGGACCATGACATGAGAGTGGTATCCATCTTCTCCTCTAATGTTGTGCAAGAAACCAAATAAACGTATTTTCCCAAAACTTTTTCAAATAGTCACATCTTCCAAGTGCATTGTCGTGCAACAGCAATGTAATTTTGGCAAAAAAATGAAATACATTAACAATGTTCAGTGGCTGCGTAGAAAGTCGAAAAAGGACATGGTATGCTTCAGAAAGAACTACATTTCCGTAGCTAATGAGGTAATGCATGCAGAAACCGTGCTTCAGGCCAGGAGTTTCATGCATTTCTCATTAACTGCCACGTGTTTCTCACGCTTTATATGCGTCTCTTTTTATCTCATGTCACGTGGCTCCTTCCTTCTTTCTGACTTTATCTACTGCGCTTTCCTTTTTCCATCCTTCTCGTCCTCTGGGTTTCTTCCTCCCAGGTGAATTGGCGTGTAAGCACATGTTCAAGATCCCTCTGTGTAACTTGGTGGGCCGCAGCATCGAAAGGCCCCTCAACTCCCCTCTGGTCAACAAGGTGCTGACGACGCCGGCCCCCCCCATGGTGCCCCCAACTACCCTCATCTCCGCCACGCACTCGCTGTCCCTGTCCCGCATGGAAATCAAAGAGATCGCCAGCCGCACACGCAAGGAGCTGCTTGGTAAGAACTAAATAAACACCAAATAACAAATGTATTTTAGGTTGGCAACGGCATACTGCAAGGGGATAATTCTTGTTTACAGATTAAACAACTAAGAAATACTGTTAATTATTAAGGTTTAGAGATGTTAGTGGGCAAGCTGTTTTCTCCAGACTTTATGCTAAGCTAAGCTGCTAGCTGTAGACGTATACTGGAGAGACATGAGTGGTATCGATCTTCTGATGTAACTGTTGTCAAGAAAGCAAATAAGCATATTTCCCAAACATAGAACTATCCCTTTAACTCCTTTTTACATTTTATTTTCACACAAACAAAGGCTTGACAGAGGAACCAAGTGGAAAGTCTGACAGTGGAACAGTGAAACAGAGGAAGATGAGCAAGAAGAACACGGAGGAAGCACTGACGTCCACAAACAGCGACAGGTATCAGATTCATCAGCAGCAACGTCGCACATTTAACACTTGCATAATGTGACGCGAGCTGGAGTCATACGGTTCTAATCACAGGTTAGCCTCGGAGTCTGCCGAGACGGACCTGGACGTCCAGCTGCATCGTTCGCCCAGTTCGGAGGCCGAGCCAGAGAAGGCGGTGCGGCGAGAGGAGAGCCCGCCTCTCGCCAGCGCGTTTGCCCTGTCCACATCCTTCGAAGACGATGTCCTGGACCTAAAGTGAAGACAATCCCACCGTGCACGTCTCTGCCCACCCACTCCTGTACTGTCACCATTATTTTATTGTTTTAGTTGGTTTGTTTTTAAATTTGTTTGTTGAATTATTTTTTCTGAACTTTTTTTTTGTTGTTGTTGTTGTTGTTATCCCTGTATCTTGGGTCTCCCCCATTCATCGGACGAGATGAGTGCAGCGGGAGTTGGATGCGTCTGTGTGCGTTTGTTTTTCGCGAGCCTACCCTCAGCCACTGTGTGTTGGGTGTCTGTGTTGCCCCGCGGAAAATAACCCAAAGAGGCGGTGAGGTTATGTAAGATGCCGTGGTTTATTCAGAGCTCTGCAACAGCCTTGAGATAATGTTACCAAACCACCAACTGAATGTAAATCTGCGCACCGAGGCACGACAACAATCTCCGCGTTCACAATGCCCTCTGAAGTTGCTCGCGCTTAATGTGTTGTATATTATGTGATTATTTCCGATCCACTTTCAAATGTTGTATGATATGCATATGTGTACATCTGTTTATACATGAAAATGCATACACAGTGACAGGCATGTATGCCTGTCATGCCTGTGATGCATATTTATAGATATATTATAAAAATCCATTTTATTCCCATATTTAGTGAAAGTATGATGTTTTATGCTCTCTGCATATCTTACGCCTTATTATTCTCCCTATTCACAGTACAGACAGGGCTGGAGGCAAAGTCTCCCACAAGTGCCATTTCCCAGCATCCTCCACTGAACTACATCTCTAACAGCCACCATATTCTGGTGTCTGAGAGTAGCAGCCATGATTGTAGTCCTCATTCGATTACTATATGGTGTTCCACAACTCCATTCAGTTTGGATGAATTCACTTATCGGAGGCCCTCTCTCATGAGGATGAGACATACTTAAAACTGCATGACCTGACTTTGCGACATGTATTGTGACTTCTGCTCCAAAAGAAATTGCTTCTGTGGAAACCATAACATCTGCGACATCATACCAAACATAGCCTCATAAAGCAAACCACAAGCTGAGACGACAGAAGTGTGGATGTTTTACGAGACTAGGTACGAGGTACGATGGCACAGCGAAGAGCAAAACTACAAGTAATACGTGAAAACTAAAGTTAAAACGCAGCATATTGCCTAACTACACTGAAATAGTATGAATTGTTTTAAGTGTCTTTTTTTTTTGTATGTCTAAGGTGCAGAGAAGTAATGAATTTGGAAGTGATCCCAATATTGAAACAATGTAGAAATAAATTCAAAATATATTGATTATATTACACAGAAACCCATTTCAACTGCACGCAGAAAGCATAGATCGTTTAGATAGTTGTATTCATCGTATTCTTCCTCATTTTTTTGGCACGACTACTTCAATACAGTTAAACTTCCTTCAAACTTAAACATGTTTAACCCTTTGAGGACATTGTCAGAATGCTTGTAGTATTCGTATCTTTCATACATTCCAAAATACAAGTTTTTCTTGGTTTTTTTTCCCAAATTCAAATGAAGGGATGCAATGTTCAGAGGTAGAGTGGGTGACATCACAAGCAGAGTGGGGTTGAGCTGTTAAACTCTTCAACTTCCTCTTCCTCCCATAGTTTTCACTGTTCATACACCATTCTTTTTCACCAAAACGTAGAAAAATGTCATCTCTCAAACAATTGAAATATCGAAGAGAACTGGCTCACACAGTTTGCGCAATGAGCCACGGGACCTCCATCCAATTGCCCCCATTGACTCCAATATTAACCGAGACAAGAAATTTCAGGAACAAAAACAGAAAACAGCAGTCTACAGTATTTCCACATTTTCGACAATCTTTGAGTTGAAGTATTGACTCTTCTTAATTTCAATTTACTGAACTTTCTGACCCAGTTTCTGCAGTTACCAACACACAGCTGATTGAGATTGTCTGATGAGACTTGTGCTTTTCTGATCTATGTAGTGTCGCAGTAGACAAGGATGTCGTATAACATTTTAACACAACTTCTAATTCAACTCCCTTTCAACTGCAGCTATTGTATTCTGAACTGGCACACATGCACACAAAGCAAGTCATGGCCCTTCAAACAAGGAATTAATGGTACAAATTCACACACGCATGTCCACATAAACTATGGAAAAACACATGCATCCATTTTTTCGAATGTATAAAACACTCATTTCCACACCTTTCACTGCTTACACTATACCGTAAATTCCGGCATATAAGCCGCAACTTTTTTTCACACGCTTTGAGACTGCGGCTTTTACAACGATGCGGCTAATGTATGGATTTTCATAGGCTAACTAGCTTTGCGCCGACAAAGTTGGATACGGATGTGTGTTAGAAAACATGAGCCCACACCCGTGCTCGCAACTGGATTGGTCATTACCAGCCATGACGTCTCCGTCCCTGATTCGTCACACTCACTATCAGTGACCCGTACCCGGAAAAAAACAAACTAATTTCAAGCGTTGCTGCTAGCACAACAGCTAACAGCTGTTGTGCTAGCAGCAACTGACGCCACTGATGACGCCGCTGGTCACGGGTCTCGCTAATCGCTCCAATAACAGCTGATTCCTCCACAGAAATGCAGACTTTTACTGTACTGTAAAAGGCTGCAGAGGAATCAGCTGTTATTGGAGCGATTAGCGAGCGCCGTGACCAGCGGCGTCACCAGCCCTATTAAGCGGCCAAGCCAGTTAGCTGTAAATGCTATTCAGAGCTACGAGTTACAACAACAGTTATTGCCTCGTTGCTTTTAGATTCTAATGAGAAGACACGCTGCTTCGTTTTACTTCTTCCGTTTGGTAGCCTTGAGAGACCTTAGTCTGTCAGTATGTCTGCATGAAGCATGAAAAGATGTACGAAGATATATTACATTCGCTAATGCTAATCGCGGTTAGCATTTCCCCATTGGCGGTAATGTTAAAATTAGCTTAGAAGCTAGCGAGTCGGACATGTTATGATGTTCAGAGAAGAAGACAACTTTAGTACTGTTAAAAGCATCTTGCCGTTCAACGGGGACACCTGCGGCTTATAGCCCAGTGCGGCTTATCTATGTACACATTATTTTTTTCTTTTAGAATTGGCAGGTGCGGCCTATATACAGGTGCACTCTGTAGTCTGGAAAGTACTGTATTTGCAGCCGTTTCTACTATTGCAACTCTTCATACTTCATTCATATGGTCCTTCATTTAAAGTTAAACCAGCAATGCTTTTTAGCTCCCAGCCATCCGTCAAGCATTACAGTCCGGCCGCCAGCTTTTCAGGCAATGCTGTCCAGCTCCCAGCAATTTGTGAAGCAATACAGTTTAGCGTCTGCTTTTCAGCAGCCAGCACTCAATCCCACTGCAATTTCTTCCGAAATTCTCAAGTATAAATGCACTTTTCATTCAAACTGAGCGCTGAGGAACTTGCATCACACCTGTGTGTCGGTGTGAACCCTTGAATCTAACATGAAACAGGGAAAATGTCCGTGAGGCAGTCAGTAAAGCCCAAAGACAAAGCTTTGGGGATCCACTGGTACTATAGATGGGTCAACAAACTGGGAGCAGTGGTCCCAACTATGCTAATGTGGGAATATGCGACCCCCTCTGTGGTGGTTTCACAACGCGGCAGCCTTCAGATCTTGCATGAGCCTCCTTCTCTTTACCGCTCACTCCTTCCCTCTGTTCTCCGGCCTGTCTCAGTGTGAACACTATAACGCAACTCAGTAACACTAAAAAGGGAAGCAGAAGAAGAATAGGATGGGGGGAGGGGGGTATTTTTAAAAAGGTACTCTAGTGTTTATTACTCTGGGTGACTGGGGGACGCCTGTCAGTTACAGTTTGTGACACTGCTTTTCCCACGTACGATGTTCCTATTTCGCTTGTATTTCTGTCAAGTACTCTTTGTTCCTACCTCCCCTTGGCATTTTCACTGTTTTTGTTTGTTTGTTTTTGTATTTTTAATCTATATTTACTGTTTAGACTGTTGCTGAACCTCTCTGTGATATCAAAATGAAAGAAAATGAACAAAAAAAACACCAAGTGTCTTAAAATATTGTATCGCCATCGTTTTTAATGCCAAGTACTACTTGTAAATGTTTGTGTATCAAATGTGGCCTCAAATGAAACTAAACTATATTATTATTGATATTATTATGATTATTATTTGAGCAATTATTTTAAACAAGTGCTGTAGACCACTGCTGTGAAAGTAGTCGATTCTGTTCATTGATATGTAATAAATATTTATGAAATTTGAACTCAATTTCTTGTTTGTTTGTTTTGACTTTCTATTTCGCGAATCATATATCTGACCCAGTAAATGTCTGACACTGTGGGACTACCAACAGAGTTGTTTATTCATTTTGAAATAATCCGTTTCCTACTGTGCACCAGGAGCAACGACGCGCAGAGTTGAGGTGTAGGTGTGAGCGGCTCATGCAGGCTGATGTTTTGAACACATGTTTAACAGCCAAACAGTGTGTCTGAGGTGTCTGAGGAGGTGTTTGGTGCAATCAGGCACCAAATACAGCGTATGAAAGGGAGCCTGACATGGGAACGCTGACAGTTAAAAAGCATCAACTGCGTCGTTGATTGGCTGCAGTCTTAGTTTAGACGTGCACATTAAATCAGTAGTTCAGATTTGCTTTTAAAAATGTCTTTCCTGTTTGCTGCTTGTTCAAAATTCTGCTGCCAGGATTTCAAAAACAAGATTAAGAACATTTTACTTCACCACGTCAATACGTTTTAAAGCTGTGATGGGCCTTAAACCCATGCTGTGTTCTCTTTGTCATTCCAAGGTGAACAATAAACTCAAAAAGGAGGTCTACAAAGAGACAGAACAACAGAAAAAAGAGACTTTCAC
This sequence comes from Melanostigma gelatinosum, assembly GCF_949748355.1. Lineage (NCBI taxonomy): Eukaryota > Metazoa > Chordata > Actinopteri > Perciformes > Zoarcidae > Melanostigma > Melanostigma gelatinosum. The sequence continues at coordinate 4,914,684 of NC_136651.1, forward strand.
AACTATAAACGTTGTGTGTCTGCTTGTGTGGGAAAGGTGGTGGGGTCCTTTTGCATTGTCAGTGCCCAGGGGCCCATTATTTCATAATACGCCCGTGCATTTGTTACGTTATCATAAACATATCAATTATAGTATATTGTTCAGTAAAGACTCTGAATTCTTCATATGCTATTAGAGCTGATTGTGACCACAAGGTGGAGATAAATAATTATGTAACTGCACTTTGATGAAATCACCAAAAAAAAAAAAGGATTTGTACTTGTTGGACTCTCTCTCTCTCTCTCTCTCTCTCGCTCTCTCTCTCTCTCTCTCTCTCTCTCTCTCTTCCCCCCCCCCCCCCCCCCCAAAGGCTACACCCATGAAACGATAGACCATCCCAGCCAATAAAAACTAAACAGCCAGACACAACGAAAACAGCGCTTTAGTAAGAGCCATCTCCTGATCTGGCATGAAAAAGAAAAAGAAAACCTTAATATTTGTGTATGTAGCCATAACTTTGCATCACTCAGCAACTCTGTGTGTGTGTGTGTGTGTGTGTGTGTGTGTGTGTGTGTGTGTGTGTGTGAGTCAGGCCTCACAACTCATTCACCCAGTGAGTTCATCGGCTGAAAAGGAGAGCGGCAAAGAGAGGAAAAGTGAGGCGTGTAGGAAAGAGGCCTTATTTCCTTTTACCCTGAAGCTATCGGCAAGTTGAGACGACCCCACCGCTGACGCATACCGGATATAGCCACACCGCTTTGTCCCTGACATGTCATTGGCTTTATGTTTCACCCAGATCATATGTGTTGTTAAAGCTCATTCGCCCACTCAAAGCAAAGAATTAGGCTTTTCCACTCCTCCCACGTTCTCAGGGTTTGATATTTTTCTTTTGTTTGGAATAAAAACTCCGTAATCACGAAACATTACAGCTCTGTAATTTTAAGTTTAGTCATCACTGGATATGGGATCACTGGAAATACATTATCTTAGGGCTGGGAAATGAATGGTTGGAACAAAAGATGATGGAGCAGGTGATTCGAGCAGGTTAACATGAAGTTCACACATGCTGTAATCGCTGTGAACACTGTCAGTACGTCTGTAAGGCTACCCAGATCCCTCCTGGCCCCTCAGGATACGACAGTGAACACAGCACAGAGCCAAAGGTCTTACATAATAGGTGGAGGAATGCTGGAGCTTTGCCACAGACTTTTGGATCATCTCACTTTCCCACAAAAGCGCACACACAAAGTGGGGCCCGGTTCCCTGAAAACAAGAACACTCTACTGTCCCTCCACGGCTATATAGGCAAAGTCAACACAATAGCTCCGTTTCATGCGTCAATTGTTTTATTGCCTACAAAAATGCATCTGTATACATTAAATTGAATAATAAATTATTACAAAAGCCTCAAACTGCGTTTTCACAGATGAAAATGATTTCACCATTTTTGTTTTCTGCAGGTTGTTGAGATATTTATTTCGAGGCCGTTAGCATTCCTTTCTTCTTCCTTAAAATGTACTTAAGTAGAGAGAAGTTTACATCACAGTAAAAGCATCAAACTGTATTTCACTGAGTGGTATTGTCAGTCATGTTAGGATCCATTACGCTTCTGCTAAACACACTACGCAAACAAACATAATAAAAACAGATGGAAACAGATGAGGCCATGGAGGATACAACACCATGGCGGTCTGTGTTGTGTGTGTGAACACAAAAGGGGGGCAGGGGTGAACGTACAGTGCAGTGCTGGAAAATATTCCAATGTCGCTTAAACTAAATGTCTACAACTCTTCGTCAGTTTGTTTCCATCAGTTCATAACAACAGAACCTGGTTAAAACAGACAAAAGCGGGCAACAACCTTCATTTCCATTTCAAATAGTACAGTACAGGATGTCAACTTCAAAGAACTTTTAGGACATTCTCACATTTCAACATTGTAAATAAAACAATAAAAATACTGACAAAATCTCACGAAACCCATCTGCGGCATAATCGCACACCTTATATTGCACTCTCACTGACATTCTTGTCTTTTAAGTTTTCCCCCCACAGGAGGCCTCTCCGGTATCCTCCTTGTGCCTTTTCTATAAATGATCGTAACCGATCTTTGCAGCTAGAACAGCACCTCTAGTTCAGTCCCTCGTTTCTGGTATTTAGGCATACTGCCAGACTGCCATTAGGATCTGCAGAGCCATAGAGATGCAAGGTATCTGTGCAACGATGTAGGCCAGAGAGCGGGTTGGCGCTTGCAGGGCAAACAGGTAGGCAACGCTGTGCAGCACACGAGCTAAGAAGAAGACCAGGAAGTGAAGGCGGGCCACAGCCAGGCCAGGTCCAGTCATGGAGTAGATAGCACCCAGGAAGAGGAAGGGGAGGATGTTCTCTATGTCGTTGATGTGAGCTCTGAAGGAGAGGAAAGGCGATTTAGTCACACGTGTTTTCAATTACCTGTAATGTTGTGATTCAGCTACCTATGACGTAGTGAAGGCATTCATCATTCCTCACTGGAATATTTCAGTGACTCATTCAAGTTCTGGATTGTGTTGTAGCTTCTTTTGCAATTTTCCTGAAAAATTGGTAAACTGAAAGGTGACGAATCCTTGCTCATCTAACACTGTGGATGATTTCCCACAGTAGCACGTTTGGGACGTCTGTCAGACTACCTATGAGCCGCAAAATGTTCCTGCTTCCCCTCCAACCTCTGGGATCAACTTTTTCATTATACTGTTCTAGGAAACCTGCTTTTTAATGTGCTGTTTCTTGCAGAAACAGCACATTAAAAAGCAGACAAAGCCGAACACATCGAGTTGTAGCAACTGTCATACAATCATGAATTAATAACCAAGCCAGATTTTTGGAAATAAATCAGGATGAGCCTAGAGTCGTTTCCCCAATCACAAATTCATGGAAGGGCAGGGATAGACAGAGGGGAGAGTTTTTACAAGTATATAACATGTGCTGCTGTCACAGGTCATTTCCTGACAATCAAAAACAAAGCAATAAAAGCACATCTCCTGCAGGCTGCCAGCTCTTGTTGAAAACCAAAATGGAGGAGATCACATGATCCCATTGAAGATTGATCACAGAAACCCCAGAAGCTTCTGTAAAGCCTGTTAACGCCTCACATTTTAACATATACTAATCAGATACGCAGTGGCTGAATGCAGCATCCTCATGATACTGTGGTCGAAAGTACTGTACTCAGATACTGTACTTAAGTACACATTTGAGGTACTATGTTTTTTTCCTTTCATGCCCCTTCGTACTGAACTTCTACTCTACAAGAGGCAGATACTCCACTATATTTATTTGAAAGCTTACTTTACACATTTGGATTTTAGGTATACGAGTTTATAAAATATGTGGATAGTAATATATAATAAGCTACCAAACTGTATACAATACTTCCGATAAGTAACTGATAAAAACGGTAATTGCAATAATCAATAGGCCTAAAATATAACCCTTCCATTTTCTTATACTTTATACATGTATGTACATTTAGCTGACACACTTTTTCAAGTATCTCTTACTTGTATTGGGATATTTTTACATTGTGGTACTTTATACCCAAGTAAAGGCTCTGAATACTTCCTGGATAATCAAATAAAAAAAAACTAAAGGATTGTAGCAGCAGTATATTAACTTTGAAAGTAAATAATTAGTGTACTTCCACAAATTAAAAGCATGTCGTGACAGTGTCAAACTCTCTTACCTCCGGCATCTTTCCACATATGGATCCTCTCTGTGATACTGTAACCCTCCGTGTCTCAGCGTGTCCTCGGGGTTGGCAAAAGCCTTTCAAGGTAGAAGTAAAAAGAAAAGAAAATAAGTTATCAGTGAAAGTTTCCCGGTGCTGAACTCATGCTGCTTTCTCCGCAATGGTTCTTCTTTCTAAATCATAGTCACTCACCTTTTTGCGCAGCCTCATTTGTCCCGTAATTATTGCTATAATGTACATTTTCATCACCAAAAGCACGCCGTAGAAAACAAAACAGGAGAAAACTTGGTTTTTCATCAAGGCTGCCATGATTTCTGCATCAATTATCCGAACCATTTGTTGGAATGGAAGAAGAGCTCTGAGATTGGTGCGTGCGTGCGTAAAGCTGCTAAAAGTGAGAGTGAGCCCGAGCAGGAGTCATTTATGTACCGTCGGTGATGCCTCCACCCACTCACTCACATCACGATGGCAGATTCAACAGACGACACGGAATGTGTCATTCATAATTCCGTGAATCCCAGAATGAAACATCTTGGCACGAAAAAATTGGTTCCCCGAGGCTACAGCTGTAAAGTCACTCAGAAAGAAAGAAAAGAAAAAGAAAAATAATGTAATTGTGTCGAGTGTGTGCGAGCATGTGCATGTGAGAGTAAGCATGGGCTTGTGTTTGAGATTGCAGTTTAATTTAAAAGTTTGAAGGTGAGTTTTTTTAATAAGCTATAATTCACTGATTTCTGTGCTTTAATGTGTGTTTTTGTGGCTGCAGCTAATGTGGAGATGATGTGAGAAGTGATGTTTTTATTCTGTTGACTCCATAAGAAGTGGCAGGTTATTTCATTCATGTGGCTAAATTATGCTTGTTGCATCTTCTATTTTATCCTAACTTTATATTTATTGTTGGCACGTTCTGTGTAATTGCCTGAGTCTCTTTTCTGGTTTATTCAAGTAGTTGTGTAATTGATAATCAGTTGTGTGCACTGGCTGCAGAGTGCCATCAAAAGAGATATGTCGTTAGTTTGGACATAAGGTTTCTGTACATGTCAATGCACTTTATTTATTATGTCTATCATCATCATCATATAAGCTACACTCCTCTTTTAAAAAAACGTTTACTTAGAGTACATTTTTACATAAGTTATCTTACTTGTACTTGAGGAGAACATTCTACTCTTCCCTGTTATTATGCAAGCAGCATTTTACTGTTGTAGCTGAGTGGGATCATATTTAACTACTTTGTATTGGCTATTGCAGGATAGTTCCTGCAACTAAATCCTTAGCAATACATACTGTTAAAAACTCAAAGGTTTCATAATTTGATATAAATATAATGAAGTAAAAAGTACAATATTTGCATCTGAATTATAGTGGACTAGAAGAATATAGAAGCTAGAAGCCTAAGATTGTAATACTGAAGTAAAGTAGACTCAAAATGTTCTGTAAATCTGCTAATAACCGCGAATACAGCTGTCAAATAAGTAAGTAAAATAAAACATTTCCTGCTTAAATGTAATGGAGTTGAAGTACAAAGTAGCATAACATGGAAATACACAAGTAAAGTACATGTACCCTCAGAATGTTCTTAAGTACACCACTTAAGAACATTCCACCACTGCACCTGTATAAGAGAGGAAGGGTCATTACCTTCAGGTGAAAGCAGACCTTTGTGAGCCTGCATGTCCTCTGCGTAGTGTGGTGGTCATGCTGAGAAAATTATTCCATGTAAGACATGAATATGGGTTGAGCAGTTGGTTGCAAAACAAGGAAAATTTCCCCCGCTGCCATCATCCGGAACTTTAGTTGCGCAACATCCGAATCAGTCACAATTTCTTTGCAGTTTTATTGATGACAGCAGTGATGGAAAATAACTAAGTACATTTACTTAAGTACAATTTTCAGGTATTTGCACTAGAGTTGAGTATTGCACTTATATTAAACTGAATAACTTTGTTTTTTGGACTGACAAAACAAGACATGTTAAGACATCACCTTGGACTTGGCAACCCCGAAACTGGATGACAGGATGTCAGGGTAGTAAAATATGCAAACTCAGCTGAAAAATCAAATAGATTCATCTAATAAAGAGGGTATTGTAAAAAAATAATAAAAAAGAACATATCTCCTCTCAATTTTCTCGCAAATACAGCACACCACGCGTGTTTTTTATCATGTTTATTTACATCTATGGTCGAGTGTCAGCCGTCGGTGCCCTGTGTCTGCCAGTCCAACGTGAGAGAGCTGCCTGAGCTGCTGCCATCACAGCAGTCCTCGGCTTCAGAGAAGGAGGACACGTAGTGGAGGCCGGTCACTCGGTGGTAACCTTCCTGGAGCGTCTGTGGGTAGGCGGTGAGCTCCATGGCCCTGCGGCCAGCCCTGCTCACCCTCACAGTCCACTTGTCAACCAGCTGGGAACACATGGCACAGCCCATAGTGTGTGTGTGTGTGTGTGTGCAAACAGGTCAGGAGACAGACTATACAGGTGTAAACAGTTAATCTACACACAGGCGTCATGCATACTCATCCCTACTAATTCATCTTTAATATATTTTCCAGGAGAGAAAAACGTTTATTATATATTTGCATGTACTGATATCAATATTTTGACATTCATAATATCTGTGCATTCGTAATGTAGAATATACTAAATAATATACTTTCAAACTACTGCACTATGTGTCGATTATTGCTGTTTCATATGAGTGAACAAAAAAAAGAAAAAGACAAGCAGGGAATTTAAAGGTGCAGCAAAAGGTACCGCAAAACAAGGAGCACAACTACTGAATGAGGTCTCTCCTGTTTTCTGCAACCACAAAAAAACACAAGTCTCACATCCAGCCCTGCCTGCAGGGCCAAACGAGGTGCACCATGAGTTAAAAGGTCTGGGAGTCATATAATCTCACGGTGTTCTCCCTCTCTAAGAGCTGCCAGACACGGCATGTAAATATTTACAGCAGTTGCTTTTTGCAAAAGCCACAGAGAGAGAGAGAGTTCCCAGAGCGAGGAGCTGGAGCAGTGTGCTACAGTCTATCCAGCATGGCTTCTTTCAGGATGACTTTCTGGTGACTCGCTCCTCTGACGATACTGCGGCACTTTGATTTTTGCTTGATCTGGGTGCAGGATCACCACAGGGCCTGGAACTTTGACAAATGTATGGCCTTCTGTGTCTTGTTAGTCATCCTCTCTTCAGCCTGATGAAGCATGGCTGTGAAATAAGATGTAACATATACAAGTTACAGGTGTAGACAAGAACATCAGGCTCGTCAAAAGCCAGACTGAAGATTTGGAGCAGAATGTTTTAACGGCTCGCAACATAAAACCAAAAGCTGCCTCACTAAAAGTTTTTGCATGCACACTTTTACACAACTTAAAGCTTCGTCCCAGATCATACATTGCAAACAAGTCAAGTAAGCTGGTGCAAGACCATTAAGAGAGTCAACGACTAGCGAAATCATTAAAAAAATGTAAAGAATTTAGAATGGGTTTAATGCATCCCCCCCCCTCCCTCCCCCTCCCTTGTGAGCCTCGTGACCACTGATTCATGACTTGTAGCAAACATCCAGGAGTGCTGTGAGCACAGTAGGAGAGGGGTAACCAGTGCATGCTCGAAGGTAAAATGGGGGAACCACTCAAGTGCTTATAATCTGGAATATTAATAATGTATATATAACCCTTGCAGAATCCAGTTTCTTCTGACAGCTGTAGCAACAAGCAGTTATTTCAGCTGTGTATGCTTTATACATTTAGTCAACAAAACCGTTACAGAGAAGAGAAGCCATGCAGCTCATTGTCCCTTTCACATTGGCTCAGATATGTTAATGCATTATTGGTAATTATTCCACTTCATTATTGCAGATCTCAACATTCTCTCCTAAATCTATCACCTGACCTTTATCATGCAAAGCTGGCTGGTGCATAAAGAGACATGAGCAAGAGTGCAAATTACATTGACGATGAGGATGGAAAGCAAAGTGGGCTGCTGCTACTCGCCACACCCATCCCGTCCCAGGGACTGGACACAGCAGGGGGCCCTTAAAGCCTCCCCTGCTGTCCTGGATTCTCACTGTATTGCTATGTTATTCATCAATATACCTGGTGTGCCACCAAATGCATCCCGTACAGCCTATGAGTAAGTATCCCAGCTCCGATGAGACATGCAGCGCAGGAAACATGCCAATGTTTGAGGGAATGTGGTGTGGACGGATGATGCGGTTGCATTTGTGTCCTCTAAGCCAGTTTTTTGTTTTTGTCTCTTACCTGAACAGCAGGTCGGCTCTCCTGTCTTCCAGAAGGCTCTCGGTGTGTGCATCGTATCCTCTCGTCAGCCCGGTGTGTTTTCCTCTCGGTCTGGCTCGGTCTGGGCTGGATGCAGCTCAGCATGCGTATGGGACTTGAGATGACATCACAGCTGCTCACTTGAGAGTTGCCCCCTCTTTCTCAAATCCAAACAGGTGAACCCTCTGACTCTGCCTCTTACACTTAACGACATGCTCTCAGTAGACGACACATAAAACGTATTCACCTCATCTTTACCTCCTCATTAAAGCTTTACTCTAGATGAGGAGTGATGAAACCAAAATGGACACAATCCAAGTCAATGTGTAAAGTATACATATAATAGTACTACATTTATATATGCATATTCAGATTTACGTTTTTATACTGAAGTTTTTACAAAATGAAATATAACTTGTTAATTAGTGAGCTTCAGAGGTGCTGGTAGGCGGATTTTCTTACCTTTTGAACAGAACCAGGCGAGCTGTTTCCCCCTGTGTACAGTCTTTATGCTAAGCTAACGGCCTCCTGGCGTTGGCTTCAGCCTTCTTTTTTTTAACACACAAATATGATGATCTATCTTCTCATCCGACTCTCAGCAAGAAAGCACATTTCCCAAAATATCAAACTGTTCCTCCAACTAAACCCCATGACCCTGGGTTGCAAGCTTTACTGAGTTAACCCGGATGATATCACCATGACATCACCGGGGTTATTTTCTCAGACTTGACGAAGCTCCACCGAGTGCCCCAAAGAGATGATATACATCAGTTTTCACAGGTTGAGAAGTGAAGCATAAAATGTCCTCTTAAAAACAATTGTCTGTGTGGTTTCAAAGTATTTATCCAAAAAACAAAAGTTCCTGTTTTTCCATTTTGCCTGCTGGCTATTCTCATATTTATATCACAGCAAATAAAAACACACTTCTAATCAAAGACGAGGCAATTTTAATCATTTAACCGTCATGGGTAATTGCATCAGTTATACAGACATGAAGACATCCCATTGAACTGAGGTCAACCGCTGAAGTCCCATTTCATCAAAGCATCACCGGCTATTATAATATCCACAACAGCCACACACTGTAAAATTTGGGCAACACGTGAGTCAGTAAATCCCTGTTGTGCTGCTTCCAGGCTGTCATGATGAACTCTGTCTAACCACAGTAATGCTTATAATGTGGAGTGTGTTGTCTTGTGAAATGGAAATCTCACACGCATAGCTACAGAACGTGTTGTAACACAAGCAAACTAACTCATGGGTGGGGATGATGAAGTAATTACCACTCAACGTTTCTTAACACTGCAATATAATAAGCTGCACTGCCTCCGTCGCTACTGCCAGCTGTTCACACTGCTCCGTGTTTGATGGCTGTCCAGCATCTGTTTGATGATAGGATTGCACAAAGATTTGTCATCTTTTTCTCATTGCACTTACTCCCCAGAAACTATCTAAACACAGCACACACACACACACACACACACACACACACACACACACACACACACACACACACACACACACACACACACACACACACACACACACACACACACACACACACACACACACACACACACACACATCCCCATATTACCAGTATCCTCTCTGGTAGATACAGACCGGACGTGTGTAAAAAAAGAAAAGAAAAACATGATAAAACTGTTTTCTTAAAAGAAAACGACATTTCTGTGTTAAAACTGCTGAATTGAAATAAAACAGGGAGACATGGATTACTGTAGGCCGTAGTCTGGAATAAACGTAACGTTGATGTGTGATCTGTAAGAGCGGGAACATTTCAAGTGAAATGAATGGCGGTCAGAATGGCTGCCTTTGTATTTCGTTTTAAATGGTTTTGGTCGCAGGATATTCAGGGCGGCTATCTGAGCCTCAACCGCAGATTTAGGTTTGATGATCTCCACGTATTCATCCGAGAGGGCAGGGGCGCTGTAAGAATCACCTGAATCTATTCCAGGGTAGGATGACTCTATTGCAGATCATGTGTTACTACACTGTCATATTTTGTACATGTCAGCTTATAATTTGATTGACTATATTTCAGATCTCGTTGCCCGAATGCTGCTACAAAAATAAAAAAAGAAGAAAAAAATCAGAAGGTAAGAACTACAGAATTTCTTTCATATTTACGTAAATTCATTTGGCATTGAAAATTGTAAAAAAAAAAGGTAAATTCGGGCTTCTTTTCCATTCACAAATAGGCTTTGAGATGCTGTCGCTCTAATACGTCTTGTTGCCGTTTAGACTGGTACGTGGAGCATTTATCCAACTGGAACTCTGACTTATGGAGGTTTTTCAATGCATGTCTAATAAGTATAATTACTACTTTAATTCAATTAATTTAAATTAATTTAGACATAACTAATAATACATTCATTTAAAAGAAGAATATAAATGTAGTTTTGGCTTTCTAAATTGGTATTTCTTATTAATATAACAGAAAAGCACAGTTACACTTGACATTCTTGTTGTCTTGTGTTTCCCATGTGTTGCTCAATCTTACCACAATGCTTGAATTGCTCAAACTTGGAGGCAGATATTGTCCATGCAGAACTGTACAGTTTAAAACAAAAGGCAAGCATGTGACTTATCTTAAATGAGATGGAGGATGATGTGGTTTATTTAGCTAAGCTTAGACCGTGTCCACCATTTGTGAAAGATTTTACCCTTGCACAAATCTACACAATATATAATGTTGCTGTTGATATTTCAGATGAAAACTTAATTACAGTGAACAATTATTCGATAAAAAAAAAAGAAGCTCTGATCAACTGCATATTGGCTGCTTCAACTGGAAGCCAGAGTTTTATATTTGGAGGCGTTAGTGGTTTTGTTAAATTGCACAAGACTCTTGTTTACCACTGATAACGGATACAAAACCCCCAAAAAGACGAGTGCAGCACAAGATCTCGATCTAATTTTCAAGTGTCAACGGAAGTAAAAGTTGTTCAAAATTTACAGCAGAATATAATTTGAGTAAACGAGCTACGGTGTCTCAATTAACGAAGATTGAATATTTTTACATACAATTTTAAAATGCATCTTTAACAAAAAAGCAATTTGCAGATGCACAAATATTTGTAAGCAAATAGCTCATTGTGTGACATCACTACCACAGCTTCACCTTTCTGATGACGAAACATAACACACAATTAAGATACTATGCGGAAATAGGAAAATATACTTGATCAATGAAATAGTCATAAATGACCTGTACTTTCGTCTGGATTTGTGCATGTTGTGCTCATTATTTGTGATTTAGTCAGATTATGTCTTCTAAACGATTACATGGTGAAAATATGGCCCTCTCTTGGTTTAAACAGGTACTGCACCAGTTCCAATAGTTTGTTGCACAAGATTCCCCTTCAGGCAAATGTACCGCTGTTGCACCAGATATGTTCTTCTCTTCTTACTTAATTAAAGGGTAACTTTGGTATTTTTCAACCTTGACCTTATTTCCCCATATTTTTTGTATAAGTGACGAATAAGGACAAGTTTTGAAAAAATACTAAAGTTACCCTTTAACTCCGGCACGATTGCCAAATGTTACTTAAATGAATTTGTCTTTTTAGAAGCTTGCTGTTTCTTGACTCCGTTTACAATAATCGCCATATATCTACATTAACGCCTGCGTGCCCATTTATAGACAGTGCTGGACAGGAGCGACTCAATATTTCATTTTAAACCCAGAAAAAAGACGTTATTGTGCATTTTGAGCGCACAAACTCGACGCCTCATCCCGTCAGCGAAATGTCCATACAGGTCCAAATAACGGAGTAGCAGTCACATGCATTTTGAAGCTTCTCAAACACACCCTGAAAGTGGTCTTTTGGGACACATGCATGTTTTGTGGTTTGACACAAACCAGCTGTGGTATTTTCGTAAAAGTTCCATAATCTGATCATTTCACTGGCTCAACCAAAACAAAAGACTTCCATTCCTGAGGGCTCAGTTATACTGTGTAGTTAAGGTTGTAGGTGCAAGAGTACGACTCATGCACTATCTCTGACTCGATGTCTGAACGTGTTGCTGTGTAACATGTAAACAACAGAACGTTTGGTTGTAGCTTCCAATGCAGAAGAAAAGCTCTGAACCAAACATCACACCGGCTCTGTTCTCCTCCTCAGCCGACTGATTCCCGACGCCAGCAGCTGTCTGCCGCTGAAACACCATAGCTACCAAGAACAGCTCCAGAGATGTGACACAACGTTTTATTTATTTTTTACACCTTAACATTAAGGATCAGAGTCATTCAATAAATAAACTACGTGATATTTAAGTACCGCTTCGCCCTCTTGCGACACGGCTTCAGAATAGTGCCTTGCTACATTTACAAAGTGCTCACGACGAGGCTTCTTCACCAAGGTGCAAATTCCTCAGGTTCCTGCGAGGGCAGGAGTGGAAAAGGGGAATCAGAAGACCTGCAAATGAAAAACATGTTGAGAACAAATGGACCGCTTATGGGGCCTACAGCTCAAACTGGCTGGATTGGATTTACAGCGGTTTATGCGCTGCATGTACTGCCTCTATTATTGTTGGCCACATGTGCGGCTATCTTGCGGTCTGCTGACCAGAAGGAATTTATGAGCTCATGTGGTTGACAGAGTGGGTGGACCAGCTGCACGACCACGGCTTCCAGTAAAGAGCTACACATTACCCGAAAGTATATGCAAACATGTGATTGTATGCAGGTCTGTGCATGGGAATGTGAGATCTTATATTTTTACAGTGTTTCCCAATAATTATACATTCCAACCTCTGTTTTTTCTCAAAGTGCTCTGGTTTCTGCCTCGATCTTCCTCTCTCCATGAAGGCTGTCCGGGTCAGCCGGTGCCACGGTCTGTCTCACTGCGATCTCAGGGCCTCCGCCATAAATACCCAACAAGTACTGCCACGTCTCCTCCGAGATCTGACCATAGTCTGCCCCTGAGGGGAGGACCGCACATAAAAAAAAGATGGTTTATTGACTGCCTGTTTTTATCACTTCCACCTTTTACAGCCAGTGCTGAGGTTTACCTTGCTTGAGTTGTATGTGCCCTCCTTTCATAACACAGATTTTACTGTTGTCGATGGGACCAGGTGGCTCTGAGAACACAAATCGTGAAAAATATCTCGTAAAGACGGAAAGATGAAGACGTTTTAACGCACTACTGTGTTTGTCTTCCTGCAGGGTCGTACCATTGTCTTTGCCCTTCACAAAGCTCTCCCACTCTCTGAACCACTGCATGCTGATGCACAGGATCACCGTCGGAGCCTCTTCAGCCTGAAACTCTTTGTTCAGCTACGGACAAGAGAAACCTGCTCATTCAACATCCAACACCAAGCGTAACGACGTATTTACGCACAGGTAAAGCAGCATTCAGCCGTTTACCTTGATGAAGGTGTCTATTTCTGTTTTCCTGCGTTTAGCCAGAGCTTCAATCTCCACCTGGCAGATGGCGCACATATAGAGGTGGTTGACGGCGGGGCCGCCTCCAAAACTGAGGACAGAAACGCCAACATTTAGTATAAAAGGCACTTGAAAGATACAGTGACAGATTGACACAAATGATGACGACAGCGTCGAGCTGAGGGGAACTTCAGTGTGATCGTTCTCTGTAGGTTTGTCACTGAGAGTGACCCCGTGCACATTTGATCCATATTTCAAATGGAAATATTAGCGAGACAAACACGTTGCATATTTACCTGTTGTAAAGGTACTCCCACACGTTCTGGGGAACAATCACAACCAGGTCGTCGATGTAGTGGTATTTATTCGGTGGGATCCCTGTACGGAGATAGAAATGTACCGACGATAAAGGACGAAATCAATGACTTTTTCAGGCCCGTACTGGAGACCAGAAAGAATCCCAACAACAAAATCCCCACCGTGGACTATGATGGTCTGTACCTCACAAAAGCATTGAAGACATGTTTTTCCAAGTAAACAAGCCAACTGTCGTAAAAATAAGAAAACATCCAGTTTAACAAGAACGCAAATTATTTGTTTTAAGAGCTGAAATGTCTCGAGAGGCCAGAAAACCCCCTCAAAAATCTGTCTTCCATCATAGAACAGCTAAATAATATGGCAAAACAAAGAAATAAAAAAAGGAACACTGGATCCTATATTTCCCAATATGCAAATCAACAGAATCTCTTCATTAAAATCTCAATAATCGTAAACTGTTTTGACGCCCTTTTAAGGCAGGGTTGTTGTTTTACGTCACTCGTTAAACGTCATCAGGATTTGACCACACACCTCCGTGCTGACAGAGAAACGTGTGGTTGCTGATGGCTCCTGGTTCGGCAAAGGTGTTGAACTTGTTCAGCCATTCTCTGGAGATGTAGAACTGCAGCAGGCTGGGCTCCTTCATGTTGGCCAGAGCCACAACCTTCTGCCGCTCTCTCACAGACTCCTCACTACTTTTCCTGCACGAGTCCAGGGGAAAAAAGTACAGCCATTAACGTTTTGGGATAAATAGATTTGGGGTATTACAGGTGTCTTCAAACGCTTACCTATAGAACAACACGTAGGCCTCTGCATTCTGCACCACCGTCTCATGGACCTCCGTCACATACTGGTCATCGAACTCATACCACTGGCCATTGATCACATTCTGACAGTAAGCTATGTAGTGCCCGCCTGCAGCACCAGAAAAGTGTAAAGAAAGCAATGTGATTACCCTGCATGAAGTCGATTTCGATATATTTAAACCTTTGCTGATTCTCTGAAATGTGTTAGTCATGTTTGAAATGCACATATGATGTTATCTCATACTTCCTGCAGTGCCATGGTGACATATGACCGACAGCAGATCGTAAGTGGTGACTTGGGACGGACTGTCCTTGGCCAGGAAAGGCCGCATGTCGAGGCCCTCCAACGGGAAGGATACGTGACTGCTAATCTTGAACGAATACATGACCTCGTGCCGGAAGCGCTTCAGGTGAATGCACAGAATCTACGCAAACAAATGAAACTGTATGAAGCCAACCGCGAGCAAAACCAAACTGGTTATCTGCAGCAAGCAAAAAAAATAGTGTACCTCAGGAAGTCTAAGTACTTTGCAATATTTGACACCATTTCTCAACCTGTAGAAAACAAAATACTGTGTAAAAAAAGTCGAAATGAAAAACGTCCTTAAATTGATGTTTTAATTCTCATTCATGTCTCCATCTGGATTTACTAAACATACTCACTTTTTACATCTCTCACAGCTGTACATGTTGTCCCCTGTGAAAAGAAATAAATTGGACATTTTCAACTCTGCGCTCGACAATTTAAAACGCAAGAGCATTAAAGCAGAATAGCACAGTGTAGCATTGTTTAACCTTTGAGTTCATCTGCAGCAAAGAAGGCGGCGAGGCAGTCCTCCAGCGTCACCATGGGCCCCCAGAACCATGTGGGGATACACGAGACCACGAACCTGTTTCAGAGGCGGAACACAAAGAGACATGCCAGTTACAGCCTCTTCTAGCCTGTCCCCTCACAGAGATCATACTGACAAAAATGACCTTTGTGTGGCTCGGCAACTTTTAACAATTAAGTGACCCCAAAAGAAGTGCTGCCGAGAGCGATGTTAGCTCCTGACAGGGTCGTCGATGCCAGTAAATTGGAAGGGCAGCAGGATGAGCACGGTAGTCACTGTTAAGTTGGAAACGTCGTCACCGGCACTGTTATGATGGTGCTTTTGAAATCTGAGAGCTGCTGGAAGACGAGCAAATAGCATGCCAAGGCCCGTCTCTGCATCTCTGTCCCAATATGTGAGATGATAAACTCGGGTAACATAGTCCAGGCATGTGCAGATGCAGTGATTTCTACTTTTATGTCATCAGTACGTAGCAGTTAACAGAAAACACTGTTTTGCTGGCATGAACAACAACCACACGTTCTGCTGCACAGTCAAAAAAAAAAACACCTCTACAGTCTTTGAAAATACAACATCACTCCTGTTGACTCAGCACTCGCATCTTGTCCTGGAGCACTGGATCAGGCATTTCAGAGCCCTCCTCAGTCTACATAATCTCCTCCCACCCATCAGTCCTGGACTGACTGCCAGAAGTCCTCAAGAGACCCTCGGCCAGCATGAACCACACGCACATTTTCATCAGGTTTGAGGCGTGAAACATAAACTTTTTCCCTGAAGGAATTCCTGAATTTTGTCAGAGCAGAAGTCGAACCAGGGGCCTTCATCAGCTCATGGTGCAGGTCTTGTAACTGGAAACACCCAGCTGATTGTCACTTAAAAGACAGTTCAGCTGTGGTATCTTTCCACTTCTTGCGACTAGCAACGTGCTAGCATGCGTTGTGCTGATCCACCTCACAACGCAACTAAAGGAAGTGCAGCAAACAAAACAAGGACACAAACATTGCCTTGACAGATCTAGCAAAACCCCTCTTGATGCCTACATGCCCTCACCTGCATCATCTGTGGCCGCTGCTGTGGGGAAGTAGGGGCGTGGAAGATAATTATTTGTTGACGGCTTCTGTGGAAACCAAAACCACACAGGGCGGCATTTACTCTGAAGACACTTCACAGGAGCCCACACTTTTCTTGGCAGCCTCATGGTGCTTGATTTAGATTTTCAAAGCCATAAGTGTTAAGTACTGAGTTAACTAGTGCGCATGCGTGTGACGCGGTTGGTTCTAGAGGAACGGAAGATGTGTAACAGTTGTTCGTGGATACGTATTAAAGTAGTCTGAAACATGTACAGTTGTCGCTTGACTTATTGAATTGACAATAAGTAATTCAATTGGGATTCCACTTGCTTTCTTTCTCTGTAAGGCGCTCCCTCAATAAATCATAACCTGATGAGCAAGTCTCAAGTTGCATCCAAGCGCAAAGTAAAAACTAAAACGCACTCTCATGCTTTCAAACATGCGGACTTCTCCCTTTCCTCTGGGGGCTAAACGTGGTCCACTGACCGGCGTATGGAGTCCATGAAGAAGGAGATCCAGCCCTGCGAGCCATAAATGTCGGGATTCAAGCCCGTCTTGACTGGAAGGTTCTGGTGTATGGATGCGTGGAGCTTGGCCAAGTCCTCTTTCCCAGGAATAGGCAGGGACAAGTCTTGGAAGGTTTCCACTGTCGTAGAGACCTGTCACACATTCAGAGAGACGAGGTTCACACAGCAGGCCTCCATCAGTACGAGTAGAGCTTTGAACAATACATGTTTATAGAACAATGGATGCTTATCCAGTGTGGTGGATGAGTGATTTTAGATTCAAATAAATCATTTAACATCTACGTTTTCAAAAAAGGGCGTGAGTGAATTATACAAATAACAGACAAACCAAATAACCTCAGCTGATGAAAGTTTAAAATGTGAATTGTTCAATTAAGATTTTCACATTTTTTATTTATTTTTTCATTCTAATCACAAAAAAATACTGAAATGACTCGATTACACAGGACATGCTTTCACCTAAACTCCCCTTCCTGACTAAACACGGAGCTCCCCCTGGTGTTTGAATGAAGCACAGCTCACCCGGTCACAGGTTAAACACTGGACCAGACTGAGGATGGAGCCGTCGAAGATGTCCGAGATCACGCTGCGATAGAGACACTGTTTCTTCTTCCTGGCACTGAGCTGCAGCTGAGCTGAAGGATTGATGACGGAGGGGAGGATATTAGAGGAACAACTTAATATCGATGATGTTGTTTGACTTGACTACCACCGTCTGCTTCATTAACACCAAAAATAGACCTGACATCTTAAAAACGCAGCAACCTTATGGACTGCAGACCTGAAGAAGAGGCCTGCTGTATATGAAGAACTTTAGAAACCCTCACTGGATTCACATAAAAATCAAAAGGCACCCTGCATTTGCCGCCTTGACTTCTGAATTCATGTGGCTCTAACAAGTCTCTAATGCGAACTACTCTCACATGACTTTGTGGTGCAAATGTACATATCCGAGGCAGAGGGTTGAATAACGGGAACTCCCCAGGAGTCCGTAGGGTCCGCAGCAGTCTACTGAACTCTGGGATGTTTCCTCACCTTTTTTGAAGGCGTAGACCGGTCCGGCGGAGCGGAGGGGGCTGGAGCGAGGTGGACTGGACGCCAGTTTGGGATGCAGCTCCTGAATGGTTCGCACAGGACTGCGGGGGGTGGACTGGGGCTGGTTCATTGACGCTTCATTGTCTGGCTCTGGAAAAAAATAAGAAGCATGTTGGACGCGCAGTATACACAGTTTAGAGGCAAATGAGTCACATGATGCCGGGGATGTTAGATTGAAGAATCCACTTTCTTGACCCTGCTGGCTTACCTGAGGGGTTGCTGCTGTGGTCTTGCCCTTGCCCAGTATCAGATAACTGGTTGTTCTCTTGGCTTTGGACCTCAGGGTTTGCGGTTGGCGTTGACTCCTCTTCCTCTCCCCTCTCAGGAACCCTGTCCGCCGCTGCCGTATCTACATCGGCGTCCTCATCCATCTCTTGCGATCCTCCATGGAGGGGTGAGCCAGATACCCTCCTTTCCTTCAGCTTCTCCTTTTCTGAGATCACCCCGCCGGTGCCGATGCCCACTATCCCTCCCGCCAGTGACCTGACCCCGTCACACACATCCTGCAGGAGCAGCTCGCCGTCACCCGCTGCCCCTCCCTCCCCACGGTCACTGCTGGAGCCAGAGTCACAGGACAGGAAATCATCCTCAGACGGCGAGCGCTCGCCGTCTCTCATCTCCTCGCCGTCACTTCCCTCCCTGCTCATGCTGCACTCTGTCAGAGGCTCCTTCAGCTCTTCGTGTAACTGGTCCATCAGACAGCGCAGGAACTCCTGGGTGTCCTGTAGCGACAAAAGCACATCGCGTTCACTCAAAAGGACGCATGAGTGCGGCTACATACACACAGACAGGAGCTATGCAGAGACATTTCAAAACAGGAAGATAGAAAGACAAGTGTGTGAGTAATGACATCTTGTTTGCAACAAAAAGGCATTTTGTATATCGGTCAGAAGTGGTACAAGGAGAACCTTATCACACCCAGTACGAACAGGAAAACTCATTCATATTTCAGAGGCTTTCAGAGACTTTTCTATGGCAATCCCCAACCAACAGAATCAGACAGTTCACACAATCAAACGTGCACTGAACCGCAATCAAACATGAAGACATTTTAAACTGGATTACACCGATGATTCATCGTCTTACAAAGAATCAGATACGGTTTTGATTTGAGTTGTTTGTGTATTTAAAGAAATTATTATTTTTTTCTTTCTCCCACAGAGTCAGACAAAGGTGACATATGCTTTTTTTAAAAACATTTCTGCAAGCAGTATGACTGTATGTTGAGATATTCTATTCTGTAGTACTGGATGTCTATTGGATCACGTAGTCCCTCTAACTTAAAGGAACAGCTCGACATTTTGGAAAATACGCTTGTTTGCTTTCTTGTCGAGAGTTAGAGGAGGAGATCGATACCACTCCTGTGTCAGTGTGCAACATATAAGGCTGCAGCCAGGAGACGGTTGTCTTAGTTTAGCAGGTTGTCGCTAGCTGTGTCCCCCTGCTTCCAGTCTTCAAGCTAAGCTAAGCTAAGCTAAGCTAACTGTTTCTGTGCATGAAAGTAACAAAGCACACTTCCCAAAATGTCAACTATTCTTTTAAAAAATACACTATTACGCCTCTCTAAGAGGTTTGGCTGGACTAACTTAAGTACACATTGTAGTTTATGCAATTATAAAATCTCATTATTACAAAAAAAATGGGATTGTATCTGTACTCTCCTGCAGTTACTCTCCACTGTTTTCTACATAGAGAGTTATTAAAGCATGTATGACTTTGTCTGGTCCTGAGGATGTGAGAAAAATACAAAAATCCCCCCAAAAAACTGAAGTACAATGAAACTCAAACCAAGCTTTTGGTTATTAATGACAAATGTAATTGTTAATAGCAAAAATACAAGACATTTTTAGGGAATGTGCGAAGAATATACACAGGGGTTTACGAACAAAGAACAACACTGTGTCAAGCTGTTGAGTGATGCCAGGTGTAGTTACCTGCTGGCTGCTTGCCCCTACCTGCTGAGCGTAACCACGAAACATGGGGTTTACTAGTTTGATGCCATGAGACAGACTGGTAGGCACGACATAGCTGGGCCTGGGAGGGTAGCCGCCATGAGAGTTAGTTCAATATACTGTAAATGATCCATTAGTACAGAAAAGTCTCGTATTGCTGCATTCTGTCACTCGTCTCGTGTCATTCTACGTCACGTTTTACGTGTTTATTACCGTTTTTTATGCCAGAGTTCTGAGACGAGTTTCTGGTAGCTCTTACAGAGAGCAGGCTTTTTATCGGTGCGGACCAATCCACTGCAGTCCAGGAAGAACTGAGTGAGAGGAGGACTGGTGAGGAAAGGGAGGAAAACAATGACGTCAACACAACTGTTTAACTGAAGGAAAACGAATCAACAAACATAGAAGCTAATGGGCCAGATGCAATGAGAGGAAGTGACCTCACCAGTTGGACAGGGCTTGAAGAGCCGCATTCATGTAGCAGGAGTTTCCAATATTTTTCATTCCTGTCAAGCCTTCAAACAAGAAAAAACAAGAGCCATACTGTTATTTTAAACTGCCAGAGAATACAAAGGCGTACAAACTAAGATACTTTTTTTTATAACAGAGCAGATAGGTCACCACCAAGGGTTAATTATCAATGCTAGTCTGGATTAAAACGAAACGGGCCAAGGCAGTTAGATCTATTAAAGATGGCCGCAATGATCCAACAGCATGATTCTTAAAACCATTTTTGTCTGTTTTAATAACTTAACCACAACCCATTTGAGAAACCCATGTGTTCTGTTGTTTAGGAGAGGAAATGTTGACAGTGGACTTGTTGTACCTCTGGGTTTAAGGTCATCATCCTCTGACTCTGAACCTTCTTCTTCTGCCACAGCAATTGGCACTGCTTTTAGTGGGTGACTTACTGGCTGAGGAGCTGCTTCCTAGGAAAAAGATGAATAGATGCTCTAAATAAGAAGGTGAGTAAGGAACAAGCTGTGTTACAGACAGATTGGGAGGTGAAGTCGTACCTGCTCCGTGGCGTTACAGTGGTGGGGAGCTGCAGGCACAGGCAGCAGAGCAGGCCTGTGCTCCAAAAACACCTCCCGCTCACACACATAACACCAGATCCTGAACGTCGTCAGGTTCACAGTCAGGTTGTGCTTCTCAGCCTAAAGGGAACACACCCGCAAATCAGTCCAGGGGGATCTGTCTGACACGTTTTCTCTTATCACACCAAGGAGGTAAAGGGACATGCATGTCTTGCGCGAGAGGGTTTTTACCTGTGCATGCAGCGTGCTGTGATCGGAGAAGGACTCTCCACAACCAACATATGGGCAGTCACTCTACAGAGCAGAGACACTGTGTTAGACGGGCTTCTGAATCCTCTCTTCTGTCTTGCAAAGACATTACATCTAAGTATCTACCTTTCTATCTGTTTGAATCGGCTTAATCTCTAAATTAATGTCATGCAAGACGATAAAATGTCAGAGTATCAAATCTGCAACTGCTATATTGCGTACTTGCTTGCATTCCTGAGTTTAAGCGCGACTGCATTTATAATAATACTTATGCCCCACATCATCATTTATTATTAATCAGTCACCTGGCCGTCTTATCTGAAATGCAGAGGTAGTTGCGCTTTCAGGAGTCAACATTTAAGTGACAAGGTGCACAAGCTAAAGCAGCAATTACCCTTGTAAGGACAAAGATTCAAAACATTTTAAAATTGATTTTAAAAGACCCTACCTGCAGACAGGCCCACAGGTTTGGGCCCCCAGCTCCGCAAGACTGGCAAGTTCCCTGCAGCATGAATTGAATAGAAAGGATCAGAACAAAATGCACTAACTCATGCGGTTATTATTACAGTGGTGCAAGGCTGCTATAACAACCTTAAAATATGTGTAGGCCATGGCACACAGCCAAAGACTTGGAATGTGGATCTTTTGACATTTCCAGTAAATTAACGAAAACCCACCTTGGATTTCTGGAGGAGGTCCTCCTTGGTTACCTCTCCTATGGAATCCAGATGAGGACAAACGTCTTGTTCGGCCATAGCTACTAACTCTCATCGGGGGGGGGGGACGTGTGCTAATTTAACATGGCAGTGTAACAAAATTGTAGCGATACAGATGTCAAGCTGTTGTTGCTGAAGCTAGCTTTAACATCTCAACACAAGCACACGATGTGCACCAAGAGAACCCACATGCGCCTTGTCTCTGGCTGATAACGGACGCATGAGTTAAGATGTCTATTGTCGTGTTTAGATCATCCTTTCACAATAACCCCCACATAAACCCGTGGAACCGATCAACTGACAGGCCTTATGTTTACCAAGAAAAGCTCAGGAAAAAAATCTCCTCACTGCAGCGATGACAACAGCAGTTATGAATCCCACCTACCAACGTAAGAAGTTGTCGCTATTTTTTCATTCTTCTTGGCAACAATCGATACTAGATGCGGGCGGGTGACAGTATGCTAACAGGATGTCCAGGAGCCGAGTCGAGAGACGCGATACCCCAGCCCACCATCCCCAAACAACTCGCCTCCCACCCACCTCACATTCACAGCACGGCCCCGGCCGGCACGGCACGACGCAGGGCTGGAAGAGGATGAGGAGGCAACGCGGAGACGTCAACCTGACAAACCCAGACTACAGCAACGCGCGATTAAAAAATAAAACCCCACTTTCCTTGTTTTTATCTCGCGTATCTTTTTATCGTGTACATGCTGCGTGTAATTTATACAAGTAGAAACCAATTAAATAGCTAGATGCTAAATATCCCTGTTTACGGAAGTGACGTAATATTGTACGTCGTTTAAATTGGCCCCCGATTGTACTGTGGGAACAACAGTTGAGCGTAGCATAAAACGAATATGTCCGATAATGGGACAGTTGTATAGTCACAGTGCATTTACAATACATATATCATGACTTGTGAAGGAAATTCATTTAGAGTAGCAGTTCTTCAACGATAGATCGACATTTTGGTTTTTGAAGTTGTCAATGTTGCGCTCGAAGCAGATAGTCAAATCCAGAGCCGTTTAATGAGAGTCACGTCATCTCTGTTATTTTTGTTACAGCAATGGCGGCTCGTGGAGCCTCTCAAGTAGCTCCCGGAAGTTAGCAGCGTATACTACCAGCGACAACAAACAACAATATCTGTCTCCTTATCAATGGAAATGCCTACTGAAATATACAAATATGAGATAATGTCTTAGTTCATTTTATTTGTAGAAACAAATGTCATTATTTAAAAAAAGATATTAACAGGTGGCCAGGAAGTCCTACGTTTTGAAACGTGAAATCATACTTTTGAAAATAAAATGGTTATCTAATTTAATTAAAGTCAAAATAGTTAAACTACGAAAAGTACTCATTGAAAAGAATGACCCATTTCAGTATAATATTATTTTTAATTACTTTATATACTGCTAGGTATTTCATGCTTAAAATATATCCTTTATAAGTTGATCATATTTCATGTTTATTTAAATCTTTAAAGTAATTTAAGATGTCGTAAATTGTTGCAAAGTTGGAAATACAGTACAAGTACCCCGAAATGATACAGTACTTTTGTAAATGTACTTCCACTACTGAGTTACTACAGACCGTGTACTATACACAACCAATGTCCCATTGAGTATGACGTTCAAAGACGTTATTGTATCACTGATCCTGAGTCAGAATAGGACTTTTAAAACTACAAAGCTGTAGCATGCGAGCAGCTGTAACATCTGGCTCCAGGTCGGTGCATTAGAAGCCACGTAACCACGGTGCAAAGCCTCGCGCTATTTAGGTTACCCAGAATCCCTCGGTCTTCCTTTCAGCCTGAACCGACATGGTGGGTACATAGCCGATCCTTCTGAGGAATAAATCTTTCCGTTGTATCTGTCTGCATCGCTTGATGTATGCGTTGTGTTACTCTTTAAAATATATTTATGACTTACGTGAAGCCTGCCAGTATCTATAGTGTCGGTATTTCGCGTCGATGTTTTTGTTTTTAGGGTAAAACTTGGTGAAGTTAAGCATTGTGTTGCCGGTACGATTTGCACCGTAGCTAAAGCTAATGTCGGTGCACACGCTATATTTCGGGACCACTGTCTCGCTTTCATTCTGTATTTTTAATTTAATTTGAGTTTGTGAATAATTGAAGTAAAACGTGACTTGTAATGTACAGTGATACGAGTGTGTATCCGGGTGTTAAACCCAATAGAGTTGATAGGCCCGAGCATTGCGTCTTCCTGCTAAGATGGTAACGTGCTGTTGGCTTCCATACCTCAAACCCACGTTATTCAGGACTTTGTCAGCTTGGTGTTCGTCTAATCGGCGAATATCAACATTTTAAAAGTATAACCAGTCAGTAGTAACGTCAGCAGTCAAGCTAGTGCTATTGGTCTTGATTCTGTGTAGCATGCTAACAGTGTAGCCTGCAACATGGAGTAGTCTAGCTCCATCCAATGTATTGCTCTGGAACTTAATTGCGTGTTATTGGCTTAAACTACTGGTCTTCAAACACTGCTTGTGTTAAATGGTCTTGGGTGAGCTAATGTGTGTTGAACAAGGCCAGCTTCCATGCTGAGCAATGGATGTTAAAACTCATGCATGCTGGTTTGGGCAGTGCAAGTAGTATTAATGTTAAATTTAGATGTTAACTTAAATTGTTCTGTGGCTTACTTGGGCAACACATTTAACATTGTGTTAGTGTTTACAAGTGTTGTGCTGTATGTTGAGTCATGGCTGTCGATGCATGTTTAGGTTTCAAACTTTCTTCTGTTTTCAGTAGATTGTGTATTGTGTGTACCTTTTCATTAATGCTTCTCAACATTGCTTTGACAGCCTAAGGGAAAGAAGGCTAAGGGGAAGAAGGTGGCGCCGGCCCCTAATGTGGCCAGGAAACATGAGGCAAAGAAAGTAGTCAACCCCCTGTTCGAGAAGAGGCCAAAGAACTACGGCATCGGTGAGTATCCTCGGCGTGGATTTTTGGGAAAACTCAACATTGTAACGGTGCAGATGATGATACTAATATTTGCTATCTTAACATCATTGACGACAACTTTAATCACCAAGATCGCTGATGCACTTATGATGAGAAAATCAAAAGGTCTAAGTTTGGTACTAGATACTAATTTATTATATTTCCCCCACAGGCCAGGATATTCAGCCCAAGCGTGATTTGACACGCTTCGTGAAATGGCCTCGGTACATCCGCCTGCAGAGGCAGCGTGCCATCCTCTACAAGCGTCTGAAGGTTCCCCCTGCAATCAACCAGTTCACCCAGGCTCTGGACCGCCAGACCGGTGAGTGAGGGACGCTTTAGTACTCTAGGCTGTTAAAGTCCTTACTAGTGCCGTGATGACATTGCAGATGATGTGAAAGAATATTTGCTAACTGAACAGCTGTGCTGACACCCACCAAGATCACTGATGCCTCTTCTAGATATATATTGTCCACTTGTCGTGCTGTAGTATAATCAATGCATGTAGCCCCTGTTGGGTGGTTGACTTCATATTTGTATGGTCTCCTCAGCCACACAGCTGTTCAAGCTGGCCCACAAGTACAGGCCAGAGACCAAGCAGGAGAAGAAGCAGAGGCTGCTGGCCCGCGCTGAGCAGAAGGCCGCTGGAAAGGGAGATACTCCCACCAAGAGGCCTCCTGTGGTCCGTGCAGGTGAGGTTTACTAACGAACAAAGTAGAGTTGATGGGTAACATATCGTATAACTTGGAAAGCCCTTTAAGTCTGGCTGGGTTGAACATCCGATGTGAATCGTGTGACCCGTCTCTAACTTGGCCTTAATGCAGTGATGACTCGAATATATTCACCTGAACCCTGATGCTTTTAAGCTTTTTAACCCTGAGCATTGGCCAAAATATAAAATAAGATGTTTCCAGGGTGTTTTTTGGGTAGACGGTGATTTTTTTTTTTTTTTCCCACTTCCCTGCAGGTGTGAACACAGTCACCTCTCTGGTGGAGAGCAAGAAAGCCCAGCTGGTCATCATTGCCCACGATGTAGATCCAATTGAGGTAAGATTGTCACGCGTTATTTTAGTAGCAGTGCAATTTTCCGTATTGGCAAAGTTCAAGTATAGGAAGTGGTCTCTGGCAATGATGTATGAATTTCTTCGACTGAATCCTCCATGTGGATCAAACTTTTTAACCCTGAGCAGAGACCACAAACCAAGAATAAATCAGATTAATCCTTTTCTTTGGCTTTACTTGAAGCTAATACTTCATTAAATATTAATATTTTCTCCTGTGGTTCCCTGACTTCTCTAGCTCGTCGTCTTCCTGCCAGCTTTGTGCCGTAAGATGGGCGTCCCGTACTGCATCGTCAAGGGCAAGGCTAGACTGGGCAGACTGGTGCACAGAAAGACGTGCACTTCAGTTGCCTTCACACAGACGAACCCGTAAGTATGCCCACAAACTGAGCTGTGGTGTCTTTTTGAGTATAGAAAGTGGTCTCTAGCAATGATGTATGAATTTCTTCGACTGAATCCTCCATGTGGATCAAACTTATGAGCTTTTTAACCCTGAGCAGAGACCACAAACCAAGAATACATGTTTTACCATATTTATTGTGACAGTTAGTCTGATCAGATTCATCCTTTCAAAGAGTGCAATAGAGTGGTGCGTGTGTGCCGCTAGGGTCATAAAACCAAATTTGAGATTGACTGAAGATCTGGTATTTTTGAAACCAACATGTAAATGATTGATCGACATTATCCTGTTAAAAGTAGACCTGATCATTGAATCAATAATTCCTTGTTGCGCCGCCTCGTAATGTCTGCACTCTAATAAATGGCTTTCTTCTCTCCTAGTGAGGATAAAGGTGCACTTGCCAAGCTTGTGGAAGCCATCAAGACCAACTACAATGACAGATATGAGGAGGTGAGCTTTCATTTGAGTTGACTGCAAATATCGGCCGCATTAGTAAAATGTGAATATAATATAAAGGAAGTGCACAATTTTAATCTCTTTAAATTTGTTTTCCAGATCCGTCGTCACTGGGGAGGTGGTATCATGGGCCCAAAATCTACGGCCCGCATCACTAAGCTTGAGAAGGCAAAGGCCAAGGAACTGGCAACCAAGCTTGGTTAAAATGTTTGGAATAAAAAATGTATGTCTTAAAAGAGACTTGTTTGGTTTTATTGTATTGTATTTTGAAAGAATTCAATTTAAGATAAATCTAAAACATTAATGTCTGGGAAACAATGCATTTGGCTGTCTAATTCGATCAACACAGTATTCTTCCTGCAGTTAATGATGAAAATATGTAGCAGATCCTTAATTTTATTGGGTGAAAGTGTACCCACGGCACTCAAGGCCCCAACACATTACCGCCACTTAGATGGTTAGGCGAGTGCATGGTGTCACATTTTACATAGTGAGGCTCTGGCAGTTTAATTTTCAATTGTTTGAAAATTAACTGACTTTTCTACAGATGCATTTTGGGGCTGATCTATAAACAATTTTCTGAGACCTGGAAAACTGAGACTGTAGACTATTTTACTGTGAGGCCTCAAGTGTTTAAAGACACCAGTGTAGAAGTTGTCACTGCAGTTCATGGGGCAGTAGTTTCCTTTTAATACAAATCTGCAGAAAACTTCAATTTTAGGGAGTATCTTTCCAGTGTCCCCCGTCAGTTAATGGAGCAGTAGTTGAGATGTGTAGAAATACAGACTGGCGCTAAATGCAGTCATACATTTATTTTCTTAAACTTTTTCAGTAGAAAAATCCACAACAATATCGGCAATATTTCATATGTAATAAAAGGTCACTCATTTAATCATCTTGATGAACTTTGCGTACCACATGTAGGCGGTTGCTGCACACAAGCCGTACCTTTGGAGAAAAGAGGACTTAATAAATCAATTCAGTAAAACTAGTTACAGGACCGTTATTTACAGTGCAGCAGCACATGGGCCGAGTTCTTTGTTTCTCAGGTGTGTTTAATCTACTTACCATGTTACTACATACTGCATGTGTTCGTTCCTCAGGGTGATTCTGGTTTGTCCACCTATTGGTCCGCCAGGAGTCGTGCTCCCTGTTTAATCAAAGACACTTTAATTTACTCATGAATCCATAACTAACATCGTTAATACCAGTGGTTTAACTGTTCCTTTCTGCTCACCTGTAGAGTAATGAAAGTGTATGAGCCAGTTGTATATTTGATATTCACTATGATGTAGTTGAGTCAAAGAGCATGGTGGCCTTTGTAGTCCACGAGAACATACCAAAGTCTGCATCAATGAAGACGGGCTCAGCTCCAGTGACGCTGCCCATGGCCTCCAGGTCCCGGAAATGCCAGCGGTTTTTCTCCACATCATTGTTCGGCACAAAGGGTTTGCGGATCTCGGTCAGTCGAACGACCCCAACAATCTCCACCTCACCTTCCACCTGAAGAGAAGCGCCATTACATTTGGTCAGACAAGTC
The DNA here is from genome assembly GCF_949748355.1 of Melanostigma gelatinosum. Taxonomy (NCBI): domain Eukaryota; kingdom Metazoa; phylum Chordata; class Actinopteri; order Perciformes; family Zoarcidae; genus Melanostigma; species Melanostigma gelatinosum. The sequence continues at coordinate 4,943,080 of NC_136651.1, forward strand.
TAAATAGGCTGCGAGGAAATAAAAATGGAAAGTACGACGGGGAAGCTTTGGTGCCGCCATTTCCTTGAATATAAAATGTGATGTTAATGGTTTTGTGTGGTTGGTTATAGCTGAGGCCAAATAGAAATCCCAGAGCCACTAATACCATCAGATGAGTACTGTAAATCAGATACAATCAAGTTCATCAAATGTCTTTGTGTCCACAAAAAGGTTGTCTGGAAGGATGATATTTGACATGCGTGGAATAAAGATCTCTAGTTCTGTTGCATTGATTTTGATTCTCTCTATTCTTTTTTTGTACGTTCCATCGTGAGTTGGACAATGTTAAACCGGTAGAGTCGTCTGAATAAAGAGGCCGTGACGCGTCACATCCTCTGAAGTACCAACCTGTCCCTTCACCCTGGTCTCTGGTCTGATCTTCTTCCTTGGGACGTATCCTCTGTTCACCAGGATTGTGATGCTGCAGGTGAAGGTAGCAACCATCAGCGGGTGTTGGATGCAAGAGATGACACGTGTGCAGTAAGAATGTTTTATCTGTTGTCCTACCCGAGGTCAGTGCAGTGGAACGGAGTGATGACATTTGCGCCGGTCTCTCCGCTTGAAGCCAGCCTGCCCGCCTCCCTGGCCTCTTTCTCCGGGTCGACTGGAGAGCGTGGCAGAATGTACAGCTCCTGTGAGTGGTCGTACTGTCCGCGCACCATCACCCTCCTGTACTCCAGGCTTTTCAGCTCATTAGGACTGAGACCCGCAATTTATCAAGGAAAGATAATCAACGCTATTATATATATAGTATTATATTATTATATAGTAAATTCAAAGTCTGTTTTACACACGTAGGTGCCCTTTTTAAATTAGTAAAACATGTGAGTCATGCAAATGTTTTTTTTTTTTTTTTGTAAAGGGTATTTGTGGCAATATACAGACAAAAAAGAAAAGATTTAAAGACAAATTGTGGACCTGATATTCAGCCACGCCACTGGAGTTCTTATAAAGCAACTTGCATATTTGTATTTCTAAAATCCCAGACTTCTTAAGCAGGAGGGGGCACAGCTGCATTTAGTGTGTGAGAATACAAAGAAACGTTTCTCACAAGTACTTACTCGCGAGGAAGAGGAATGGGTTCTGCAGCAGTGAGTGTCTTCAGATCATTGATCAGCTGCATTTTCCACTTACGCCGTTTCAGCTTCACAGAAACAAAATGTATCACGAGTCCATCAAACAAGAACAAACCATCAGCATCCATTTTTTATGTGAAAACACAAAGTAAACATGCTGTACCTGCCAAGTACCGAGGCCCAAGGTGGTGACAGGGATGAGCAGCAGGAACCATTTGAAGAAAGAGTCTTCTGATTTTTCCGCTTCGGCTGCTGTGGAGCTCGACTGTCGCCCAAAGGTGACGAACTTACCTGGAAATTCACAATACACAAGACAGGAAGTGAAGACACTGGACGTGTTAAATGGGTCGACGAGGAACGTAATATGTGGCCTTTTCAGTTGTAGATCACGGAACCGGGTCACAAAGCTTTCGTGCAGGTTTTCAATCAGTGTTGCACATCTGGCTCTTTGCTTATTCAGGGCGGCACTGGTGACTTGCCCGCTGGCTTTTAGCAGAGTGGGAAAATGCGTTAAATCTCCACATGGACGTCTGATACCATTCGTTTTAGTTTGTCGTTTTCAGGAGACAAGATTTCAACAACGTCACAGGCATTTTGTAACGAACTCCCCTTCATTGTATGGCTTTTTAGCCCGTGCAATGTTCCAAGCCAGTTGATACGATGCAAGCGTTACATCGTATCAACTGGCTTGGAACATTGCACAAATATAAACTCTCCCACTCTGTTAAAAACGTCCTGTGTTCATCTTCATATTTTCGTTTTGCTGTGCATTTTTTCCCTGCCATTTTGAGAGCGAACTGGACACAAATTGTTCACTCAAATGATCTTGCCCCTACAGCAGGGGTCTTCAATTAAAATTCCAAAAGGTCCTGCTTGAGAAAATCTCCTCGGGCAAAGGACCGGAACATTACAATAATATCTAACTTGCGCTATTTAGTGCCATATATATATATATATATATATATATATATATATAAAAAATATATATAAAAGAGCCGCGGGTTGGCCAGGCCTGACATAGATGAACATTCTCTGCCTTCTTAAAGGAATTGAAAGCTTAACCAGGGGACTATAATCCCATACAAGGGCTGGGTAACTGCATTGAACAAATCAACAACTGGATGTGCCAGAATTTTCTTCAATTAAACAAAGATAAAACAGAAGTAATTGTTTTTGGTACCAATGACGAACAATTGAAAATCACCGCTCAGCTTCAGTCACTGATGTTAAAACCCACAAACCAAGCCAGAAATCTAGGTGTAGTTATGGATTCAGACCTCAACCTGAACAGCCATATCAAGACAATTACAAAATCAGCCTCCTATCACCTGAAGAATATATCAAGGATTAGAGGACTTATGTCTCAACAGGATTTGGAAAAACTTGTCCACGCATTTATCTTCAGCAGACTGGACGACTGTAACGGTGTGTTTACAGGTCTCTGTAAAAAGTCCGTCAGAAAGCTGCAGCTGATTCAGAACGCTGCAGCTCGAGTCCTCACTAAGACCAGGAGGGTGGACCACATCACCCCAGTTCGGAGGTCTTTGCACTGGCTTCCTGTCCAACAAAGAATTGACTTGAAAATCCTGCTGTTGGTTTACAAAGCACTGAATGGTTTGGGACCAAAATACATCTCCGATCTGCTGCTACCTTATGAACCATCCCGACCCCTCAGGTCGTCTGGGACCGGTCTACTTTCTGTTCCCAGAGTCAGAACTAAACATGGAGAAGCAGCGTTCAGTTTTTCTGCTCCACATATCTGGAACAAAGTCCCAGAAAGCTGCAGGTCTGCTGAGACCCTCAGCTCATTTAAATCAAGATTGAAGACCTTTCTGTTTGCTGCTGCCTTTAATTGAACCACATTCAATTAATATATGAATCAATTTCCTGCATTTCTGCATTTTACTACTGCATTTTTTTTTCTTACACTGTTTTTTAATTGTTTTTGAAATCTCCTTTTCTTTTGCCTTGTGTTTTTATGCTTTTAATGGTTTTATGTGAAGCACTTTGAATTACCTTGTTGTTGAAATGTGCTATACAAATAAACTTGCCTTGCCTTGCCTAATCTGTTTGTAACTCATAATGTTTTCTTAAATTTGTTTAAATCAACAATCCTGGATATTTGTTTATTCATAATATTATGAATTACTGTGGATTGTTTGCTTTTAATAAGTTTTCCTGCGCATTTTTTAATGGTGGAAAACAAAAGTACAGTGTCATCGTTATGTTTATTGACAGTTACCTTCTGCATGTTTGAAGAGTGGCAGTCTGGGCAGCACGAGAGTCCTCTTGATGTAAATGACATGCGACTGCAATGACAGAAAATCAGCTCAGCAATCTCAAAACCACTGAAAAGTGACATTCACATGACTCGGTGAAGACGAAAAAAAACCGAGATGTGAAACATGTTACCTTTTGTTTGAGCGTCTTTAGCACCCTGCTGGAATAAGCCAGCACTAATTTTAAAGACATGTCAGGTCAAAACATCAGAAAACACGGAGGAGACATCCGTCATAACAGATACATCAGTTATCAGGAGGGGGACTTCTTTTGGTGTTACTACTTCCGGTGTAATGACGCTCCGCCCCGGGACGTTACCCACGTGTGTTCATAGAAATGTGTTGATATGTTTCTATCGGTAAGCTCGTGTTTTGAGAGCTTGTTTTAGCTGCTTTAGAGGCTATGTTCATTTAGTCGACATGGATCTCGTCTCTAAGGATTCATACATTCAAAAGTTCGCCAGCAAAGCGTTTTCTCAACAAGACCAGGAGCCGAAGAAGAGACCGTTTGGTAATGTTAGCTCACCGGTTTAGCTAATTTTCACCCTAGAATGTGCTGTAACTGCTAAACAGCGTGTCTATGGGAGTTGTTTATGTGTTGATGGTTGTAGAAAAGTACTAAAAGTCAAAAGGTGTCATCCAACGTGGTTATTATTTCCGCTGTTGACCAAAGGAGGCGCTGTACTGTTTAAAAGCAGTTTTTTTTGTCGACTGTATTCTAGACAAATATCAGAAATAGGCAAGAGCAGCAGATCTACAAAAACTTAATTTATTAAGCAAAAATACCTCACATTCTCCATTTACAGCTTTTTAAATGTGATGATGTGCTGGTTTTATTTTAGTAAATTAGATATCGTTGGGTTTTGGTATTATTTGTGATGCAGAATTTAGGTCAATGTACTCCAGGGAGTTGTGACATTTTTCACTATTTTCTGACATTTTTACAAATAAAAAAGTTAATTGATCAATTCCGTGCTTCCCAACCTTGTTTGTAACAGTAATACAGTGGGTCTTAAGATGACTGCCTTGTGTTTAACAAAAGAAAAATCTAAATTCCAATATACGAAATTGTGTTCATTTGTGAAATATTTAAATGTTAATAATATATATGATCGTTAATACATGTGTTTTTCTGTGTGTAGCATATTTTAAGGGTAAAAATGACACTGGTCCTCCAAAGAAGAAGAAGAAAAAGTGCAAGAAGAAAAATTTCAAAGAAAAGAGCACTGATGAGAAGACACCGGCTCCTAAACCCCAACTAAAGGCTTCACCCTCCCCTGCAGCACAGAAAGGCCCGGCCACAGCTAAACTGAATGGGTCCACAGCTCAGAGCATAAATGCATCAACACCGATGCCTAAAGGTACAGTACGTGTATCCATTACTCAGGCTGTTCCTGGTTGTTATTAAAAATGGTTCCTTCAGTCACTTTTTATTCTTTTTATTTGTAGAGTCCAACTTCTCCACCGTAGATGTACTACGCAAGAGACTTCATGAGAAGATCGAAGAGTCCAGAGGGCAGGTATGCAGTTTGTAAAGATGGAGCAGACGAGGTTTTAATTATGCTCTCTGTTAGTGACAATGTATCCAACATTGTTTGAGTTGTGCTGAGACGGTAAACTCCATTTGGAGCTCAACATTTATGTTTAAGTTGAATGACCAGGATCATTTATTTCATAGTTATTTGCATCATTTTACATCATGTTGGCCCGTTATTATTAGGGATGCATCAATAGCACTCCTCAGATGAAGTACAAGTACTCACATTTGGGTACTTGCTGATACCAAGTACTGGTATGAGTATTTGAAAATACCATTACAGTTAACAGTGAATATTTAAATTTTTTTATTTTCGTCAGATGTTTTTCACTTGGTCGCCGTGTGCTTAATTTCCATTGCAGTTAAACAATAGGCTTACAGGAAACAGAGGGATGCTGTTATACAGTTAAAATATTTGATTTTCAGTAAGGGTGTAGTCAGAGATGTCCTGAACACGTATGCAGAGTCCATACCAAAGTATATGCATGTTGTGGAACTGTAAAACAGAAACATAAGTCTCATCACACACTGCGCAGTAGTTAAACTCAAAGTGAAGTGTCTGTTCGTCTAACACGCTGCACTCATCTGTTATCAGGGAGCCCCAAAGGATTCAGCATCAGAGGCCGTCCAGGCTAAGCGAGCAAAAAGAAAGGTGGAGCGGGAGCGCAAGAAGAGGAAGAGGAAAGAGTTTCGGCTGAAGAAATTGGCTGAAGAAAGTGGCAAAGAGCAGCAGCCGGCAATAAAGCAGGAGATAAAACAGGAAGAGCGCACCCCGGCCGTGAACAAGAGAAGCGAAACTGCAATTGTGTTCAATAAGGTGGAGATGGTGGAAGAGAGGTATGTAGACAAAATGCAGAAAAAGAAGAACAAGAAGCAGAGTATGAAGGGCCAGTTGACGCCGCTGACGGGGAAGAACTACAAGCAGCTGCTCGGTCGCGTCGAGGCTCGCAAAGCCAAGCTAGAAGAGCTGAGGGAGAAGGACGAGGGGAAGGCCCGCGAGATGGAGGAGAAGATGAAGTGGACCAACGTGCTCTACAAGGCGGAGGGCCTCAAGATCAAAGACAACGAGGTCATGCTGCGCTGCTCGTTGAAGCAGAAGGAGAAGAGGGGCGACCAGAGGAAGAAGCAGTGGAGCGGGCGGAGCGAGAACATCATCGAGAAGATGCAGCACCGCCAGGACAAGAGGCGGAAGAACATCCAGAAACAGAAGCACGCCAAGGCCGAGAAGAATAAGGACAGGGCGAGGAAGAGAGGCCGAGTGCTGCCAGAGGACTTGAAGAAAGCAACATTGTAGAGGAGGACTGTGTTATGTCGCGTTTTACAGCAAAAAAAAAAAATCAGACAATGTTTTAATGTTGAAAGTAAATCTGTCTCTTTTTATGGCAGCATGATTCATTTACATGATATTAAAGCGCTGCTGCACGTATTGTACCTTTTATTCCTGTCGAGGAGTAATATGATGTGTGTAATGGTCAATAAAATGTGATCCTTATGATGAACTTGAATGACTATTGTAGAATTTGTTTGTTTATTTTACCGAATACCATGTGTCGTTTAAGGGAATCGCTCGACATTATGGGAAATACGCTTATTTGCATCCCTGTTTCCCTCACTTGGGTCCTTTCCTTGCGTCTTAGTCCCTCCCACCAAGGATGCATGGAGAGAGGAAAGGAGGAAATATTTTTTTAAGAGATATGAGACGTCTTTTCCTCAGTTGCGTCATGTGAAGCGACGTCTGTTTCTGATGATGGTGGCCGCTGATGCTGATCTCAGAAAAAAAGTTAAATAATCTTTTTTATTTTGTGTACAAAAATCTTTATTATATAGTATAATATATATATATTTATATAGTCTATGTATTTAACTGTTATTATAATTGAGGATATACGATTGGGCATATGTTAGTTATTGGATGTCATATTTATTTGAACATTTATATCAATAAATGTATGTGAAGATAGCGTTATTTCTAAAGCATACAAGCGTAAATTTAAGAAATTTAAAAACCGAACCAACAGTCCAAACATCACAGCTACATAAATAGGCTACACATGGAGGAAAAGCAACGCTGCAAGTTTCCATCAGTGACAATTGTGCTCTTCTTTTAATATGTTTTGTGACGCTTCACAACCATTAATCGATGGACACATTCAGAGTGCTCTGACTGAAAAAAATGTTGACATCAAGTAGGATGCAGGCTTTCTCAATACATATCTTTATTTACAGATGCTAAATAAATAACCTGATATATTGTTATTATCAGCCACATCATTGCACGAAATGAGACTATTGGCCAACAATCTAGCTTTAAGTATTACAATTAATTACACAGAAAATTTGGATTTTCTACTGAACGTGTTTGTTGTCAAATATAAGCCAATCAGCTCTTTGATCCGATGCAGTCGGTGGAGAGCAACTGCAGCGCATGGCTCTAAAATCTGCGGCCGCCTCGCTCTCGTGAGGTTATCGTTGAACCACGAGTTCATGACGTCAGCGCAAATCGGGATCAAGTCGGACGCAAATTTAACCGGCATGCATTGTGCGATTCTGCGCACGCCTGGCTTATGTCGCACGAGGCTAACGCGAGAACTTCGGCTCGCTTGTCAGGTACTGGAGCGTGAACGGGTCCTGCTCCGTGTCTAAGCGGGGGAGTCTTACGCACCTAACGCGGTGTTACTCCGTCCGGCTGTCCCACCTGCGAGGATATCCGGTCCTCTTGGAGGTGTCGCAACAATGCCTTCGGGCTTCTGTCTCACCCCGGAGCTGAATCGTTAGGATTTTGGAATTATTGTCTTTCTGGAAGTATTTTACGGTTAATGCCCTCGGCGATGTAACCCGAACACAGTACGAATATTTATGTACATCGTCTATAATTTACTATTTCCTATCATGAACATTCTCACCATTTATGACTAACACTGCCAAGTCTCTAGAATCATGCACTGATTTGCTGAAGGGGTAAAGTCCAGCTTCTATCCTGCTGTGTTCAGTCCTCTCTCTCGCTCTCTCTCTCTCTCTCTCTCTCTGCAAGATATGTGATTGATGAAGGGAGGGAATAATCAGAAGTCTGACTGCTAATTTGAGAACTCCTCAATAAGAAACATCAGTAGAGTGAGTACAGCTGCAGTTAATTGATACATAAAGCGACACATTACGTTCTTACAAATGTGCTTTTTATTTCAGGCAATCATGTCACGACAACTTCAAGCACACAGAACTGTCGGTGTCTGTAAGAACCTGTGGTACGTAATACAGTTTGACACGAGGAAGGAATCATATATCAACATTTATACATTTGTATAAAAGATTATTTCCTCACTGATCCATTGCAGAAATCGGAGATGAATATCTCAAAACCTGGACAAGTGAAGCCAAAAATATCTGCAAGACTAGAAAGATATGTCGTGAAACTACATAATTATTTCTTGCATTAAACTTTCTAAACAAATAATTCATTCTAAAGCATTTATAATTGTAATATATGTATTTTTGTTGCTTACTTGTAAGTAATTGTTCAATAATATGACTGTCGCAGGATGGGATTTGTGGTCATATAACTGTTTTTTTCATTTAAAATTGTAATTCATGGAGCAGCACTGCAGTGTGTGATCTGTTTTGCACCAACAGGGTTGAATTCACACAACTGGCAGCAGACTACAAAGCGGTGAATCTTGGACAGGGATTTCCTGACTTCTCTCCTCCCAAATTTGTCCAAGAAGCTTTTTGTAAAGCTGTGAGTGGAGGACACCAAATGCACCAGTATACCCGAGCTTTTGTAAGTGGAGAGACAGACACTTGAGGAAACTTTTTATCGTTCAATGTGATTGATTGAAAAGTCTGCTTAAGTTGCAGAACAAACGGTGAGAGTCACCTTATGATTAAGTATTCTTTCTTTCCTCAGGGCCATCCTCCTCTTGTAAACATTCTGGCTAAGTTCTTCAGTAAGATCGTGGGACATGAGATTGATCCTTTTGAAGACGTGCTGGTCACAGTTGGAGCTTATCAGGCTCTCTTCTGTACTTTTCAAGCTCTGATTGATGAAGGGGATGAGGTATGAAAATCAACTCAAGTCAAAGTAATTTACTCAACTGTTTTATCAAACTTCAACAAATCATGTACGTATTAATACTTTATAACAGAAGGTTTATTGTTGTAACCCTCTTGTTTATTGGCAGAAGAGGGATAAAAGACTATTAACATTTGGTAACACTTTGAACTCTTCCTATTTAGCATGATTTATATGATTATAACTGTCTTTTCTTTCAGGTCATAATTGTTGAACCGTTCTTCGACTGCTACCAGCCAATGGTGAAGATGGCCGGAGGAAAGGCAGTTTATGTACCTCTGAGGCCGGTGAGTTATAAAGCATCTCTTGGCAGTCGTTTGTTTTTAAAGTATACATCAACCTTTCAGGATTATTTCTGTTGTTAAATTCAAGAAAGTTGAGGGAAGCACCGTCCCGTCAAGTGGAGACTGGGTTCTTTCTGCTGAGGAGCTGGCCAGTAAATTCACTCCACGCACAAAAGCCATCGTCATCAACACTCCCAACAACCCACTGGGCAAAGTAAGACATTTACCAGACTAGTGTCTCCTTGTAAAGCCAGCTGAATACAATGTGGTCACACATTTATGTCCATTACAGGTTTACAAGACAGAAGAGCTCCAAATGATTGCTGATCTGTGTATCAAACACGATGTGCTGTGCATCAGTGATGAGGTGTACGAGTGGCTGACATATGATGGAAACAAGCACGTGAAGATCGGTGAGATGCAGCCCGAGTTCAACAGAATGCACACAAAGTGTGAAGCTGCATGATGTTCATTATGTTCATGTGTTGACAGCCAGCCTTCCTGGCATGTGGGAACGAACCATCACCATCGGCAGCGCAGGGAAGACCTTCAGTGCTACCGGCTGGAAGGTAATGCACAAACTGTCTTGAGTATTTCAGTCATATATTCTTCTTTACTCAACATTGTTATGATCACCTTTTATTCTTTCCAGGTTGGCTGGGTCATCAGCTCTGGGCATATCATTCAACACATGAAAACAATCCATCAGAACTGTGTGTACCACTGTCCTACAGCTGCTCAGGTAAATACACAACACCTGAGCATTTTAGATTCATCTGTCGAAATAAAACATGTTTTCTTTCAAGGATAGTTTTTCTTCTGCTTGAACAAATCAATCTGCAAATGTCACAGTTGTCATTTTAACACAAGCCACGCCTCTGAAACGAATCCCATTTCCCATGTTGGTCTTTCCCTCCACTCCCGCCTTCAACAGGAGGCAGTAGCTCGTGGGTTTGAGAGAGAGTACGAGCTGTTTGGGACTCCAGAGAGCTACTTCCAGCAGCTGCCTGCGATGTTGCACCAGAAGAGAGAGAAGCTGGCCTCGTGTCTGGAGAGTGTGGGTCTGCGGCCCATCGTGCCGGAGGGAGGCTATTTCATGATCGCTGACATCTCGTCTGTCAGTGAGTGAAGAACAAAAACGCCTGAATCCGTCTTAGCTAAAAAAATAAAACTGCTTTTCAGTCATTCTTTTATTCGTGTTGTCTAATTAATGTTCATTTTTTGACAGAGGTGGACGTGAATGACCAGAGCACTGAGGATGAACCCACTGACTTCAGATTTGTTAAGTGGCTGACTAAGGAGAAGGTAAATATTCATAATTCAATGAATTCTCTGTTGGATTTTATTAAGGCCCGAGTAACAAATTCCTTTTGAAGCAGCAGCACAAGTGTTGCAGTTTGTTTTCATGGAAATACAAAGTGATTGGATCGGTGTTTTTGTGCAACATTTAATTTTGGCGTATAATTAACTTCTCTGACTTTTTACTATGTGATTTATTTTCCTTCAGGGTTTAGCAACAATCCCCGTCTCAGCATTCTACAGTCCAGAGCACAGCAAGGAGTTCGACAAATACATTCGGTTCTGTTTCATCAAGGTGAATTCAACGTAATGGACTGAAATGAATCTGTTCCCAGCCTTCTCCTGCCTCGCTCTCTGACTCACACTCACTCTCTTTGTCTAACAGGAGGACTCCACCCTGAATGCAGCAGTGGACATCTTAAGGGAGTGGAGTCAGACACAGTAAAAACAAATCACCCACCACAAGAAGCATCACCCGTCCGCCCGGAGCTCACCTGGCTTTATAAACCGGCTTCGGTTGCTTCCTCAGTTGAAATGAGCCATATTCAGTGCTCGTGTGTCCTAATGGCACAGTTGAGTACTTAAAGACAATGTTGTCCATTAGGGGTGTAACTGTACACGTTTTTTGTTTTGAACCGTTCGGTACGAGGCGTTCGGTTCGGTACGCATTACAAACCATTTGTTTGAAAAACACGACTCCTTCACGAGCCCATTTCTCCAGACCATAAGTCCTGCTTTGTAAAAGAAAACACAATCCCAAACAGAATCAAATGTCCGAAGCTCCTCTGACAACAGAAGTCCGGACGTCACAGACTAGTCAAAGCTACCTGACTGTAACGACACATTACCTCACTGCCGAATGGGAGATGAAGAGCCATCTTCTTTAGACACGCCCCCTCGAGAGTCTCACCAGCGAGGTTCTGGCATTTCTGCTTTTTTTTTTTTGCTGTATTGAAAACGTACCGAACCGTGGCACCACTGTATCGTATTGAACCGAACCGAGAATTTTGTGAACCGTTACACTCCTATTGTCCATATGTTAATACTGTCGAGAATCGTTGCGCTCACAGAGAAATCCGCCTTGGATACATGCATACACGTTCAGGGGAAGGTCAGGATATAAAAAGCATATACTCAGAAATCAATAGTTAAAGTGTAATCGAAAGATAAAGTGTATGATCGTTACATAACGAATGTTTAATACATAGAGTGATTTAACAAATGTAAACCTGATAATAATAATATGTGTATCTGAGTATAGTGCAGTCTGAGTGCAGAAAGTACGGAGAAAGAGGAAGTAAGCAGGGTGTTAGCTTCAAGGGATGGGGAAATAACGGTGGTTGAGAAGAAAAGACACAAAGCACAATCATGATGAAGGATGAGATCAATAATCATTTTATAAGCAAATGGGTACGAAGTAAAGTGATTAACAACTGTAACTGATGATAACAACTGTAACTGTGATTATGATAACTAATTTGTGTTAGAAATGTGCGAGTGTAGGAAAAGGGGAAGTACAACAGATGTTGAACACCCAGACACGCGCAGAGCTTGATTAAGTAAGCGCCCAGACAGGGAAGTTGGGGTGATTTCCTCATGCACACACACACAAAAGTTAGGTACTTTTCGAAGCACATTCACCAAATCAATGATGTCATGTTAATCATGGGCTGAGGGAGGCCGTGTTGAGGAAGAGGGAGAGACGCGAGAGGCAGCCCAAAAGTGTTATAAAAGAAGTAACTTGCAAACAGCAAGACGGGAATTCACGATGGGACGCCGACCGAGCCATCCGTGGAGAAACACTGGACCTCGTTCGACAGCCGCGTCGGAGGACTTCGTCTCTGTTCACGGAAAGAAGACCGCCGTTCGTGGACAAAAATTGAAAGACGGAGAATCACCTCTCCCCCCTGCTTGACTTTAACAACTGGACAACGGATGGACACAGCCGCCTTAAAGACTTTGAACTGAGCCTTGAGGATCGCTGAACGGACTTCGTTTGCCGTGCAGGAGGAGCCTGGGGGGTCTGGCCGAACCTTCGCTCCTAAAAACCCCAAAAGGATCTTTTATTGTATCGACAATCCAGCTCCACCGAACCGTCTCGGCATCTAAAACTAATGAGTATAATCTAAGAAGAAAATTAAAGTAACGAATCAAGTGTAGTAATATTTTATGTGAGCTGTAGCTTAACCCTTGCTAACTAACTAAATATAACCTGCAATAAATATCGAATCTGCATTTAAAGTAAAATTCTCAAGTGCATTTATTTGCTTAGGTAGTAAAAGTTCCTCGTGGCAGTAAAAAGTTAAGCTCGACAATCTTTTAATAGAGAGCTGAGTCAGTAAGTAGCCCCGTATCGGGCCAGAAGTACCCCAGGATCTAACAATACACATTGTGTAAAAACTCAGGTTTCAACAAAAAAATCCATGTGAATCTTCCTGTGCAATAATGTCAAGCAGAACATATTTTAGAAAGCCTTTTAATGAATCCACTCTGTTTTAGTGTTTATCTTCTGTTGTAGCTTCAGAGGCTCATGCCGGGTTAAAATGTATATTGCAATATTTGGTTGTCCATGTGAACAGTGTGAAACAACAACCTGATAGCAATTTAGATAAACAGTTGATATGAGTCATATATTTCAGCTAAAGTTGAGGCTTAAAATCACTGCAGCAACTGTCTTCATGTTTTAATCACAATAAATAGATTTTCATCACAACATATTGACTAAACTGTAAGTAATTTATTGTGGAGTTGTTTGACTCCTGGTGTCTCTGCTTTTCTTGAACATATTAACGATGTGAGTTGGCAGCCAACCTGAGTTCAGAGTATGTAACTCATTCATAGTGGGCAGTGTACTGACTGTGTTTCTCATGAAATTATCTACTCAGATTGTTGGATTGAAGGTTGAGATGTTAAAAGGAGTATCACCACCACATACAAATGTTTTCTGTTGCTACATTATTGTCTTTTGCACCTTGTGTGTTATTTTTAAGTCTCTCTCTCTCTCTCTCTCTCTCTCTCTCTCTCTCTCTCTCTCTCTCTCTCTCTCTCTCTCTCTCTCTCTCTCTCACTGCTTTGCACTGTTTCCATGAAGCGGTCCATTCATCACCCAGCCCAGTAGAGGTCTTACTGCATATGGTCCCTCTCCTCGGCTGTTGATCACTTCCCGCGGTTCCGTTAACTTTGAGGCGTTTGTGCCAATCAGCGTTAATACGGGGAATATGTACATCCTTCAGGTAAGTCCACTTAGACAACTCTTCTTCAGGAATGATATTGTTTGTCGACACAGGCATTTCCTTCTGAGTGAACATACTAGGAAGCTCAAAAAACTGCATGTCAGCAAATTCAGAAATTTCCAAACCTTTGACAATACAACTTTGAACAGTAGTACTGTGACCCATTGGACGTAGATCAATCTTCATCTTTCTTCCTTTGATGTTCAGCCTTTCCATTAGACTTTCAGAACAGAAAGTGTCAGTACTTCCTGGATCCAGAAATGCATAAGTTTGTACGATTTTGTTTCCCTTTGTACACTTAACATTGACAGGTAAGATTGAAAGGATGCCATTACTGCCCCCGGCCCCTGTATGACCACAAGTAGAGACAGCCGTGCCACTCACCGACAGTTCCTTTGGCTGATCTTCGCCTTTGCTTCTTTCCTTTTTCTCAATGCTCAGAATGCTGGGATGACTTTGGTTGCAAACTCTGCAAGATATGCGTTTATTGCAATCCTTGCTCATGTGTCCTATGTGCAGGCAATCAAAGCAACTCTTTTTTGCAATTGTGGACAATGCTCCAATGCGTGTCCATGCATACAATACAAACAGGAAACAAGATTTTAACTTGTAGGTGACATACTTTGTGTTTGAGTCTGAATGCTTTTCTTGTTTGCATTCACAGCTGCTTCAGTAGACATGAGGACAGTGGTTGCAAAGCTGTTTCTCTTGAACTGCGACTTTTGCTCTAACTTGGCCTTGTTGCCTCCTTTAGTTACACCCCCTTGAGTGTCTTGAATGTTGCCAAAGATTGGATCCGAAACAATCTTGACTTGGTACTCGATGAACTTGATAATGTCTTCAAAGCCAGATCTGCGACCTTCGGTTTCAGAGATGTCACACGCTGTCACTCTCCATTTCTCTCTGAGCTTGTAAGGAAGTTTCTGCATTATTGCTTTCATGTTTGCTGGCATATTGAGTAGGGGTATAACGATACGCGTATTCGTATTGAACCGTTCGGTACGAGGCTCACGGTTCGGTACGTATGACGAACCGAATACGTTTGAATCAAAAAAAAACTTTATTTAACCAGGTAGTCCAATTGAGATGAAAAATCTCTTTTGCAAGATGTAAGTAACAATACAAGATGTAAGTAACAATACTACATCACATTAAGGAGCAGTTTTTGTTTTTTATGCTTATGTGTTGCTAAGAAGACACCCCAGAAGATGGGTCACTCAGGTATAGTTCCATTATTGTTCAAAGTCAAAGAATAACTTCATGATTTTAGTTGTAATGAATAAATATATTTTAAAATAAAGTACATTTCTCTGGCATTTATCGTTTTCTA
Source organism: Melanostigma gelatinosum (assembly GCF_949748355.1). Classification (NCBI taxonomy): domain Eukaryota; kingdom Metazoa; phylum Chordata; class Actinopteri; order Perciformes; family Zoarcidae; genus Melanostigma; species Melanostigma gelatinosum. The sequence continues at coordinate 4,958,223 of NC_136651.1, forward strand.
CTGTACCGAAACGTACCGAACCGTGGCTCCACTGTATCGTACCGAACCCAACCGTGAATTTTGTGAACCGTTACACCCCTAATATTGAGTTAATCTAAATATTGCAATTCCTTCATAGCATTGCAACACTCTCGTAAACACAATGCATATGCCTGCAGCCCTTTAACATCTTCTGCCGCTCTCGCTCTCTCTCGCTCTCTCTCGCTCTCTCTCGCTCTCTCTCGCTCTCTCGCGCTCTCGCTCTCTCTCGCTCTCTCTCTCTCTCTCTCTCTCTCTCGCTCTCGCTCTCGCTCGCTCTCTCTCTCGCTCGCTCTCTCTCTCTCTCTCTCGCTCTCGCTCTCTCTCGCTCTCTCTCTCTCTCTCTCGCTCTCGCTCTCGCTCTCTCGCTCTCTCGCTCTCTCTCTCTCTCTCTCTCTCTCTCTCTCTCTCGCTCTCGCTCTCTCGCTCTCGCTCTCGCTCTCTCTCTCTCGCTCTCGCTCTCTCTCTCTCGCTCTCTCTCGCTCTCTCTCGCTCTCGCTCTCGCTCTCTCTCTCTCTCGCTCTCTCTCGCTCTCTCTCTGCAAGATATGTGATTGATGAAGGGAGGGAATAATCAGGAGTCTGACTGCTAATTTGAGAACTCCTCAATAAGAAACATCAATAGAGTGAGTACAGCTGCAGTTAATTGATACATAAAGCGACACATGACGTTCTTACAAATGTGCTTTTTATTTCAGGCAATCATGTCACGACAACTTCAAGCACACAGAACTGTCGGTGTCTGTAAGAACCTGTGGTACGTAATACAGTTTGACACGAGGAAGGAATCATATATCAACATTTATACATTTGTATAAAAGATTATTTCCTCACTGATCCATTGCAGAAATCGGAGATGAATATCTCAAAACCTGGACAAGTGAAGCCAAAAATATCTGCAAGACTAGAAAGATATGTCGTGAAACTACATAATTATTTCTTGCATTAAACTTTCTAAACAAATAATTCATTCTAAAGCATTTATAATTGTAATATATGTATTTTTGTTGCTTACTTGTAAGTAATTGTTCAATAATATGACTGTCGCAGGATGGGATTTGTGGTCATATAACTGTTTTTTTCATTTAAAATTGTAATTCATGGAGCAGCACTGCAGTGTGTGATCTGTTTTGCACCAACAGGGTTGAATTCACACAACTGGCAGCAGACTACAAAGCGGTGAATCTTGGACAGGGATTTCCTGACTTCTCTCCTCCCAAATTTGTCCAAGAAGCTTTTTGTAAATCTGTGAGTGGAGGACACCAAATGCACCAGTATACCCGAGCTTTTGTATCACAATAAATTGATTTTCATCACACTATATTGACTAAACTGTAAGTAATTTATTGTAGAGTTGTTTGACTCCTGGTGTCTCTGCTTTTCTTGAACATATTAACGATGTGAGTTGGCAGCCAACCTGAGTTCAGAGTATGTAACTCATTCATAGTGGGCAGTGTACTGACTGTGTTTCTAATGAAATTATCTACTCAGATTGTTGGATTGAAGGTCGAGATGTTAAAAGGAGTATCACCACCACATACAAATGTTTTCTGTTGCTACATTATTGTCTTCTGCACCTTGTGTGTTATCTTTAAGATGTCAGGACTCTGTTTTTGCTCAATAAGGAGCCATTGAAGGGAAACAACAGCGCTGTCGTATAAAGGTACAAAAGGTTGAAAGATCGGGGGAAGGCGGGGTGGAGGCGACTTAATGTTGCAGGAAGTTTCACTGAAGTTTGTCAGAGTTCAATTACAAACCATTAACAGGTGAGTTCAGCAGCAGCACTGAAGAGCATTTGTATGATTGGAAAATTTCAACTGTGCTTTGCTTTTCAGATAATCATGTCAGGACGCTTTCATGCGCACAGTACAGACCGTGCGGACAAAAATGTATGGTAAGTGATGATGACACTGGTGGACTTTTGACACCTGAGCTGTGCGAGAGTTTTATAGTCGCCAGTAAAGTTCAATCAGCCTGTCGGCAAACTGCTCCCTGTGGTGGAGAATAAACTGTTTCCATCATCCAGAAAGAGAAAAGAGTTTCTCTCCCAGAGGAACAACTTTGGTGTTTGTTAAAACTTTAGGATGTTGGTACCCCAAGTTGAGCCTGTCAGGTGTTTCATTTTGTAATTGATAGTTGGCCATGTTTATAAGAGCATGCGAGAGAAGTGACTGGCAGATGTATGAGAAATAAACATAGGCGTGCAACGGTATCGTCTTCCCCACTGAACTTAGCTTCATTTGGCTCAAAACGCGGGAAACGTTACGACTCACGTGGTTCTTGTTAAACATTTGTTTATGTTGTTACTTTTCTGATACTGTTAATCTTTACAGATATTTGTGATAATGTCATTTTAGTGCTTGACAAGCAGTTTTACACCAACAGGATACAATTTGCACAACTGGCAGCAGACTACAAAGCGGTGAATCTTGGACAGGGATGTCCTGACTTCTCTCCTCCCAAATTTGTCCAAGAGGCTTTTTGTAAAGCTGTGAGTGGAGGACACCAAATGCACCAGTATACCCGAGCTTTTGTAAGTGGAGAGACACACTTAGTCACAGTTTAATCGTTCTTTGCATGTCAGAGAAGCACTCAGAGGAACTTGCTTTTTTCCTCGGGATTGTATCCTGTGTTTCATTTAAAGTTTGATTTTTTATTTCTTTCCTCAGGGCCATCCTCCTCTTGTAAACATTCTGGCTAAGTTCTTCAGTAAGATCGTGGGACATGAGATTGATCCTTTTGAAGACGTGCTGGTCACAGTTGGAGCTTATCAGGCTCTCTTCTGTACTTTTCAAGCTCTGATTGATGAAGGGGATGAGGTATGAAAATCAACTCAAGTCAAAGTAATTTACTCAACTGTTTTATCAAACTTCAACAAATCATGTACGTATCAATACTTTATAACAGAAGGTTTATTGTTGTAACCCTCTTGTTTATTGGCAGAAGAGGGATAAAAGACTATTAACATTTGGTAACACTTTGAACTCTTCCTATTTCGCATGATTTATATGATTATAACTGTCTTTTCTTTCAGGTCATAATTGTTGAACCGTTCTTCGACTGCTACCAGCCAATGGTGAAGATGGCCGGAGGAAAGGCAGTTTATGTACCTCTGAGGCCGGTGAGTTATAAAGCATCTCTTGGCAGTCGTTTGTTTTTAAAGTATACATCAACCTTTCAGGATTATTTTTGTTGTTAAATTCAAGAAAGTTGAGGGAAGCACCGTCCCGTCAAGTGGAGACTGGGTTCTTTCTGCTGAGGAGCTGGCCAGTAAATTCACTCCACGCACAAAAGCCATCGTCATCAACACTCCCAACAACCCACTGGGCAAAGTAAGACATTTACCAGACTAGTGTCTCCTTGTAAAGCCAGCTGAATACAATGTGGTCACACATTTATGTCCATTACAGGTTTACAAGACAGAAGAGCTCCAAATGATTGCTGATCTGTGTATCAAACACGATGTGCTGTGCATCAGTGATGAGGTGTACGAGTGGCTGACCTATGATGGAAACAAGCACGTGAAGATCGGTGAGATGCAGCCCGAGTTCAACAGAATGCACACAAAGTGTGAAGCTGCATGATGTTCATTATGTTCATGTGTTGACAGCCAGCCTTCCTGGCATGTGGGAACGAACCATCACCATCGGCAGCGCAGGGAAGACCTTCAGTGCTACCGGCTGGAAGGTAATGCAATGAGTTATATTATTTGGTTCACTACAACTTGTTATGATGCTGTGTGTTCTTTTGTTTATTCAGGTTGGCTGGGCTATTAGCTCTGAGCAAATCATCAAACGTCTGAAAACAGTGCATCAGATGTCTGTTTTTGATTGTGCAACCGCTGCTCAGGTAAACACACAATTCCTTTATCAATATAAATATTGTTGCAATAAAATATTATTTCATTCGTTCTAAGATTCTTCAGCTTTTTATCTTGATTCTTGAAACCAAATGCTCTCCCTGCTGTTTTGTATCATAAATGCATTAGACATATGTTTAAAGTCTGTTCAGCTCTTCTTCTGAAAAATAAAAATGTGTCCTTCAATTCTGACATATTAATTGTTTGAACCTTCTCTTACATTGATTGGTCCATCGTTACCAACACACATATTGCACAGACAAACAGAGTTCATCATCAAATAAGAATATTGTACACAGTATGCATGTAAGCATGATGTTGTTTTTGTTCAACGTTGAAAGAAGCAGATACAGAATACTGTATCGTGATTGTATGTTGAATGGGCAGCGGTTGTTGTTGTTTTTTAACAAATGTGAATATATATCGTAATTGTCATATCTGTTTCTGCATATAATAATTCCCTGCACAGGAGGCAGTAGCTCGTGGGTTTGAGAGAGAGTACGAGCTGTTTGGGACTCCAGAGAGCTACTTCCAGCAGCTGCCTGCGATGTTGCACCAGAAGAGAGAGAAGCTGGCCTCGTGTCTGGAGAGTGTGGGTCTGCGGCCCATCGTGCCGGAGGGAGGCTATTTCATGATCGCTGACATCTCGTCTGTCAGTGAGTGTCATTCGTATGGATCTGTGTCCTGTGATATTAAATGCAAAATAGATCAAAATGTTCTCACATCTTTTCAAAATGTTGAATTTTTCAACAGGTTAATTCAAAGACTAGAAGATAAAAAAGACACTTCTGAATTGATTGCATTTGTCTTCATTCAGAAGTTCAGTTTGTTGACTAATACTGATGTTACCTTTTAAATACGTTTAAGATGACAGGCAACAGTACAATAAGAACTCCGCAAAAATAATTGAATAAAACGTTTTTTGTAGCTGAGTACACATCAGAGCCTTTTGCACCACAAATAACTTTTCGGAATATTGTGACGAAATAAATCAAACCACTTCATGTTTATTTGTGTATGTTGTGTGTCAATGACTAACTTTAACTTACTTCTTTGACAGAGGCGGACTTCAATGACTCCATGAGCGCTGAGGATGAACCCCATGACTTCAGATTTGCCAAATGGCTCATTAAAGAGAAGGTAAACAATTAAAATGTCATAAAAACTGTATTTGATTTGATTTAAAATGACTACCTAAAGCAATAACACAAGTTTTATTTGATCATATATTTCGATGTAGTTCTCAACTTCTTTCTATGTTATTTGTCTGTTATTTTTCTGCAGGGTTTAGCAACAATCCCTGTCTCTGTATTCTACAGCCCAGAGCACAGAAAGGACTTTGACAAATATATCCGATTCTGTTTCATCAAGGTTAACAAAATCTTAATTTGATTCAAGTCCTCTCTTATTTTCATCGTGTTTCTCGTTGTCAGTATCCTTCAGTCACTCAAACTCGCCTTTTTTTGTCTAAAAGGAGGACTCCACTCTGGATGCAGCTGAGGACATCTTGAGAAAATGGAGTCAAAGACAGTAAATCACACAGTTACGCATCACTTGTCCACTTACTTAACTTTTATTTTTCAAGCAAAAAACTGTACAACATATTTCTCATTACTCTATTTCTCAGTAACTGCAGAGACATTTGTCTTGTATCCAAGTATCCAAAAGGTTAAATAAAGCTTTCAATGAATCCACATCTTCTGTATTATTGTCTTCCTCTGTCCTCTAGTATTGATCACAATAAACTGGCGCATGACACCCTGATCAAAAAGCAAGCCAACTTGTAATGTGATGTTTGAAAAATTAGCAAATGTATGGGAGGTCCTTTTGGAAGTAGAGGTGTCATATATTCATTTTAGTTTTAGAAGATACCCACGCCAGGCCAAATGTAGATGTAGGGAAAATGTCTAAAGATCGAATTATTTGAAATTATTTGGAAATTGATATTTCCTTCAGTTGAAACTTATATTCTGGGGTCCTAATAGAAGTAAATGAGGAGGAAACTGTTTAAAGGACAATGCCTTTATGACGTCCCAGTTGTGTGTTAGGAAATCCCAGCCGTCGGTATTCATCAGCCAGTACGGGGTGTCAACCAGGGTAGCATCAGACTTTTATTTTGAAACGCGAATCGCGACCCGGAAGTAAATACACTTCACGTGTTGGTGTGTGTAAAAATGTCTACCGACGTTGCAGCGAAAAGACCCCAAAGTGTGCCCTCTCAGGTAGCGTAACACTATTGTTTTACATCAAAATGATATTGTACTTTTCTTTATATCACCTGTAATGTGTTTGTTGATTTTAACAGCCCGCGGAGAAGGTGGACTGGAAGAAAAGGAAAACAGAAAGTGAGTAAACAGCTAACGTTAGCTACATTTAGGTCAGTTACAGCACGCTCTTTTATTACGTTTTAACAAGCCACGGTGTTATAAAGTGTCTTTGTTCTAAAAGAAACTTGTGGGGTTTGTTTGTTTTACAAAACGTTCCAGTTAAGTTACATATGAACATTTCATATGATGTTTTAGCTCATATTTAGCCACAGCATTAATGTTTGTATTAATGTGTGATCATTTATACTTCTTGGGGTAGTTTCAGGTGATTATCACTGCGCTGCACTATACTGTGTATACTGCAAAGTTTAAATTTTCAATCTGTACAACTGACATTTGTATTTGTAGACCTCTGGTTCTCAACCTGGGTGTCATGAACCATCAATGTGGATCCTTCCATTCTGTCTCCATATATCTAATGTGCTTACCAATGCCATTGATTCTTCCTTGATGACAGTAAAAGAGGCTCGGAAGCAAACAAAAGAGGCCAAGCTGATCAAACAGTTGGACAAGCAGAAAGAGAAAACAGAGTCCGCAGAGAGAGCAAAACATGATCAGAGCCAAAACACAAAAGGTAACCCGTGTTATCATTTCACGGATTGTCATGATATCTCTGAACAGCATGCAGCGGTGTGTGATCCGTTCGTGTTTCTCTCTAGGCCGGGCTTACACGGTCAGCGTGGCTCTGCCGGGTTCTGTCCTGGATAACGCTCAGTCCACTGAGCTTCGTACATACCTGGCTGGGCAGATCGCCCGAGCCTGTGTCGTGTTCTGTGTCGATGAGATCATCGTGTTTGATGAATATGGGGAAGATGTCAAGTAAGTTAACCATTAAGATGCATGTCATGGGAGGAAAAACACACCCTAAACCACCGGAAAGCTCGTAGAAAATATGTGTTCTTTGTCCAACAGGAGCGTTGAAGGAGAATTTAAAGGTGTTGGGAAGAAAGGACATGCTTGTATTCAGCTTGCCAGAATCCTTCAGTACCTGGAATGTCCCCAGTAAGTGGGTTTGTTTTAGAATCAGATTGTCAGTGTCAGCCTGTTTTATGAGATTGTGATTGCAGCATTTCGTCTCCACCAGGTATCTGCGCAAGTGGTTTTTCCCAAAACATCAAGACTTACAGTACGCAGGTAATAATCCAATTTCCCCTTTCATGCATTCATTAACGGCGTTGTTTTTCAAAGTCTTTACACTGTGGGTCCGCCCTCAAACAAAAACTGAGACAACTGCATCCCCAAAAGGTATTTAACTGACATCATTAAACTATGGCAAATTAGCTTTTAGCAGCTAGCAAACACTCTCTCGCCTCCCACTAGTTATCGAGGCTTCTCACTGTGTTTGACAGAAGACATCACATCAGCCCAATCCTGCTTCTCTCATTGGCTTCCTGTTAGTTTAATGACGACTTTCAAAGCACATCTGGGTCTGGCCTCATGCTACATAACAGAAATGTTGACCCCGTATGAGTCAGCTGGCAGCCTTAGATGCTCAGGTGGGGGGGCCCTAAAAGTGTGTCGCTCAGATCAAGTTGTTATCCCGGAGGGTGCAATTGGTTATGAACTGAATACTTTTACCGATGTAGACCGATTGTATAAACGGGCCCCTAAAGGATGTGATTGGTCTTCTTTTCTACCAGGTTTGCTCAACCCTTTAGACAGTCCTCACCACATGAGGATCGATGATGAATCAGATTACCGGGAAGGAATCGTCCTTGACAGACCGATCAAACCAGGAAAAGGCTCATTGGTCAACTGTGGAATGAGAAAGGTGAGCATGTTTTAACAAAGGTCACTTTCGTCATCTGATGTGGACGCTATGATCGAAGGTGTTTGATGCAACTGATTATTGATCTGCCAGGTATTCTCTAGATTGATTGATTGTAAAATGTCTGAAAACAGTGAGAAATTACTTTTACAATTTCCCAGAATTAACTCTCTCCATCTGCTCCCAAAGGATGTCCGGATAGATAAACAGCTGCAGTCTGGACTTCGAGTCACAGTGAAGCTCAATAAGACACAAAATCAAGGTAACAGACCTTTTTTTTTTTTTTAAGAAACGTCCTCATTGCACATTCAATTCTGCACATCAGTTCAGTGTGTGTGTCCGTCTTCCTCAGAGAGCAAAATGTGTAAAGGTGTGGTGGTGGCTCCCCACCTGCCCAGGACTGAAGGAGGTGTTTACTGGGGTTACAGTGTCCGTCTGGCGTCGTGTCTCAGTAGGTTTCCTATCCTCGTGATACACTCAAACATATGCTCCACATTCATTTACAACATCTTGGATTTTTCATCCGCACCAACCCACTAACTTGTGCAAGAACCCAGTATGCGGCGTGGCCCTGCTGCGACTGCTTTATCCTCATTGCTGTCTGTTTGTTGATGCAGGTGCAGTCTTCACTGAGAGTCCATATGGAGAAGGATACGATCTGACTATTGGCACATCAGAGAAAGGCGGCAACATGGACCAAGCAGCACTGTCACCATTCAAGTATGTTCAGAGCCAATGAGATTAGGATCGGGTGTCTCTGAGACATTTTTTATTAGCCATGCACGCTAATGTTGGTCTGTCTGCTGGTCTGCTTTGGCCCAGACTGAAATATCTCAACATCAGATGGATTCTCATTATATTTAGTAAATACGGACTTTGGCGATCCCCCTTACTTTTCCTCTGGCGCCACCATGAGGTTAAATTGAATTTGTCCAGTATTTTGGTTTCCAATCAAATGCTTCTAAAACTAATGACATTCCCTTCAACCTCTGATGTACCAAAAGTACTTTATAACACAAGCTAAGGCATCACAAGCTCTGCCAATGATTTGTAATCCTGTGCACTTCCTGTCTCCTAAGTGGGCGTGGTCATTGCTTGTTGCTTGAAAGGGCTCAAAGTTAAATTCATCCAGAGGTTTTGGTCTGAAAAATGCAATTTTAGTGTCGGAATGCGCCGTCCGCTTTCTGTATTGTTGTCTTTTTTCCCCTTTTTAGGCATCTTTTGGTCGTCTTTGGAGGCCTTCAGGGATTGGAGGCCAGTGTAGATACAGACCAACACCTGGACGTGACTGACCCCAGTGTGTTATTTGACCTGTACCTCAACACATGCCCCGGTCAGGGCAGCAGGACCATTCGTACAGAGGTGAGGGCCTATCACATGACATCAGCAAATGCTTTACATTCTGCAAGTATTTTGGATTAAGCTTGCATGTTTCACTCACTGGTGTGATTATTTAGTTTTTCTCATTTTGTTTTCAACAGGAGGCCATCTTGGTTTCCATGGCCGGGCTTAGACAGAAGATCACCGCCGCCTTTTCAGATGTTTCCAATGGTTCATTAAAGAATTAGTGATCACAGAAAGTAAACAGAGACATGCTGGCAGATGTTTTATCATCTCGTATTCACCATGAAGTTGTTAATTTTCCTGAATTAGACCTTTGTAGCATTGCTTAGTTAAAACGGCTGTTAATACAAACATCCCAATCACTGCATTGTGTGCAGTCACACACTGTCACTAGATACCTGTCGCATCTCTCGTCATGTCTTCGTTCTGTATGTCTGTGTTTGTAAATGGCTAAACAAATTGTACATATTTAAATACAAGTACTTTCCACAAGCTTGCACCGACTCGTATTGTATTTTTTCAAAGCACAACACGCACAAACAAATGGCACTGACTATTTTCATCAATAAACACCATTTTCTTCTGAGAGTAGGTCAAACACACGCCCGCGTAAAGAGAAAGTCACCCGTCTGCGTTTAGTACTTATACAACAGTCCTGCAATAATTAATACTTCCATGAAGTTAATGTTACATTTTTGTTGAACTGTTTTAGAGAGGTGATGGCATTTTGGAGCCTGTAGTTTGTGCTTTTCTTGAATTGTATTTAGTTTTGTTCACGTTTCCAATACTTCGTCTACCGTCATTTGATTATAAAATGTGTGTTTGTGTAGTTGTTATAGATACTGACTGCATTATATATAAAACCCATGTTATTTTAGGCTTCATCACAACAATCGGTGATGACGGCCTCTCCTTGACGATAAATATTCCGACGACACGTTCACCGATAAACAACTTGCAAAAGGCAACGCAGTGAAAGACATTGAACCCTTCTCGTGTTTAGTTTTATGACAATTTCACTTTTAATTGAATCGTGCGGTCCTCAGGGTAACATACTGATACACAACACGACCATGATGCATTCTGTGGACTTTAAACACAAGCTGCATGCACTGGAATGCCACTGAGGTATATAAAAAAAAAAGGTTTTAGATCAGTAATCAGTAGTTCAGTAAGAAATGAATGTCATAACAACTCTGAGATTTCAAATCTTTATAATGTGGCAATCGGTATCTCTAGAATAAATGTGGTGCCACGTAGTTTCAGCAATCTCAATGTGTCTTAATTATTACAGGCAAGATAGCTGATGCACAAACTGCAGTGTAATAGTTTGTCACTGTTGAATCAACAGAGTATCTGTAGCACCAAGTATACTAAGCTGGCAGTCGTCTTTACATGTGAAATCAGAATTTTCCTCATTAAAATCCTGTTGGCCAAATTGAAGATGTTCTTTAGTTGTTTATGAATCAAAATGTATGTTGAAATGCTTGTATTATTTAAGCTAAGAGAACAAAAGTATGGTTTTGGCATCTGTTCAGGAACTGTTGTTCCCAGCTGTATTGCTCACACACGCTGCACCAATGTACATGTAGAATGAATTAGTGGTCTGCTGAATCAGACTGCAATTACTGTAGAGAATAGTCTCCTCTCGAGCTGACATAGTGTTTTGTAGGCCACTTAGTCTTATCCAATGAGAATGCCTGCTGATATAATTCCCTCTTCCCATGGGAAACATAATGCCTTTTTAGTACATAACAACAAAAATACTACAAACATGTACAAATTCAATTTACGAAAACACCCGTCTGCTGGCCACCACAAGTCCATGTGGAATATACACAATATAGTAATTCCTCTCCAAACTCAGATCCTGCACTCTTCTCCTCAGTCAATCGGTCCAATAATAGTTTTGTCCAAAACATGTTTCATCCTTGTGGCTGTTCCTGATAACAGCAGTATTTCATCGTGTTCTTTCTTTGAAGCCTCATTCCAGGCCTCTCTCGGCACTGATGGATCTCTGTGGTTTTCACAAAAGTCTAGAACCATTTGGGATGAGTGAAGGTGATGTTGTACTGCTTTGCCCAGCGTGCAAACACTTGTTTCTCTGTGATAAAGCGATGGTGGTTCCCTCTCCGGCTGCCCTCATTCTGCAAGTATGTCACACATTCATCAGGACCCCTGGGCTTGTAGTAGTGGTAGGGCATCTTCTTGGATCCAGCTTTGGATTTCCTAGAACAATAAGAGGTTTAATCTTCTAATTCACACCCAGCCTATCTGTGATTTGTGATAATGAGTCGACTGATGGCTTTATAGTGTTTTAATGAGTCTACATAGGCTGACGAGTGCCATCATTACTCACCCGCAGTGATTTGGTGGAACCATCCCGTATACTTTGATGCTATCACACATCTCGATGGCTATGACCATGGTGAACCACCCTGTGCTCAACCACGAGTGAGATTTTTGTCTGAGCAGAGAAAAACAAAATATATTGGAAAAAGAAAAGTGACTTTTACCCAAATAAATATGATTCGCTCGCTCCCTAAATACTCACCTGTCTCGTCCAGTCTCCCTGTGAAACAGGCTGTCAAATCTGCGCATCTTGTTGGCTGTGATACTGAAACAAGACAAGTTGTTGTAGGTCATGCCGACTCTCTGGATCAACCTGTACAGTGTTCCTTTGCCCTCCTTGCCGATCTTGCTCGGGGGTCCCCAGAAGATGATCACAGGGCTGCTGTCTGGCCTCTGTAGGAACTCATTAGGCTTCCGGATCACCCTGAACACACTGGAGTGGGCCACGACCCTCAGAGAGGTCTGGTTCCCTACATCAGTCTCGTAGCCCAACGTGGGAGCGTCGTTCATACGAATCACGCACTCCGTGCGGTCGATGTCTTCTCCTGCTCGACTGCCCAGGACGTGGCTGGAGCTCGTCACCAGCGCACATTTCTGACAGCGTAGGTTCATACTCTGAAATGAAAAACATTTAAGGTGTAAATACAGTCCATCATTAGTGTAGCTGAGGAGTTCCCCTTCCCCAATCGTGTATTTGTTTTCTAAAAACAAAATGTGGATGCGATATTGACATCGCTGAATTTGGAAGTTGAGTTAACAGCGCTGTGACGCTTCACACGCTGTCTCTGAACATATGAGACATACTGGTTTTCAACTGCCTCTCGGAAGAATGAAGATATATGAGTCTGTGTATTCTCGGTTAAAGACTCTGGTCTCTCTGGTCCACATTTCTCTTCTTAGGGAACGCTGTGTGAAATAACTTCTCTGACTCACGGACTTGTCCGACTGTTGGGTCTCTCTCTCTTGTGTGTGTGCAAATGTCATATATGATTTACAACACATGGAATTGGTCATTGTGCTTCCTGGACCTCTGACCGAGTGCTGTAAAGGCTGGAAAAGATGTGCCGGTAAAAATAGAAGCAAACGAACGAGGTGGAGGTCCATGCGTTTAGTTTCTATTGGTGTACAACTTCCTTTTGCTATCATGTGTTTTTTTACTCCTGTTAAGAGTACTGAAGTTAACAAAAACATTCAGTCAGTGCAACAGTAACTTTTCCCTTCTGCTGCATCCTTCACTGATGATAGTAGCCAATCAAATGACATGTCCACTGGTGTTCAAAGCAGTCCTTCAGTGACAGAAACACATCGTCTCAGTCACAATGACATAGAAATCTAAACATATGTGGATTTTCACGTCATAAAAACACCTTTTTTTTTGTGTTCGAGCTGTTAAATACCTTGTTCCCGTGAAATGGCACATAACCGTCTTTCCCGGACCACTTCTTCAGATCTGTGGCCTTGATGGCATAATTTGTAGCCACGTGGAAGGGAGCGTATACAGACTCGTTGACATTGTTGGAGCCGTACAGGATGAGGAGTGTCATCAGGACGAAGATGGCTGCGAAGATCACCAGCCTGTGGCTCTGTTCTCCCTGCAGTGGAAAACAACAGCGCTGAACGAAGCACAAGAATTACAATTTTGTGCCACTTTATACGGTCTGCTATACCATATATATCCACTCCACTACATTTCAGAGGGAATTCTTGTACTTTTCACTCCACAACTTTATCTAACAGCAGTAGTTACTTTACAAATTCAGATTTTACATGAAAAACCCATGAAGAGCTCATAAAATATGATGCATTTTTGCATATTTAACTACCCAATGGTATATACTTTATATAGTATAGATATATACTTTTATATATTTTAGCTTTTCATGCAGAAATGTCAACCACAGCTTTTTCAGCTTTGTCATGAATTATCCATCCATGCATTAGCTATAACCACTTAGCCACCCCTCTGAATCATTTTGGGCTTTGGACTTTTTGTCAGACAAAACAAGTAATTGATATTTTTGGGCTCTGAGTCATGGACATAGAAACCAAACAATTGAGAAGCTAATCAACCAATTAATAATGAAAATAATCATTGGTTGCAGCTCCACATAAGATATTTTAAAAACTCCAACTCAACGAAAGATGCAGTTTATACATTAAGGCATGCATACTAATAATATAATGTTATATATAATAGCAACAGATCATTTTCCTGATGATAAATACTTGTATCTAAATAATATGTTCAATGCAAGAGTGGTGTTTTTAAGTGTGATATTAGTAGTTTTACTTAGTAAAGGATCTAAATACTTCATCCACCACTTGTAAACAATAACGACAATGATATACCTGCATGGATGTAATCATACTAATAACGATAATACTGGCGATGAAGGTCAAGAGGTCTGAGCGCCACACCCTACAGTTGTTTGCTCATTTCTAGTTCGGTAAAGTTGTAAAGATATTCACAGATTCGGACTTCCGCGGATCAATAAATCGTCAGCAAAAAGTTGTTGAAAGACAAACGATGCCTCTCTGTAACCGTATCAAGTAGACGACGAGCTACAACCTCAGTTTAATCTAACCGGACTGTCCTCCGAACTGCACGAATAACATCGGTCTCAATGTGTTGTGAGACGAGTGCGCGGGGACCGTCCCCAAAGCGCAATGGCGAAAAGACATACTACCAATATATTCAATAGCTTCTTTGTTATGAAGTGTCGTCTGACCAAAGTCACTTCATACATCAGTGGGCTCCTCCTTGTTATACCACGACAGCTATTATAGACAAATGTGCTTTTGACGAATTATGGTGAATTTTTATTGGGAAAGATATTGAATAACTTATGAAGTAGTGTGACAAAGATCACTTCATACATTAATGGGCTCCTCCTTATACTACAACAGCTATTATAGAAAAATGTGCCTTTGACTTAAAAAAAACACGTTTCTAACGAGTTATTGATCCGGGAAGTCCAAGTCTGTGAATATCTTTCCAACTTTAGCGAACTGTGTTGTCTTTTCTTACCTTGCTGATCTTCAGCCCCATGCTGTCTGGTCAGGATGTGCACCAACACACTGCCGGAGGCCGTCTGTCCTCATATCTGTCCGGGACGAGACAAATAAACTGCAGATTGGAATCATGTAATGCAAATGTTATGGCTCGGTTGATATCAAATATTGTGTTCAAATAAATGATTTTTACGCATCAGCATCACACCGATGCTATAACAATAAAACGTGCACAGCTATTTCCTCACTCGGCTGCATAGGACATTATGAAATCGGCTCATAGCAGTCTCGCGATCGTTATCTTTATTTAAGCTTATATTTACCAAACGCTATATACATAAAAGGCAATAAATGTTATTACGTTCACCAAAATAAAAAAACAACATCCTACGCATCCATTGTTCCTCCGGTGTTGACGTACATCTACTGATTCTTTTTTTTAACAACAACAACAGATATGATTGAGATATTAACTAACATGACATGTTCGCACCACTGTTAATCCGGTGTTTGCCGTTTCATGGCCTTCTGCGGTCTCGATGTCTGCTCTCGTTGTCATCTTCCTGTCGTACCCCATCGTCCTGCGCCACTAGCTGACGTCATCATCACGTCTCCCACTGCAGCACGGTGATGTGCGCGTGGGTGGGGGTTTGTGCATTTCAAAGTTCCCTTTAAAATTGTACGATAATAAAAAGATACATGAGCTAGATATCCAAGAGAAGCATTACAAATCATTTATATTTACGTCTCCTTAATTCATTTGAGGTATTTGAGAAACTAATAGCAATTTGAATTGTTATTCGGGTTGAGATTTTGCTTTACATTGGCGATCTGAAATATTTGTCAGGTACACATCCATGATATTATTGTTAGTCAGAAAATGAGTTTATCCTGATTGAAGGTGGATTTTAGTGGATTATATAATGAGGTTGTTATGGGATTTTCTGGGTAAACTTACATGTGTTTAAAGTGTACAACATATCTTCATTTGTAGCTTAAAAGGGCCTTATATTTCCATCAGGTTGCAAATTCACAGGTTCACACTAAATCTGGGTTTATTTGTATATGAAGAGGTTCAAGAAATCCTTAGAATTTACAAAATAGCATGACAGGCACCGCTCAATTTGACTTTTCAGTTAAGGTGGAAACTCAGGTGTTCACTACAAATTGAAATCTGCAGTTATTTAATTGTTACCTGGGTGGATTATAATATATCAATGTGTTTTAATGGGCTTTCTGCCTGGATTAAGGGAGATTCAAGCGGCAAATGCAGGGGGCTCACTTCAAATTTTGGGTTATTTGTATATGAAGGGGTTAAATAGAATGCCCTTTCAATATACAGCAGGACAATAGCAGGTACAGGAATTTGGAAATAAAAATGAAGCGCAGTCCCTGTTAGAGCGTGTGAAACTGTTTGTACACGCCCACACTGTCCTGCCAAGAAGTCTTATCAGTGACAACACCTGTGAGGGTGGACCACGTGTGCGAAGAGCCTTTCACTGCGTTCCCATGTGTAGACACAGTTCAAACATGACAGACATTAATACCATTTTAGTCTCATTCAAAGTCGAGCTCACACACATGCAGACTGTCAGCAGATTTATTCATGTTTGCACCGCTCTGCAGTAACCAGTGGTCAAGTTTACATTCAAGTTTGTACTTTGCACAGTTCACAACATAAATCTGTGCGTACCAAAAAAGTCAATAATCACATGAATTCAAATACTTCCGGTCTGAAATGTAAATTACAGTGAAATACTTTGACAGTTTGCTCAGTAGCGCAAATAATATTACAGTCTTTGGAATTCGTCACGAAATAAGGATTACGTGACTGAAAAAGGCAGCGCTATGTTTTTCATTGTAAACCAGCAGAAGAAATCCGAAGGGAAAGTCCCATATGTTTAAAACAAAACACCAAACTGCATTTGTCCCGTCAGCCACAAAGAACTGCTCGTATTCTCCCATCATGCTCGTTGTTTTTAATACTGTGTTTGTTGGCCACTGAAGCTGTGGGCTGTATGTCAGAGGACTGTGGTCTGTCGACTTCTCTGCAGTTACATTTGAATTACATTTGAATACTTCTCTGTGGTTCGTATACGTGCCATCACGTTTACATAATGCAAACTCCATCCCCACATTCTCCACAACACACTGCATGTTCTCTCATCGAGTTAAATGGCACTCAGCTCCCAAATGGAAACATGTGGACACGGTTAACATTAAAAGAAAAATGTTTTGATGAAATCAGAAGCTAACTACTACAACTACTACTACTTCAAGCATTACAACACTGTAACTGGTTGCAGTCAGGGAAAGTAAACTGAAACGATTACTCAATTAATCAATCAGCTGATTGATTTTTCTGCAAAAATGCACACAAAAAAATATCCTGGATCCAGCTTCTCAAATGGGATGATTTGCTGGTTTTCTGAGTCTTCTAAGACTGTCAATTTAATAACTTTGGGTTTTGGACAAATGGTTGAACAAAACAAGTAATTTAAATACATCAAATTCAGTTCTGGGATACTGCAATGGGCTTTTTTTTTTTTTTACTACTCTCTGACAATTTGTAGAACAAATGATGAACTGACTCATTGAGAAAATAAATGCCAGTTAGTCGTCGTTAGTTGCAGCCTTAAACAAAGGTGCATATTGTAGCTGCACGACTGGTTGCAGCATCAAATCGCAAAATAAGACTGAAAGTCAAGGCACGGGTATAAAGAAAAGCTTTGGTATAAACTGGTTTTACGCTCTAGTTTAGTGGCTTAATGCTTTGTCAGTATACTGATGTATGGCTCTAAATAACGGTAAGTGTTCAGTGATACTGACAGTGGTACCAGCTGACTTTTACATCTGGTACATCTAAAGCATTATTTTATATCCATGGCTGCGGATTATTTTATCCACTATGCCAGCATCAAATGGAATTTTTTTTTCTATTTAAAAACGGTCAAAATCTTTAGCAAAGAAGACTATAAAAGCCAGAAAAAAACAGTAATACAACTGTACATTCAACATCTTCTGAGTTTAAACATCTCCTTCTTTAGAGGCTCCAAGAGGGGTGTTTGAACTCCATCTTGTGGCGTGTTGCCCATTTGGCATATATGGCCTTCTCAGTGATGAAGCGATGACCCCCGCGTTGTGTGTGCTCGTGGAACCTGTACATCTTGCACTCGTCGATCCGGTTCCTCTCGTAGTAATGGTAAGGAACGACGCTGTGATTGGCTCGACTGTCAGGGGCAGAAAAGTACCGGAGTTCGGTCACGGTTATTTACGAAACTTAAAAAGAAGATGGAGCTCGAGTTCGGATAAAATGTGTCATTATGTAAAATGTCTCACCTGCAGTAGTTGTCGTCGATCATTCCATAAACATGGATGCTGTCACATATATCTATAGCCAGAATCATTGCGAAGAATCCAGTACTGAGAAACGCCCCCGTCTTCATTCTGAGTGAGACAGCAGACACTTGTTCAGGCTCATTTAAAACTCTAACAGGACCAAAATAAAAGCCTGGTTCCAGTCATTAACTGCACATTACATCATCAGTTTGTATATTACTTTAGTCATACTAATTTAGTGAGATCTTTATAAAAAATCGTTTGTAAGTGTATTTTGTTCCATGGCTTTATTTTGTTATTTCCTGTACACATGGAAGCTTCTTATTTTGAAAGGAGCTGTGACAAACAGAAATTGACAGTTAAAACAGCTAATTAGCATATTGATAGAAAAATGAATTGGCAACTCACAGAGGACATTTCTCTTCATTGTGCACTTCTAATAATAAAGTACATTTAAGTATACTTTTAGCTCAGTAACATTTTCAATGCAGGACTTTTACTTGTATTTTTACAGTATGGTAAAATTACTTTTACTTAATTCTTCCTCCACAACTGGCTGTAACTTTGGTTTATTAAAATACATGGAAAACAAACAAACAGTGCTTCACTCATAGCTTTCATTTATTAGATTAGGACTCTAAACTCATACTGTACCTGTTTTTCCCAGTTTCATTCTGAAACACGCCATCACAGTACCGAATCTTCTCTGTGGTCACAGCGTAGATTCTGACTTTTGGGTACTTCTCTGCTATTTTCAGGAGAGTATTAAAGACGTGTCCTTTCCCGTCTTGCCTCATGTTCCTATCGGGACCCCAGAACACATATGTGGTGTCTTCTGATTGCTGGAAATAGTAGTGCTCATTTCTTACCAGCAAGGGAACACTGGTGTGAGAGACAACCCGAACACTGGTGCGGTTCCCTACGTCTTTCTCATACCCCTGTGTGGGTGCATTGTTCATCCGGATCACGCATCCGACTTTGTCTATCTCTTCTCCAACTCCAGCTCCGAACATCTGACCTGAGCTGGAGACCAAGGCACACTGGCTGCAGTGCATGTAAAGGAGCTGTTGAGAAAGAGGGCAGAATGATAAAGGTGTTTTAGGTCATATAGGGAATTATATCTCACAGTAATGCTGCCAGAATTACATATGTATTGATGTACATATGTTTTGTCTGACTTTGAAGCCTGATCTGTTACTTTTTGTAGATCGAAAACGTCCCCCAAATAATATGATTTAAGTAACCAAAGTTGAATTTGTGGTAATTTTGTGTCTCTTTGCAGCTGCTTTGCATCTGTTTGTAGTTTTTTCATGTCTCTTTGTAGTCGTATTATGTTTCTTTGTGGTCATTTTTAGTCTTTCCCTGGTTGGTGCGTGTATCTTTGAGTGACATGTTGTGGGTAAAGGCCAGGGAGGACCCCGACACTTTGGGGCCTTGGGCCTGTGCCAGGTAGGCTGTTTTCTCAGTGTATCTAACAACAATACAACAGTTGGATTTTATACAGGTGATGGTGTCATGTGAAAGCATTTGTCGTGTGATTCTATATGACTGTGTATTTTTTGTAACACCAATTGTCTGATGAATGTGATTTGAAGTTAGCTGATGAATGAGATTTTGAAGGGCTTTAATTTTGAAATGCTACATCACAATGTCCTGGTTCTCTCTGAGTGACACCGTGAGGTGGTCTGCTATTAACCTGCAGTGAAATTATTTTGTAACTGTGCACCATTTCTTTTAAAATTTAGAAGTTGTCTCTCTCCCTCTCACCTGGTCCATCCTGCCAGGCGTGATCCTCCCATAGCCCCTGAGCCCGTTGCTTTGCAGAACGTGAGACAGACCGTCCCGTGTGATCACGTGTCCAAACCAAAACAACAGAGGGAGGCTCAGGCTGAGCAGACAGAGCCAGCACATCTGTATTGATCGGGGGGGGGGGGGGGGAGTTGCATGTTTATCCGTTGACGTACAGTACATCCATCTATTATTTTATCGATTATTTTATACTTTAAATAACCGGCTCGTACCTGATGTTTCATATCAAGACCCATGGGAAAGCCCTGCTGCAGGAAGCCCGGCGACGCTCATTTTTCCTGCCGTTTAACTCGAAGCAGAAGCGGCGAGACTGAGACAAGCCCAGACATGGAGGAGTCATATTCATGGTGATTCATATTCACAGATATGAATGGCTGCTCTCGGTAAATTCCGATGAGTGCTCTTAAATCCAGGATCCGTTTCTTTTCCGTTTAACGTCCATCACCTTGCGGTCTGTTCCGCTATTCTAGTCGGCATGTTTGAATTAACTATCACCTGAAATCCGTCTAGTTCTTTACTGTTATCTGAGCCGTTGTGTTGATGCAGTACTTCAAGGCCCCGCCTAATAATAGACTATAATGTGTTCCTCTATATCCAGACCGTGGCTTCCGATCCGCCTTTTTCAAAATAAACGTGTCATCTGAACGATCTGAACACACAACACAAACATACGCGCATACATTTATGCAAAAACGTGGCCTTACATCTTAGCGTACAGTAAATAGAATATGACCTGAGAAGTACCGCGTAAGACATACGCGGTACTAGGTAAACCTATGTGATTTTCGCACTTTTATTCTGAAAGGCATATGCCAAAACCGGAAACAATGTCTTTATATCGCTGTGATTCAAAAGCATTTTCACCAGGGCAATTTTGCAATGCCGCCTTCAGGGACCACTCGTAAATGTACGGTCCTTTGCGAAGGCCGAGCGCGAACGTCTTTACTTGTTCTTAAAACATTACCATGACAAAGGCAAGTCCTTGCACCAGAAAAAAAAGTACTAATATTAGCAAAATACTGGGCAACATGTAATTGTATGTACCACGGGAACCTTTCTGACAGTTTTTACCTTCTATTTTTTAAAGGGCGATGTATGACGGACTTTAAACTGCGACCTGATTTTTTCCCTCTTTACGTCCATCCGATTGGTCAAGAAAAAAAGCAAACCTCTGTACTCCTCGTCCCATTGGTTGGGTGCCCGCGTCAGTATACATACGTTTTTAAAGCCCCGCCTCCGAGCAGAAAAGCAAGTGTGCGGCTTTCACTGACTGTGACACAGGAATGCCCTTCCTTGGCGCCCTGGGTGACTACGGTATGTACCGATGTGACGGATTATGTTATTAGTCGTACCGCTGGTTAGCTGTACACAGAGCCGCTGAAGCCTCTGAGGTGTTAAAATCAAAGCCCCACACAGCCAGTGTGTGGTTGACCGGATGATGCTACGCTGTCAACTGACAGATGAGGCTGAGCTAGGTTAGCTAAGTGTGCTAGCTAACGTTAGCATACTGGCCTGTGGGTGCTCATGCCTGCTTGCTAGTGCAACAACATTTATAAAAACAGAGCTTAGACTTGTTTAAAATAAAAAGTGGTCTCAGCTGCCTGGACGGGCTAACTCTGCTTAGCTTGCTATTCACCTAGAGTCAAGTCTCTTTAAGCTAGCAGTACCATTATCAGTAATGTGTAATTGTTTACACAGTTTATTGTATTAGTCAGTTTGGCGCCAAAGAAAGAGGAGAAGTCATGTAGAATCCTCACCTGCTGTTTGTCACGTACAGTATGTGTGTGAACTGGCTGCATACTAGCCAGTGTATGTAGGTAAGTAGCTGGCAGCATGTCAAGTTGCTCTGCTGCTGAACAGTGGATGTGAGCTTGATTTTTCCCAGCTTAAACCATGGACCTTTGCAAGTTGATTTTGTGTCTCGAGACATGTTGTTCTGGAGCCAACAGCACTGTCTCAGTGATCCAATAACGGTGTGATGTCTTTATCTGTTACAAGAGCTGTGCAATATAATGTTGCTTTGCAGGAGGAGGCCGCCACACTGATAACTTTCTCATGTCTTATTTATTATAGGGTAATAAATCTACAGTCAGCCATTGGACGAGCGTGGAGCACAAGCTTCGGGAGTGGATGACGATAGGCGGTTCGTCAGCAAGCCCTGAGCTGGCTGATCTCAGAGCAGAGACGACACCTTGTACAGGGGGAACGTGAAGGCGTTTACATTTCTGAGATGTCACTCAAACGAGCAGACGGGATGTCCATCGCCCAGGCTTTGGCCATGACTGTAGCAGAGATACCAGTGTTTCTGTATTCCACATTTGGGCAGGTAAACCGCTTTGCATACAGTTAAAGTTTTACAGCTCTAAACACAAGCGCTATTCACTATCGACGATGGATAAGTTCATGTTTAGTAGATCCCTTTATGTCAGCTTACATTTGGCTCTCCTTCAGTCCATATTTTCTCAGCTGAAGCTTACCCCGAACTTGAAGAAGGTGCTGTTTGCCACAGCGCTGGGCAGTGTCGCCCTGGCTCTCACCGCTCATCAGCTGAAAAGGCGGGGGAGGAAAAGGAAGCAGGTGACACAAGGGAAGGAGGGCCAGAAGACAGTGGGAATACCTGATGCGCTGATGAAGACGGGAAGACCCTCGTCATTTAAGAGAGGTGTGCGTGACTTTACGCCCGGAGGAAAAGTCCCAATGATACGTTTCCTTTGTATCATCTATTGAGAAATATGCATATAAGGAAATCTTTTTCTCTCCACAGGCCCGTTTACTGGCCGACAGATGATGAGTCCCAGCAATCGGAGCAATGACACCATGAGTGGAATTTCTTCCCTGGCCCCCAGTAAACACTCAAGTTCCTCACACAGCCTGGCATCTGTTAGTTTGACAATTTACAACTAATTCCATATCATTTTGGCTGCCGTTTTCTTTTTCCCACATTCCCTAATGTGTCAGTTTGTGTTTCTGGCATAGATACGGGTCCCAAACTCTCCAAATCAGTCAGCTAATCCATCCACCCCCTGGGAGGCGGAGCCCGTGGTGGAAGAGTCAGGGGCGATGGAGGATGCAAATGCAGAGAATCTCTATATATTGGGTAGGTATTTACTATTACTCCTGGTTTTTATAAAAAAGGTAATACAGAGGCTGTATGTCAGATATTTTGCTGTGTTGCCTTAGATATAGTGTTCTAGTTCTACTTTACCACTTAGTATTTGTTTAGTCAGTAATAACAATTTATTATGAAACAAAATCATCTGTTATTGGTGACTAATTAAAAAAACAAATGCTGCATGACTTGTATCTTGAGTATCCTGTATATGTAGAAGTTATTGTGTGTGTTTTTACCATGTTTTGGTGGCCATGCTTATAATACGGCGTTTCCCACATTGTGGGAAGTCGGCATTCATTTTCTGCTGTTGGTAATTTGGAGATAATCTAGGCTATTATCAGGTAATGTTGGACTATTGGACCCAGGGTGCTGTTGGTGAATATTTGGATTATCCTGCATGAACTATTTGAATTCTGCTTCATATTCCCCCCTTTTAGAACTGTAGAGACTCGGCCCACTTAATGCTAATGCTGCATTTAGCAATATATAGGAAACGTAAGAAATAACACCTGCAGCTGGGTGCCACTTGCAGTCACTCTTCGCTCAAAGTTCTGATTTTCCCGTTCACAACGTGACATCTTATCGCTCTCTTCCTGCTAGGCATGGAGCTCTTTGAGGAAGCTCTCCGGAAGTGGGAACAGGCCCTGAATATTCGCCATCACACCCCCTCGACCTCCAGCAGCAACAACAGCCTCGCTCTGCAGGGGGCGACGTGTGAGGACTTTCCAATGGTAACTATCAAACAATAATTACCAATACAGACGGCATGATGTTCCTGAACATGGTTGGATTACTTTCCACTTAAGCACAGTACAGATTTCACCTTCTGTACATGTGATGTTGGTGACACAGCACCAATGCAGTACAATTGTTTTCTGCTTCATTATAGGCTGAAACCCGTAATAAAGTGTTTGCTGAGAAGTTGGAGACACTACTGCACAGGGCGTACCACCTACAAGAGGACTTTGGCAGCAGTATCCCAACAGACAGCGTGCTGGCAGATTTTGGTAAGAGCTTATGTGTGACCTTAAAAGAACGAGAGGAATGATATTAATCAAAGAGAACAAAATTACAGAACAGACTCTGAGTTTGAGGTGTAACGAGCTGCCAAAGATATTTTTTTATGGTTTATTATTGATATATGATTGATACAGTGTTTGTGCGCTTCAGTAGTAATACAGTTCCTGATTTTTGAAGTTGGTTTCCCACGTTTTATTTTTCTGTTAAGTGCATGTGTTCTGGTTCTTGCCCTGTCAGTCAGAGTTTGTGGTGTTCCTTTGGCAGAGAGTGAAGGAACTCTGATCTTGCCTCAAGTTGAGAGTTTCCACAGACTGCGAGATGATGATGATGCGACCACTGTTACCTCTGACGAGTCCTTTTTCTCGGCTGCAGAGGTTAGTTCCTTTCCTCTGCTCTCTAAAGACAGAAACCTAAATATACAGTAGTCCCTAAATTCCAAGTAGCTCCCTAGTATTTGTATCAAATACACATACAAGTACTCTTCTGTCTGCTGTTTTTCTATGTAAAACAGCTTATGTGTACTGAGGTGTGTGTGTTTTGTCTGTGCAGCTGTTCGATGCCTTGTCTTTCGAAGACGTCTACCAGCCACATAAACCAGCAGCTCTCTATGGAGAAGCCTTGTCTCTGGTCCGGGAGGGCAAAGTGTGCTGTAGGTCTCTGAGGTAACTGAAGTGTACCGTCTGTACCTAAATATTAAAAGCTGTATGAATCAATATTTTAAAACTTACAGTGTATTACATTATTATTTGTAATAGCAAAGGAGTTGATCGTAGTAAGGAACCCAGGATCTCCAATTAACCTCGGCTCTATGGAGCATTTAGTGTCTGTTGTTTTTGGTTCACCCTCGCTGCTGTGTATCAACGGCACAAGACGATAACATGTCCATGTTTCACGGAGCTTTATACCTTTTCTCTCTCTTCTTCACCAGGACTGAATTACTTGAATGTTTTGGTGACCAAGACTTCCTTGCCAAGCTTCAATGTGTGAGACAAGCATTCCAGGTCTGTTCCAGCTCCTAAGACTTGCCCATGTTGTCTACGAGATCATTCTCTTTGTTTGGATGATTGCAATTATTGATAACAACTGCACAGCGGGAAGTGAAGCTGTGTTTTTAGTTTGTGTGTAGCTCTGACAGTTTATTTCATTTTGGTGCATGAGAGTGATCCCTCCCTGGTCCACCCGAGGAAGATGATTCACGTTCAGGTTAACTGTGGAGGTTAAACGTGGTTTTGAACCAAATGATTCTATAAATGACTGTTTGTGTTCCAGGTCCTGTTGTTAGATGAAACTCATCGCACGTTTTTCATGGAGACGGGGAAACAAATGATTGTAGGGTTAATGGTGAAGGCAAATAAGGTAAACACTGTTCGTTTGGATCCTCACTTATCAACTCGTCCTGTTTGGATAAGCAAGACGAGCTTCTGCTTCTGTGGACATGTTTGCGCAGCTGAAACTAATTAGTTCCTGTGTTGCGTTAACGCAGAGTCCCAAAGCCTTCCTGGAGAGCTACGAGGACATGCTGCTTTACACCAAGAGGGAAGAAACGTGGCCCGTCACAAAGATGGAGCTCGAGGGTCGAGGGGTGAGTAATCCCGTCCTTCGTCTCATGTGTAGTTTTCTTTGCCAACAATATTGTTCAACCTGCAAGCCTGCGGCCTGCTTGGTTCATTCATGGGAACAGGCTTTGAGCACAGGGTATCTCAAGTTCATGCTAACCTGCATTCAACTTTAACTGAAATACAGGCAACAGTCGGGTCGCTCTGCACTTTACTCGGTGTAACACTGTTGGCGGTTGTGTAACTGGCAAACCATCCCTCTTCATTTAAGTGCCACATTTGTTTACAGTCAGTTACTTTGCAATATGCCTCACAGAGGAAGTACAAATACTGTGCATAAGACACCATAGGTTTTCCTCAGAAGTTAAAGGTACAAACTTATGTAAAGAATGTACTCAACGGCGCTTTATAAATCCAGGGTGAGACAGCGAAACAGTCAGGATGAAAATAGCAGGGCAATTGAAACAGACTGTGTACATGTATCTACAGTATGTGTGTATTTATGTACATGACAACTGTGTATATATAGTATAAAGTTTTAGAGAACCTAATCCCTTTCGTATGTAGTACAATGAACTGTGGGGGTTCTCGTGTCTCTGCAGGTGGTGTGTATGAACTTTTTCGACATCGTTTTGGACTTCATCCTGATGGACTCCTTTGAAGACCTGGAGAACCCTCCGTCCTCTGTGGTGGCTGTGTTGAGGAACCGCTGGCTCTCTGACAGCTTTAAAGAGACGGTAGATTTTCACACACACACACACACACACACACACACACACACACACACACACACTCCTTGATTATTCCACCGACGTGTTCGCTACAAATTACTCTAATAACAGAGGTGTTTTGTCTGTTAGGCTCTAGCAACTGCTTGCTGGTCTGTCCTAAAAGCAAAAAGGCGTCTTCTTATGGTGAGTTTGAGCTCATTTAAAGATTGAGAGCTGTTTATTGCACCCTGTATGTCTTTGATTCTGACAGCTGAGTTTCTCTTGCTGCTCTCCATAGGTTCCTGATGGTTTTATCTCCCACTTCTATGCCATATCAGAACATGTGAGCCCGGTTTTAGCTTTTGGGTTTTTGGGACCCAGGCAGCACCTAAGTGAAGTGTGCACCATTTTCAAGGTGAGAGCACAACTAAGATGCTGTGATTTTAACACAATTTTGGAAAGCCAAGTACCGTTACTGGTGCAACACATACTTTACACATGACGTTCAGTTTGCTCGTCATGAGGACTACAGTTGTATAATGTCTTCTGTGCCTCTGGTAAGGAGACTTTTTTTCAACTCTCCAGCATCATAAAGAGCCGTATCGTAACCTCCATGAAGATTGGAGGCTTGAGACTTGACACAGAATAGTGAAAATGTAAACCGCAGAGGCCGATATATCCTGACTTTTAATGGGTCAAGCTCCAAAAATACTGCATCCTACATTTCCCATAATGCAACTCACTAGCATCTTTTCTAAGACTCCATGCTCCCAGTTAGTAACGGAGTCACGAGCAACCTCAACAGTCAAAGCTTCTTTTCAGGTTTTTGAAAGACTCTTCGAATGTGAAACTCAATTTCAATAAATTGGTTCATCAAAATTAGTCTTTGATCTTTCTACGAGCTTAATGCGGGTACATAATATGATTTGTTTTTTATTTGATACAGCCCTGGTGGACTCACCGTGTCACGTGTATGTCATTCATTTCTCTCCTTTCGTCTGCAGCAACAAATCCTGCAGTACCTGAAGGACATGTTTGACCATGACAAGGTCCGCTTCACCTCGGCTCAGTGCCTGGCCGAGGACATCCTGAACCTTTCCCACCGCCGGAGTGACATTTTACTGGGGTATCTGGGAATCAGCAGCCTCCTGGAGCTCAACGGGGCCCTGCCGAGAGACACAGAGGGCCCTTCAGGGCCCAACTAAGACTACTAGGGTCACTAAGGGCTTCCGACTTGTGAGGACTTGTCTCTGCCTTGTTTGGTGACGTGGACACTTTCTAAACACACCTGCATAAAGTGCTCCCAACACAGGAAGACCAGGCCTTCCACACTATTACTCCACAGGGATCGAGTCTATCTGAGAACCAGTGGTTGCATTGTAACCTTCCATTCATCTGACTTGTGGAGTATCATAGTGTTCATAATTATGTGAAATTATGCGCAAGCTTAGATGTCAAATATCCAAGAGACTGTGTGAATTGCAAAAAGTTCTCAAATGTAAAGATTGACATTTTCTGCGTCGCAGTGATCCCTTCAGATTTTCTCCGCCAATGACATGAATATTATTCATTTTAAGTGCCACAGAGGGTCAGAAATAACGGTGCACACAGTCATCTAATACTTTGTGTTATGATTGTTTGGAAACACACGTGGATATTTTCCATCTCGAGCCACGTTTTTAAAATTGACCCAACCTCCAAATGAAACTGCCATTCTAGTCGTCTTAGTAAGGATATTGTAGTTCTGTTTCATGAAGAACCGGGCATTGTACAGTCGGACTACATAAGTGCACTGATGAAGACTGAGCATAGAGATGACGAAGATGCCAAGTTAAACGAAGTCTGGTTCCTCCACCAATGTGAAAGCAGATGTGTGTCATGCAGACTGTAGGTTGTTTGTTGAAAACTGTCAAATACTAAATTATCTTAATGAAATGCGACGAGATTATTTGAGCGGCAGTGTGTGTGATTACGGTTCCCCGTGTGATTGAGAAAAGAAGACGTTTCTGTCAAATAATTTTTGGGGTCTCACTAGTTTTATCATACAAATCAGCAGCCATTTGTTTTTCATAATCATACAAGTGTGTGTTTTGTGGTTTTGATCAATTCAAAATCCTGCTCTCGTTGCAACACCTCTGAAATTCAGAAATGTTACATGTCCCAATACAATACTGCTCAGAGTCGGCACTGTGGGACTATTTCTGTTTCTGTCCAGCATTTACATCCTTCTGTAAATTAAGCTTTTACTGTTCAAGAAGACGTTTTGTTTTGCGAATGTGCAGCTTTGTGTTTTTAAGCATTTTGCACTTTATCAGAAAAGCAGAAAGATATACAGGAATGTCCAACAACCCTTGTTGTAAAAGCAGTTTGAGAGTTTATCTGTACAAATATATTGAATTATTTATTGCATCGTAGAACTGACATGCTATGGATAACAGCGCTTACGTGCTGTACAGTATGGAAACTATCGTTCCCGGAAAAATATTTTCTGACAATTATTTATTCTGGTTTTGTTTTAGTCTCCATCTTTGAAATGTTCAAATTCTCCAATTTTTACTTTTCACTGCATATCCTGTCCAATCCATTCTCCCAAGTTTCAGCCCTGTTAATAGACTATCAAGTATGAATCATGCAGGTAAATGCAACGAAGGAAAGATGCTGAAGTTTAGTCTTGTGTTCGCGTGACGGTCTGCTTTTTCTCTGTCCTGAGATGGTCAGAGATTCATCCCTCTGCATGTGAACATTCTCTGAAATGCATTAATCAGTGTATGTTTGCAACTTTTAGATCTAGGCTCCAATCGTTAGTTTTGAAAATCCAAGTTACAAAGGAGCTCACTCATAACAACTTGAATGTCAAAATTCGGGAATGAACTGTAATACTTTGCGTATATTCTATAGATTAAAGAGTTTTATGAGGATTTCAGATGGCCAAAATGTAGAAAACTATTTTTTTTCACTGCTGTACGTTACAAGTGTCCTATTCATGCCTTTTGTCTTTTCTATTGTTAAATAAAAATGCCAGCATAAACTGTAAATTGATTTTGATTCTCCATATTAACTGTTATTTTTGTTATTAAACCATACGTTTATTACGCCTTTTCCCAACTGACAACGGCTCATTGCATTTCATGTCTCGCCAGGAATCCGACTTTCCTAAAACACAAAATTATTTTGTGAGTGTGGTAGAGGGTTATGTTTTAAGAATGAATGAATGAATAAGCACTGGCTTTATATATATATATACATATATATACATATACATACAGATATATACATATATACATATGCATATACATATATATAAATACACATATATATACATACACACATATATATATAGATACATACCTACATATATACACACATACATATATAAATACATACATACATATATACATATAAATATAGATACATATAGTGTATACACATATAGGCGTGTATATATATGCGTGTATATATACGCGCGTATATATATGCGTGTATATATGTGTGTGTGTATATATATGCATGTATATATGCGTGTGTATATATATATATATATATGTGTGTATATATGTGTGTGTATATATATATGCGTGTATATATATTAGGGGTGGGGGAAAAATCGACACAGCATAGTATCGCGATATTTTACGTGGCGATATTATATCGATACATGGACGCCAAGTATCGATTTTTCATTTTATAAACTATTTAAAAAAAAAACATTCTTTTTTTTAGAAAAATCAAATCAATTACTTTTTCAGTCCACTAGATGGTGCTGAGTTATTTTCTAGTGAGGTCAGCATCTTTACCATTAGTCTCTGCTTCCTCTTTTATTTTTCTTTCCAGTTGGAGATACTCTGTTTGTTTATAGGGTCTGTTTGTTCAGGTTTTTGCTGTTTACTTTGTGTGTCCTGTTATTCGTGGCTGAATTTATGTGAGTTGGAGAAAGCCTGAGTTTGTCTGCTGTGTGTGTGGGTGAGTACGTGTTATCCATCTTCTACTGCGAGATGAGCAATGTCAACATTTAGGTCTAACCCTCTAATGCTGTGAGATATTGTGCAATTTTGACAATGGCACAATATTTGTTTTTTCCCTGAGTGAATACTAGACACCTATAGGCAGTGTAAGGTATGATTAGTGTTTGCTTTGCAGGTGAGCTACACCCAGTGTATTTGGTACACCTATACCTAAAAACGAATGAGGTTTAATACAATAGTCATGCAATACAGAGGAGAAATGTGGTTCTCTTATACCTCATGAAGGTTATAATGTTCAGCTTTGTTGAACATATTTTAAAGATGTATTGGTTCAAATTTCCCACTGATGTTGAAAGGCTACGCTGTGTTTAAATACTGCATTACACAGAGAGTTGTTTTTGTTACTTCTTCATTGATATAAATAGGGTGGCCAAAATAATAGAAACACCAGTCAGTACAAAATATCTTGTCAAAACCATAACAGACATTTTTAAGAGTTCACATTAGGCAAAGGGAAATTAAAAGGTATGTTTTTCATTTTCATTTATATGTTGTATAGACTAAATGATTAATCGTTTAATGGAGATGAAATGTGTCTTGGCAAATACCGAGGCAATATCACGGCACGATACATGGTATGCCATTTTAATTAATGTACAGCCTGAATTAATTCAGCAGCCTAATTATGAACTTTATTTTTTTGAATGAGTGCAGTGGAGAGCTGGACTTTCGTGTTTTTTGTTCATTCAATAATTCTTCTCTATGGGGACGATATATCTCATCTTCAGTGTGCGGCTGGCATTGGACGGCGTCTCCGCTGCGGGGCCCGCTTGAACACAGCGCTCCGTTCACCATTGGTTAGACACGTGTCTGGGGCGTTTCACTGGGACTGCCCGGTTGTGTCCGGGGTAAGATGGCGTTGGAAGAGCAGTGCTCGGCACCATCTCGATGGCGGTCCATATCTCTGACACACGTAGAGTTCCCGGAGGGTATGTAAAACTCAACGTCTTTGTCTAACGACCGAAGGTGCTAACCGCTAGCGTGATTTTCGAAGATGCGCGTGTGTGGGTGCGCTCGTAACTGAATAGACACGGCCGTCGGCGCTGCTGCCAAATAGTGAGACTCTGCGAAACGTCGGAGCGCAGCGGGGAATGCAACCCGGACTGCTAAATAGTGAGACAGAGCCGCATGCGCAGTTTCCGCTAATGTCCACAATGAAGGCTAGCTAGCCTGTTAGCTGCCTTGATATCAGCTTTAATATCTCTTCTCAGGAGTTAGCAAATACGGCGCGTCCTGTAGTAATTATTCAACACAATTAAAGCGTCGTGAACAGCAAAATCTTATTCATAACTATGGCGGAAACAGCCATATATTTCACCTTATAGCATTGTAGCCAGGACTGCGGCTAACGTAGTAGCTAGCTCCTTGGCCTCATACTGATTAGTATAACTAGCATAAACCACATTGCACCGAGCTGTGCGTCAACAAAATAAAACAATGTGGATCGTTAGTTAGATGAAGGCGTGGCTACGTCACCGCAGCAGCTTCCTGCTTGTATTCAGTCAAATGTTTCAGCAATCCGGGTTCACAAAGTGTCCCTCCCACCGGTGCTGGATGACTTTAATATTTGTGTGGTTTTTTTATGGTCTCATATTCATGACAGTGTCTCTGTGTTTTTAGGCGACCTGACGGGACACATGCTGGCCTACATCAGTCTCCTACCCACAGCAATCCTCGTGGGTTTTGTTACACTCATCGTGTTTAAACGGGAGCTGCACACGGTGAGTTCTGCACACTTCAATTTCAGAGAGTATCACTTTTCAAGTCAATTTAAGGGGGGCTGAGCATCTGTGTCAGGCAGGCAAGAAGTTTGCAAGCTTCATGTGTTTACCTTATTGTTCTGTTCTATATTATATATTATGTTTACAGATTTCCTTCTTCGGTGGACTCATCCTGAATGAAGGGGTGAACTGGCTGCTGAAGCACATTCTCAGAGAGCCGCGCCCATGTGCAGGTGAGAGAACAAACTGTTGACATGATGCAATCACGTTATTTGTTCAAGTAACGGGACATCCCCAGCTCAGTCGTCTAGTTTCTCTACATCACATTGGATTGTATATCGATGTTGCCCTTCTCAATCCTCAAAATAATGGCTGATTGATTTTCTAGAGACTGACTCACGGCTTAATTGCCGGCTCTATTTTAAGTTAAATTCCTGACAAATCAAGGTACTTCATCACCTGATGCAAAAATCATGTACACTGATGCAAGAGAGATATATTAATTACAGGCATTTCCTCGGTATAAACAATAAAGTGACATTTAGTGAATCAGCTCTAGGTCTTCTGTCAGTCCCACGCACACGATTTAAGAACCGAGCCTTTGAGGCAGTGGCCCCGAGGCTCTGGAATGCTCTGCCTGCAACTCTACGCCTCGCAGATACTGTGGATACTTTTAAAAACCAGCTCAAAACCCACCTTTTTAGGCTGGCGTTTGTGTAAAAAGTAAACCCATGTCCTAGACCTGCTCGTAAAATATGTTTTACATTTTTATTTAATTTTCTATTTAATTTTAAATGTTTTACTTTTCTCTGTGTATATAATTTATTGACCCTAGGGTCACATTGTGTTTTTTATGCTTTTAAATGTCTGTTCTGTTAAGCACTTTGTGATATTATTGTCTGTGAAAAGCGCTATATAAATTCAATTCATTTATTTAGATGTGTAGTTTCAGTGAGATTAAGATATATTTTTCAGCAGTCAGGAAAGAAAACATACAGAGTAAAAGCATAGACACACAAATGTCATACACAATAGAGACATTTATGTTATGCAAGTGGTATTCAAAACAATTACAATGTAAATAAATATGCAAATATTCTTCAAATTGATTATATTTAGCTCCGCCCAACCCCAGCCAGATAAGTAATGAGACGCTCACTTTACTTTTCAACTTTGGTGCTTGACGTGACCAACATAATCGTATGTTTGTATGGATATGTACTCCATATTGACTGTGTATTTATATCCGGTTATGTCGTCTCTCTGCAGGAACTCACACAACCCTGCACACAGACTATGGGATGCCCTCCAGTCACTCCCAGCTGATGTGGTTCTTTGTTGTTTACTTCTTTCTTTTCCTTTATTTAAGGTGAGCTCGTCTTTTCTTGGTGTTTGTGAACGTTCATGGGTGGAAATAAGTAGCTGTGTTATTTGTGAGAGGCGTAGACCCAAGCTGAAGTTTAACGTCTACAAACTAATCAAATATATTTTTCATTTCTAATATCTGTTATTTACGTTTTTGACTGCCACTCGTTAGACGCTTTCACTTCACCTTTCCTCGAGGTAGACGTCATGATGTGAACTCACGCCGATCTGTCTTTTCAGAATGCATCAAACGAACAATGCTCGATGTGTGGACCTGCTGTGGAGACACATACTGTCCATCATCCTGTTGGGCGTGGCCTTAGCGGTCTCATACAGCAGGTAAGGCTGCAACCATTACTTTCACTATTTTTATTTAGTTGACTATAAAATGTCCTCATGGTTGCTTGTTCTGTCTGACTAAATATCCAGAACCCAAAGATATTCACTTTTTCTTGAACATTGTGTTGTCGCTCTCTCTCTCAGGGTCTACCTGTTGTATCACACCTGGAGCCAGGTTTTCTATGGCGGAGTGGTCGGTAGTACGATTGGCATACTCTGGTTCTTTTTCACACAA
Organism: Melanostigma gelatinosum; assembly: GCF_949748355.1. Taxonomy (NCBI): domain Eukaryota; kingdom Metazoa; phylum Chordata; class Actinopteri; order Perciformes; family Zoarcidae; genus Melanostigma; species Melanostigma gelatinosum. The sequence goes on from NC_136651.1 coordinate 4,992,130, forward strand.
GAGATGCTGACACCATTATTCCCCAAAATAGCAGCGTGGTAAGTCATGCTCTCATTTCTTCGCCGCCTCCTTGTGTCACAGGGGAAGACGAGTCGTCCTTAGCCTGAATAAGTGGATACAACTAGTCTTTCATGGCCACTCTTAATAATTTGTTCTTTTTAATGTTTTCTTAATTTATAGGCCAATATCGGAGTACTTCCTGGTGCGAGACACAAGTCTGATTCCCAACATCTTATGGTTTGAGTATACAGTGACCAGATCAGAGGCGAGGTAAGTTTCTGACACTATTCTTCATTTAGTGCATAAAATCCAGACACTGAAAAAGTAAGACATGTTTTCAGAGAGATCAAGAAGCAACGGGCTTATACAACGGACCTCAACTTAAAGAGAAATACAACAACAAAAAATCTAAGCTAATATAATTTCGAAAAATATCATGAAAAAATGAGCAGAAAAACGAAACGATCAGTACAGTAATCTAGTCTGCTTGCGCTCAGTTAGCAAGTTCGTTAGCTCATTTGCTATAGTATTTCACCACTGACTCCTCTCTTCTGTCTACATACCATGTCTCTGTTATTGAGCAGTTTAAATAAAAGTGAATAGTGCAACACAATTAATGTACAATAGCCTTCTTCCATTTTGGACTCTAGCTGTCAAGATAGTTTTCTAAGTAAAATTGCACTTTTGGCTAAAGATTTGGGTGCATTTACTTCGTCCTCGCTACAGAATCCGCTGTATTCTGCGATTCCATTGAAATGAACAGAATTTCTGTCTCTTGCATTAGTTTTGTGATTCAATTATTTTGTTTTTGTTTTTCTTCTAGGAACAGACAACGAAAGCTTGGAACAAAACTTCAGTGATCTACACAGTTCTTCTGTGAAACAGAGTTTAGGACCGCACGCACGCACACACACACACACACACACGCATGCGTACACACAAAACAAATGCTCACTCCACAAAAACACACTGGAGAAGCATCTTTTGAACTGACGTGGTTGCAAGGAGAGTAAAGGGCAGAAACCGTTTACAGGTGGTTGTGAAAGAGTGCCTGGACCCGGCCCGGAGCCCACAGCCTGAGCAAGTCCGTCCACACGCCTCTCCTCCTTGTACAGCTTGCCCCCAAATGCTCTTCAATGCATGCAAGACTGTGCAAGAGGCATACTATTTAATGATAGATTAATATATATATTTTAACTATAAACGCACGCTGACGGTAACAACGTACTATAAGAGATTCAAGGAGCCGAAAGCAGTTTCAAACAAATTGGTGGGCGCATTGCAGCATGTATTTAGTGATTCCTTTTTTTAAATATTCGGATGGATAGCCGATGTGGAGGGGGGTTGGTTATGTGGGATTAACCATTTTTCATTGTTGTATAATAGAAAATGAACAATTTCTGAAATTGGTAATGATGAAAAATTTGCACTTTGTGAAATTTACAAGTAAAAACAGACCACCAGTTACATGTTAAGACCCACCCCCTCTTTTCCCTCATCAGTCTTTTCTTTATCTCTATGACTGTCGGTCCTAATATACAAGACTCCAAAGCTTATCTGCAGTGTAAATTGAATCTGTACTGTTGAGCATAGAGGTTGTGCTTTCTGTTCATATCCACGTTTTAGGATAATAAGACTGAATCACGGCGGCAGGTTTCAGTTATTTTTGTCGTCGAACACACTTTGGACTGAGGTGGTGTTTTCTCAACGCCGCGCACACGCACACACACACACACATACAGTAGCAGCTTGCGAACAGGATTCTGGGAATCGGTTTTCTTTTTTTCTTATTCATTCAGTTTCTTATCTTGTTTTCTGCTGTTGCAGAGAACAGTTTGCTTTTTACCTGCATTTCCAAGATAACATTCCATATTATTTAGTGAGAAAACGTACATAAAGACTGCTGAGGGGATACGTTTTCTTTTTGTATTCTTTTGAAGAAAGGTAAAAAAAAAAATCCTCGGGTCAGTCGTAGCATGTGATTATGCTTAATTCCTCACATCTCACGGCAGCTACCGGTAATGTTGACGGCTGTCTTGTGGGGATATAAGCTGATTTATAACTGTCATATCATTAGCTCCACAAAGGGAAGTAGTTCTCTTAGAATTTTATCTAGTTTTTTCCCCATGTGTAACCTATATCAGGCTAAATAAAAATGTGTTTATGTACAGGACATGGTTCAAGTGTCGTCCTTTGAAATACAGTGGCATGTTTATGTTACAAAAATGAAATGTGGTTAAATTGGTAGTTTGCTATTTGGCACTTAATAATCGTGTCGGGCCTTTTCCTCAAGAAACATCTGCCCTATTTAAACGACCCATTCTATTTTTGATTCACTTCTCAGGCCTAAACTCAGGCTATCCCAAAACACCCGTCGGGAACGGGCATAGCCTAGATTAAAAAGAAAATGCTGAAGACCTCAACCTATTTCCGTTTCTGTTCGGATGAGCAGCGAGCACTGCTGGTGAAACTTTTTTTTTTTTTTGGAAGTGATGGCTTAGACTTGGTGGTCAGCTCCCTCCACAGATGTTTTTCCTGAGCAGATGTTTAATTCCTGCGTCAAGTTTCTGAAAGGTTATGACCACACAGACAGCATACCTGTAGATATATTACATTTCCAACAGAGGTGCCAAGCTGTCCCTACTGGTACACTGAGATTTTAAACATTGGAGGACTGACATCCACTGGATGAAGATTGCTATTGCAATGTAATGATAGTCATAAAATAAGTGAAATATCTTTGTGAGATGGTATTTTACACAGTTGAACAGGAGCGCATCGCAGTTACTCATGGGAAGTAATGATGCATTTAATCAAGTACTACACTTTAGTACTTTTGCTTCACTGATGCAGCCACTACAATTGAAAAGGAAGTCTTGTACTTTTTACTGCTCTGGTGAGCTCGTACATACTGCAGGATGAATAGTAATCGCTTCAATTACCGCCGTGTTGATAATGCTGCGTACCCATTATTGCATCATTCACTTAAGAGCCTTGAAAACACATTCCCAATCAACAGAATTCTATATAATCACATCATTTCCTACCAAAGTGAGAGCAATTTAATTATTTTAGATGAGAGATTTATTTGATGAGACAACCTACTGTAGCAGGAACTACCACAGAGGTGATTTCAGTACTTTGCCAAATGTTTATATTTCTGTCTGTGGACAGATTTTGTGACTGTGATAGCGTCGCAACCGTGCAAGAGGCAGTCGCACATCTTTACAGGTGTGTAGTTGACATTGAAATAAAGATCACGTTTGAAGATGGGTGTGGTCCAAGTAAGGGCGCCAGAAGTAGGGGGGCCCCTTTCGGTGTCTCCGGCTGGTGTGATCCCTCAACGAGATGGTCTAGTTTTGTTTTGTTCTGATCTTAGTTGGGAGAAGGTGATGTCATGTAGTCCCATGTGTTTATCCTTATTTTGGAACATTTGAATCTGGGTAGGGTTGTTTGCTTCTGTTGCCTCTGTCAGTCAAATCTGATCAACCCACACAGTCTCGATGAAAGCTGAGTCAGAGAGACGCACCTGAGGGACTTTAAAGGCACCGTCTAATGAAATAGCACCACCCACCAGTCAAATCCAAAACAGGACAAGGACATCAATTCCATCAGTGCAGAATAACACCAGCCTCATTCTTTAAGTTTATAAGTACATCTTTCATTCAAGATGAACCTTTTTTTCTCGACTGAATGATGTTCACTTTCATTTTCTCCCTGCGGAACAAATTAAACATTGGCCCCGGTTTCATTAACAAGCTGCTCTTCCACAGCGGACTTGTTTATTTGCATCCTGAAACATGTTAATCGCTTGATAGTTGGCTGAGATATATAAATCTTACAAAACTGCTGGCATCTTTTTAGGTACGCTCCGCGTTTTAGCATTTTAGATTTGCATTTGTTTTGTAATGACAGAGAAAGACAGGCCAGTGTTCAGGTTAACCACACAATTTAAGATGCAACTACAAGAAAATAAACAAAGAAATTGCATTTTTGTTCAAATGAGAAGCATTGTTGCAGCAACAGTCTAGTGACACGTTAAATGGTGGAATATTCTGTTGCTTTCTGCTATCTGAACATGAATCAATGGATTTGAATTAAAGGTGTTTAACAGGCATTTTGGATGAAAAGTACACACACCAAGTTCTTAAGGGGATTTATTTGAATAAGTAACACACTTGTAATTTGTATTTGTTGAGTCCCCTGGTTTGGTTCGGCTTTCTTATAAAGCTCTGCCAAACCCGCTTCAAATCCTGGATTCCAGACCTGAAAATGTGATTTTGAGGACATTTATTACCACACACACTGAAGCGGTCTGTCTGATTTAGACTGACTGGCAAAGTCACATTTCTGCCAGCAGACGTTGGCAAGAATTGCATAATCTCACAGGAGCGATCGGCAGCAGCTCTGAGTGTGTTCATGCTTAGAAATGGAAGCTGCTCAACATCTCTGATCTAATTGAATGTCAGGAAATTTACTGTGTGAGGCTTAAAAACCCTGTTTTACTGTACGTACATGTGCAGCAGCATACTGTCCACATAGCACATACAATGATTATAAGACAAGTAAGGTTTTGCTGGATGCACAGGTCATTTTTACTCTTCAGACTCTTCGTTATAACTGAATTAATAATACCTGCGAACGAATATAACAATGGAATAATTGAATCGCATTGTATTAGCTCAAATCTTTACTCTCCATGCTGCTCAATGTCAAAAATACAAGTCAAGTCAAACTGACCAAGTACTGAAATGTTTTAGTGTCTACTTGTGAGCCACTAGATGGCGCCCATCGTACATAGTGGGACTGTAGTGGGATCATAGTGAGACAAGCACACGTTTGTTCAGTTCCTATCACACAGTCATACACTGCAGGCTTACTGTAACTGATAACACCAAACACAGCTCTCTGTGAGCTACAACTGCTTTTAAGTTGGAATATCTTATCTGAACCCCTTAAAAACTACCCAGGGTGCACTGTGCTTTTTTAGAACTACCCCTTTAGAGAATGGGTGTTAGCATGTGGCATGTTTTTGATGGAGTTTTAGGTCATCGTGTTATTTTCTGTTGTTTTTTTACTGGACAGACTGATGTTAAGTAATGACCCTCTCTCAGTATGATACAACTAATGCTGCTGTTGCCCATAAAAATTGAGTTTTGTATTTCACTATAACGGAAAAAAAAATAACGCTGATTGTTGAAAGTGCACTTTTACTGTAAACGGAAACCTCAACTGTTTGGCAGAGGGTCATTATTTAAAAACAGTTTGCTCAGTTGAAAAAAAAGTAGTCTGCAATGGATGGAGGGAGGGAGGGATGTATGGAGGGATGGATGGAGGGAGGGATGTATGGATGGAGGGATGGATGGAGGGAGGGATGTATGGATGGAGGGATGGATGTATGGATGGAGGGATGGATGGAGGGAGGGATGTATGGATGGAGGGATGGATGTATGGAGGGATGGATGGATGGATGGAGGGATGGATGGAGGGAGGGATGTATGGATGGAGGGATGGATGGATGTATGGAGGGATGGATGAATGGAGGGAGGGATGTATGGATGGAGGGATGGATGGATGGAGGGATGGATAGAAAGTACTGCCAGGAAAGTGAACTGACCACAAGACAGAATTTTAAGAAGCAATGTTGGTGTTGACGTTTAAGATAAATTACTACATATACTGTATATACCAACTTATCTTGAAGCATTGAATAGTCTGTGATAGTTAGTGTCTGAAAGAGCCACAATCTCCTCTTCTGAAACATGCAAGCAACATGCCAACTCTATTGTTTGAACAAATGTATGAGCGTTTGGCACGAGGCGCGTTCAAACTGCCACCCTCATATTTCTTCTTTTTCTCTTGGATCGAACCTAAAACACCACAAACAACCGGCCTGATCTTAAATTGAACGACAACAGTGTTTAAACAATGGCAGCACATTTATTGCATTTTGGCTTCATGGACACATTTGAATCTTCTGGGAGTAGGATGAGTATTGTTCATGAGCCAAATGATTGTTTTGATCTGATCCAAAATCTCAAAGCAGCTCACGGAGCCTGTTGCTTCACTCAGAATTCCAAGAAAATGTGACAAAAAAAACATTTGTCGAGTTCACTTTTCTTTATTTCAACCCAACATTGATTTAATTGGCATATCTGTGGCTGAGAAGATAGACAGTTATCCTGCAGATATCTTTGTTTGTCAGTTGGTGGACCCTCCACTCAGATGTCTGTAAGTTGTACATTTCGAGGAAACGTCTTCTGCATATGATTAGATTCCTGCTGAACTCAACAGATTCAGAAGCTGCAGGCAGCAACAACACGAGCAGACTGACTGGAGCGCATGAAACAGGAAGAAACAAATGCACAAAAACAAAATAGTAATTTTAAGCTGCGTTTGTTGGCGAAAAGCAAATCAGATGATATTAAACAATTCTCTTTTTATTTCAGCCATGCCAGTGGAGTGGCTCTAAAGATGACAACGTCAGTCTGTTGTTGGTCTACTAACTGAAATATCGAATGAATGAATTAATTCATGAACTCAGATGGTGTGGAATAGAGGTATAAAGTAAAATATAATTGAAATATTCAAATAAAGTACTTAGTTGCACCAATGAATGCACCAATGAAAGTTACCACGTTTAATATGATTTATAGATATACATTATTTACACTTTAACATACACCATTTTCTGGAAGATGTCTGAAGCCTTTGTTGCCTCCACATCACTGTTGTCTCTCTCTTTGTTTTTCCACAGTCTCTCCACTTGGGGGCAACATACACTGACCTGAAGTCAGCTTCACAGAAGCAGTTCCCTTGTGACATGGGATATTTAGAGGACAAACAGCTAAAGTCATACCTTTTAATAATTATTCTTGTCCTAACAGCTGACATGTGGGCTGGTTTGAGTTAGTACGAACATGTGTTCATTGGTTCCTGCGGTACATTTTGTTACAGTCTATAAATATATATATCAGGTAAATTACTTTGCCTAAAATTGGAAGATGTTTTAAAAGCTTTGATTGCTGTGATTTTTGTTTTGTTCTTGCATCTCACCTCCAGTATTTTAGTCTTTATTTAGACACTGAGAGAAGCACGAGGGAAGCAGAAGACAGAGTCTCTGCTAGGTCCTGATCCTTGGCCAGCTGGAGAACACGTGGTTCTATTTTTACACAATATGGAGCTCATGTTGCACTGATTTTGATATTGCAGATGATAAAACAAACAGCCACGTCAACAACAGCTCTGAAGCGGTGGCCTGGCACTATTTATATCAAATATTGTGCCCATGAACCACAACATCTGCTTCGGTTCACCTGCTTTTGTGAAATCCCTTCGTAGTTTACAATACACTATAATGGACTTGTGAGCAGCAGATTTAAGTGTTTTTAATGTATTGGCCAACAACTATAATTGTGTACTAATACTATACATAGATATACACTTAAAGTGTCTTTATAGCTGCGTAATATAGTGTGTTGTAAACAAGTTTCGTGAGTGTTTGTATATGATTTGTATAAATGCCAAATAGCTTTACAATATTTATAACCAGGCAGTTTGAGTTGCCTTTTTTCAGATCTCAGATACAGCAGGCGAAGTGTCTGAAGTAGGAGTAGGACCAATTTAATTTAAGCTTTTTGGATTTTTGGATCATATTTTAAAGCTATTATTTCAGTTATTTAAGTTTCAACATTAAGGAGTATTGAGTGATGGGTACATTTCACAATTATGTGTTCAGATGCTTTTGAGATTCAAATGAATACATCTGTTATTTACTTCCATAAGAGTCTCAACTTTCCATCCGCTGCCAAAGCATCAAACCAAAGTTAAAGTTATGATCTTTAGTATTTGCTTTGGTGACGCCACATGAAGTGCAGTTTAAAGCAAAAATCACTCGTCAAGCAGTTACTTTCTCAGAAATAGCAGAGTGACGTGTGTCAGTGTGTGTTTACAGAGCAGCCAAAAAATGTGATGTTGGTTTATGATAATATTTGCAAACACACTCTAATTTCATGCGGAACACGACACTATCAGTTTGGTTAGTAATGTTGAATTCAGTGTGGAAATGGCGGACCCCGCCACACACAATGTCAACTCCAACATTAGGAAGTAATTACGGAATGTAAATGCGTGTAATGGCTATTAAAAACATGCATAAAAAACATAAATCATAAAGAAAACGCTGAGTGTAGATGATATCAAAAGCAGGCTTTGGGTTCATGAAAATCTTTTGACATTAATGTGAGAGAGGTCGCTTTGCTAAAATGTCACAGTGAACAGTGATTTAATCTGTGGATAATTCTCCTCTGAAATCTGAGGCTGGCGGTTATGCCGTCCTGCCAATCTTTTTATGACAGTCTCTCCATTTCGTGTACTTTTTCAGTCTTGTCCTCTCTCCGTCCTCCCCCCCTTTTCAAATTCTTTTCTGCTGTTTTCTCCAACACACACTTACCTCCCAGCAGCCCCAGGCTGTCACTTTCCTTCACCGCCTCACCATTTATTTCCTCAGTGTCTCTCAGCTTTCTCTCTCTCCTCTCTCCATTGATGCTTTTCCCACATCACGAGGTCATGAGTTTCGAGTAAGGAAACCCTTACTGTTGCCACAGGGCAGGAAAGAGGTGTAGCCACAACGAAAATGTCTGCAATGAAATGTTACATCGCATCCCATAAAGAGCAGAGTAGGATAGCAGAGTTTGCACCTCAAATAATATCATATAACATATCAATTATTCAATACGTGCTTGACATAAGGGGACTGGACTGAGTCACTCTGACTTTGTGAGGTGTAGCAACATATGAGCAGCACAGTGAAAGAAGATACGAGCACATGCTCAGTGAGCGTTTCTCTGTGTTTGTGGTTTCAGCTGTGCTTTTGCGTCCTCTGATCATATTCATAATGTGAAAAGATATTAACACCCACATTCTCATTTCCTGCACTTGCTGTCTTTCATCAATTTTCTATCAGGTCGAGGATCACATTTGTGGAATTATTACACTCACGCTGCAGAATACAGTAAAATCCCTCAATAAATATAAACACAGACTTCAGACTTTTTTTGTGATGAACAAAGCTGAATGAACACTCCCACACACATGCACATGTTTTCCTTGTGTTACTGACTCAACTCAACTCAACTCGGTTTCAGGATGACTGCCAGGAGGCGTTATGGGACTCCCTTATCTTTATAATCCTCACCGTCTGAATGAAAAGCTTGTGATCCTCCATAATGTTCTTGTGTGATGTCATCTGTTTATACTTCTGCTCTGTCTTAAGTGGGGATCTTGATGACTCCCCTTATATGGCTTCTCATCATTGCACGAGTTTTGTAAGGACTGATCGCTATGATGCTCCACTTGGGGAGTGATGCTGATTCCTGTTTTACACTAAAAAATATCAGTTTGCATTGTGGTCGAAGTCTTCAGTGTTCATTTTAATCAGACCACAGTCTTTTGCGTCACGCTCTTAGAATCTTTCGCTGCTTTCTGCAAACTCCAGGCTGCTGTCTTCTGCCATCTGGCCACTCTCCCACACAGTCCAGATTTGTGAAGTGCTGCACTGACTGTTGTCTTTCCAGAAAATTCCCTTGTAGCAGCCGAGGAAGGCTGTAGTTTAGTCCGACAGGTCCTTGGGTCTTCGTCACCTCGGCAACTGGGGTCCATTGTCGCCTGTTGCTTGATTTTATTAAGGTCGGCCGTCCAGCTCTGGGACAGAAGCTTTACTCGGGCCACTTCGACGGGCTCTGTGTTCACGTGAATAGACTTTCAATTCGACAAAGTGAAATGAAGAACATGCAGGTGATGCACAATGCAGACGTAGTACATGTTACTGCGGAGGATTGGACTGGCGTGGGACGCAGCAGTCTCTCATTGTCTGCTGCACATCTGAATACTGCACCGAGTTAAACAGTTGAAGTTATTCATGTGGAGCTCCTTGTCATGCTTTTGTGTTTAACTGATGGAACGCATCATCAAGTGTGCGGTGATGGACAGCGGGGATCCATTGGAGAGCTGCGGGGAGCTTAGTCCACATTTTCCTGATTTTCCTGAGCATTCTGACAGCATCATGAATATTTCGACATCCTGCACTGCATGGACATTTGTTTTTCATGTTTAGTGTTCCATGAGTGTCATTGAATTCTAAAAACCCCACAGGGTGTGTAGCTTTTAATATGCAAGATATTTGACTAACAGTAGGCCAGCAATTAATATTTTCCAATAATAATCAAAGCAGCATTTTGCGCTTATGGTCTCATCTTTGTTAAACATCGGTTGTATCAAGGCTCGTTCATTGAATTCCCTGTTCGAGGACAAACACAAGGCTCCACATGAGGTCGCTAGCTAGGTTAACTCAGAAAGGATTTTCTAATGCACCAGTAAAAACATAAATATGGCGGTCCGATGTTTCTATTACAGAACAGTTCAGATCAAATTGCACATCACAGCTGTAAAACATATCTGCAGTAATAACAGACCATGTGAAACCAGCACTAAGCATGGCTCTGTTCCATTGAGCAGTAAGAACTGGCTCAGCTAAATGACATGCAGCCACTGTGATTACTTTCACTTGTGTTTGACAAGTCACTGTGTCAGCTGTAAAAAGGTTTCGTACAAACAAAGCTTTACATGTTTTTAAGGTAAGGGCCAATTTGTGTATTCTTTTTGTTTTTGTGCTTTTATCCATTGATCTATCGATCTCTTTCATCTGTTTATCGATAACACCCTTTATTGGTGTAAAAAGTTATTTTTACTGTTCACACATGTCTTGCTTCTTGCACACTGCATTGCAGGTCTAATACCATTGGCAGAGCTTTAGCTCTCCTGTCCTCTGGGAGCCTCCTGGCACTGCCTCATCAATACTATCGCCTGGTGGGGGATTTAACAACAACAGCAACAAATGAGATGTGCTCAGTAAGTGGTGCACATCATTGATCTTTGAAAATTCACGATTTTTACCATCTTCTCTCGCTCTCAATGTCAAAGGTTCAGCCCAAGTGTCATTACAGCACAATACAGGATTGCACAATGAAATGCAGCTGGAGAACCCTTTCCCACTACACATACAGAACCTGCATAGACAGGTCACATGTTTTCAATTAGGATAGACCGGGGCATTAAGAAGAAGATGCAAAAGCTCCTCTGTGAGCACTTTTATTCCTCATTAATCATAAAACCATACTCTGTGCTTTAGGTAATGTCCTTGCCAATATTACTACAAAATTGCATTACATAGGGAGAAAATACACAAATTATCTGCAGATTATCACACGACAAAATTAGAGGATGCATCCCATCACAGTATATCAAAGGAATATTATTTTTCAATTTGGGAAATACACTTGTCTGCTGTCCTAAACAGATTCACAAGAGAGGATCAATAACAATTTCATCTCCGCACATCCAGTACGGATGTGTTTTGTCTGGCTCTGCTTTGTACGAAAGCTGTTAGCGGGCAGGACGTGTTAGCTTTGCTCTGTCAAAATGTGTCGTATCTGTGGTGAATAACATGTTTTTCTTTGTAATTATGATTTCAGAACTATGTCAAGAAAAACAAACAAGGACCCCGCTTCCTGTTGGCTCCTCTCCGCTGCTCCCCGGCAGTGAAAGCAGTACAGACATGTGCTTCAACACGACCTCATCATCAGTGGCAGTGGTACAGGGTATGATGGCATGGCAGACCTGGTCACAGATGGTACACTTAGAGGCTGCCTGCTGACAGGACACACACGTTACACATGAAACACTGTTATCTTCTGCTTCCGCTTCAGACACTCTGACCAAACGCCTTCGTCAGGTTTTCCTCCGTACACATATGACTGCTACACTCTTTAGGTATCTGGCACACTTCTCCATATACCTGAACAGTCTTCTTTGTCTTCTTTTGTACGGAACAAACGAAAGATTACTTGTCTGTCTTTTTTTTGGGGGGGGGGGGGTTGTGGATGCATTTTTATAGCAGTTATAAAGGAATTGTCACTGCAGGAAAATGTTTTGCCCATTTTCTGAGGTTCTGTAAATATAGAAAATCTGAATTTGTGCAAAATGCAAAGATGCCCATAACCTTTTGTGCAACAGATAATTGCATTCTGCGGCGTAACTTCTTTCTTGCTCTTTCTAAATTGACCTTATTGACTTCATCTCTGTCTCTTTCTTGTGATAGAGTGCTTTTGGCAGATCTCATTAAAGCTAGACGTTACATCTAAAAGAGGCTTATAGCGGATCTCCCCTGGGCTTCGCATCTCTTTAGCAACATCGAAAAGTTTCTTGAATCAATCAGAAATTTGAAAAGCCCCCGCTGTTCTCCTGCCAGTCTTTAGACAGCTTTAGTGTTGGCGGATGGAGAGTGTAACGATCATATGACCTCCTGAAAGCCAAATATAAAACTCTAAAAACAAAACTCATAAGGAAATTGTATGAATTTAAATAATGGCACTGCTTGTTTAGTTTTACTTATAGGGCCACGGCTATATAGATGACTATGTCAGCTGGTCCACCATTTAGATTCACACTGAAATATATCAACAAATATTGGATGGATTGCCATGAAATTGTCATGACATTCATGGTGCCCAGAGGATGAATCGTAATGATTTGGCGATAGTGTATTTATCCTCGATTCATAGTCTTGTTTCCTTATCAATCATATTGTCCTGCTCATGTCTGTAGACTGTAATGCTGCATTTTACAGGACCTGATGACTTTAATGTCTAATTTGAATAGCTGATGGTATCCCCGCACAGTCGTGAGGGTTCTGAAAACTGACAACCTTTCGGGAAGGTACTTTACTATTGTTGCCTTACTTCAGAAAATTGTTTCTTTTTCTCATCGGTATACAGTAAATACATAACTGAAGCCCTCACTTGAACGTTGAGACGTGTGACAGCAGCTGACACAACAGTCTGCCATCCGTGAAAGGAAATGCAGGAATGGAATAGCTGTGAGAGGGGTGTTTGAGAGAGACAGAGGCCGTAAAAGAGGTGGAAATATACTTCATACTACATGACAGAGTGTACAAAAAGAGAGCAACCCAGAGAGGCTTTTTGAAAAATAAAAAAAAATAGAGAACATCCACAGAATTTTCAAGTTATGGCAAAGGGGGAAAGTTGAATCTGTTCGGGGAGAAATGGTGCAAGAGCTGCTAAATATAAAACCTCCCACAAAAAGAAAGAATTGAGTGACAGAAGCCAAACCAGAGAGCACACATAGAAATCCATCATAATTGCTCTACATCCTCTACTTATAGCACGGTTGCCGATACTGTTAAAGGAATACTTTACCCACAAAATAATCATATTTATATCAATTGACCTGTGTTACCTTGAATTCTTGTTGTACACCTATCCAGACCGAGACAATTGATATGCAAATGGTCATTTTGTGTGTGAAGTATCCCTTTAAAATCCTAACACCAAAACAATGTAACCATACACTGTATATCACTGTATATAATACGCATGCAGCTTCCTTTTACTGCCTTTTTGTATCCATTCCCCAAATAGAAGACTGTTTCTCAGTTTGTGTCAGTTTCTTTTGAAAAGGATGTTGAGACTGAGCTGTGCCGGCTTTCAAACGAAACTCTCTGTCTTCAGGTAACTTAAACGCCATGTCACTGCTGGAGCCGGTGTTTACTCTGCAGTCACACATTTCTTAAATGTCAGTGCTCCTTTGCAGATGAACCCAGCTTCCTTCGTTGTCAAGTGTTCTTTTGTGTCTGTTTTTGTGTCTGTTTTTTTAAATTTGTTTTTTTAAATCGACGATTTCTCTCGCTCCAATTTCTCTTGACCTCCATATTGCTGAGTGGTGCGTTTCTCTCAGATCTCATTTTTAATCAGCTCAGTTGGACAGGCTGAAATCAGAGAAGTAGGTTTGTGAATTCCCTCCTGCTGCTTGAATTGAATAACTCACTGTGTTTACCCAAATTCCTGTCATCGTGGTGCCATGTGTTTGGGACAATTTCATACAAATATTCTCTGCTAAGGTGGTTCTTCAAAAAACTTCAGTTGCTTCTCCGCCCAAAGTGTTTTCTTTCAGCCTGTCTTCATGACAGGTACTACTTTACACCCACATTATGTTTCAGACAAAGCCATCTGGAGGTACGTGGACTCTGCTGTTTCCTATCACTGTGAGGAATGACGGTCAGCTCCCTGGTGTCCTTATGGCTAAAGTTTTGAATAAAAGTCTCCAACCTGCAGATGAATGCACCGGTGTCACCTGTGGTTCTGGCTTATCATTGCCAAAAAACACACCAGGTGAGCATGCAAAAATATGCACCCATCTCTCCACACAAAGGCCGATATCAATACATGTCATTTGGAGGAGTTATCTTGTCATCACACTGCAGAGTTCCAAACGACATCCTAACTTCTACCCATTATGTTTTATTTTGGGATACATACATTTTGTTGATAATAATTGATTCAAACATTTGACTTGCCTTATAATGAATTACTATTTGTTTCCCAAAACAATGACAATAAAGTCATATATATTGAATTGTGTAAACAGTTTATAATGCAGTCACAAAATAATGCCTAAATAGGGTTGCATTAGAGGCTTTTCAGCGGATATAACATGATAAGGTGAATGGAGTATATGGGAGAGGATCATCAACAGTCTACGTCTCTGCGTTTGCACCTGCGTGCTACAGAGAGGTGAACTGTTTCAAGTTTGAGTCCTCGAGGCTAATGAAGAGGAGCTTTGTCAATATCTGAACTAGGAGTCTGAGCCTCCAGTCACTGAAGCCCCTCTGGCACCATGCAGTCGAAAGTAGTAGAACGAGGATCGGTTCACATACACACACATACAGCTGGTAAGCTGAATACTTCCTGGAAGTGTTACAGCTGAAAAACAAAACTATAACATATGACAGTGAGTGAGTTGGTGTGTGGATGTCAACCTGTTTGTGCTTTGGTGGTCCTTTGGCAACAAGAGAGGCCAGTTCCCCTTTGGCAACAAGCCCCCTTCCCAGTGTTTTCTATTAAGAAGTAATCCTGGACTCCCTTACTGTGAAACTGTCATAGATTCCCTTGCCTAATTATCGTCATCTATCACTATGCAATAAACTAGATCCAAAACAGCCATATCTTTCATTCGTTTAACTTTGACACCTTTTATTCCGTTTGTTTCGTTGACCTTTTTGCTTTACCAGTATTTAATAAGTTTCTTCAAATGAGTGAAACAGCGCCTCCCCGCGTTCCAACGCTGGTCAGTGTCTCACAGTATGTGTGGCGAAAGGTGGTACTGCACCCGTAAAGTCGAGTCAGGACAGCGTGCAGGTGTCAAACTTTGATTACAGACAGGTGAGCACGTCGTCATGCTCTCTGAGGAGAAACCCTGAAGTGAATTGTTCAGCGCATAGTACTCTACCTCACAATAAATAGTAGAAAGCTGTAATTAAATGAATAAACTGAGCAGCACGTGGATATGGACCAGTTCCCCTCCATTGAAGAAAAGACTTAAATTAAGGTGAGTCAGAGACACTTTCTCTCAGTCTTTGTCTTGGGCTTGCTGTCTGGTTTGTTCTGGAGGTCAAACTGTGCCTTAATTGTTTGGACACTGAAGCTGTTGTGTTATTGCTGCTGTCCACATGTTCAGTAGGGAGCCCGCTGAGGCTCAGTACTGAGTTTGGACATTTTCCATTAATTAGCAGCTATTTTTTGCTTCCCTGTGATTGACCTTGATTAGTGATTGTGTGTGGCCTGTGCAGGAGGTCTGAAGCAATATGCCCCCACCGATGCAACCCTCCTGCATTGTTTTAACACAGGCTATAGGATGGACACTAATTCAAGCACTCTCATATAACTTGAGGACACTGAGTCTGAATCATATGATGCATGACTTGCACTCATTGTCCAACCTGGATACATGTTTGTTATGAAATTTGGTTAATTTACAGATCTCAGTGAAGCTCTTTGACGTCATTTTGATGTAAATACATGTGTGGTCCGACTATGTCTTAAGGCAAAAAGCCTGCCATCATAGAGAGGAATGAGATGTGATGAATCCCACGAATGGGAATAATGGTGCAGTGTCTCCACAGAGGCATTCATGGTGTTGCACTTGTCGAACACGTTAAAATAACCAAGTAGTTTTGTGAGGGAAATAAAAGAGAGCTTGAGAGAGGAGTTCAGACCTGTCCAATCACTGCATGACGTTGACGTGAATGCTGGATTGTCAGATTCGGGGAAAAAGTAAAATGCAGTGTCTGATATAGGGTAGAGATGTTGCCTTCATGTCTGCTCTTCATATCTGGGAAGCTTTGTCTGCTGAAATCTTCAGACGGATTAGTTGGCAGAGGTATACGACTCGGAAACAAACTAGAGTTGCCACCTGAAAGCATGCAGACGTTTTTAAAAGCACTGCAGAATTTACAAAAACATCAAATACGACGGAAAAAAACATCCTGCTCACGGCACACAAACTCCATCTGTGACAGTAGTCTTTAAAAATACAAAAATCTGACTGAGACGCTATTAAAGCGTGAAACAGAAAAACCCAACAAATGTTTAAACGGTGTTACTCGTCGGGTTCATGAGCTCCAAGCGACAGACATCTGATCTCACATCTTCACCGTTCTGTAATGCAGGAGCAGCGGCGAGGGCAGACATCCCGGCACTAAGTCGTACAACTGGCATTGTAGAGCTCTGATGTCAGCCCCACTGGTGCACTGAGGCTGACAGCTGAGTGGATTGACAAAGATTTCAATTTCTTTGCCTGGAGCAGAGGTGTTGTGAGGGTTACATACTGCACAGCGGCAGCCATCTTTATGCCAACGTGTTTGAGATGGGGCACACCGATGCTTCACAAGGGCATGCGTTGGTAAAGGACAGTGTTAGAAACAAGGCAATGCAGCACGACGCGCCGTCTGTTAACAGGCAGAAACATAATAATGACGCTGATGTCCTGAGAACAAATAGGAAGTTGTAGAAACTAATTCCAAAAATGATTTAGTCATAGAAATAAATTACAAAGTCAAATTTTCATCCCCTAAATCAATGATAAAACATTCTGCAGCCGACTTCGTGATAGGTAGACGGGAGTTCATGATTTTCTGCCCAATTTTAATATTTGTGAACAAATGAATCATTCAGATTCTGGGTCAAACCTGCGTCCGGGGGGGGCTTTGGTAAACTGCCATTTCCAATACTAATGGAAATAGATTAATTTAACTGATTTGCAGAGCCAGAGAAAAAAGAAAACAAGGAGCGAAGAGAGAGAGAATCACTGACACTGGATATCGGTCCAATACTTACTCAAATAGCTGGATCGGGTATCGGCGACGATGGCCAATCTGGTATCGTATATCATCATTCTGATGCATAACAATTCAGTTAATTTATGTAGTTATTTGTCTTATTTTGTTTCACATGTCAAGTCAAGCCTGATGTTTCCTTACATATAAAATAATGGTCCCGGGCTCTTCCACACAGTGATGCGTGCAGCTAGTTGATGAAACTCTGGTGTCGGATCGGTACTCGGCATCAACCGATACCCAAAGCCCAGGTATCTGTATTGGGACTGAAAAAGTCGGCTTGGCGCATCCCTAACATGGACAGAGAGAGATGTGAATCTGAAACTTTTCATTTGGTAATTATTTGGTGTTATTCAGTCGTCTGTCAGGGAAAGAGTATTGAGCTGCGCTGCAGTCTGGAGTCTGAGACGCACAATAAAACATGCAATAAAGTGAGAGTAGCAGAGCTCGCATAAACAGCATATTGTGTTGTCCACATGTTCAGTAGGGACAGAGCTGCGGGACCAATGAGCTGGCAGAGGCGACATGTTTTTCTATCAAGCCCGGCCTGTCTGCCTTCCACTGTGTCTGTGGTTAATGTGGTCTGATTTTCACTGTATTTCTGTTGGTAGATGTACTGCGGCGATGCTCATTTTTAGCAATATTCTATTTAAATCAAATAAATCTTTTCCACTGCGGAGTATATTATATTGTGAGATCAAGTTTCTTCATCTGCAGTTCTTGCTGTTCATGACAAAGATGCTGCCTTGCTCACACTTTCCATGGATTTAAACGTTTTCTTTGGGGAAGGGTGTGCTGGCGGCTTGTGCCCCTGTGCCTTATTTTTTTTAAATGTCTGGCAACGCCTCTGGGTGTCCTTGGGTCAGCCTCAGGCGAGACGTCTCAGGTAGACACCTCCATCAAGATGAATGACGGGAACTTGACCGACTAACGGGGACCAGAGTGGGACTAAAATCCGCTGACTTCAGGCAGAAAGTTGCAACATGCATATTGAATTCAATCACAATATGGGTTAAATTTCCATCTGTAAATAACAAATTTGTTATTGTAAGTCCTTGGGAGGAGCACCTCTATATATGTGTGTGTGTGTGTGTGCGCACAAGTCGAAGTCAAACCTTTAAGGCCAACTGTTGCATACGAGGTGATGGCATGGCGACGCATGAATTATTCATGCTAATTAATGCAGCTTTATTCAGTGATTTTCACGGGTACAACACTGCTGCCGCACCGCTTGGTGGTAACGGGTGGAGTTTTAAAGTTTCCTGTAAAAACAGTTACTCCAGTTGCACTCACTTCACCTTCCATATCTCTGCACTCTGCTTGTTTCCTTGTGATTACATGCAAACAGGTGGGATGCTGGGGGTGAATCTATTTCAGGAGTATTATTGTTATAGTTCTTGTTGTCTCCTGTTCAGAAATGGAAAAGAGCACAAAGAAATGATGTTGACTGTGCTTAAAGGATTTTCGTCAGAGTGACAGCTGACGGTATAAGCTCATACACTATCCACATTTTTAGCACCGATTCTTTCGGGAGGGTCTATTTTCAGGTAGGTGAAAATCTCGATTTGCATGATCGGTGAGCCAGGATACTTATTATTAGGAAAGAAAAATGGATGCTGTCCTGGAAGACTTTAGGTATCGGGAGAGGAAAAAGGTGGACTGGCACATCCCAAAGCAGAAGGGCGAGTCAGCCTGATCCGAGTTCTTGATACAAAGTATGTCGGGATGTCAGTGGACAAACAGGGAGGGGCTTCAGTTGTGAAACACACAAGGTTTTTGAGCCAAATCGCATCCATGTTACCCCCTTAAAAAAAAAAACACGAGGTGCTCAGTCAGGCTTCTTCCAGAGGGATCAGTCACGCACAAGCTCCCTGTACTTCTAACCCTTCATCTTCTTCCGAAAGATGATGAAACATGAGATCAGTCGAACCCCAGAGAAACGCATGACCCCAGCAGAGAAATCGGGTCGTGTACAAGTAAATGGTAGGGCTGTACAAAGTGACTGACGGAGACCCCTGGGCACACCACGGGGAAGGTGACTGGCATGTGTATCCTCAAAAACAAGGGGAATTTGTTTTAGGGCAGTCGAGACGTGGAAGCCTCAAGGACCCAAGTGAAATCCACAGCCTAAAATACTCCAAACACGAGGCAGTGGTCCAGCTGGGAACACAGTACAGAGATGACGGGGACAAATAGAGCCATTTTTCACCAAACTCTGAATCACATTCAGGAGACCAAAAACAAACGTCTTCATCTCCCCCGCACACACACACACACACACACACCAGCGTTGGCAGGTGCTACAGTTTCTAGATCAGATAAGTGTTGTGTTCATGGTATGGCTGTGGCAGCATATACTTGTTTCTGTATAAGCAGTATAGTCTATCTCTGTATGTTAATAAACATAACTGTGAAACCAGACCACATTGTAATGGATCTTTTACACTCATTATTCAGAGGTGAAATGAAAAAAGCAGCTTTCTGTTGTTCAGAGAGTTTACTCTCATTAATTCTTCATATGTCTCCGGGTTCATCTCAAAGCAGAGGCGTTGCTCCATTTTAATTTAGTTAGGTAGGTTCATCTGAATATTCATTTATTACCCTAATAAAACTCTAATGATAAAATTATTCACAGTTTTGTCTTGAACGGAGGAATCATTTGGCACCTCCAATCTCATTTGTTAGATTTCATTCATGAAAAAAAAGATAGCAGCAGGTTTTACCTTGATTAACAGCGTGTGAATATAATATTCCTGTTTTGTTAAACACGAGGGCCGCTCGGAGTCGAGAAGTCCAAAAGGCATTCATCATCCCCAGTCTGTCGCTGCTTATATCCACTACATTCCTCAGGGAAGTATATACTTTTACTTTTGGTACGTTAAGTACATTTTGGATCCTAATTTGAACTGTAATGCATGACTGATGACTTATACTTGAATCTATTTCCACTCTGTTGTGTTGCTACTTTTATTTAAAGTTACTGTGAGGAACTTTAACCCGGTTGTTAATTATACGCTGGGCGAACAGCCCACTGCAGACACACTCGGATCCAACTGTGTGTGCTGTATCTAAACATCATAATACAGTCAGTCAGGCGTTAATGTATACTGCAATACTGGCTACGAGCACTTCCTGCTCTTTGATCCACAATGGAATGTGTTCCTTTACATCACTTCTCAATGTTCGACATTCATAAACTATTCCCTCCCAAGCCTCGGTTCTTGACACCATGCCGACTCAAAGGGGATGAGCCCGACACACAGAATAGCTAATACAGGAACCACCAGCTCAGAAAACAGAGTAAAACAAGAATCCCTGTCTTGTCATTTCTCACAGGCTTCTTCTGGCTTTTATCTTTGATGTACACTGTATCCTGGTGTAATGCAGCATCTCTTTATCCACCGTGTACCTGGGCTGACTCAGCAATTGAACCCTTCTCAGTGAAATGTTACAGTTTTTTGCAGAGGAAAATAAATCTTTGCTAAACACAACCTGTCACTGGAACGGCCTTGCAGAGGAGAGTTAGAGATGAGAAAATCCGTCCTCGGGGTCAGTCGTGCTGGCTCTCAGTATCTCTCCACTGTTTGTACAATGGAAAATGTGTTTAATCAGCGCACCGCTTGTGTTGCATCTGAATCAGTGACATTTTCAGATATAAAGAGCTCTTTGCAACTTTAATCAGAATAAAATAATTTATATTATCTTGACATAAAGCAGCTCTTTGTGATTGTCAGACAGACTGCTGGAATAGCCTGTAATTAAGAGCGTTCAATACCGCGTCAAAAGTGAATGAAATGGCTCACATTAATGACTTTTTCTGTTATTTTTTCACCCCACTGTAAATAAAAAGATGTTAACAGCACACGTAACCACGGACACTTGATTGAATGACAAAAGTACAAGCAAGAAGGCAAATAACAGTCATGTTTACTGCAAGGTTTACACTCTGTGTAATAAAATGCTCATTTGGAATAGTTGTAAATGTCATTTTTTATAATTGTAACTCCAAACAAAAATAATTTCTACAAAAAATAATCAAATGTCATATAATATTGATACGTGGTCTATATCCTTTCTCTCTTTTAGACTTCTGATGAGTTAAATTCTGTTTAAATTCTGCTTCCTGAATACTGTGTGAAGATTAAATCTCGCTAAGTGTGGCAACAATCACTCATTCCTATAACAACCATAATAGTGACTATATTTTTATTATTCGTAACCCCCTGGATATTATATAATATGTATAATCTCAGCGACTGTTAGTGGGCACATTAGATACAATGACTCAAGATATAATTTTGAAAAAAAAAGAATGCAGCAGAAATAGAATAAATGTAAACTCAAGTATCATCTTTTGAGAAGAAATGAATCCTGGTTAATATACTATGTAGGCCTCAGCAGCAGGATCCAACGCACAGCTCTCCTTCTGACTCGTCCGCCGTGTCGTCGTGTCGCGTACTCTCACCGAGTCTGACCACACACACACACACACACACGTCGGCCGTCAGTCAAACGGAGGTGAGGTCCTTAACTCGACCAAGAATAAAGGAAGAAAATAAAAGGTCCTTGTGGGTACAACAGCCATTCCCTTTTGAAGTGAAACAGTGGTGATTTAAGTGTTTAGTTTATGCTTTTTTTGGTTTGATGCACATTGCTCCAGCTCAGGAATAAAGGGAACAGTGGTTGGTATGATTTCTTTTTTTTTTCCTTCCCCAGGCTGCATCTTTTTTTCTCTGAGGTCACTCCCCTTTCTTCTCTGTTTGTCCTTCTCACACCTGAGCACACACCCAGTATCATAACAGTCCTGTGAAGTGTGTGTGTGTGTGCGCGTATATGTGTGTTTTGTTAGGAGACTGGGGCTAGTTAGTGTTGTGTGAGCTTTTGCGAGTGCCAGGGTGTGTGGGTCCACGACTGGGGGCGGCCCTAACCATTCTGGGTCACCCCTCGCCTCGCGTATATACACACACAAACACACACACACACACTCTCCTTTGTCCGAGGGGCATTTCGTGGCTCAGTGTTGAGTTAACGTGGCCAGCAGGTGGGCTAGCAGAGTGCAGAGCAGCAGGGTGGCCGTGGTAAGGTGCAGGGAAGAGGCGGCGTTGCAGTCCTTGCCGGCCTCGCAGCGGGGGGATTGGCACAGTAACCCTTTAAACTCTGGAGGACAGATGCACTTCTGGTTCTGGAAACATGTTCCGCCGTTCTGGCACAGGAGCATCTCCTCGTCGCAAACGTTAACTGTGAGCGGAGACGAAAGGCAGGCAGACAGAGTAGCAAAGGGAGAAGTATAGGGAGGAGAGGGAAGGAATCACAGAGGTAAGGAGAATGAGAGAGAAGTCAGGAATAAAGAGGGCACGGCAAAGTGACAGATTGACAGGCAGTAAAAGGATAGAGGGGGAGTAAAGAGCATAAAGGAGAAAGAAAGATGTATGGCAAAGAGAGAGACAGGTGAGGGAAGATAAGGAGGGGCAATGTTAGAAAAAGCATGACGGAAAACAGAGACGCAGGGGTAGGATAAGAATTCAGGGCAGAAGGAACAAAGTAGAAAAGAAAGCAGGAGGAAGGAACGAGGCAAGATAAATTCTCCGGTCTTTGCCTCAGGGACAACAGGTAACACCTGCCTTCTTTTTTTCTCCTTTTTTTTTGCAATTATTTTCTCTGTCTGCTTTTCTTACGTCTGCACTTTCTCAGGGTCAAGTTCAAATCATTGTCTCAAACACAGCAGAAAATCCACTGCATTTGTGATATTTGTTCAATAATGATTGGAGGAACAAATGGCATCGTTAAAACACTATAAAAGGCATTAGGAAAACCACAGAGGTAGTTGCACTGCAAAAGATACTTAACCTAAAAATGTACTCGGAGAAAATAGAGGAGCGGATCAGGCTTCCATGACAGGAAATAATTACATTGAGCTAACATGTTTTATTACACCAACGATAATTGGCTCTGTTGCATTGGAAGATGTCAACTCTAAAGTGGAGTAATATGTCCCATATTGTAGTAAATAAACCCACAAAATACTCAAAATACATGTACGCATGTGGAGGTGTGTGTGTGTGTGTAGGGTCTATGTGAGACTGAGGCCCCTCACTATGGTAGATGGTAGAGGAAGGCGAATCCCTGTAATGGGGTTAAGGAGTGATCAGGTCATCAATTAAAGGAGCAGCTGATGCTGCTAATGAGCTACATGATCTATTCCCCCCCTGAGTAAAGATCACGTCGGGAGATGCACAAGCTACACAGTAAGTGGCACAGTGCACCCGCAAACGTCCTGGAAACCTACTACATTTGTTCATGGCTGGATTTACCAGAGAAGACTCAGCCTCCTACTCACAGTAACATCCTTGTTTCCAGTAGTATCCTGGCAGACAGTCGTCACACTTGGCCCCCGTGGCCCCGTCTTTACACTGGCAGAAGCCTGTGCTGTTACATCGGTCATGAACCGAACCCATCTGGTTGCAGTTACACTCTGGGGGGAAAAAAGAGATGGCGGCATTTAGAATAAAGATTTGACCAAGAGTTGAAATTAGTTCAGCCAAATATGTGCACATTTGTATTCAGACTTGATTTGTTTTTGGTGTTGATGCTTTTCAGAGCTGCAGCACTGTGTAAGGTGAAGTTTGTCCGAAGTACAGAGAAATCCCAAGATGCTGCAGAGATTCAGACCTGACATTTCCGGCCGTTTTCAGCCATCAACATTCTCGTTTTGCACACCATGCACCTCATGGTGAAAAGGATGCAAGTGATTTTTCTACAAAACTCACAGATAATGTGATACGTGTAATCGTGTCTTGACTAAAAAATGACTGTGATGTAGTAAAAGAAGTAACATTCTCAGGATTAGTCAGTTAAAACTTCACATGATTCAAATGGCCTATAAATCTCCACAAACCAATGTTTACTTTCAGAAACACCATGAGCTCTGCTCCCTACCAATCACAGGAGCTTGCACTGAAATGTTTACTGCTGACTGAGATTCATGTCAAATAGGTCTGAGACAGATTTACCTCTTGAAAGCGAGGGTTAGTAAACTTCACAAACTAGCAACAGTAAGCTAGATTTCAAAAATGACCCAACAGAAAGACCCAGCGCAGTGTTGCCAACAGCACGAGCTCCAAAAGTTTCTAAATCGAGCAAGAATGTTGCCAAGTTGGCAACAGACAGTGTGTCCCGTCAGGCCTCCTTTCAAAGCCTCTGCCCCAAAATGATCATTTTGAAAGTAAACGTTTCCTAATGAACAAAGACATTCATTTCTTCAGACTGACTGAAATGATATGGTCTCATTACAATGTGTGGTAGCGAGAGATGCAGGATATTTTGTTTTTATTTTCGCAGAGCATTTGATTTATTGATTACCAAACATAGCGTCAACACAAGATTACATTGGATTTGTTCCCTTTTTCATATAAATGACACTTATTTCTGCAAGTGGTTATCATTGCAAATGCATATATTTATAGAAGCTGATATCCAGGTCAGTGGTAGCAGATCAGAGATGGTAAAAAAAAAAGTGCACAGCTGCGTATTTGCTTTGCATCCGTCTGTACCAGAGTTTCTCTTATGATCTGATGTAAGCCAGTAGCTTAAGCTAAACCCACGATCAAATTAACTCGTTTATAATAAAATTATAAAATATTCATAGAAATGAAACGCATTGCACAACCAGCGCCATGCGGTTGGTATCCGTGTGTTTGTGGGTCGCGTGCATTGATATTGGGATTGTATGTGAGCCACTGAGGGAATGTGTCGCTGTGTAAAATGCTTGAGAGGGCATGGCTTCTTGCTCTGGAGATGCCTGGTGCAAACAAATTTCTGTTTCCATGCTCGGTGTGCCAGTGTGCTGCCAGACGAGCTAATGGAGCTTTCTCTGTGCCGACTCCAAGGCCTGTTTGCGCCCCAACCGCCACAAGTTTAACCCTCCGGCCCCCTGCGGTCCACCTGCAGATGGATTGCTTTAAGGGTGCTTGAGGGTGTTTGCATCAGTGTTAGTCGAACAATGTTGGACTTCTAAACCATTTTTACACATACTGTACAGTAGCACTACGCTGAACGATTATTACCTTTATAAAGTTGCTATTGAATATTTTAGCAAACTGGTGCCTTTTTTACAAATCCAGCAGAAATGGAGCAACATTAGAGAATCATGTTTCCTGCCACCTGACAAAAGGAAGTGTAATATTCACCCTCATTTAAGCTCCAGCTTAGTCACCAGCAACATGAAACATCAGTGTACAGTGGGTTTTTAGAGCTTGTTTTCTGAAAACAGCTGCCTGCTGCATCTGAAAACTATACTGATGAGAACGGTTGGAGTGAACCAAAAAAATTGAAAAACATTGTGGGCTGTAAAACCAAAACGATGTGAAGTTTTACTCACTTTTCAGCCGACGTGGACAAACACACACCTTGAATCTGACACATCTTTAAAGTCATAGTAGGTGTGTCTTTTAAAAGCCTGTGTAAAGAGAGCCAACGCAACACAATGTGTTTTTTTGAAAAGCAGCTGCATGGTTGAAAATATATTTGATAATATTTTATAGTTTTTACTGTATGCATCTATTTAAAATGTCACTACTAGACTACCTTGTTGTGGTAATATTTGCATTAAAAAAACGTGTCGTTGCTTGTATTTTAACAACGCCTTCTGTCAATCACACACTACACACACACACACGCGCACACACACACACGCCGTCCCCCGCCACGTACTCCTTCTTTCCCCCTGCACACTGACCGATGCAGACGCTCTCATCATCCAGTTCGGCAGAGGCGTTGCGGAAGTATCCCAGTCTGCAGTGTTGGCAGTTCTGGCCCCTGGTGTTGTGCTTGCAGCTGACGCACGTGACGATGTTCAGGTAGTCGATGTAGCTGCAGCGGTTGGAGTGGCCGTAGCACTCGCAGTCTGAAAGAAGGAGACATGTTTGAGTTCCTTTGCGAGAGGAAGATAATTATACATGTTCATGATGTCAAAGTCAATACTTGGGATGGGGTAGTATCCTCCTTGTAAGCATGCTCGTGGGATTCTTCAGTGGCCGGTGGAAGTGATAAATGACTTGCATTAACAGATGTGTCTGATGGATTTAGTTTTAGACGTCAGTGAACAAATTAATGGCTCCGAGTGTGTTTTATGACTTACCTTTCTGACTCTATATTGGTTCAATAAAGACAGACCACTCCCTCACCATTACTACACTCACAGGTTTGCTGAGTCTGCTTCGCTGGGCTGCACTGATTACTGATGGGAATTCCACTATCCTGTGTGTGTGTGTGTGTGTGTGTGTGTGTGTGCATGCTTGTTTGTGTATATGTGTGCAGGCGTCTGAGTACAGGTGTGTGAAATGTGTCTGGGAGTTTAATTGCGTTACCAGATGAGTAGATTATATGCTACAGAATCATAACCAAGGGAGTTTGAGGTGAGTGATACGGCACCGTAGTTGTTTTCAGACTGCACCCGACACCATGAAATCGGTCTGACACCACTTAACCTGATAGACAACCTCCACTGCGTCTCCTCTCTTTCACTGTTTGTTCTTCATTTCCACAGTCTTAAATTATCTTCTATAAGGCGCTGCACAATTAGAGCTCTTTATTCAATTTTCCCTTTGTGATTCATGAATTATCTGAGAGGATTTGATTAATCTTCATGCTGATACACTTGATAAATTAAGACTTCCATATTTCACACCCGAAAACCAAAGCAAAAAAAAAAAAGACGCTGCAGAGAATGGTGTAAGGCATTTTGTATAATTTTTCCACAGAGGGAGAAATGAAAGCCTGATATAATTTACTCTAGGATCTGCATTGTGCAGAGGGGTACAGCAAGTGTTGCTCTACATTCTCACTAGTATCTTGGCTGAGGCTGGTAGCTAATTAAGGTTTTATTAAGCTTCAGACGTTTCCTGCAATAGTGTGCTGCAAGGCATCACTGTCCTCTAAAGAGGCGTTTACCAGGCATGTTTATGCAAATACACATTTAAATGCACATTAAAAAGTCTGAGTTTAGCTGTTTAATCAGCCGTCACATTATTATTATTTTATTATTGTTTGGTTGATGATGCCGGCTGAAATATTAATGAGCTGGTTTAAAAGGAAACCTGCGAGTGCAGCCCCATAAAGTGCCTCTCTCAGCACTGAGGAAACCATGCTAGCGGTGGGGGGAGAACTGCCTGATTAAATATAAATGCCCAATTACGCCACAGACTAGAGCTGCAATGGGACATTGTTCCACAAATTACCGTGAGGAGTCAAGATGCTGCTTGATTTCTGTTTATCAATTGTGAATTGTTCACGGTGAGAGATGGTTACATTGACAGAAATGAAGAGAGCTGCCTGCATCAAAGAGTCTTTAAGGGTGAAGGAACAATGGCACATTTTGCTAACAAGCATACTTTCTAAAATCAATGAACAGGAATATCAATGTCTATTTGTTTGATGGTGTAATATGAATTTAAGGTCTAAATACTTACCTTGATCATGCACATAAAGCAAAAACACGACCAAGAGGGAGTTGCATAGGGAAGAGAGTGAGCAAAATGAAAAACACAAGACAAGACATGCAATGAAAGGAATTTTCCCACATGTTGCTGCTTGAAAAACAGCATCCACACTTAAGTGAAATGAGGGTTTACAATCGCTGATCTGAACCAGAGGATTTAACCAAGCTTGAGTCTCCCGTCTGTATTTTCAGACCAGGTCTCTTACCGCTGAAATCATCGTATATGATCCCATACAAGTGTCTGGCCTGGGGCTCTCCAGAGTTCAAGAGTTTCAGGAGCCCTTGAGGGATGAAGGAGTCTTTGTTTAAGATTTATCTCCACGTCATTTACAGTGCTCTACAGCTCTATACCTTCACACAGCTGGGGCAGGTATAGGTGGGCATCAGTACTTCAGAGAGGTGCTATGGATTAGGTGGATGGGATTCCCACTAGACTCTACCCTAAAGAAGGGGGTTGCTTTGTTCTATAAAGCTGACATAATCTTCACCTAGTGCAGTGTTTCTTAACTGGAGGCACAGAACCCAAAAGTCATCCTCAAGGTTTTCTTAGAGTTTGTCTTCACATGATCCAGAGCTTTCAAGTCAAGTCCTATTTGTCAGCTCAATATTTGACTGTTAATATCTGGGGTGGACTGGAAGCTGATGTTTTAAAGGGAGTCATTTTCAAAATGCTCCAAAAAGATGAACTTGTAAGTTCTGTCCTGACCTTGGAAACTCCCCAACACAAACTTTTGTGGTGAGATAAGTAGCTGTTCGCGGGCTTTTGATTGATTCACACAAACGTTTGTCGTCAGATTGTTTCCCCAACCCCTGTTTCCAAGGTCAACAATGACCTCTTGAACTCAACTTTTACCAAGATATGGACTACAAGTCCTTAAAGTGCTCTAAAAACAGTTTGAACGTAAGTGGGTTCGATTTTCTTAAACATTTTTTGGGGAAAATCATATAGACCCATTAAACTTTACAGCCTTAAGTGAATAAGATTGATACAAATGTCAGTTTGTAGATTAAACCAAGAAAAGGATGATTAACTCTGGGCTCAAATGATTCAAATCACCACATTTAATGGAGCTATAACTGCAATAATGTGTCGCCTATTAATCTCATCAGGATACATTTTGGGTCCCAATTAGCAAACGGTTATGAATCACTGTTATCGCAACACATGTTCAAATTCTACCTTTCCGTTTCTCTCTTTCTCTCTCTTCATCTTCTCTCCCAGGAGTGTGTTTGTGGGTCTCGTGACTCCTTCTTTCCCACTCAGGTTTGTGGTGCACTACAAAGGAGCAACAACTTGCAAATCAATCTCTCTTGACGTAGCGCAGATCATCGCAGTCTGTTTTACCAAACGACGACAACAACATCCAATGATTTGTGAGAAACCGTTGATAATATAGATCCTATTCACATATAATGTAATCGACTAACGATTATTCTGGGTATTTAGCACAATCAAAAGTTCTCTATTCTTTTAAAAGTATCATACAATTGCTCTTACTATCTATGCAAAAACAACATTCTGTCTTTCAAGAGCATTTTCCATGTGAAGTTCATTTCCTTCCTGCTACAGTTGGTACCAAATTAAGATTTTGCCTTATAGCGCATGTTGACTGACAGGGTGTCAGTTAGAGACAAATTTTGATACATTTGTTGTTCCCAGTTTCTGTTTTCACTGTGAGCTACCAAGTTGAATTCACAATGAGAGATTATGCATACTTGCTGCACCACAAACAATCTACAGGAGCATTGCCACCACTACAAATAAGAGATGCCACTCTTTTCACATTTTCTTTCTTTGTGCTTGTGCTGATATTGTGGGGAAAGTGTGTCTACTGCATACTGTCTTCTTCACTAAAGATACACTGCAGTATATAAAACTACAAGACCATTGCTACCACTACATATCAACGATACCTTGCCCGTGCCCAGATGAGGTTGTTGATTTGTGGCCATGGATCTCATGTCCGTGTCCTTCAGACATGTGGGAAACTGTCAAACCATAATTAACATAAACATTACAAGTAAAATTATCATATGAAGAAGATTGTATATGCTCTTTTTCTCAGTAAGTAAGCAATGTATATTTGTTCTTTTTTTACGAGGTTCTACTGTATGCACAAAAGATTCAACTTATCGTTCAGCTTTTTTCCCCTCCCCGTGCCCAGATGAAGTTGTTATTTTGTGGCCGTGAGTGTCATGTTCGTGTCCATGAGTGGCCAAGTTTAACTCGTAGTAAAGGTGTATCCACTGCATATTTATAGATACCACTACAGGTCAACAACAGTATATATAAGGATATACCTTCATGCTTGTCCTCCCTTTTTATCCCGTGCCCAGATGAAGTTGTTGTTTTGTGGCCATTGGTCTCACGAACGTGGCCATTGGTCTCACGAACGTGGCCATTGGTCTCACGAACGTAGCTATGAGTCTCTTGTACGTGGCCGTGATTCTCTTGAACGTGGCCGTGATTCTCTTGTACGTGGCCGTGATTCTCTTGAACGTGGCCGTGAGTCTCTTGTACGTGAGTCTCTTGTACGTGAGTCTCTTGTACGTGAGTCTCTTGTACGTGAGTCTCTTGTACGTGAGTCTCTTGTACGTGAGTCTCTTGTACGTGGCCACGAGTCTCTTGTACGTGGCCACGAGTCTCTTGTACGTGGCCACGAGTCTCTTGTACGTGGCCGTGGGTCTCTTGTACGTGAGTCTCTTGTACGTGGCCGTGATTCTCTTGTACGTGGCCGTGAGTCTCTTGTACATGAGTCTCTTGTACATGAGTCTCTTGTACGTGGCCACGAGTCTCTTGTACGTGGCCACGAGTCTCTTGTACGTGGCCGTGGGTCTCTTGTACTTGAGTCTCTTGTACGTGGCCGTGAGTCTCTTGTGCATGAGTCTTTTGTACATGAGTCTCTTGTACGTGGCCGTGAGTCTCTTGTACGTGGCCGTGAGTCTCTTGTTCGTGGCCGTGGGTCTCTTGTACGTGGCCGTGAGTCTCTTGTACGTGGCCGTGAGTCTCTTGTACATGAGTCTCTTCTCCGTGGCCGTGATTCTCTTGTACGTGGCCGAGGGTCTCTTGTACGTGGCCGTGGGTCTCTTGTACGTGGCCGTGAGTCTCTTGTACGTGGCCGAGAGTCTCTTGTACATGGCCGTGGGTCTGTTGGACGTGGCCGTGAGTCTCTTGTACATGAGTCTCTTGTACGTGGCCGTGAGTCTCTTGGACGTGGCCGTGAGTCTCTTGTACATGAGTCTCTTGTACGTGGCCGTGAGTCTCTTGGACGTGGCCGAGGGTCTCTTGTACGTGGCCGTGGGTCTGTTGGACGTGGCCGTGGGTCTCTTGTACATGAGTCTCTTGTACGTGGCCGAGGGTCTCTTGTACGTGGCCGTGAGTCTCTTGTACGTGGCCGTGAGTCTCTTGGACGTGGCCGTGAGTCTCTTGTACGTGGCCGTGAGTCTCTTGTACATGAGTCTCTTGTACGTGGCCGTGAGTCTCTTGTACGTGGCCGTGAGTCTCTTGTACGTGGCCGAGGGTCTCTTGTACGTGGCCGAGGGTCTCTTGTACGTGGCCGTGGGTCTCTTGTACGTGGCCGTGGGTCTCTTGTACGTGGCCGTGGGTCTCTTGTACGTGGCCGTGAGTCTCTTGTACGTGGCCGAGGGTCTCTTGTACGTGGCCGAGGGTCTCTTGTACGTGGCCGTGGGTCTCTTGTACGTGGCCGTGAGTCTCTTGTACGTGGCCGTGAGTCTCTTGTACGTGAGTCTCTTGTACATGGCCGTGAGTCTCTTGTACATGAGTCTCTTGTACGTGGCCGTGAGTCTCTTGTACGTGGCCGTGAGTCTCTTGGACGTGGCCGTGAGTCTCTTGTACGTGAGTCTCTTGTACGTGGCCGTGAGTCTCTTGTACGTGGCCGTGGGTCTGTTGGACGTGGCCGTGGGTCACCTCTACGGTGCCATGTGTCTCATGTCTGTGTCCCTCAGATGTGTGGGAAACTGAAACACCACAATTGCGATTGATAACAAGCAAAAACACATAAGGTACATTTTAAATGCTGTTTTCTTTGTATCTTAAACAACCAATAAACCATATCTGTCTTTGAACATATTTCTCTTGATACCAAATAGATTTAGCAGTATAACTATCATGTCACTGAAAAGACAAATTTCGATTCTTGTTTTTGCGTTGCTTTTCCAGTGCCAAAAATTTGTGAAAGTTTATCTACTGTAAATTTTCACTTCTACACTTTTCTACAGTTAGTTAAAACCACTACAGTACATACAAAAACATACCTTCACCGTGTCCAGATGAGGTTGTTTTGCGACCTTGAGTCTCATATACGTGTCCCTCTGAATTGTGGGAGACTGAAACACGACAATTGTCATTGAAATAAGAAGCAAAAATCTAGATCCACTTTGCTGTTTCTGGTTTTGCTGCAAGTAGCCAAGTCTTAATTGTGGTTGTTTGTCTACTGCATATTTCCATAACTACAAGCGAACTACAATATACTTGCTATCTCTACATAGAAAATACCTGTTGTTTCAGCTTCTCTGGCCTTATGCTCCTGCGCCTCCCTTTCTTCCCCGTGTCCAGATGAGGTGGTTGTTTTGTGGCCATGAGTCTCATGTGCGTGTCCCTCAGACATGTGGGGGACTGACACACCGCAATCATCACTGACATAACAAGCAAAAATATGAGGTGTATTTTACGAGAAGACTGCCACCGCTACATATAAAAACTATACCTTTCCTTTCAGCTTTTCTTTCCTCATGCTCCTTTTTCTCTCCGAGCCCAGATGAGGTTGTGGTTTTGTGGCTGTGAGCCTCATGTATGTGTCCCTCGGACTTGTGCTGAACTGAAACACCACAATCATCATTAGAATGAAGCAAATGCCAGCAAACAAGCCAAAATGTAGATGCTTTTCTGCTATTTCTAATTCAATGTTTTGCTGTCAGTTGCCAACGTGGGGAAGGATTATCTACTGCATTTTCCTCTCCACTACAGGTTGAGTTCAGTTGGCTACAGCTGACTTTACAGTACATAAAAGGATCTACCTTTATGCTCTTACTCACTTTCATCCCCGTGCCCAAATAAGGTTGTTGTTTTTTGGCCATGAGTCTCTTGCACGTGGCCGCGAGGCTCTTGTATGTGGCCGCGAGTCCCATGGTCATCAGACTTGAGGGGGACTGACACGCAACAATCGTCAGTGACATAACGAGCAAAAACATCCGGTGTTATACATTTGATATGCTCTTTTCTCAGCAACACACCTTGAACAAGAAATACATTCTGTATCCATTTCTGCTTCATCCTGTCAGCCAGATAACTAATATGACACCACTATTGGTGCCAAAATTATGATTCAGCTGTATCGCTGATGTTGAGTGACAGACTATCATGTCAGTGAAGAGATGAATTTGCTGTTTTCAATTTTTAGTGCCCCAGTTGTTGTTCACCGTGAGCTGTCAAGTTTAACGCATGATAAAAGTGTATTTACTGCGCCAAAAGTAAACTACGGTATATAAATCTACAGGAACATTGCCACTACTACATATAAAAGAGTAATACCTGTCATCTCAGTTATGCTGTCTGTCTCCTCCTTCCCTTCCTCCCTGTGCTCGGATGAGGATGTCGTTTTGTGGCCATGACTCTCATGTACGTGTCCCTCAGACTTGTGGTAGACTGACACACCACAATCATTATTAAGACAACAAGAACAGGCAACGTATGAGGTCATTTACATGCTCTTTCCAAAGCAACCCAAACAATAAGAACTGTATAATTAGGCCGATACTGCAGTGGGTAAAGATTACTGATATCGTCTGCCTTTCTCTCCCTTCTCTTCTTTCTCTCTCTCTCTCTCTCTCTCTCTCTCTCTCTCTCTCTCTCTCTCTCTCTCTCTCTCTCTCTCTCTCTCTCTCTCTCTATAGACTATCTGTTTTGTTCTTATTTCTGCTCCTTTATTTGATATGAATATTCATAGGATGCTATATACGGTAACATCTTCTCATGGGTGCAGGTCCTTATGTTGAGATTTAATGTTCTCTGTGGTGCACTCACACATTATCTCAAATCAATACGAGAGACAACCTAGAACACACATTGCGTTTTTACTGCATTTTTAATTGTCTCTTGCTCAAGTTTTTCTCCGTTTCATTTTCCCAGAGGGCTTTATGCTATTCCCAAGATCCTTTGCTTCAAGATTTTAGGGCTACAAATGAAAGAATAGACATGTGAAACTAGTTTAGTTTATGGATCAAGCCCTCTCTTCATTTCACCTTTCCATTTACTGCAACACAGGCACAATTCAGGAAATCACCAAAGTCCCCCTCACATGAGTGATTAAGACAAAAATATAAAATAACCGATCGCATGAAGCAACCACACCATGCACGTCATTTAGGGACTAATGATCTCCAGACCACCAGAGAATACAATGCTGCATGCATCCGTCTGTGTTTCCCCTTGAGGGTTTTTTGTACAGGCGATGTACTTCTCCAGTTGTTCTTCTTCAGAGGGGAGGGCGGGGGGGCATCCTGCAAGCATCCTGCTCCCCTGCGGAGCGTCCCCCTTCAGGCTATCTCCCGCCCACTCTCTCCCCTTCATCCCTCCCCGTCCCTGGGGCACCAGTGAGACAGGACGCCAGCAGCTGTTCTCACAGCACCCTGGACCATATCACACAACTAGCATCACGCCATCACCACCTCGCATCAAAGTAACCCCTGCCTTCCTCCGCTCATGTCCGACTCCGGCCCCACTGGACCTACTCTCTCACACATCTGTCACAGCTGCATACACGCAAAATTAATGAAAGAAATACTCTCTTGTGGGAGAGCAGGATTCTGAGTCCCGGTTGTTTCAAAAGGCAGACGTAGCACAGCAGTGGGCATAAATGCATTTACTCTCGGTAACCTACGCTGCCTTGGGGGTAGGAGTGATTTGAACTGTTGTTGGCATTCATCTCAATCAGCTCAGCCCGAACCGTCTGACTGGCAGGTTCATGCAGGGTTCCCGCTTTCTCTACACTGACTGACAGAAGGGACCTCAAACACCATGTGATTGTTTTCTTGTTTTCTTTATATTTATATTTTGCCATCTACTGCGGTAAATTGAGGTTAATGTCAAGGGGGGTATTTTGGGCTTAGTCCTGATTCTGTCTCTCCTGTTACCTCTTCATATCTATCTGTCACTCTGATCCTGCGGCTGATGCTCAATGCGTCTGAGTGAGGCACATACAATGTCAACTGAACTCAGACTTTTTGCAAACCTTCCACCGCCAGTGCTCGTACGGCCTCTCACTCACTCACTCACTCACTCACTCATCCATGTTAACAAGATTTCACTGCCACTACCTAAATTGAATAAGCGTTTCTGACATGCGATATGATGCTGAACATAATGATTATGGAAGCTTGTGTATACGAGCATGTTCGGGACTTTCACCTCGTGAAAATTGCCAATTTCAGCAAGGTTCCACACCGAAAGAAACATCACGTTGGCTGTAAATAAAATGATCTCCTGATTCTAAATGAGATTATTCTATTTTCTGGCAGCCTGTACTCTACTCTATATCGACTGTCAACTAGAGCTATGGGTGTGCCTTACCTCCTCTCTCACTATGCCGTGAGTGTTTTTCCTCGGTGTCATGCAGGCTTGTTTGATGGTGAAGATGAGACAGGACAGACCCTATTGTTAATGGATGGTGGTGTAGATGATGATTAACAGCCGAATGATGCGTGGACTCCTTTGGGACTGGGTGAGACAGATGTGAATGTTCGGGGATTCTCTCCGAAGGTGTGAACACCTCTGGTGTCAAGGAAACCCGGTGCTCCTCAGAAGGAAGGCTAACCCCTCCCGCAACAGGAAGTGCGTCAAATTCTCCGATGGGCACCAGTGGAGGCTCAGACAAATGCCTGGTGTGTAACACATTGTCTGTTACCGGGGCTGAGCTGTCTGTAACTCTGGTTTCTGCTGGTGCAGCTCTCGTGTCTGTTGCATCGGTTGCATGAGGACAGAGAATGGAAATGCAATGAGGAACGAGCGGGCTAACACATTAGCATAAGAGATGCAGCATCAGATTGTTTATCCAAAGAAAGCCTAGCTTTCCCTTTTTCCTCCTCAAACTTGCGCGCACACACACATGCGAGCGTGCACGTTCAAACACACAGAAGTGCGAACACACAATGATAGTGTGATTTCACACTGCTGAGATAGGCTAAACTCAAAAGCTGTTCCACAACCCTTTCAGTGCTGGAGATTGTGTTGTTGTTTTTTTTAGCAAAGCACAGTGACTGTTAAAGGTGTGACTGTTGTTAATACGGCTGTAAAATGAAAACACACGCTGTTTGTCAAAGTGTATTGCTCTGTCTTACACGTACAGTGTTGTGTACGGATGTGTGCATATGTTTTGTCATCTCTAAATTTGAGAGACGTTAATCGCTCACCTTCACAACATTAATTAATGAATTACTGATCTATAAATACAGTGCTGTAGTGGTACAATATATTAGCTATGACATAATATGATTGCATAAAACTACTGGTACAAGTTGCCGTGTTTAAACTGTTCCGATGTCCTGACTGATCGCAAGTTTATTCAACGGTTACTTAGCGAGAGAGAGCATAATTGTGATGCTAGATTTTCAGATTTATGGCTGCACACAACACTGTTACACCATTAATACATGGTATGTATTAATATGATGTGAACAACACCAAGTACATCATTGTACGCTCTATATCATCAATGAAAGCAAGAGTTGACATGACGTTTAACCATCGCACTTTTACAGTTCTCTATTCCAGTATAATCCCACTACAATCATGACTAGTCTCGTACTACCTAGTTTGCAAGTGCCTACCTCCACCTGGATCAGAATGATGAGGGTTTAGAGAGCTGAAATGTGAGTTTCCAACCCCAGAAACGGAGCCGCTGGAGGCAATGGACTCTGAATGTAAAAGCACAAGGTAAAAAGAAAAGCAGGGCCAAGGTCTTAGTGTAATTTTCAGCCATGCAACAGCGCCATCACTCTCTCACGCAATGCAGCAATAATCTAAGCTGATTCATTACATCATCATGTAACATGTGCCTGTCTGTCTGTACAGATGGACTCACTAACGGTCCTACGACACACGCATGCACACACACACACACACACACACACACACACACACACACACACACACACACACACACACACACACACACTTCAGCGAGTGTCCAGTCCCTGCTCGCCTGCTCGGACACGTTTTTAGGCGTCTCCCACACAAATGTATTTGCATATAATGAGATCGTTTGTCACTTGTATTAATGTAGCCAGAGAAATTACAACAATAATGTTTAATGCCACTTGTCAGTCTCGGCATTCTCATCATTTATTACCGGAGTGCTGGACATTGATTTAGTTCCACACTAATGAAGCCGTTGTTATTCAGGACCAGTTAACGTGTTTTTTTTTCCAGAACACCTAATGGTGGCAGGAGGAGTGAGAGCATGGATCTTATTAATATGTCACATGATCTTCCAGACATGATCCAATCCCTCTCAGTCGAAGGGCAAGTTCAATCTTTATTAGAAAAATGAAAGGATTTGAATCGACGGGCGTGAGATGAGGATGGTGGACAGATAGGACTGCGGTTGATCGAGTGCAGTACGTCCCCAGTGCCTGTGAGTTTGCATACACTTGTCTGTCCGCATGTGTCTGCTCGTCCTTTTATTGAGGCTATTCTACAGCTCTGGGAAGATGACGTCATGCGGGGTCATGCTGGCTGGATAGGTGGCTGTATGACCGGGTTTTAGGATTTGGTTTGCGTGACCTCCCCTCCCCCTTCGCCAAACGCCCATCTGTCAGCCGGCCAATGGGCTGCGGGCTCTGTGGATCAGAATCTCTTGCCAATAGATCGCTAATCCTCATCTGAGCATGCTCAGTGATTTAACTGGGACAGGGACATGACAAAGGGTGCAACTACTATGACATGCTGTCCAACCCATACGTCCTGCTGTAACGTGCACAAGGATGCATCTGATCCGGCAGCACAGACTACAGTCAACATCTTATTATTGACCTTACTGTAAAATACACAATACACACATAAACCAGGATTTGCATTTTCAGATTCCTGGGAACAGTAATAATCCTGAAAATATGATTCATATAACTCACTTTTATGTGGAGGAAAATTTTGAAAATAAACTCCCAGGCTGCTTAAAAACCTTTCTCGTCATGTGATCTAGTTTTTAAAGTTACAGGACCTTCAGCCTCACAATAAGACAAAGCCTGTGTGTGTGTATCAGTGTGTACATGAACAAACAGTAATGGCGGCCGCTCTGTGAGAATAGAACCTAAGACCTCAGATCCCCGGGAGGAGAAGGAGGGGATGAAGATGATTTATGTGTTTCACTGAACTGCACCATACGCCCGCCAGAACTCCACAGCGCGCACACACACACACACACACACGCACACACACACACACGCACACACGCACACACACACACACACACACACGCACACACGCACACACGCACACACACACACACACACACACACCTACACACACACACACACACACACACACACACACACACACATATAACAAGGCTTTGCTCACATCAGGGTCAGGTTCAAGCCAAAAACACTTCTCTAAACCTGGGATAAAAAAAGAAGACGGTAATACTCAATACAATAGTATGATCTTCC
The DNA here is from genome assembly GCF_949748355.1 of Melanostigma gelatinosum. Classification (NCBI taxonomy): domain Eukaryota; kingdom Metazoa; phylum Chordata; class Actinopteri; order Perciformes; family Zoarcidae; genus Melanostigma; species Melanostigma gelatinosum. The sequence continues at coordinate 5,030,556 of NC_136651.1, forward strand.
TTTATGGTGTCCCAGAAGTGCAAATGAGTATTTAAGTTTAAAATTGTATATATTGGAAATTATGTTAATTCATTATATATATTTAGTGCATTCATCATTTTGAAGGAAGTGATTTTATTGTTTAAATGTAATTAATAGTTTTGTCAAAAAAAGATACAGATTATATTTGAATGCCAATTATTTAAACAGATTAAAGCTGCAATGATTATTTGATTAATAATCAATCAGAAAATAAATAATACATATTATGCAAAAATGGCAAAAATTCACTTGTTTCAGCTCCTCGAATGTTGTTTTTTCTGGTTTTCTTAGTTTTCTATGATAGTTCATTGAATAGCTTTTGACTTTAGGACTTTTGGTCAAACAAAACCAAAAATGGTGATTGTTTGACAATGAAAATAATTGTTAGCTAAATGTTATGGAAGTAAAACATAGTTCAGAGAATCACATCATGACTGTAAATGTAAAGCAAAAGTCTACATGTGATGCTTGTCCTTCATAGCAGGCTTCAAAAAGCGTACAAAGGACTGCAACTGTCTGTACAACGTCAAAGCTTCTGTCCGCCCCTTCTAAATCACAGCTCATCAGTGAATTCTTTGACTTCCCCACCGATGTCAGCCAAGCAACAAAAGTGCTGTGCTGTTCAATAAACGCTCCTGATGGATCTCCTTCAGACAAAAAAAAGAAAAGCAGAAAGTCTGACGACATCACAGCTCCTCCCAGCTCCCCCCACGTCCTAAGTGCTTTTCTGGTGGAACATGAGCGGTCCGCTGCCGACCAAGATGGCAGGTTTCAATTCAGCATGACGAGGGCGAGCCGGGCTTTGAGGTCCACTTTACTGTACATTCAAGCGGCTGACAGATTCTGTTCACGTCCACCCTGGGCTGCTTGAAATCAGTCAGTCAGAACAAATAAAGTCTAAATGTCCATACAGTTTGATGCCCACGCTCTCAGGACGGGAGAAGTCTGGCATTAACGTCAGAGATATAGCCGACCAGGGAAATGCACAGCTCTATACCTCCAGTAGGTTGCAGGGTGAATTATGTACATATACACAGACACAAAGACACTGCTTGTTGGCGTCTATAAGTACAACCACAGGCACACACATTTGCTTTGTCACAAGTGAACAGTGTCCAATACGCAGCTGCTGTATCATCTGACCAGCTGTGGCCAGTGGTGGAAGAAGTATTCAGCTCTGTACTGCACTGTACAAATACACCAGCACAAGTAAAGGTTTACTCTTAAAAAAAAATCAACTTGTTTGAATTAATAGTTTTTGTACATTTTAGGAAATAGGCTTTCTGGTTTAGAGCTAAATGTAACAGTGAGGATTGGTGCTACTTTCATATCTGTCCGTCAAATAAGAAGTTTCCAGTTGTTGTGCTAAGCTAGCTTCATATTTGACCCACAGACAGGAGAGTGGTATCGATCTTCTTATCAAACTCTAAGCAGCAAAGAGGCATTTCCTGCATTGTCAAACAGTTTGTTGAAGACGTGTGAGAATCTTGAAGGAAGACAGAATAAGGGCAAAATGACGCCTTCTTCTCGAAATTCCATGAAACGAATTGACTTCCATTGAAATGATGTCTCTGCAATGGCAGATGTCTTCACTTGTTTTTATAAAATAAGTCTCAGTAATAAACAAAGATGACGATTTCTGCAGTGTGTGCAGTTATGGCATGTTTATCTACAAAGTAACTAGTAGCTAGCTATATCAAGTACCTCTGGCTATGGCTAATGTACTTTTCCGCACCTTCCCGAGAGGCTCCAAAGGGCTCATGGGTAATAGCTGGAGACCAACTCTTTGTTTCAGCTTCCACTTCACCTTCACTTTCACCCCCCCGCTTCAGTTTCAGCTTCACCCTCTGTCTCGTCTTCACCTTCAGTGGCAGTAAATGTTCAGCAACACAGGTAAAAAAACCGTGGATTGACAAACAAAACGTGAATCCGTGGGAACCTGAAACTGAACCACTAAACTCATTATCGGCCCATTAGCAAGCATCATTTGTCTCTTTGATAAATCCTACCCATTATTTTTGCCTCTAATTGTGAGAGGAGACCTTTTAAAAGCAGACTTCTGCAGTGCAGTCCAATTGCTCAGTCTATCCATGCATCAGCCTTTTACTGTCCGGCCATGTGGAGAACAGCCCAGTGCTGTCAGGGTTGATGTTGCCACTTTGCCGATCGTTTCTGTCTAACAGCTCGGAGGCTGAGAGCCTCTCCAAAGAGAGAATCCCTAATCAAATTCCCTTTTATTCCTGCCTCCCAGAGCTCCTCACCCGGATTCACACTGCATTACAACACTATATGCCCACATCCTTCTCTCGCATTTCTCTGTCTGTCTTTTCTCTCTCAGTTCCTTTTGCTGCTCCATCCAACACCCATCCCCCCCCCCCTCTTCTTCAATCCATCCGTGTCTTTAGTCTAAATAAGAAAAGCAGAGCTGTGGAAGAATTCCTCCTGTACAGGTTAGTGTGATGTGCTGTGATGAAAGGACATGGCCACAGAGAGGCCTATTAATAATAAAGGACACGGGGCTCAAGCTGCAGCACTGCGAGAGGAGATGCAGGAAAAGACAAGTGACTGGAGAGCCAGCTGAACATCACAGGAGAGAGGGAGACGTGCAGGAAAAGCGATGTACGGGGTTTCAAAAACGATGCAACAAAAAAGGGGGAGGAAGAGACCGAGAGAGAGAGTGTGGCATTCCACCTCCTCTGCTTCGCATTATTACTTACTGGAACCGGAGGGGGAACCAGCAATTGTACCTGAAAGAGAATAAGAAGAGGGAGAGGAGACTTGTTTATTTATGCATTCAATTTGCCTAAAGACTTGACTGTGCCTCGTTCATCAGACTCAGGTGGCAGAGAGAGCTTAAGAGCTGTTCTGCAAAATAACGGTTTGTTGGAGACCACCTCTCAATGTCCCGGAGTAATTACTGGGCTTGCACCGCCTCCCGCATCCTCCCTAATTTGCCCCGTTACTCTTCCCCCAAAATCCTCACATTCAGAGGGTCCTCATCATATATGTATGTTTTAAGAGAGCGCTCAAAAACGTTACGCCTTCCCTGCATGTTTACCACGATTGTATTTGTAGTTAGGTTAGCTTGGCACGCACAATGCAGTCCGTGGAGACCAAACTGTTTCGTGAGCCATGGCCATTTTGTGTACGATTTACAACTGAGCAAGTTTTTCATTTTTTAATTCCTCTAATGGGATTTAGGAGTTTAAAAGGCTGGTGATGTGCGCTGAAGTTGTGTGTCGGCATTAGAACTGGCTTGGAAGCAACAGCATGATTTACAAAAAGAGGGCTGACAATAGAGCTATTCTTTACAGTGTGTGTGTGTGTGTGTGTGTGTTGTGTGTGTTGTGTGTGCAGGTACAGGTGTATGTGAGTGTGTATCTGCCTGTGTTTCTCTCTGTGTACATGCGAGTGTGTCAGTGTTTGTTTGAAAGGAGAAAACTAGGGAGGGGCTGCCCTAGATTATTTTATCGGAGCTAGCTACTGTAGCTGGCTACAGTCTGCGAGAGGATTTCCCCCCACGCACTCCCACGTTGTAGCACAGCTCTGATCTGCTCTCTGCATCGAAGAGACGACAACTCGGAGAACTCAGTCTCTCCATCGACTTCTCTCAACTTGTACCCTTGATCCTGCCTTTCATTCAGGACCTCACGACAAAACCCACACAACATCAATCCAGTATACTGGAAATCACTGCATGTATATTTGTTTTGAAATAGAAAATATCATTTTATGATCGGTCAACTCTGATTAGAAAGATTGAAATTAATTGCTATGATGCCACAGATTCGCAATAATGTAAGTAAAATAATACAACAACATAAAATACACAAAATACTTCACAATGAAATCAATAATATTTTGTTATTGTGAGAGGCTAAAGTCGAATGTATTCCCATTCTTTGCTCTCTAAAAGACACGAGACAATGTTTCAAATGTTTTCTGCACAGGAGCTAAATGTGACCGACTATCAGCTAATGGGACACAAAGCTAGCATTAGCATAAGCATCAGCGGGGCTAAACTACCAGCAATAACCGCTAACGGAGCACTAAGGTAACATAAACTAAGCTGGGCTTAAGTCTGCAACGTCAGCCCTGCAACCCGTAAATGGAGCAGCGGCGTTTCTCTTCAGTGAGAATGATTAGTCGCTTTCATTCCAATAGATAGAGATTGATATCACCCTCATGTTTGTACGGTAAATAAGAAGCTACAGTGAGCAGCCGGGTAGCTTAGCTTAGCATAAAGACGGGCTCTTTTCCATGACAACAAAAGCTCATGAATTAATACGTTTTGTCTCATTTGTATAATTTGTACAAAAACCAAAGTGTAAAGAGGACAATTCACGTTTTACATTTTTAATTGTTGCAACTTCGATCAATTAATTAATAGTCCTATCCATACAGTAAAGCCAGCTGACAAAAAAAGCCAAGGCAAATGTAAAGAGGAGTATTTTTATCTAGCTGTGTGTCAGATTGATGAGTTGATCAACAGAATAGCATGTTTTAGGTATACGTACAGGTGTTGGGGGTTCCATTGGGTGTTGGCAGGTAGGAACCAGCCTTCCAGGACTTGGCTTTGAAGCCCTTCTTGCAGCGCTGGCAGTCCTGGCCCGTGGTGTTGTGTTCACACTGGCACTGGAGGTTCCCATCCTGCAGCAGGCACTGGGAGGCATGGAGGTTACACTTACACCTTTAACAAAAAAAGAAGAAAAAAAGCAGAGTACACAGATGAGATGAGAGAGGCAGAAAGCGAAAGTTGTGATCACACGCTGGTTGTAAGTGTTAATGAGGTTAGAAATTAGTGTATTTGTACAACAAGGAGACAAAAAAAGACAAGTGCAAATAGTGAGTGTTAAAGGTCTGGTGCAGAGATGGAACACAAGTCTATTGTGGGTGAATTGCATTGTAAAACACGATTAAACAAGATTATGATTATAGGATTAAGGTACGTAAGGTTCTAAGTAGTTTGTTGTTTACTGAGCAGCGAGGTAAACTACACTGCACACCCGACAAAGAGAGTAAAAATAAGACGTGTGTGAGCATTTGTACTGTATGGGTGCTGTTATGGGTGTAGTGTACACTTATAAATGCACCAGTAAAATGTTGCCGAAATGAGGATTGAAATACTGAGAAATATAAATATTCAATGCCATCAAGATTAATTGGTGTAAATACATTCATACAAAGGAAACGATGATTTCTTTTGGTCTCAATTTCAGAAGTTTGAACAGTTGCCAGTCTATCTGATTGTCTGTAATTTGATTTCACCAACAGCTCCTCTGTATCTACACCTAAACTGAGTCAAGCATCAAAAAGGAATCAAACTCTTTTTACTAAAGTTCTTCTGAAAGTCAAAAGTCCAGATTGACTGAACGTCGACCTGCAACTTTTAATTGATTCATCGAGTAGTATGAGCGCAACCTCGGCTGGTTCCTGTATGTTTTGTGTCCGTTGTTGTTTTTTGATATGTTTTTATTGTGATGTTATCCTTCCCCATTTGTACTCTTATATGCCATTTTTTACTTGCTGCCCATCTTGACCAGGACTCCCTGGCAGAAGACATATTGTATCTCAATGGGTTAATTAAATAAAGGACAGATAAATAATGAATAAAATAAAGCTTGTTGCTTCTCCTCAACATATCTGGAGCACAGGGACACAAAGCATGATGTAAAGTGAAAAAATAATACACTTTCAAAAGTTGAATGCAAAACACTGTTGGTCCAAGATTGTTGGCAATCTATTTTCCAGGTCATTTTGGAACAAATTGTTGTTGACAAATGCTGCCTGTGAAATTCAAATATCTGAGTGTGTGTGTGTGTGTGTGTGCGCACGAGTGTGCGTGCACGCATGAACATAATGTGTGCACAGTGCGGCAGAGGGCAGGGCCCAGGTGGGCAATGAGGATCTTAAGGACATTCGGCAGCTACGACTTTAAATTACAGCCTTTTCCAGATGAGCGACTGGACTCCAATCCAGTTTGTTCCACAGGAGTGAACAGCTATCCGTCTGCATCAAATATTCAAAGAATGGCCCCTGTATTCTGGCAGGATGACTGCTTCAATCTTCCTTCCTCACACTAATCTGCGCTTTCTCATCAATTTCTTTTCTTTTTTTTTGTGGTTTATCCTGTCGGCCTACCCAACCTCAATCCTAGTTTCGCCACATTACTTTACATACAGGATAACGATGACTGAAATGACTGAAACTTAGAAAACGCGAAGTAAACTTCACAGGAAACGAAATGGAGGCAGTCGATCGTGGCGCGTTGTCTCGCATCACATTGTTGCTTGCCGTCCTATGTTTCTCTCTGATCACCTGGACGAGCTGACAGGACGTGCCAGGGAAAATCCATCCGTCGACGAGGCCTTGTTTCCTGCATGCCTTCTGAAGGACACGAGCTGTCCACTTAGCGGAGAGGGAAATTGAACATCTCTTTTTCATGGAGGAAATAGAGAGTGAGCGAGTGTGTGTGAAATGGGACAGGTGTGTGTGTGCGCGAGTGTTTCTGGCTCCAGTGATTGTGATGCGTTTAACCAAGAGCGGCGATGACAGCCAACAGATCTGAGAAGCAGAGGCGCGGTGACTAACGTCTGGATTGAGTGACTGACAGCGCCGAACATATCACCGCTTCTCATCGCCCGCGTCTTCGGTGATAAATCTCATCTGTCCCATCTTAAGAGAGGAAGCGCCACTGAGTGCAGCACCTAGAAGTTATAGTTAAAAATCAATACTAAAGACCAAAGTGATTTTCTACGTATATGTTGCTGTGCAGTTTGTGTCTTGCAGGCCTAATGGCTGCAGCCTACGAGAGGAAATGTCCTCTTGTCAGTTATCTGGACAGCCGAGATATAGAGGTTAAAGCTCGCATGAGCAGATGAGTCTGGATGCATAGATTTACCTTCACGAAATGCCATTGGAGCTCTAATAACTAAACCCTCTGCGATTTTATTATATCATTAAAGCAAAATTGGCAGTCTTGCAGGTTGAAACTTTGCGCGTCCCCTTGACCTGCTTTTGTGACTCCTGCCACATAGTACAGCCAAGGAAGACCAGGAGTGCTTCTAGCCTTGCACTCCTTCCGCATCAATGATGCGACGCTCCAACTTTTCAAGTGCCGCGTCTCTTTAGCCCTCTCTCTTTCGGATGACAGCTTGCACTGGGATTTCTCCCGATCCTCCCCCCCCCCCCCCCCACAAATAATACATGGGCACAATCGCATGTTAATGCACAAGATGTCTGCCTTCACTGCAAAGTCATCAAAGTGGGAGTAGCAGCTCTGAGCTGGAGGAAGTTAAGACAGGACAGCTGGATCCATCACAAGCCTATTTACTCAGAGAGCGAGAGAGAGGAGAGATGAAATTAGAGAAGGTGAGGGGAGGAAAAGACAAAGGACAAGAAGAGAAAGCTGGGTGAGAAAGGGAGTCTAGGAGCAGAAGGAAGTAAGTGATTCAAATGTATTCCAGTCTGCATTAGAAACCACACGCACAAGGTGGTGGTTTAATTAGCTGGTGTAATTATGGGTCAATACTTCTGTATCAGTCTGTTGGAGACTCTCCTCCTCGTTTCAGCAAATGGGCAAAAACAACTTGTATTTACGTTTTAAGGGACAAAGCCTCCAGCAGCGGTTGGAATTATGCGTCTTGTCCGTTGGGAGCAAAGGAGGAAGTCGGCTGAGGTTACTGTAGAGCCACAAAGTCTGCAGAGGAAGGAGGTCGTGGTGGATGGATGGCTCAACAGAACATCAGACTCAAACGCTGGAGACTGCAGTTTGTTTCCTACAGACATTCAACACTGACTTCTTTTAACAATGGCCGCGGCGGTCCCCTGCATTAACCAACACAACACATGATCTTTCCCCAAAAACGATTGCAAAAAAGGGAAAAATGCCGGCCAGAAATGAATGTTAAAAAATTGTGGTCTCTGTAAGTTTTTCAGAAACGGTGTACGTTTTTCCGATATTTAACCACAACCATTATCTTTCTCTGACAAAAGTGTTTCTGAAACCCAAACGTTGTTGTGTCAAAGTTGTGTACTGCGTAGCTCAGACCACTCCACTGTGGTGTCTGTGTGGCACAAAGATCAGAAATGTTGCCAGAGTAAATAATTCAGACGGCAATTAGGTTTCCTCCAAAACATGTACGGCAAAACCATTTCGTAGGCTACAGTAGGAGACAGAATTGGTGCATGTGTATCGTATGATCTATATCTACATGCCCACGCTATGTTTTGCATTGATCAATGATCTGTATTTCATATCCAATAGACCGATTAGTTGTCAGCTTATCTGTGTTTCTCTGTGAAGTCATGTCAGCGCCGTGCATTTAATGGCGCGAGGACTGCCTGTTTTAGACAGCAGAGACGCAGCAATTAGGAGAATAAATAATAAGAAAGATAAACAAACATCAAGGGGGAGTCATGTGGTGGCAGAGCCTGAGAAAGCAGCTGGAAGCAGCAGTTAATGGGGCTTTATCAGTCTCTTTACTGTAGTCCATGCCTATTCCTCTATTTCCCTCCGGGGACGTTGCTATCACTCCCGCTTTCTTATTTTCGGTTTTGCACTCTCCTCCCACTATTTTTTGAAAAGTTTTTATTTCAACTTTTGCTCAAATTCCATCTACTGTAACCGTTCCAGTCCTCCAGTCTTTGCTCACGCTCTTCCTCCTTCTTCATCCATTTGATCCCCCATCTCTTTCTTTCTTTTCCCCTTCTGTCCGTCTATGCAGCCCTGACTCCTTTTAGATACACTTTTTTTACTCCTGCCCGTAGCACCAGTGCACTCTGTGGACCGCACTGAGTAAATTGGGTTGTGGACTTGTGTCTGAGCGGAGTAGGTGGAGGAGAAAATAGGCGGGTATAGACGATGCGGGGAGGGGGGCTGAGCAGTCAGTTCAGCAGGGAGTAGAGCAGCTGTGTCAGAGCGTTGACAGCCTGCCTGCCTCCCCGACCACAGCGGTGAGACTCGGAGGACCAGGAGGAGGGTCCGCATTGACGTGCTCTAACCTGCGATGACAGACCACATCGATGCGGCTCTGACCCAGCAAGAGACCTCCTCTTCTACTCTGTGTTCGATCAGCCGTCACTGAGAAGGCCCACTCGCTATTTGCAGCAACTCCCTCCCCTGATACCGCAACCGGCTACGCTACCTGCTGGAGTCGCAGTAGAGTGAGAGCCTAATGGGCAATGAGTGTCAGGGCTTTTGTTGGAGACTTAACATCCAAACCAGGGCTGACTCATGACATGGAGGTCCATGTGCAAATGCAAGGCGATGAATGAAATAGCAGGAAAATGGACAGGAAATGAGAATACAACACAATAACCCTACACTTAGTAAACCTTTGTAAAGTGTATAATATCAGATTTTTGTTGAACAGAGGACATGAAGTCTCCCATTTTGGTGGACTAAAAATGTCTTATTCAGCGTTCGGTGGTACTTAGCTCTCCCCTCTCGTGTCACATCTTGTTGCAATTAACCAAGATGGCAACGGCCAAAAACCAAGATGGCGAAAAATAATTAAAAGTTAGACTTGAAAATAAAAGTGTCCCCAAGGTCGAAATTATGAGATAGAAAGTTGAAATTATGAGATAGCATGTTGTCTGTGTACCGACATTAAAACGATCACAACAGGTGGACAGGAGAGGCAACAGCCTGAAAAGATGTTTTCCAACGATTGAAAAAGATCCACAAATGATCCCAAAATGTCCACGAAGAGAAAAATTGATGCAGAGGGAAGAAAATGTAATGAAAGATGGGAAAGCGAATACATGTTTGTGCTTCAAGGAGAACAACGGGTCTGTCGTCTGTGTTATGAGGCGTGTCGGTGATGAAGGATATAATTCACGTCGGCATTTTGACACCAAACACGGAGCTAAATTTAGGCTCCAAGAAAAACATCAAACTGTCCAAGAATTAAAAGGCAGACTGCAATCACAGCAGAATATATTCACACAGCTACAGCCCAGTGCATGCTGAAGGTATGTGAGCAGAGCTCCGACCAGATACAGACTTTTACAAATGTCAGTTTGTGAAGAAACACCATCGCAGACCGAGTTCATGAACTAGCAGCAATCTAACAACACAGCTAGCTAAGAGACGAGCAGGTACTTGTGTTTCTAATGAACTGTTGATGAAAGCACAGACAACACGGATACATCATCTATCCATGTTCATCAGACCTGACTCTCAGTGAGCAGCTCTTGGATGTAGCTGCCATGCACAGGACGACGACAGGGAGGAACATTAGTGATGCAGAGAGGTGACACAAACAGCTTTGAACAAAGTTATTGTAATAACTTGTGTTTGATATTTGTCTTTGTTATTTTCTTTAATAGTTTGATCTTTGATAGAGTCATGTGGGTTTCTTAACCCTCAATTAAAATGATTGATGTTATAATAATGGAAATGTGCTTCAATATATGTTTACATTTATATAACTGCATGTACAATATTTTTACACTTGAATAAACAATAATCAAATGCAGAGAGAGTTATTTAACAATATGTTAGGAGAAGTTACAGTTATACAGTCTTACAGTTACAACCGGCCCTTTGAGGGCGACCGTGATGCTGATGTGGCCCAGAGTGGAAATGAGTTTGACACTCCTGCTCTATGAGGAGGAGACATCGTGTCCGAGGAATTTGAAGAGAAAACAACAATATTTACATGTTCATAGATTCTGTATTCTTCATTGAGGGAGGAGGAGTAGACGGGGATTGGTCTTATTCATTGATAAGTCATGATCATGGACTTTTGTTGTTTTAATTGTGTCTGTATTATCTTTATAGTTCACTGTGCTGTACCACAAATTGCCCCTTTGGGGACATTCAAATGTTTTAGGTCTAAGACGTCATTTTAACGAGGCAATTTCACTTTTTTAGGGAAGAAACATATCAGAAATAAATCATGCCTGGAGGTGATATTTAAGTGTGTCCATAAATTCAAATCTGATTGGTCTGAAATCTGATTGGTAGAAGGCGGCCTGCAGGAAAGCCGAGCCCTCCAACATGGCGTATCCCGAGCTCAACGGCAAGCGGCCGAGCGAGGAGTGGGTGCTGCGTGAAGCTTGGATCATTGATCAGCAGCACGCCTTATTGGCTTCTGCTGAGGTCTTTATCACCACGTCCCCTCCCACTTCCTCCCTCGCCTTGCCTCGTAAATTCAGAGCAGCTAATTGGACATGACTGCGTTTATGTTCCAGCTTCATAAATTTCTTTCTCTGAAGGGAGAGGATCGATTTTCCTCGAGTGCAACCTCCCGTAGCAGGAGAGCAGCATGAGTGTCTTCAAACGTTCCCTCTCCTCCTCACCCCCGCCCTCTCCACAATCCATCCTTTCTCTCACATGCTCGCTCTCTCGCTCTCGCTCTCTAGGCTAAACAGGGAATCTATAACTGACCTCCCCTGCAATCATGTGGTGAGCAGGGATTACACTGTGCCTCTGTTCAGAACCACAATAATTCTTTCACACGTCTATCAACCCGTCACCCGTCATTCATTAAAAACCGAACTTGTGGTTTTATTCTCAACAAATCATTCCACTCAAGCTCATTATCTGTCATTATCTAATGAAAGCTGTCAACTGCAAAAGACCACAAATGTTTTAGATCCATTTCCTCCCTTTCGTATTTTCCTAGTTTCTCTGGGTTTCAAAAAGTACATATCTTTGCGGGGCGTCTGAGGGAGAAAAGACTTTCTACTGAAGCATCTTAGGCAGCCGAAGTGACTGTGTGTTTGGCGTCTCGTTACACACTCACTGTATATGTTGAAAGGTCACTGGATGTTTTTGGGCCTCTGAAGGAAGAAGCTGAGTGAAATTGTCAGCAAAAATACTTCTTAAATCATTCAAAATGCAGGAATGACCTTGATTGTCTTTGCAATCCACACCCTGTGTGTGTGTGTGTGTGTGTGTGTGTGTGTGTGTGTGTGTGTGTGTGTGTGTGTGTGTGTGTGTGTGTGTGTGTGTGTGTGTGTGTGTGTGTGTGTGTGTGTGTGTGTGTGTGTGTGTGTGTGTGTGTGTGTGTGTGTGTGTGTGTGTGTGTGTGTGTGTACTATGCAGAGTGCGGGGATGTGTGACCTCCCTGGTGTGTACGTGGGATGATTCATTATATTAGTGCAGTTTGCTCTGAGTAAAGTCTTTTAGTTTGTGATGCACTAGATAGAGGGATGGATGGAGAGAGAGAGAGAGAGATATTGTGTGTGACTAAGCGTACGAGTAAATTATTTACGCAGGATACAGTAACTGACTATTGCGTGCGTGCACATTCCTGAGAGCATCGCTCTGATTGGTCAGTTCGAGTCATGCAAAGAGCAGCAGGCAGAGTTAGGGCCACTTTGAGCTACCTGCTCTCTGAAGTATGGACCGTATGCACAGCACCAAATAACGACATAATGGAGCCTGGGCACATCCTGTTCTCCTGTCCAGACCTCAGAGGACCGTTCTCATGAGCACAGCAGAGGCTGTGTGTGTTAGAGAGAGAGAGAGAGAGAGAGAGACTGGAAGAGCTCAGGTGTGGGTTACATGCCAGCTGTTTGAAATGTACTGTTTTTGCTGGCCTTTCAAACTGCAGGGGTAATTAATATGTAGCTATCAAAGGATTTTGTCACCCTGGCTGTTTCCAGTGAGGCTTTGTGTAGGATGAGACTCAATTTGTAAATAACTTTCTTGGTCACTTAAAGAGTAAGTAAACTCTTGTTTTAAGAAGTGGCTCAGTGATATGAATTCATTCAGATTTGTGGTCCCTTTATTGCTATCAGTAAGCACATTGACTCTGTAGTGTATGTTGATTTATGTGCCTCGCTTGCCTGTTTTAGTGTCCAGTTTATTTGTACTCTCTTTTTAAATCATATACTCATTGCATGTCCCCTGACTGTGACAATGTAGAGTACACATAATTCCAGACTGTGAACATCTCGATCATTGCAGCGATGGACACCGGGGATTATCATGGATACATTTTTGCTACTTTTGCCATCTTTTTTGTTTTTAGTTTCGGGCCTTATTTAGTTTGTGTTTTTGAATATTCTTGCCCTGAAAGTTCATAAAATAAAATCAGAAAACAAACAAACATAAAGACGGTGGACCACGTTCAGACCAAATTTAGCAGTGGATGAGAAACGCAGACCGCTCATTCCCTGCAACAAAAAAAAAAAACGCAAGGTCATCCAGCAGAAGAGTTGAACCTGTTCAACTTGCCGCAAAGCACAGTTACATCATCCAGCAAGACGCTGGCCCATGAAATACTGCAAGCTCTCACACGAGGTAGATATTTCTACTGTTTACGCTTTGACTATCGCAACAAAAGTTAAAATGATTGCTGTGATGATGACTTTCTACATTCTGTCTGAGTATTATAAGTGTGCAATGTTTTGGTGTCTGATAAGCTTCAAATCTCATGGATCTGTTACTCAAACTGAACTTCCTGGATCATATTTCATCGTCTCGTCTTTTGCCCGAATAAACAATCCCCCACCAACTTAACCCACATGTTTTTTTGAGCAGAGCTGTTTTTGATCTGAACACCCATTCAATCATTCAAATGTTTCGATCAGAACTAACTCTGAGAACTAAAAAACTAAATTATCAAGTGGCCATATCTACTGATCACCACTCAAAATATTAATATCGAGACAGCCAAAAGTCAAACTTTTCTTTTACTGGTTAAAAACACACACAAAGACGCGAGTAACGTTTTGTTTTTTTAGTCTCCTTGGGATCTCTTTTTGCTTTTTATTGGTCAAAACATTTTTCCTACTGAATATAATCCACGATTTAAATAAAATGTTCTGTTTGATTATGTGTCCAAAAAACCGACTGCCATTCTTTCCAGTAATGAAGAATACGTCTGTGCTTAGCATGCAGACATAAATGAAATACTGTGTGAAAGCCCCACGTCAGCAATTTCACCCATAGTTTTCTCTGCTTGTCTCTGCATGACACCAATAAAAAGTTATTGTCCTATCAATAACAAATACTGAATGTTATCACCTATGAATACATGCACCCTCACTGACCACTGTGGTGGGCGACCCTTATTAATTCGTCCACAGAAGACATGCTTTACTGCCATTTGGCGGGTGGTAATTTAAGACTCTGCACGCCGGCATTGTAATATTCATGCAGCATGATGCAGCATGAATGATGCAGAATGGCTGACGCCGCTCTTCCTCAAGCAGCCATGTCACCGCATCGTAAGGTGCCTCCCACTGAAGAGAGATCGGTCTCACCCCGTCCGGCCCGCATCGCCCTCAGATCACGGTGTTAACAGTGCTGCATATTAGCGCGTGACCTCCCTGCAGAGTCCTTACTGCTGCTGAATGTGTTTTAATGAACACTACAGCAATGAGTAACACCTGGGGAGGGAGGAAATTGGGTGCGAGTTGGAGGAGGGAGGGGGTGTTATTATACATCCTCATTTTATTTAAGATACGAATGAGGAAGAAGAAGTAAAGGGAGTTGGGAGGCAATGGGGGGAATGAAAATGTGATGATGAGACAGAAACTCTGGGACGACATGGGGTTTGGTGGGAGGTTCTTCCTGTTGTGCAGCCCCCCACAGAGTCTTCGGAACCCCAGGGGCGAAAAGGATCTTTGTAGGATCTTTGTGTGTGTGTGTGTGTATATCAGAAAGAAAAACTTTGGAAGTGGAGAACACAATACTCTCAGGGCCTTCTCTCCGAGACGGAATGCCCGCCACACGAACTTTAGAGACACACTGTTGAACCTCTGATGTGTAAAGGCATGCTGTTGTAAATAAGCCCACCAACGCACACAAACCCCTAATCCCCAGTCCTTCACCCAAATATATTTCCACACAATAACACACTTTCGCCCTTTTTCTTAGCTTTAATTTATCCTAAAAGTCATCAAAGCACGCACGCACACACAGCTGCAGACACGCACCCAAGCCAATACAGAACACACCCGTAGTGTACGCTCCTGTACAGCCATGTGTACGTTGCTGTCTAATTCCGGTGGGACCGTGGAAGGGAGGATGCCTGGGGAAGACGAGCTGTGCTGCGATCAGCCAGAGGACAGGGGTTAATATAATTATCCCGCTAAAACCTTGAGACTGAGAGAAGATCATTAGTCATAGAGAGGAGAGAGTTGCCCAAGCCGCGAGGCAGAGGAGGTGAAGAGTGAGCGGAAGGAGAGTTTCAAAACACACCAGTGCGGTTAGCAAGGCAATTAGTGCTAAAACATGGGGGGTCTTTGTGCATGAAACCCAGAGAGGACAGTGTTTACTTGTGCTCCGAGCTGTAGCAAAAAAAAAAAAAGAAACTGCTTAGCTTATTCAGCAATTATGATATTTTGCGTAATAATCTCGATATAAATGAATTACTTGTGGTGGTTTTGAAATTAGATTATCCAAAGACCACATAAATGTACTGTTCTGAACACTATATGGAGCCATCTTTGTCTCTTCACTCTGTACCAGATGTCAAGTTTGGGGGAACTTTGGTTTCTGTGTACGACAAGAATACGAGTGACGAACAGAGAATCAGAACAGAGAGTCAAATTGACCCCGTGCTTGAAAATCAAACAGTCGCTGCAACTACAACTGATTATTTTCATCGTCTAATAATCTGGCATTTGTTTTCTCACTTCACAACAATTATTGATCGACTAATGAACTAATCGACTCATCGTTTCAGTTGTTAATCAAACACAAAACAGTGGCTGTCTCTCCCAGTCTTTATCCAATTGTAGTTCAAATGTATGTTATTTAATCAAATATTTAGCACATTTTGACACTTTTTCAGCATTTTTTGCTTTTAGTTTCCTGCCAACTATACAATCTGTTGTGGAAGGTTGAAATCTAATTCACTGCATCCAACTTTATTGACTTTTTTATATTTGATATTTAGTATCAGATTGCTGCTTAATTTAAGAAATACAATAAGGTATACAAAGTAGCAAAACTGAGATTACCATGAATGATGATGCATGTTTTCTGCGTATACTGGACCACTTCAGCGAACAGAAAATAATACCTAAAATGTGCATCATGAGGAAGTATTGACGACTTATTGGTTAAGTGCAATTTAGCAGCTGATTAAGAGTAAATCATGATTAATTGAGAAAATGTTCAGCAAGTAGATTCACAGAAACTACAAATATCCTTCTATGATTTCATTCTTGACCTTGGAAACAGTAGCTGACGAAACAGTCTCACCCCAAGCTCACCTTGCTCGCTTATTACAGAGCTTTTGACCAAACAGCATGGTCTTCTTCAGCGGATGAAACGGCTCAGGCTCAGCTTTCTTCAACGAGCAAACTCCACCTACAGATTTTTTGCGTCTCATTTGAAAGTGTTTTCCAAACTGAACAATGTTCTCCGTCACCTGCTGTCTTGTTCGGCTGGACTGAAAACTTGCAGACTCTCGTCCCTCCAAAGCTCCGGCTGGGACAACACCGTGGTGAAAGTAAAAGTCTCTGACATCAAAACCTGACTGATCACAGTGCATGAGCTGGTGTGTGTCTCATTGACAAACACACAGGCTTGTTTTTCTGTCTCTCGCATTGATGAGCTGTTTATCCGTGCCCGTCGACATGCTTGTGGTGACAGTTTAAAGGCCCTGTGTGTTTTTGAACACGCCATGCCTGTAATAATGCTATGCTAATTAATGTGGCTGACTGAGAACAAACCATCTTTCCAAGGACACCCTCCCTCTACCGCATGTTCTCCCACTTACAATTCCCAGCATGCCTTTCAGCGTTAAAGCACACTCGCGGTATCAAGAGATTCCCCTTTCACCAGATGCTGGGTAAGGCACAGTGCAGGCGCTAGTGGGGAGAATTCTTTGTTGTATTTGTGAATTTAAAAGGGATATTTATGGGACGACGAAGACGAGGGGTGGGAAGGTGGAGGAAGAAAAGAGAAGAGGGAGGGGATGAAGAAAGGGACATTCATCTGTGAAACAAAAGAAGGGGAATGAAAGGAAAACAGGCAAAATTGCTGACTTTAACTTTCCTTCCCTTCTGAAGGGAAATAAACTGTGATTATGAAATCAGCTACAACCATTGTGTCATAAATCATGGCATATGAGAGGAACAATGACACATTCCTCATTGCGGTCCCTCAGCTTTCTGCATGCCTTTCTTTTCTGGGGAGTGCTCATGAATGATTTAAAAAGTGATCTGTTTCCGAGCCTCGGCTGCCTCGGAGGAAGAGCAGCTCAGAGGGGAGGAGTCTGAACGGGGTGGGAGGGACCACGCGTGAAGGTTCCCCGGCTTCGGCGAGAACACACACACACACACTCACACACACACACACACACACATCAAGCATGCAGCGTATATTTCATTCATGAGCGAGAAGCTGGCAGTATTCAAGTGCAAAGCGGTTTCCTCTTGAAACGGAACAGACGGGGAAAGTTTTCAACCGAGGCTGGAAAATAGGGAGAATATGTGGGGGAGACTGTTACTCTGCTCTGTGGTGGCTGTGTGAACTGGAGAATAATATTTACAGAGCATCACACCTCACATCATTCATCACAAAATCACACACCCCAGCTAGTCCCATGGAACTAGGAGTTAATCCATCATCTGCCTCCCTCTTTTCTTCCTCTCCCTCTCCCCCTGATCCAGGCTTATACCTTCCATCCGCTCACCTTCACTCTGTAAAGGACACGAAAGAAAACTTTTGGTGTAATTAAAAAAAAAAATAGTGGTGACAGTCTCCAAAGTCAAAGTCACCCTACATGGAAAACCAAGCACACAAAAAGACTGGAGGCTCCATAAAGGGAGCAGAGGAGAGGCATCCGTTCTTCCTTGTTCTCCGGTGGAGATGATGGACAAGCCTCGTGGCCACAGAGATTAATGCTTCCAGAACCACAATAAACCTTTGCAACAGGCCACCATGCAGTCTAATTAGTCCATCCTTCAGGAGGCAGCGTGACTGCAAAAGTACAGATCAGGGTTACTGAAGGTTTCTCATTCAAAACTTTAAATGAGTACGTTGTGCTGTTACAATTTGAATTGTGTTGATTTTCAGCATATGATCAGTTCGAGTGTTTAGTTTTATATATCAACTGGTCTGATTTGTTTTTTCTTCTTCCCTATTTTGTTACAAGAGTACTCATTGCACTTCACAGTTATACAGAGATATCGTCTGATTTTATTCCACACGGTCTTCTTACTTGTCAAAACCCGGCGCCTACATTACCCACAATGCAACTCTAAGTGGGGATTCAAACAGTGTTGAAAACAGAGCAGTGGGCTGCGTTGGTGGGAGCGTGTTTAAGATCCTTGAAGTCCAGCCGGAGTAACTGATTAATGTGTTTAAAGGCTTAACGGCAAAACACAAACAGTTTGTACTACTCAGGACTCAGTGACAGGATTTTAGGACGATGTCTAAAATCAATGGATTTCCCTTTTAATTATCTTGTAACCCCTCAGATTTACTTTACGGTCCGTTGAGGTCCTGGCCAGCACGTTGGGAACCACTGTTCCGTTCACAATCAAGACATTTGCCTCGTAGGTTACGGTTAAAGTTTGAATTAATCTCAATAAACCTGATCCAGATGTGGCTCCACCCTTTCATCGTGTTCACATCTGTTTCTGGAGATCCTATCTTGATAAGGAAAAAAAACATTTTAATGCAAAGTGTAAATGCATACAGAACGCGTTGGGATCGGACTGCTGTTGGATTGGCCAGACCACATCTGAATTTGCATAATCATATCCGATCCCAATACGTGCAGAATCAAGATAACTTTTATGAATTTAAGGTCTAAATGCCAAGGCCTGTGGATCAGCATCCACATAATGTATCCAGATAAAGCTAGCATGCTAATACCAGGGGTAAATGTGGCCTGATCTCGTCATCTTCTAGTCACTCCGAAATAATATTCTCAAAATCAAAAATCGGAGTTTTCAAGCTTATATTAAAATCCGATTTCTAGATATTCTGTACACGTGCAAGCAACACAAGCAGTGGAATGAAAAATAGCCAATCTGATGATAGATGTGTTGAGCATTTGTGGCCCAGACGCACGGTGATGTATTCACTTAAAACAGAATTCTCTCATGACACATTCCCAAGATAAACAACTCTTCCTCAAGCCCAGTAAAAGCTGCATGCAGCAGCAGCAGCTCTAGTCATTCCTCGCCAAAAGTGATTTAAATGAAGCGTTGCATTGCTTGACTTGACCTGAGACATAAGAACACCTAAAAGGTCATGAAAACTGCTTTGACTGTCCTTTCTCTGCTCTCTGCAACATGCTTATCAGCAGCAGTAAAGTTTCCTGTGCCAGTCTGAAGGAAAGTCTTAAACCTCTCAGCACATTAGCTCTGTCAGTGGGGGTGTTACAACACGACCATGTAAAAACACCCTGAATACCATTAGTGTTTATACGGCTCGCTTTCTGGCAGGTCTGCTCTCAAGCAAATTTTCACGACTGGAAGATAATTAGTTGTTGATTAAAGGCGAGGCCTTCAGACGAGACGGGGCCTCTCAAACGTAATTAGGTGTGAAAGCCCACAAAACTAAATCCCTGTTTCTTTGTACTGCTAGTGGCAGTATTAGTAGGGGTGGTATTCATATTTGTAATACACTGTGACTCGGCTTTGCTCCTCCATAGTTTGTTCAGTAGTTTAAGCCAATTAGGAAAAGCCAATTTTCAAAAAATCAATACTTGCGTTGATATTTGAAAAACATTGATTGCCTCAATTGCTAATAGTGGGTTTTCTAATAAAATGTGACAAGATCTAACACACTTTAAATTCTGTGTGCACAATTATTTCTGAAAGCCAATTGAAAAATGATAATTTGTTGGTGACATCAACCTCAACAGTACTGTGTTACATGTGCTGCTAACAATACATTTCCTTGCTCAGCCGACTGACGTAGGGGAGTAAGACGCTCCGCACACTTGGCTTCTCTTACATGTCATTCCTACTCCGTCAGACAATCAAATCAAACTGAGAAGTCGGGGAGAAGAAGGCCTGATGCTGCAGCGATTACCAGCCGGGAGAGAAAAACGATGCAGACTTCGTCTTCCGCCTCACTCTGAATGAATGAATGAATTTTATTTATACAGACAGTAGTATCACAAAGTGCTTAACAGAGCAGACATTTAAAAGCATAAAAAACAAAATGTGACCCAAGGGTCAATAAATTATCTACACAGAGAAAATAAAAAAATAAAAAATTAAATAATGAAAAATTAAATATAAATGTCTAGGACATGGGTTTACTTTTACACAAACGCCAGCCTAAACAGGTGGGTTTTGAGCTGGCTTTTAAAAGTATCCACAGTATCTGCGAGGCGCAGAGTTGCAGGCAGAGCATTCCAGAGCCTCGGGGCCACTGTGTGCGTGGGACAGAAGACCTAGAGCGTTTGACCTGAGAGTGCGGGCGGGTGAATAGGGGCGAAGTAGATCAGCTACATAAGCCGGAGCCTGACCGTGAAGTGCTCTGTAAGTGATGGTGAGAATTTTAAAGTGTATCCTAGATGCTACAGGGAGCCAGTGGAGAGATCGGAGTACGGGGGTGATGTGAGACCGTCGATTTGTCCTGGTGAGTAATCTGGCGGCAGCATTTTGGATGACCTGCAGACGGTTAAGAGCAGATACACTGAGTGATGTGAAAAGTGAGTTGCAGTAGTCAATGCGTGAAGAGATAAATGTGTGTATGATCATCTCTAATTCAGGTGTTGATACTACAGATCTCAGTTGACTGATATTTCTGAGATGGAAGAAACATGACCTGGACAGCTGCTTAACATGAGGGTCAAAGGACATGGATCGATCACAGAAAATCCCAAGATTGCGCAGGTTGCAATGGGCAGCAGAGGAGAGTGGACTAATAATCTGCCTGATCATGGGGACAAACTCCTCTGGAGCAATAACTAGGACCTCCGTCTTAGAGTCGTTGAGTTGTAAGCAGTTCTGCTCCATCTCCTTCTCCCCGTCTTGGCCCTAATCCACTTAGTTGGCTCTTCCTGAGCTTACAGCCTTTCCTTTATTCCATTATGAAGACTCACCGTACGACCTGCTGCTTATTTCATTAAAAAGGCCCAAACCATGACCCCACAGCGAATCCATAATGCAGACTACAGACAGGCCTATAGCCCACTCCACAGTCCAGCAGGGCGGCTGACAGATGGGACAGAGGGAACAGGGATGGGGAGATGGAGGGCCAATGAATGAGGGGGAATTTGAGAGCTCCGCTTACGAGTGAAGCTTCCCGGTGAATAGGATTTCACTGATGTAAATGATGATAGAGCGGAGGCTTTGCTACTCTACCTTTGATTGCTGGAGATGGCTTTCCCATGGCCCATCTGTCCGCGAGATGGAAATAGCCACATCTAAGGGTTGAATGCAGCCTGTAAAATGAGCATGAAGCCAGAGGCTTTGAAAACCCAAAACACCTTTGCTTAGAGGTGATATTGTAGTCAGTACTGTAGCTCATTACAGTCAACCCCGGGAGAACTTAGCAACACAAAGCGAGCGAGGCTGAATCGTATAATAACGTTCTATCGACTCTATCCAATTTGACTTTCCCTCTGTTTGCCCTTCTCTGCTCCACCGATGGCTGCCCTTTTACCCTAAATGCCCCCTCACAACTGGCTCAAGATCCAGTTTGCTGAGTGTTTCCATGGCGTCCACAAATCTAAATTTACAACCTCCCTCCTATCAAACCTGCGTTTGCACTTAACGGCCTATCGGGTTACGTTTTTATTGATAAAGCAGCACGATTTAACCCGGAGCACCTGGCTTCCCGCATACCTGCGCCAGCTCTTTAGAGCCCGGCAAGTCACTCGGCGACGATGCAGCGTCGGACAAAAGAGACCCGTCCCACAGAGGTAACGTCTTACACTGGTTGATGAGAAAAAGGCTATTTTTTCACTTTTTTGCTGTCTCTGTCCAGGCTCAACGCAGGTCATTACGAATAGTTAACTAATCATAATTACTTTTAACTGGGTTCAGCAAGAGAGCCACAGCTAGAGGCCTGGGGACATACAATACGGCCAGGAAGTGACTACAACCCTCTCTCCATCGATAACGCCAGCATATCTCATTACCGGGGCGACCTGCGGTACACTGCCATTCGGTCTTGATCATATAAAACCCATTTCAGCGTGCCGTCCCCGCCGGAGCACCAGCGGAGTGGAATATTCATTATTCAAATTTTAAGCATTGGAAATCCCAATATGTTACTAAGGCCAGATGAGATGAGATGAAATAGCTTAGCCTTTTGTCCAGGGAACATTGACTAATCGTCTCGCTCCCCAAAATCAATTTCCCAGCCGTAAGCATCAGACACTCTTGATTGTACTGTACTGTTGAAGACCCCCCTCCACTATCACCTAATACTCCTGCTGGCTGCCCAGAATAACTTATTGATTCGCGATTATGTTACGGGAGGTGTGGGTGGCCAGGGCGGAAGACGGACTGGCCTCAGTCATCTCCACAGGGCTAAATTTGGGTCCTCTGTTACCAGATCCAGCACAAACTGACACTATCTCCAGCTGCCACCGGCCATTAGTCCTGCTCTCTGGGTGAGGAGAGGAATCAAGAAAGTGTCCTGGAAGTACAAATATGAAGAGAAATGTTTTGGGAGCTCAACGGTGTTTCAAGCAAAGCGGCGCAGCAGGGAATTGGAGACGGAAGATGAATTCTTATAGATGTGGTGCACTTGTGGACTACTGAATAAAGAAATAAGCACAAATATTTCTATGCAGGCATGGTTGATTGTGGAATGTGCTGGTTACGGTGGAGGTTGTGACGTGGTGATGGACTGGCCCCCCCCCCCCCCCCCCCCCCCCTCCGGGGTATTGGGCAGGGCTCTCCTGCTCTCTGATTCTGTGCTGAGCCTGAAAAGTGGCTGTGATCAATACCTGCAGGCCCTTTTCACAGTGCTAGAGGGCTGTGTGTGTGTGTGTGTGTGTGCTGTGTCAGCATCCACTCAGGACTTCATCAAACAACCCCCATACCTCGTCTCCACACACAACACACAACAAGACGCCCACATAAGCCAACGCCCCTCAAAAAAGTCACTCATCTTCACTTTCCCTCTGCTCACCCACCATCCCTATCTCACACACACACACACACACACACACACACACACACATTCACACCTCCTTCCTTCTGTTCCAGGCCGTCCCAACACCGATGTTAAATACCATTCAAATGTCAGCTTCCCGTATTGATTGGAATGATAATTCTTAAAGGTAGGAGAGATGGCTTGTTGATGCTAAGCAGGCTCGTGACGGCCTCGAGCATCCTTCACTGTCACAAAGTTGCCATGTAAGGGTTCCCGGGCTCCGCTGGCAGAATGTGGATGGCGGTTTACGTTAGACCACCGAGGACATATGTTTCTGTCATTAATCATTGTCCTCTCGGGCCGGTGACGGGCGGACCAGGATTCATGTTGAGAGAGAGATGGGGTCGCTTTTAACGCCCTCGGATCAGAGAAGGTGTGCGCGAGTGTCGGCGCGGACGGTTTGTTCATCACCAGTTAATTTTCCTTTTTTACGTCACGTTTGAGTGTGAAAAAGGTTGTGCAATCCGCTATTTTTTTGTTGTTTAGTATTGTCTGGTGTCGTTTCAGCAGATACACATGAATAATGCTTTGCATTTTGAACTGGTATGATTTGGTCTTGTATGTGTAATTGAGCATTGTTTTAGGGATTATATTCAAGTGGTCAGTCCACCCAATCTATAAAAAGACATACCGGTACTTTCGACATGCAGTTACTGGTACAGTACCAACTGTAGCCATGCAGGGTTTCACTCATCTGTTCTCAGATAGCCAGCTGAGATTTCTGCTGCTGCACTGGAGGAGCCAGGCACTTCCATTGTAGCAGCAGAAATCCTGTTAGTGGCTCTCAAAGCTCTGGAAATTGACACCTGAAAACTGTAAATAGTTTTCATTGAATCTACTTCCTGCTGAAGAAATAGTCCCCGTGAAATCACTTTAACTTGTGGACCAGAATAAGCCTTGAGGTGGGCAACGTTTTATTTTCCTGACACTGTGTACATTTATATCATGTCACACTGCGCGAGATGGGTCGAATAAGATTTTGGTCGCGGTCTGTGTCGGATTGTGTGAGATAAATTCGAGGAATGTATAACAGATGTATGAAAATGTAAACACAAATGACCCTCACCTGGCCGGTACCTCGATGTTGGAGATGGCGTAGAAGTACTTAAGCAGGTTGTCTCTCTGGACGTAGGTGCCTCCGAGGGCGGGCCTGAGAAGCCTCATCCTCAGGTTGGTGAAGGTGAAGAAGTCCCTCAATCCCTTCATACTTTCCATGCGAGTGAACAGGCTGTCCATGTTCTGCAGCCGCGGCCCTGCGAACACAGAAAAGCGCGCCCGCACCTCGAATTTCACATTCTTGTCGTTCTTGGAGCCGACCCAGCGCGAGTACTGCTCGGTGCAGATGACCCGCGTGATGTTGGCGGGCGAGAGGTCGCTCACGCGTTTGGGCTGCATGTTGAAGGAGTCCATGCAGTCGTCGGTGTAGAACTGGTAGGGCTGCCATGAGCGTCCGTGGTCCATGGACTTATCCAGCACCATGATAGACGGACGGCCGTACTCGAAGGTGATCTGGATGTCGTCTGTGAGCTCCAGACTCTTGTTCCAGGACATTGAGATGTTGGCCAGCAGGGGCTCTGGGTGCCGTCTCCATGTGACTGTCTGCCAGTAGGTGAGTAGGCTGTTGCGTTCTTTGTCCTGCATCAGCTGAGGAGGGTGGGCCAAGTCCGGGTTGGAGGCATCGCACTCATCACTGCACAGATATGGGTTCTCCTAAAAGAGATGATGACAGAGCAGGAATACATCCGTCAGGGTTTGAGTATTAATATAATATTGTCGTGTAATATGATGTATTGGTCTATTTCTCAGAGGCCATCACAGACTCGGGGACAGATTGAATTATTAATAGGCCCTTGGACAAGGTTAAGCTTTGGGTCGCAACTCTCAGTTCCCCCTACTCTTTGAGCATTGTGTGTGTGTCCTGTTGCGTTTAAGTACCCATCAGGTACGGAGAACACAGAAGACTACACGGGGCAGTTTTATTCCATTTTGCCCACAACTCCAGAAGCCAGCAAGTTCTACAATGCCGGAATATTAACCGTCCCCAATTTTGCTCGTTGTTAGTTCGTGGTAATTTTAGTAAAAATAATATAAAAATAATATGAACTGACATAATGAAAGTTGTAATGCCATTATTTCAGTTTATAATGTCCTTTGATGGTGCATATTCCCCCACCAAATAATTACATTGTTCTTTTTATGTATGCCTTTTATTAGATAGTCATAGTGATGGTCAGTAAAGGGGGAGAGAGAAAAGAGAGAGTAAAGGGGGAGAGAGAAGGGACGACATGAAGCAAAGGGCCGCAGGTTGGATTCCAACCCGGGAATGCGGCTCTAGTCGAGCAGGCATCCCGAAAAAACTCCGAAATAATTAGCACAAAGTGAACATGGGGCCTTTGCGGTCCATGGGGCAGTTGCTTGCTTTGCCCATTTGCTAATCCATCTTCAAACAATCTTTGTCTGAATGTAATTGCAGCTAAACATCTCTTAATTTGTGAGAAAACAAAAGGTCTTGCCACAAAATTGTATTAATGTTACAATTTATCTTCCCAGTCTTCCAAAAGTATAGATCTTCCCCTTTTATGGGAGCAATTATCATACATCAGTACCAATTCAAAAGATGTTCTTTCTGCTGCGTCCATGACTCCCCACAAAAAAACGTCCATATTGTTCCGACAGAGGATGCTGTGTATCTAAACGAGGAGCGCCTTTAACTCCCCGCCAAGGCACCGAGGGACAGAGCGCTTAAAAGTAAACTTGGCAAACACCACAACAGGAAGTGTGAAGGTCAAGAGCATCGTGCATCGTCACTGTCTTTGCATAGACGGCAGAGTGCTGCTGCACTTTTAACTCCAGAGAATTGATCCTCCTCTTCCAGTGATGCCAGGACGTTTAAGCCCCTCCTCGGAACGCAGAAGTCAACGGGATCGTTCGCACTCCTCACACAGAACCTCCTTCTAGCTGCACTGAGAATTGTCTTTCACTCTCTGTCAGGACATCTCAGGACTAATTTCATTATTACACAAAGAAATCCCCGGAGATCCTCACAATCATCTCTCCTGGCGCTTAGTTTGCTCTGACGCTGTTTAGATTGTAATCACATTCAGAAGGCTCATCCTGCCCTCAGGATGTACTAATTACACTGATGAGGAGTTATTTAATCAGTCATTCATTGCATCGAAGGGATCACTATTTGTATTATTTGTTCAATTGTATTCACGTTATAACACGCAGCCTCTGGCTTATTTCATACACTTTACATTTGTGGCATCACTCGAAAAAATCCAAACTCCAAAACTGTCATTTCCATCTTTGCTATGACGCAGTGTGACTGACTGATTTACAAAGAAAGAATCTGACACTGTTGTCTGCTCTGAATACAATACATACATTTGATTTTAGGTTCAGAATTAGATGCTGATGCCTGTGCAGTTCCCACTCTCCTGTGCTTCAGACCCCCTCTCCTCTTCTTGCTACACCAACATGGTCACATTTTACAGCTGAAGTTATCCGTCTTTTATTTATTGGGAATCCAATATTCTTTCTAAATGTTGCTGCAATCGTAACAAGCTCTTGACGGAGTGCAGAGTGCGTCTTAAAATATCCTTCTTTTTTCCTCCACCTCCAACCTCTTCCTCTCTTTCTTCTCTGTTTTGTTCCTTTTATTATTTATCTTAGTTTTATTACTGCTTCTAATTGTGCTGTCACTGACTGTGTCGAGCACTGAGCCCTTATTTATCAAACCTTTAAGAATTACACTCAAGAATGCTCAAAACAACTTGGGAGTAAAAAAAGTGGATTATAAGACATTTCTTACACGACGCACTCTTTACAGCAAAGAGTAATGGTAACCTTTAAGAGCAGCCCTCGAGTGATCACATGATTGATCACTCGGAGCAGGAATAGCCAATCAGAGACAAGGATTTACTTTACATCTGCCCCTTGCATTTTAGTCATTGTTCGCTATATTATTCTCCAAAAATATATGATTTTGTTCTTTTTATTTGTGTGAAATCCTTAATGTCTCCAGTAGCAATTAACGACAATCTAATATTTTTGTGAAATATAAATAAAGATGTGTGAATGGAAACAAACAGCAGGTAAGACATTTGCAGACTGTTAAGAAGCATTAAAAGTGAATTCCGAATTACACATGTTGCTTCAGTTCCTGACTGATTTAAAAGACCTCTGGAGCTCTCTTGAATTCAACAGCATTTTAATGACCCAAGTTTGATGAAAAGCTTTTATTTTAAAAGTACACAGAGTCCCTTTTATCTTTCTCTTAATTCCCAGGTTTGATATTTAGCCGTGAAAGATAAATACGGGCCTTGATGATAATACACTTGATTAATGTGCCTTTTCTTTAACGATGTCTGAAGATTTCGAAACATTAAACTCAAGGAACGTTCACAGACAGACACGTCTTAGTGGGCGAAAATCCTGGCACTGAAGAATGAAATATTAAACACAGATTTGTGCTTCCTCGGATTAGAGAGATGCAGAACATTCAATCACCTACTTTGCCATTTATCAAATGATGGCTATGACTGAAGATACTGGAGTTACACTGAGAACATGAATTACACAAATTGATGGAACACTAATAGAACGTAATGCTGCATCTGCTTTAAGCACTCTTAGATCGCATAATGACTGTTTCGTGACATTTCCCCCGAAATCAATCTCTTGAGTAGAGTCACCCCTTAAAGGCTTTAAAGGCTGTAAATGTTTGGTTTCATCCTTGATTGAACATTTGTGGAAAAGAGTCGTTCATGAGGGTTGAGATTGTGTATTTAGCCTCATTTGGGAGGAGACAGTGTTTGTGACATATGGAGCATACAGATGGAGAGTGGATAATGAAGTGATTTGAGAATTTTCAATGGCTGTCTTCATGCTTTTCCATTCGAGTCCATCGTAACGAACATGAATTCAAGCTCACCTAACTTTCTACAGCAACCTTTCGAGCCTACGAAGGCTTATTGTTCAATACTCAAAAGATTTTGGGATGAAGTATCGCTTTAAACCGCATTTTCTCCTGTAAGATGTAAGCTCTACCGTGAAAGCAATACTGCATAATATCGACTGTGCACTGTGCAAGCACGGATCACGTGTCGCCGCTTCAGACGTGCGCTTTCTCTCGTCTATTGCCAAGAAGCAGCCGACGGTGCAGTCAGTCAAAAGTGAGCAGTCGGTCAAAGCCACTCTCGTGGTCGAACAACAAAAGCAAAAGTTACAATCCTGCGGGGCTGAGATTATAAATCATCTGATTTATGGTGACCGTGCAGAGTGGGAAAACTCCAAACATAAGCAAACGCTGAGCCGGCGCCGAGGGAAGCTGTACACGGAAGACACTGTACAGGATCATAATGCGTGTGAAAAAACAGCAGCGAAAGTACAGGATCCCTACACCGAAACCTGCAGATAATCTATCTCTCTCCTCACCGCAACGACAGAACATTGTCCTCTATCTGATAACCCTATTATCTCCGTTGCACTGACTCAGATAGAGATCACTGTCGGCACAAACGCATTTAGGATGACAATCTACAATGCTCATAAACGACTGCAACCGGAAAAAAGACATACGATTTCCACGAAGGGTGCTTTTACGTGCTACTGTTAGCCGAAAGCTACTCTGTAGCGGCCTTCGCTGTTTTTGTATCCTCCACTAGTGCGTCCCCTGACCTCCGTCCAGACACACGTTTACACACACGGGACTGGATTAGTAGGTTGTTGTTCTGGGGATGACCCTCGACCTACAAATCCTATTGAAAGCGATCGCACTGTCACGCTGTCCCAGATACGACACAAACTCCATGTACGTTGGCTGCTTAAGTGTGGTGTCGCAGCGTGTGTGTTTCGGAGAGAAAGTGTGTTTGTGTCCAGGCAAAAACAAAGAACTAGACAGGAAGCAAAGATCAATGCTATATATATATATATATATATTTATTTATAACCTCTCCGACTCTCCCATAAGGATAAGCTACAATAGAGGTGATATGACTGTACTATAGGCTAGAAGATTTTTATCCCATGAGAAACTTGCGCGTGAGGTTATGTTTAAGCCCTTTGTGTGCCCTGTCCTCCTTACTCGACCCCGGCCCACTACATCTATGCCAGGACACACACACACACACACACACACACACACACACACACACACACACACACACACACACACACACACACACACAGACAGATCCCGGCCAACTGCTGCGGCAGGTGGCCCGCACTGCTAAGCCCCTCCAGCAATTATCCTCACTGGGATCCTGTCTCCACGACAACAGCCGCCGCGATGCCTCGGCGATGAGTGACTTCCTTGTTTTCACTTGCGGATCAACAATGCGATTCTGAACGCTCATTAACGAGTCCTCAAGTGCAAAAGTTTGCATCGGTGAGTGCGCTCTTTGACCTACTGACCACATCAGTTTATAAAGGGAGTTATGAACACAACAGCTGTAATAAAACATTTCCGATTGCATACAGGAATAGCAAGCTGCCGTTATGCATTTACACGGAAATAAAGCATGAAGAAAATAGTGCTCTGCATGCCCTTCCTCGTCTCTTCCATGGCTTTTATGACCATTTCTGTCCCCCCATCCCCCAAAATATTTTCTGTCACCGCCTGCCCTCTCTCTCCTCTTTATTTCTTCCTCCACTTTTCGGAGTTTCTAAGTTATATTGCTAGCAAGGGGAATAAAAGTAGGGACACGCTCAGAGAACACAATTTATTTTGTTTTGGAGAAACATCGAATGAAATGACCCTCCCATTAAAAAGGCCACAGAGGCAAAGAGAAAGGGATATTGCTTTTTCACTTATAACGTTAATCTTTTATTTTGTTGGAGGTTTTTCCATCATACTGGTTCTTGTTACCCTGAGAGAAGATGCTGTGTGTGTGTGTGTGTGTGTGTGTGTGTGCTGCCTCAAAAAATGTGTACATCCATGTGTTCCGTACATGTATGCAATTACAAATCCTTTTAATTTGATTACTTGAAATGGTGATCATTCGCTTGCTGTTAAACGTCTAACGGCAGTGTAAATGTGTCTTAGGTGTGTGTGTGTTCATGTGGGTGAGTGTTGTTTGTGTGTGTGTGTGCAAGCAAAAGTAAATGTTTGCCATAGGCATGTGTTACTGTGCTAGAGGAGGAGAGAAGGACAGAGTGGGGACACCATGCTGCTCCAAAGCAGCAGCACAGCTTGACCCGCTCAGATCACCACAGTCTGACCCGGACGAGTTATATTAGGAACCTGTCTTAGAATTAGGTAATGCTTACAGCCGATACAGTGCACTGAACAACAAAATATGAAGGAGAATTGCTTTTTTTTCCTTTTCTTTGAGTGCACTGATGAGGTGAATTCAGGTAAAAGCTATTATCTTTTATTGAATGTCGGTTATTAAATCACAAAGCAGGAGATGTAGATAAAGGGAGGCAGACGGGCTGGAAAAGGATTTAAAGCTTTGAGATCAAATGACGTGGATTGTGCAACAGAGATCTTTATATTAGACCTTTTGTGTTTCTTAAAAAGTACTGCTGTAGATTTCCAGAACGTTCAAATCAACAGAAATCATGTCAAACAGCTGCCTATGACTCTGATTGGAAGTTTCTCCTGAGATACTCATCGTCCTTGCCCTGACTAAGGTTCTTCTTGATACATTTCCACTTTTCCACTTTTTGGGGACTAGAGTGGCAAATTGTGCGAGTCTCCTACAGCTCTTCAAACATTTCAGATCGACAGAAATCTTCTCAAATACGCGTCTCCAGGCATTTCCAGGGGACTTCTTTCTGTCTGTATTTCTGAGACGGATTCTGCTGCACTGACGTTTTGTTGGAGAGCTAAGAGGCTCACGCTCACTCGCACTCGTCTGTATTTCCCAAATGTCTATGGAGGTGGTAAGTACAATTTTATCATGAAGAATAGTCATAAGGGACACACATATGATAAAACATCCAGGTACAAATTTCCCTTTGAATTATCACTCAAATCCTTTGGCCAGTCTATTTCTCACACATGTCCAAACACTGGCTCTGTAGCTGATATACTTATGGCCTCTCCTCTCCAAACAGCCATCAGTCCTTAGATCCTGATGGCGAAACAAGGCGGTTTGCTAAGTTCACCTCAGGCTGTCTAAGCCCCTGCGGCCAATCCTTCTTAGTCTCACCTGAGTCAGGGATAAATCTCACTTATAACTATCCTTCCATTCTGCCAACGCATCTAAACACACTCTGATCACTTTCAACTGTGTCCTAATGGGGAGGCAAGCCATGCCGTTACATCACTACACCCTCCCCCACCTCCCTTGTTCGTACAGTCACTCTCTCTGTCGCTCTCTCTCTAGCTGCCTGTTTCTTTCTCTCTGTTCCCTTCGTTAATTATGCCCTGCACTGTCAAACCTGCTCAAGCTGCGCCCGAATTCCCCTCCGAGGGTTTATTATTAGGACACTGGCCACCTGGGCTGGCTTTAACCCCAGGGAGGTGCATCAGGGATGGCCCATTGCTGGGTGTGGGTGGCCCGTCCGCGTGGCCTCAATGGCCCACTGCAGGGCAGGGCAGCCGGGCCTGGCAGGGCTACACTGGGCAGGGAGTATGAGGTATGGCCATAGGCCCAGTCTGGGAAGCACTGATCCACGCTACCAGCTGCCATCTTCCTCCCCTTCCTGCATGCTCCCCTTCCGCTGCTGCGCAGCTTCTCTCTCTTCTCATGTCTATTTTTAGAGCTGGCAGATTTCTACCTTCTAAAACGGGCAAATGTGTTGTGGAACGGGAAGGTGTGTCTTTCTTAGACATACTACCGTGCGCAGTCGGCCAACTCGTGCACACGTTTCACACACCCCTGCTGGCCCCCCCGCGAACGTGAGGCACACTGTACATTCCCGTACACATGCACGCATCCCATTTGCATTCGGCTGCTCTCGGGACACAAGGGAGGTGGTTGATTGAAGGTTTCGGTTCAAAACCAAAAAGCGAAATAACAAACAACTGTACGACGAGAGCTTTTTGAATGCAACGTTTTTATATGTCGACACTGTGTGTACTGTGTGGAACTGTGGTCTGATTTCATCTTTCTGCTTAGCTAAGCTCGGATCTTCCTCACCTCTCCCTCATCATTAACTATCCCCCCCCCCCCCCTCATGCCTCCTGACTCCATCATCCTCAACCGCAAGCTACGACTCGAGCTATCATCCAGGGGACCTACAAAGAAACTACTGAAGCTCCTAACGCTGCACTAGTGACAGTAGCATCTTTGTCAAAGTGCTGGAAGCCCGTCCTGTTGGAAGAAGCCAAAATGCTGGCCTTTTTGGCTGAGGAGGAAGGATGCGGCATTCCCAGGGAACAAGAGAGATAAATAGAGTGGGGAAAAAAAGCATGGAGGGACCAAAAACTACTGTAAACCTATGCAAGCAGAGAAAGCGACAGAGTTCCTCAATATCAAAACCCCCTAAAGGTGAATTTTCCCATCGTTTTTTTGGAGCACACTGTAGCACTCGTAGGGTGATGGGAGCAGAGGGAAATATTATTTAGCATCCTCCGCAGTATGTCTCAAGTCTTATTAAGGATGAGCAGCTCTGCGCATTGGGTGATGCAGTCTCATTTATTTTTTAACTTTCAGTGCCCCGACATTCCCTTGACTTGTGGGATTGCTGAGTGAGTGAATGTAAATGTACACCAATTAGATAAGCAACCGGCTTTTCTGTAAAGCTGCCAAATCCGGGGGCAGTTGGAAGAGGGGAAAAAAATGCTGCTTGCATGAAAAGAAATGATCTGTATGCTAATAACCCTTAACTGATACTCCGTCAGTGTGTCCGAAAGAAAGATGGAGCAGATGTAATAACCTTGATTAAAGTGTCTCCAAGTGATATGCAGTGATTCCTCACCCAAAGTGATTAGATTGTCATTTGAAAAATTGCAAAAATATGGATTATTACATGCCAGATAAGTCATTTTTTGCGCAATAGCATCTTACATCGCCAAAGATTAGTCAAATAATGATCTAGTGACAGTGTTAAACCTGCTCGGCTCTCTCATTATGTCGGCATTTGAGTCTGACATCCGTCATTTCTTAAGTAAACTTTCATCTCACAGCTTCTTCATTCTCTAAATCCCCAGTCAGCGCAGTAGGGGGCCTGGTTCAATCCCCCCACAGTCGCAGATGACTTGAGAAGAACCACAACTTTCCACTGTAACGACCCCGTCTGAAGTGAAAGTGCTGACTAAGATCAAACTCGTCCCTCTTTCTCTCTCTCGCCGGCCGATCAGGGCACTCTGGATCCTCAGAATGGAGCGACGCTGGCCAAGCCTTGTAAGGAAGCCCATTAAGGAAGCCATCAATATTTCATCATTGCTCACTCAGAAACATAGTTATAGAAGTTTCCAGGCCAGGGCCATTAGGGGGCAGACGTCAATACGTTATGCAGCGAGCATCTCTCTTCAATTCTCCCCCCTTCTCCCCCTTGTCTCTGTCCGTCTCCTGTCTCAGGAGAAAGTCATCGGAGAGGCTTTCTCAAGACAAGGTTTCCGCTACCTCTACATTAAACAAATCATTAACCGTTAGGTATCCAAGGAGCGCAAGATCCTTTCCTGCTCCTGTCAAATGACCCCAAGTACTGTTATTAGTCTCCCTGCAAGGCAGGCAGGCAGGAAGGAAGGGAGGAAAACTGGGGGCAGAGGGTTGTTTGTTAAATCTGTTCTCAGGTAACAAATCTCCAGTCATACAGGATGCAAATACCTAATTAACAGCATGACATGATGTGATGCAGACGAGCTTAAACACTCCAGAAACACTTGTTGTGAGATCCTGACTCATGGCTGTTTAGACAAGTCTGGCACCTTCAATACTGGCCAACAGTGAGTGGACAGTCTGTGACAGCGGGGCGATCATCAAGAGGATGAACTTGCAGACACACACACACACACACACACACACACACACACACAGTGAGTCAAACCTCAAAGTTTAAAGGGAAGTTTAATTGCAGTCTTCTTAGTATTGCAATGATTTTATAACCCGTATTTCAAATGATTACACTTGCATTAGCTGGGATGGGAAAGTAGCCTGCAGGCTAAAGTGTGTTAAATATTGCTGAAGCAGACATTTTCACGAGTTTTCCCGCAGCTCACCCTTCAGTGTCCTTGGAACTAAAAAGGTCCCGCGATATGCATTTTACCAGAGGAAATGTGAGGTCCTCTAATCAAACCGGATCCCAGGCTGCCAAGTCCATACTAATGTAAACAACACCTCCGGACCTCTCTGAGGGAGGTCCAGTCCTGCCAAGTCATTGCACTTATGTCATCCCTTTCAGCTCCCTATAGCCCTTACAGTGTGAATTCTGCTGTGTGAATAGCTGTCATTACTCTTCACTGTTGTCACTATTCAGCTTAATTGCATAACCCTGTGACCTTGTTGATTTTCAAAATAATAGTTTTCAACTTTTTACACTTCTATGCATCTTACAAGTGACTTAAACCGTATTAAAATGAAGACCAACCAATGTGTTCTGCATGTGTGGAGCACCTGTTTGCATTGTTCACACTCTTTACGCTTAAAAACAATATACATAATATGTACATTTTATATGGATTTAGAAGTAATTCATGAAGGTGTAAAAGATGCAGTACGAGTCCTGAGGTGAACTCACCAGAGTGCAGAACCTCTCGGGCGGGTTTCCGCAGGTGATTCCGGGTGGATCCACCTTGATCCGCATGTATTCCCGCATGGACGCGGTTTTCGGCTGGCACGCGTACTGCTCCCACAGAGGGCCCTCATCCGTGCTCACCAGGGACTTGCACAGTTCGTACTGGCCCAGAGTGGAGGCTAAGCAGTGCAGCAGCAGCAGACACACGGCCTGGAGGAGCATGGCAGGCTGGGGGTGGGGGGGGGGGTTTTGGAGCGGGGTCCGGCACAAGGTGAGGGGGCCACGGAGCTCAGAGGAGAGGTGAGGCGCATGGAGTGGTAATCATAAGGAAGTGGTGGACATCCCTACCGCCATACTGCTGTACTGTGAATGGAGAGGTGCAGGTAGATTGGCACAGCTCGCCTCCGGGCTTACAGATGCCCCAAATGACAAGAGGACGCTGTATCGGGAACTTTGGCTCAGTGTCTCTTCACAGATATCGACGGACTCCACGGAGCCGAGAGGGGGACGCTGTCTTGTTTCAACGCCTGACTTCCTGGTGAAGATGAGCAGTGGGTGGAGAGGCGGATAATGTTACAGAGATGAATCTCGGCATACACTTTAACCATAGTGTTGTTGGGTGAGAGAGGTTCACGCGGGTCCATGTCTCAGAGAGCGGTGTCCTGCTGGGAAACAGTGGAGCTGGTCGGAGAGGACGCTGCGTCTTCAGATATATCCATCGGACGTTTTGCACTGGCCGAGCTCCTCTGATTGTCCTGTGGCGAAATGAGGACAAATGTGAGAGAAGTAGGGAGTGAGTGATGAGCAACGTATCCTCATTCATTCAGCACATCCTTAATCTCACTGTAAATGCAAAGATACACTTTGTCAGAGCACAGATTGAGATTTGGTATTTCTCACTTGCATGAATAAACGTCTAATGTAAGTCTCCGAAATATAGGCTGCATGCGGGTGGGTGGGTGGGTTGTGGTCTCATTTAGTTGCATAACTCCTTAATTATTATAGGCCTAGTAATGGGCGGTAATTTAGCTTGGAAATAAATAAAAAAAACACCACATTCGTCTTCAGACTATATGAGGAGAACTTTTAAGTGGATGTGTGGCACAATAACTTGGTTACAAGCAGGGCAAGTTTGGTTAAACCCGCCTCTAATTTAATATTTAATATGAAAAGTTGTAAATGAAAACACGCAGCTTTGTTTGGATAACATTGGCACGCACACCGGTGGCACCCGGCAGCAGCACGTGTTTTTACGCACAGAGTTGTATAGGCTCTCCAATGCTGGATATAGAGGATAGGCTACAGATGTTTGTTTTTAAAATAACTGCACTGCAAGAAATATCAATCTGAGGAGGCATTTAATTGCCTATATCGCCTATTTTATTAAATTACGAGACTATATGCAAATGACAGAGTTATACGCACACACAATCTTCATTTTCTTGAATCAAGTGCCATTTTTCTTGAGATTTTCTTGAGATTATTGGCCTAATCATATTCTTCTGCATATTCTCATGAATCTAATAAACGTCAAGATAAACGAACTGCACAGGAAGTAGTTCGTACCGGATTTATTCACTTTTTAAAATTATAATTCGATTTTAAACCGCTTTTAATACATGAAGAAATATATATTTATTCACAGGAATAAATATATATTTATGCATGGTCGACACTTTTTGCAGCGTGCCCTCGTTGATCTTAATCCGACTGTCACCCCACACTGACAGAAGCCAGGTCCTCGCGCAAGCTGTCCCGCACAGCCCCGTAAACTCGGACTTACTTCGGCTGACAAGTGAAGTCGTCAAAGCTATTTCCCGGCACTGACAGTGTTGTACGGGTGTGTCGGTTTCTACAGTAGTGCCCCCCCGCCGCGCAGCATCGCTCGCACTACATGTGTGTTGCACATTCCGAGACCAATGCGTTTTAACGCATGAAATAGTGCGAATGAAGCCGAAAGTCCACCTCACCACTCCGATTCGGATGTTGCTGCAGCTTCTCGGTGCAGACTTCGAAGCGCTTTGGCAAAAATGCAGCGTGTTGCAAGATGTTTTGTCAAATCAGATAAAGCACTTACTTCTAACATGCATCCGCGAGAGAGGTCCGGGAACATCCACGTTCCCGTCTTTGGGCAAAAAAAAGGATGCCCTCCACCCCCCCCCCACCCCCACCCCCCGATCATCCACTGAACTCGTTCCACGCCGCGGTCCTCGCTGTACTCCCGTTATCTGGCTGCCCCGTCTCGCTGTTTGTTTTTGCTCTTCTCCCGGATACTTTTTTTTTTATATCGCACCGTGGATGGCTGCGCACGATAGATCGGTGTCCTAGATCTGGGAAAAGAGGAGTGAAATCCAGCGTCAAGGAGTATCAAAAAGTATAAAATATTGACTTTGAGGAAAGGCTTGTGCCCGCCCTTCTTCCCCCCTCTCCTCCTCCTCTTCCTACTTTACAAGCTTGGGTTTACCCGGGATGCTCAAGGGCAGAAAGAAAGCGAGAAAAAAGGCTTCATGGAAAATATCACCCTCCCTCCTTCTCCTCCCTCTCTCTTGCTCTCTCTCTCTCTTTCTCTCTCTCTCTCTCCCTCTCTCTCTGTTAATGCCCAGGCTGAATCCTTTTACCATCACTTTCAATCACTATCTGAGCTTTTATCTGCTCCTGCCCTGCTGGCTGAACTGGGGCGGTGCTCCTGCTCCAAACAGTCCCCCATCAGGACCGGTCCGCATTCTGCACCCTGCTCGGCTTGAAGGACCAATGGGGCCGGTGTTCCTGTACTCTCGCCCTTAATCTGTCCAGATGTGTAAAAGAAAAAAACACACACGCTCTGTTCATGTGGAGAGTGAACTCACAGCTGTCCCTACGTTAAAAAAAAAAAAATTGTTTTAACTGATGAGACTTGTCGTGTGTCTGCAGCTGTACTGATTGTACATGTATGCAACCTTATTGTACTTTATTATGTTATTTATAACATTCCCCATAACATCAACTGGATATTAACTTTTGCTGTGTATGCTTATTCAGCCAGCAGTACATGTACTGTTAGTCAGTGGATCTGAACCTAGTTCAAATGTACACAGGTCAGGTATATGCTGTGGAACGGTCCCATCCTGCAGCAGCTGTGGTGCGCTGCCCGTGGTGCTGATATGGAGTGGTACCCAACTTGGGGGTGCAGCTACAGCAGTGATGTCACGGTGGACTGACGCATCCTGGAGTACACTTCTGTGTCACTAGAGGATGGCGAGAAGCATCTTTGTTTGTATTTGTTTCTTAAAAAGGACAGTGACATCACTGTTGGGTGAGGTTACGGGTGCAACAAAGCACTTTGAAACCCACCCAGAGGTGAAACGAGCTCGACGCTTTCAAGCTTTTAGAGCCTGACGTTGATGATGTGAGGGACCTGCTGCAGCATCCGCAAGAACCCTATCAAGGTCCCTGCACCTCATTTTGGAAACCACTGAAGTAACTAACACCTTTGTACTGAAAATGCCGGAACAGATGTGCATAATCAGTTCATAGTGAGCCAGGACAGTGCAATTCACACTTCAGAGGTGAATCGCCGGGGCTCACATTTTTCACACATCTGGTCACATTTTAGGGCAACGGAAGAGGCCAAAATACGAGGGGGGCAGAGGGAGAACGAGATGTATGATTCAGTGGAAATTATGGACTTCTGTATGAAACACTGGCAGTTCACCAATGAGAGGATCGATAGCTTGTCCTTGCAGGGCCTTCCCTCTCTTTTTGTATCTTTGCGATGAGCCTGAACCCTTTTTTGTACTGCTGAGGTGTTTTTAGAGGAGAGGACCCCCCACCCTCTCCACTGCACTGTGAACAGTGGCAGACTGAAAGACAAATTCCCCCCTCGGGGATCAATAGAGCATCACAAATACGGCATTCGCTGCTATAACAGGCTCTTGATATAGAATGGCACAGGTCTTTAATGGGGGCACGAGGGCAAAGAGGGGAAAAGAGGCCTGCTGAATTTGTCAAACGGCCTCTGAGTCAAAGATGAAACACCATATATGTGCAATTTGTTTGAGAAAAAAGTAAAAAGCCTATATTTCACTTTCAGTATTAGACTTTCAAAGGTTTTCAGATATTCTTATGTGCAACAAACATTTGCTTTCTTCTCCTCGCTTGCCTGGTGTGAGCGATTTAAAGCAGAGGGTCATCACTGATTCAGCGCTGGTCAGAGAGCGTCAGCTGTGCTGGAAACGTGACTTAGCATGATTAAGCTCCCAACATTTATTTCAACGGATTAGGATTACATGTGTAGGCAGAGAAGCTGGTTGCATTTTGTTGCAGCCTCTGTGATTAACCCCTCTGTGCTTCTCACAAAAATCCTGATCATATTTCGCCAACTGCACATTTTCTACATCTGGATGCGTTTTAAAACTTCGCTAAATTCACTCGAACGTGCATCAGTAACTTAATAGAAAATGTCAACCCTCAACATGATGAACGAGTGATTTAGTGTTTTGGAATTCAATTATGTCTAACTAAACAAGAGCATCAATAACAATAGAACAGCCTGTCCTGGCTAATAGACATGTACACGCCACTGTAGCACAACAGGGCATTGCAGTATTCATTTCCTGCAACAATGTTAGCGACCATGCTGTGTTGAAAGTGTAAAATTAGACATCCTTCTTGAAAACGGGCTTAATTGTGATTTGGCTGCATGTGAACATTATGTCATTTCTGTGATTTATTGAACATGATATAGAAATGTGCTCCGTGAATCATTCGGCTCCCCGGAGTGGGCTCACCAAATCTGAAAAGTTGTGTCAAACGCTGAGTGTCAGTAAGTGGGGGGAAAAGAAAAAAATCAGATGACGGGACTAGTTTAAATCGGATGACGGGACTGGTTTAAATCAGATGACGGGACTAGTTTAAATCAGATGACGGGACTAGTTTAAATCAGATGACGGGACTGGTTTAAATCAGATGACGGGACTAGTTTAAATCAGATGACGGGACTGGTTTAAATCAGATGACGGGACTGGTTTAAATCAGATGACGGGACTGGTTTAAATCAGATGACGGGACTAGTTTAAATCAGATGACGGGACTAGTTTAAATCAGATGACGGGACTGGTTTAAATCAGATGACGGCACTAGTTTAAATCAGATGACGGGACTAGTTTAAATCAGATGACGGGACTGGTTTAAATCAGATGACGGGACTAGTTTAAATCAGATGACGGGACTGGTTTAAATCAGATGAC
This sequence comes from Melanostigma gelatinosum, assembly GCF_949748355.1. Taxonomy (NCBI): domain Eukaryota; kingdom Metazoa; phylum Chordata; class Actinopteri; order Perciformes; family Zoarcidae; genus Melanostigma; species Melanostigma gelatinosum. The sequence goes on from NC_136651.1 coordinate 5,070,483, forward strand.
GGGACTGGTTTAAATCAGATGACGGAACTGGTTTAAATCAGATGACGGCACTAGTTTAAATCAGATGACGGGACTGGTTTAAATCAGATGACGGGACTGGTTTAAATCAGATGACGGGACTGGTTTAAATCAGATGACGGGACTGGTTTAAATCAGATGACGGGACTGGTTTAAATCAGATGACGGGACTGGTTTAAATCAGATGACGGGACTGGTTTAAATCAGATGACGGGACGGGTTTAAATCAGATGACGGGACTAGTTAAAATCAGATGACGGGACTAGTTTAAATCAGATGACGGGACTGGTTTAAATCAGATGACGGGACTGGTTTAAATCAGATGACGGGACTGGTTTAAATCAGATGACGGGACTAGTTTAAATCAGATGACGGGACTGGTTTAAATCAGATGACGGGACTAGTTTAAATCAGATGACAGCACTAGTTTAAATCAGATGACGGGACTGGTTTAAATCAGATGACAGCACTAGTTTAAATCAGATGACGGGACTGGTTTAAATCAGATGACGGGACTAGTTTAAATCAGATGACGGGACTGGTTTAAATCAGATGACGGGACTAGTTTAAATCAGATGACGGGACTAGTTGGCTTGTTTGTTTTTGTTCTTCTTTTTTTGTCACTCTCCATCTTTCTCTATACTCTCCCTCTGTTTCACTCTCACTCTCTTGGCTGGCAGACCTTGATAAAAAATATACCCTTCATCGTGGCAGCCTGCAGAGTTTGGACAAGGTTCAGGACGAGCCTCATCACTCCCCCTATCTCTCGCTATTTGCCGAAAAAGGATGACGCAAAAGTCAACTTGTGCGGGTGTCACGCTCTCACATAAATCAGTTTGGAACTTTGGGAAGGCCACCAAACAAGTTGGGCATGATCAGAAATAATTTATCTATCCATCATGAAATGCTTTGACCAGATGGCCAGGCTGTAATCAAACACACACACACACACACAGACGCATACACACCTTTCTGTTTGCACACACAGGCTGATGTCTTTAAAGACTCTTGAGACATCCATGAGACCATATAAAGGGAAACTCCACTGATTGTACACATCAAAGCCTGTACGTCTCTTTGGGAGTACTCCAGCATATGTGGAAAAAAAGTGTATAAAATTGTTTGTGGCTACAAAGGCAGCCACGCATAATCTGATAAAAGAAAATGCCTCAAGTGATGTCACATAAGTCCGTGAAAAATCCTCACTCTTCATCTAGTGGCACAAGACTACATTAGCCGCTATACGAGGAGGCCGCACTCGAATCATTGACTCAACTTTTGCCAATTACCGGCATTGTGGGTAATGAAGGCACCAGATTCTGATACGGAAAAAGAAAAACATTTGTATCCTTTTTATTTATTTTTTAAACTGTTCATTGTTATTCAAACAATGTCAGTGTAAATTGATGGAGCTCTCTTTCAAGATGAATCCCTCTCTAGTGTGTTTTCCTGAACGATGTCTCATTTTCCTGAGGAAAATTCGATTCAATTTTTATTTTATTGTTATGATATTATTTTTTAGGTTTATATTCTAAAAGTTTAGATTGGTTTTATATTTAACATTTCATGGCCCTTTTCCCCCTTTTGGTCAGTAAACCTTTTTTTAACCTCCCAGACAACACAACACCTGTCACTATGGACATATGAAGCCAAATGGGTCCTCCAGAAAAGGAATAGAGATGCACACACAGAGAGACAGAGAGAGAGAGAGAGAGACGAACATGCACACATACACCAATCATGGTCTCCTAGCAACTCCTAGTTAGTGGTCCTGCCTTGGGGGTGATGCTCTTTTCACTTACATCAGGTGTTTGCCCACAAGGGAAAGCAGAAAGATCCTTGGAGTGACCCTGAAACGCAGGCACATTTCACCTCATTTCCCACAAACCACATCCAACCCTTTTATCACCCCAACATATAATAACACCACAAGCAGTTTTTATACATTTTTATATTTCTGAGTTTACCTTTTTTTCTTTTGTCAACCCCTTCTGCTGCTACGTTAATAGAGCTTTAGGCTGACCTCTCCATGAGTTTTGTCCTGAGAAGCCGATTGGTTGAAAGCGGATGCAGTGGTTAAGTATCCAAAAGAAGTGAGCTGTAATGAGCTGGGATAACACCTGAGGGCTCATCCTTCTACATCGCAGTCACTTTATAAGAAGGGATGACAAGCCGTCGACTCTGAGATTTAGCTGCATCTGAGGAGGGCCCCAGTCGGTGTCCTGTCCCACACTGGGCCAGCAGCAGAAACACGGTGTGTGTGTGTGTGTGTGTGTGTGTGTGTGCGAGCAGGTGCAGTGTTTGTGTGTCGCGGCTTATTTTCTGCTTGTCGGTCCGCAGCACGACTGAACCGCCTCAGTGTCCCCGTGTGATCCAGTGATCGATGCAAACCTCTGGAGGTGCCTTTCTCACCCCCCCCCCTCTCTCTCTCTCCCCCCCTCTCTCTCCCCCCCTCTCTCTCACCCCCCCCCCCCTCTCTCCCCCCCCCCCCTCTCTCCCTCTCTCTTTCTTTCTAAGACACGCACACTTCTCTCCGCTCCTCAACACCGCAGAGTGTCTGTCTCCACTGAAGGTTACGGGAACAAACCCGGCGTCTCGCTCACCCTCTTACTCAATGGATCAATCAATAAGTCATCCACTTCCTCATTCCTCTTCACTCATCTATCCACGTCACCAAATGCTAAGTTGCACTCGTCGTGTGACATGACTGATGCGGTCACTCAGACGGACACACTGCTCACTCACTCATTCATGTGTTGTGTGAATGAGTGAGCTCATTGATCACAGACTCACTCGGGTCTGGTTTACATATGTGGACGATTTATCGAAGTGGATTTTACTGTTTGTTGTTGTCATGTTTGTTGTCTGCAAGGAGTTTCTGAATGGATCTCGTTATGAAGCTGAAATTGTACAGTGATACGGTGAAGGTGTGTGTGTGAACATGGTGGAGGTGCGAAATTATTTATTGTTATATGTTATTTATATGTAAGTTTTGTTTTACAATATAAAATCCCCTTTGTTCTACAACAGTGTTTTGCAGTTAGTCTACCCTTTACTTGTTTTATTCTTTCTTTTGTTGTGTTCCTGGAGTGATTTTGCTATAATCCACAATTTGTTTGATTTGGTTTCCAGCTGTGAGCTGCTCCTGCATTTGCTAATAAATTAAACAAAACATCACTCCATTTTTTTTTTTTTTGGTATACACTCAAGCTTATACATAGTAGTACGCCTCTACTCTCTGTCTAGCTCTCTGACACTTCAGTAGAAAGGTAAATTGTCAAATTAAAATGGAAAAGTTAGAAGATGATGCAAAAAAAAGATGGTCTGGGTAGAGGCCAATATATCTTGACTGCTGGCCTCGTATGGAATCATGATTAACCACATCATAGGTCTTTTTTAACTTAAAAAAAGCCTCTCTAGAGCCACAATAGACAGGATGAGACTGTTTTCAGAAGTCAGTGTTTCCCATGAGCACTAAGTTGACTTTGACAAATGAAATGAGTGCTGCTTTAATGACTCCTTTCTTTTGATATGCTGGCTAGGTCATGGGAGATCTCAAATTGGGATTTCAGACGAGAGAGGGTTGAGAAATCCTGATTTAACACTTTCAACTTTCATTGACTCGTTCCTTTTTATGGTGGTGTTTATTGATTCATTGTAGCAATCATTGCATCAGCATGAAATTAAGTGCTTTTGCTCTAACCGTAGTGTCTGTTCAACACTGCCTCGGAAATATTGAATCTGATGATCATGTAACCAAAGATGAACACATAATTTGCCATGTGCCAGCACGACCACTTATATATGCCATTTCAGATTTATAACTCGGGCTAAGCAGCAAATTAAAGTCGGGTCTCGAAGAGGATAAAAGATTTACAGTCTATTTACCAGAATGGTCTGCTAACAGTCGCTCAGCCACCATTATATCTTTCATTAAATGAGCTGTAGAGGAGAGGGTGAGATTTATCTCGCTGCTCTCGGGCCAAACAGGGCACAGCCTCTTCTTCAGACTGATGCTCCGTGTTGACATTGGGGGGGGGGGGGTAAATCCAGCAGGATCAATACCAGCTTTTCATCTCATTGATTTGCTCATTCAACCTCGCCCTCGTCCCACCCAGAGGTTCTTCCGCCACGCTGACCCCTCTCCGTAACCTGTGGACGCCGTTCATTCATCTATATCTACATATAGCGCCTATCCATTTCACCGGCTGGAGGCAGTGACATTGTACAGTGACAGCAGCTCTTGGAGGTCTCATGATGTCACGTTTTAAAAAGGCAGATGAAGGAACAGACGCAATAAAATGGGGAAATAGTGTCCAGGTGGAAAAATCCAAAAGTTGCCCTTTAAACGTAAACTTTAGTTAGCTTTTGCTGAAATGTCTGCTGTCGTTTTTCTTGGGAGAACATTCTCACAAAATCAGTTTCATACACTTTGAATTTGAGACTTCATGACTGCTAAAATGTGTGTTGTCTAATCTATCATCCTCTGGCACATATTCACAGCTGGAAATGTTCGAAGGTCTACATTTTGCCAAACTGTGCTCGTTGATGGCAGACTGTCTATAAACTGTCAGTAATACCAATCTCAGACTGATAAGTTAAGCATGAAATAATTGACATTTATGAAGCTGTGACTTTCCTTTCAATGCTGAGACAATATCACAAATGTGCATCACTAAGTTTTTTTTATGATTGAAAGCCAGTGGGCACTGAACAAGAAGACGGCCACTCTGACCTTTCACTGCAGCGGTGTTTTGTTTCCATCACTCGATCAGCGGTGGACTTTGTTTATTTCTGTCCTTCCTCCGGGGTAAATAAGACCCCGCTCTGCCAGAGAGGAGCCTGGGTAATGAGGCTTGTGTCTTTGGAAGCTCTACATCCAACAGTTCATGGGTCAACTTGGGGGATACAGGGGAAATGGATATGAAATTGGAGGAATCTATTTATATTATATTATATTTCTCTATGCGTGCGTGGGCGTGTTTTTTGCATTATGTCCTGTAATGGCATCCATGCACGTCATTGTTGTCATGAATGCACAAAACACTTCATAAAACAAAATTTAAAAAAGCATCACAACACGAACAAATTCAAGGAACTTTATTTGCATGACCAAAATGAAATAGTGTTCCACAAACCCGTGTGCAGAACATTTCCTAAATGTTCTGTTTCCGGCTAATTTTAACATCAATTACAGTTTTAATGTAAGCACTTAAAGCTTAAAGTAACTGCTTTAAAAAAATATATCTTTTTCTAAACTAATTGACTTTAGATTTATTTAAGTTAATGCCACTATTCCTTAATACAAGCCCATTTAAACCATTGAGCTCCTATTGGTGAAAATAGGTTGTAGTATTTATACTTTAAAAAGTGTGTATTATACATCAAAAGGGAAGACTACAACCGTCCCTCTGATTTTAGACGCAGATGAACACCATGCAGGGTTTCGTGGCCTTTTCTTTTCCCTCCTGCGTCAACAAGCCTTTAAACGTCCCTGTGAACATCAACAGCAGCTCATCGGGACCAGTGCAACCAGTGACGGTCTGTGGTGGAACCTCTGCCAATTACCATCACACGCAGCACCCTATGACCGTACACTCCTGGGGTTCCATGTATGACTTCAGTGCAGACCAACGGTTTGCAGGATTCAACAGCTTTTCTTCTGCCACTCTCTGATATCTCCCTTATTAGACCCGGACAAAGAACATTCATTCTCATTATTTTTTTCTTCTCCACCACAACTGGATGGTTTCTTTCATGCTTTTTAACTCTGTCTGCTGTGGTCATTGCTTGTGTGTGTGTGTGTGTGTGTGTGTGTGTGTGTGTGTGTGTGTGTGTGTGTGTGTATCCTTCCTTCACGTGTGAAGGAAGGATACACACACACACACACACACACACACACACACACACACACACACACACACACACACACACACACACACACACACACACAGTATCTTCACTTTTAATGTCTTACCTCTTCTGTGCTGTTTCTATAGAAGTACACTCTGTATCCGTCGGAGGCTTATTTTGTTCCAGTATTGGAGCATTTTCCCACCGCATGCAGAATTGGGGTGATGGGGGCAAAGATGGTGGGTGTTAGGAGGAGTACGTCTCCTGTCCACGCAGGGTGGGAATGAAGCAGGTAGTGGGTGGAGGTCTGGCCAAGAGATTAGCCCCCCTCTGTCTGAGTGATCCCAGGACTGCAGCAAAGGCAGGGCGGGCCTCTCCTCTGCAGCTCCTCACGTACCCATTAATGTAAACACGATCAATAGGTTCGTTGTGAGACCTGCACAACTAAAAGCACCGAGTGAATCTACAGAACGGTGAGGTGGGAATCTGGTCTCATTCTCACTGTCTTTCTATAACCCCATGTCCCATGTCCTTTTCCTTTTGAATGAACTTACTGTACCTAATTGTATATTTATATTATAATAATTGAAATTATTCAGTTTAAACACGTTTTAAGTGCCTGCCTGGCTCCCAAGCAGCAACCAATACAGCTGCATTTTGAAGCACCGCAGAAGTACATGAAGTCCAGTTCCCCTTATGGCTGCTTATACTGGAGACAGCAGTAAAGAAAAAGAAAACGTCTTTGACGACAATCAAAACGTTTTTTTTCTTATATATTTATCTTCTAATGTATGGAATATTATATAATTCCTATATGCTTAAAAAGGGAGCATATCTATGTTCCCAGGTTCCTGTTTCCAAGGGCCTATGTTTCCCAGGTCAATATTCTGTTAACACGCATGCAGTACACTTTTCAAAAGGTCCAACCCCTTGCTATTGTTCCCATTGACGAGATTTCATTTTTTTAATTAAACAGCTGGGGAATATCTGTTTTCCATTGTTCTCTTTCCCGTTTCATTTTCTCTGAGAACATAAAAAACTACACCTCCCTTGAAAATGTACTTAGCGGGGCCGGCACCGTGGTACTTTTGTCATCGTAACTCGGTTCCGATCCAAGTTGAAGAAGGGGGTACACTCTGGACATATCTCCAGACAATCAAAGGGCTGACACACAGAGACAGACAGTATGATACCCTCTGAAAAGTTCCTCATTTTTAATGCATTTTACTTTCTACGAAAGCAAGCAACACATTTCTGCTAATTTCATGCATACGGTCTTTTCAAAATAAACTTCCGTATTCACAGGAAACTCAGTTAGGTTTAGGCAACAGAAAACTCAGAGTTAGGTTTAGGAAAATATCGTTGTTTGGGTTAAGAGAACCACATGTCTTCAGGGAAACCAGAGAACCCAGAAGAAATCCAGGTAGAATTTGGTTAAATCCTCTTTTCCTCAAGTTATTTTCCAGCTTTCTATGCCTTGGCGACAACTGTGTCCGGAGCCGATATGTTTTCAAATTGTCCGTCCGTTCGTCAGGAACGCCTGGAGTGAATTTCATCACATCTGACTGACTAGATTTTGGTTTTCAAAGGTCAAGCTCACAAAATAAATTTTTTGGGGCCGTAACTCAAGAATTTATGTGCTAATTATAAAAAAAAAATAAAAAAAATCCCACAGAAATTCTAATAGGAAAAATTGATGAAGTGATGACATTTTGGGGGTAAACTGCAGCTTGATGGGTTGGTTGGTGGGGGCATACAACCGCAAGGCGATAATTCTAGTTTGTCAGCTATCTCTGCTTTCTAAGAATGTCTCTCTTCCTCTACGTCCTGTCTGACACGTCTGATCCGACAGGAGGGGACAGCTGCTGTGCTCTCCTTTTCTGCACTCCTGATGACCTTTCACCCGGAGTTTTTTGTTAATGCATAGTTTTTGGTCGTCAAGGGAGATGGCAATTCACATGTCCATAACCACTTCATTGCTGTGTGTCGCTTCGGTGGCTCTGTGCTCAAGTTCACAGGATTTCTACGCGCTTTTGAAGGTTAGGAGCATGTTTGAACCTTTAATTCTCAGCAAGGTCAGGTTGGTTATTATTCATCCAGTGTGCCCGTTTCTGTACGTGAGTATTAACATTCTGTCTGTTCTTGAAATGAAAAAGAAGCTGACAACTCTTCATCTTTTTTTATCGGTTGGTGACCCCTGTGAGCGTTTGTACAGTTGTTTTTTTGAAGAATACATTAGTTGGGCACAGCTATTGCTTGTTCCACAGCAACAACATCTTGATTAAGCTGAAATGATTCAGTCCTTTTGTTTGATTTGGTCTGACAAAGCATAGTCAGAACCGTGAGTTGAATGAGTGGCCTCCATATGATTGTCACGGTCACAGCTGCTCTGTCCTCTCTCGACTTCTCGGCCGTTCCTCACCTGTCCACCAGATGCCCTCGGTGTGCTCCCCTGTCCCTCACACCTGTGACTCGTCCCTAATCGGCTGTGATCCGCCGCCTGCCTCCCCAGCTGCTCCTCATCTCCAATTAGTGCTCCTGTTGCCTCGTCCACACGGCCTGGGATCTGTTTCCTGACGTGTGCTACCTGTTGTCTTCCTGCTGCCTTTACTTGTGTGTGCATACAGTGACTAAAGTAAAAGAACACTATCGTGTGAATCCGCTGAATGCTGTGCGCACTAAATTCTGTAGAAACGGTCTCTGCTTGGCATCTGTGTGCTTTTGTGTTTGAACATGTTTCCTGTGATGGATTACTATTCCAGAGCAAGTAGTTTCAACAGCACACTGCAGTAATTAAGTATAATAACTACTTTATTACCTTGCTTTCCATTTAGTTTGGACCGTTTCAAGGCCCTTCATGCTGGCTCATTGGCTTACTAGAACAGTTCAAATGTCTCCTTCCTGCAAATTTCAGTCAGATCTCGCTGAGTGTCCCAGCGTCCCTCCACAACTTCTGAACGTTGGCACGAGGAACATTTTCTAAAGGTTGAGCTGCTCGTCCTCGCTCGTCCTCGCGCCGTCTTGTGGGGATTGTGCTCTAACAATAGAAGCTCAGAGGAATCTGATGGAGCTGTGGCACGGTCCGATCTTTGTTATGTGACTTGTGGGCCCGGGAACATTTGTTCTCCTTCATCCCTCGATATGTGTGGGATGAACAGATCCTTCCCAGGAGAGTCCAAACTGTTTGCGTGCTTCAACGCTCTCCAGCTATTCTGCTTCATCTTTCTTGCCATCCCTTTCACTCTCTTGCCAACCTTCTTAATCTTTCTGTATCTGGGAAATCTCTATAATCTTTGTCTATTTCAATTTTGTTAATAGCTTCCCCCCCCCCCCCCCCCCCCTTTCCTTCCACCTCCTGTTAATACAGTTTGTGTTTGTGTGTAACCATGTGAGTGGGGGGGGGGGGCATACAGAAACACACCTACACCAGGAAAGTAATGAGCATGGACAGACTCACACACCTCACACAGATGCTTTTATGAAGGAGTGTTGGAATACGTGTTATTACATGGCTGCCATCTAGGTAACTTGCAGGAGGTTGAAACCTGAGGATGAAATTCTGTATTCTAGTAGATCTTTACTTGTTGTACATACATTCTTTTTGTGTTTATTTCACACTTGCTTTGGCAATGTTAACGAATGTTTCCCTTGTCAATATAGCCGCTTTAAATTGAATAGAACTGAAAATTGAATCGTTCGAGTCGTTGATCCGTCCACCACTTTGGTGCAGACTGAAATATCTCAACAAATATTCAATGGACTTTACCTGCTGAACATCAGCATGTTAACGCCGTCACTGTGAGCATGTTAGCATTTAGCTAAAACCACCGCGGTGCCCAAGTTCAACACAGAGCTGCCAGTCTGGTGGTGAACTCGTAGTCTCATTAATTAACATATATTTACTCTGATCGTACCATAACATAACTCCAATAAGGATCCATTTTAACTGCAGTGAAACTTAATTAACTTCACACCTTTTTTTGTTCTTATTGAGGAAATCTGTCCCCATTCAACTGGTCTCAAGTCAAAAAAATAGTCCCCAGTTGCAATCTAAGACAGGAACACACGGCCCCCCCCCCCCCCCCCCCCCTCTCGCTCAGTAAGCCAGTGACATTCCTCTGTGCACGGGGTTTCTCTCCAGAGTCACTAGATCACTGTCGGATTAGCCCCCCATTTCCCTCCAGGCATTTAGGGTGCCCCAAGTGTGTCTGTGTTTTTCATTGTGTGTGTGTGTGTGTGTGTGTGTGTGCACACAGGCTTGCTTGTGAGTTGAATGGCAGCGAACACGGTGATTAACACTGGATGTGTGGTTGCTCCCGGCGCTGGCACAGTCGTAGGGAAGTGCTGAGCCGTGTAAGCACCTGCTTTATTCCCCCCAGTGAGACGACAGAATAAAGACATCAAGCACACACTCCTGCGCCCCGACACCCATCCGCCTCTCCCCCTTCTCCTTCACACATATACAAATACACACACACGCCGAGGTCTATGTATAAACGGTGTGTATTCAAGCTGAATCTCTGCCTATAAAGCACCGTATTGGACCCGAGTCTGCACCATCTTTCCCAACATGACCCCCACTGCTGGCCGAGTTGTGCTGGAACGGAACTGCCGTGTCACCTTAAATGCACCGTCATTCAGATCTATGGTCGACTCTGTTCCGGCTCTGTGTGTGCCACTGGTCCTTGGACCCAACCAGCAGACTTCAGATCACAGTGCCTGAATCCTTGGCTTGTCTTGTAGAGTCTGCAGTGTGTTTTAAGGAATGAGAGTTTGAAACAAACAAAACAAGCCGAGATGAAAACACCGAAATCCTGTAGGGATGCCTCATACCGAGTAACAAGAAAGAGCTTGAGTAAGAAGCAGGGGGAGCTAGTTGGGGGGGAGAGAGGTGCAATAGCATGTTATTCAGCGCCGATGTTGGTGCTGACTGGCAGCTTGTTTTTATTTTTCCCTTTTAAGCCGACCGGGAGAGTTTTCTGAAAATGGGGAATATGAAAGTTTAAGTCGAGGCGAAGGGAGCCACTAGACCAGAAGCCCATCCAAATGGACCCGACTGTGTTGAAAGACATGTCATCCAAGCCCAAAACTTCTGAATTCTTCTGTCTGAATGACTATCACTCATTGAGAATCATTGCTAAAGTCATGTGTGTATCTTTTTTTGATCAGTTAGCTCAAATACATCTGTTGTTTACGGACTAAAGTTCTCCTTTTAGCCCAAGTATTCCTGTAAAACCGGTATTTATAGGAAAATGTTGGTGTATTTCAACCTGCCTTTAACCTGAGGTCTCTTGGTTTTGATGCTTCTTTTTCATAACTGCATTTCCTCATACTGACTTAAAGTTCGTAGTGGCACATGCACTTTTGCGAACACCTTCCCATTCACTGACAATGACATTTTGCCGGTAAAACTGCGTCAAATAACAACCTTAAACTGTTCAGTTTACATCCCAATCTAGTTTGTCCAGACCGTGACCGGTGTAGACCGGATCATCATACAGCACAGATGACTGTAAAGACCGCACACTGCACTCCCATCTCACCATAGACCGGCTTCATCTACGATTGCTGGCAAAGGAAGTATTGTCAGCCAGGACACCCACAATGCACTTTTTTTTATTCTGCAGGCTGTTTGGATGCTATTTGTTAAATATGGTTTTACATTATTTCCATAATCACTCCTATTGTGCACGCTTATATATTTGATTTTTTTACATTCACTTCCACTCCAGTTACTTTCGTCCATATTTTTTGTATCTACATTGATTCATTTTTTAAATTGAATATCGTCGGGATTGTTTGAACCACAAGGCACTTGTTCACTTATAAATGATATCATCCTCCCATTCAGTCAGCTTCTACTCCTCAGGCAGCAGCCCTGAGACCCTCAGCTTTGGCCTTTTTGTCTTCCAAGGCCAGTGAGGCTTTGGTAGCATCTGATGATTGTGATTGTGGGCTTGCAAAAAATAGATTGTGGAAACTTGTTCTGTGGCTTTACCTGAGTCTTACTACAGAGAGACAAAATATTTGAAACATAAATCATCATGTATTGTATGATCACTGACAAGGAATTTCCTTTAATTTATAGGAGTCAACAAGTACCCGAGCTAACATTGTAAATGATGGTGCTTAAAAGAATATCGTTCAACATTTTGGAAAATATGCTTGTTATTTTTTGTTCATATTTGTACCTTAACTACTATAGTTATTACTGTAGCGCTGTTCTGCTTTACCTTATAATGTTGATGGTGCTATGACTAAGGTTTTAAACACAATAATACCAAATGTGCAGGGGAAAACACTGGCTATATCATATCTGGTTTTAATAAATAAAGAAGTGTTACGTCTTATATTGCTTTAGCTTTTCTTCGACTTCTGTACACCCATCCACCCGTCTCTATTTGTTTTTGGTGCGCAGATGTGTGAGACTGCAAAAACAAAATTGGTGAACTGCAGGTTGTGTGTCATGCTGAGCAGACCTCTGTGCAGAAGCGCTGACGGTGACGGGGTCTAGCGGTGATACTCGGGCACTGGAGGTCTCTCAAGTGTCGCTTGGAGCTATCGCCACATAATTTGATATAGCTGCAGTGGTTAGAATCAAGAAAGAAAGAAAAAATAACAGCAACCTTTAATTATGCTGCCCCAGCTCATCTCAAACAGTGGAGTCTCGAGGTCTGTAAATATCTTCCAGAGCTTCCAGAAGCTCATTTATCAGGTTAATTCTACGGGGAACTAGACGCAGAGTTTTCGAGCAACCCTCTCCCGTGTGCATCCTCTCGCTTTAATCAAACGGAAGATCTTTCTTCACCTCAGATCTCTCCTCGTGACATTCCTTCAATGGTTAATTTGCCAACAGCCATCAGCAGAAGTGTCAGTCTGTGGTCAAATGCACAGATCCCTTGCACAGAAACGGTGCTTAAAATTCACTCCGTCCCTGTTGTCAATCACCGATGGCTGCATCAGATCAGAGGTTTGTCTGAGCCGAGGCTGAACTTGGTGGAGATCAGTGGTGTCAGAGAATTCCCCTGGCCTCCCTCCATCCCCAGAAGGTCACTTTGCCGCAGGCTCTCTTTTCCTTTCTTTGACTTTCTTTGAGTTGCAGGAAAGCTAATGTGCCTGACTAATGAGAGAGCGAGAGAAACAGGGAGAGGGCAAAGGGGAAGAAAGCAGCCAGCAGATTAGCTTCACATTTCGATTATAAATGTTAATCTGTTGTCTAAAGTTGAACTCGGTGTTGTACGGCAGTGATCTTCCCGTATTACTGAGCAGCACAACATGTTCTGCCACTGTTGCTGCCTTTCTTTTTTTTTTCTTTTTTTTTTTACGACCAGCTTTCTCCTGAAAGCTGATCAAAAGCTGTTTATTCGCCTGTGTGTGTTGGGGCACCGCTGTGCAGATTCTATCTTCATCTTTTGTGTGTGTGCGCGCTCACTCGTATGTTTTTTTTCCCTGCGTTTGTACACACACACACACACACACACACACACACACACATGTTTCTCTCTGTCACCACTGGCTTTAATCATCTGTAGAGCGAGGCCATGGGTAGAAGTCAGTGTTGACTCACCCACGCTTATTCATTCTGTGTGTGTTTCTCTTTATGCCGGTCCCTTGTGCTGCAGTCCTGTTCCACTGCTAATGACCCAGCAAAGCACCTTAATGACGAGGGGCACGTACTCCCTGCTGTTCTGTGAGCCACAACTAATAAGTTTGGTCGCTCAAACACGAAAAGTATTGTAACCACTTTCAAAAAACAGAAAAAGAAATCAAGGTGAACCTCGGAAAAAGCGAACGCTGCAACGAGCCAAAAAGATTTCACAGCTCTGGCGATGAAGAAATCTCCCATCACTCAGATCTGCTCGGGTCTTTGATGGGCGGGGGAAGGGGGGGGGGGGGGGGGAGAGGATCACGGCGGAGCTCTGCAACACGAGAGTGAATTGTAAAATCAGAATTAGTTTGTTTGTCTTTTACTGCTAATTCCTCATTAAAACCGTTCAGAGGCAGCAGACGCAGCACAGTGTTTGCTTTACTTCTCTAAGCGATGGCATCTGGTAAGCCCACTGTGGGAGTTGGCTGCAGACATCGGGAGATTGTGTTGATTTACCTTATTCATTCAAAATGTATCGGTGTCTTACCGCCGTTATTTTGTGCGTTGTTTAACTCTGTTGTAATCTGGTGAGTCGGAGTGCTCCGAGCTGCGTCTCAAGCGAAGACTTTGTCATTGAGCAGCACCCTGTCCTTTTCCATCCCTTTCATGAAATACTGTTCACATAATTGCTCCGAGGCTTGGCTTGTGCATGTGTGTTGCGCAGCCCACACTCCAACTCTACATGTGTGTAACAAGGGCTGTGTTGTGTTCAAAGACGAGGCTGAATTTCATAGGTCATATCCCTCCTTTCCTCCAGAGCACAGTACACCCGCACCGCGTCCATCCAAAGCCGAGATTGAGTTCAGCTCATTTTTCAACTCTGCCTCATGTCCAGGTTTTAATAAAGCCAGTCGAAGTGCTGGGAGAATTAGGGGGCTGTTGGGTGGATGGGGGGGGGGGGGGGGCGGAGGGGGTGGCAGTGTGAATGGCACTAATTCCAGCGTCGCTTGGTGCTGGTCTGGGATCTCATTAGTGCCGTGTTGTACTGTCACACATACGCGTCCACTTGCTCAATCATAGCCGGCAAAGACGTGTTTAAATCCAAAATGAGTTTCTGGCTACCAAGTCTGATTTATGGGGGGGTGCAACCTAAGAAATACCACAGACCTCCATCTCGTCACCCCCATTCTTTATGTTTGGAGATTGTTGTTGGTTGTTTTTTATGCTTCTGCGTCGGTGACGGCCGTGGCCAAAGGCTTTATGTTTTCGGGTTGTCCGTCCGTCCCATTCTCTAAATGCGAACATCATATCTGACACAAACTGTCACTGTCACTACAATGTTTCAGCCTTGACTCAAGAATTCATAAGCCAATTATGACACAATTTCACACAAATATCTAATACGGTAAAATGAAGTGGTGACATTTCATATCCAAAAGGTCAAAGGTCAACTTCACCGTGACATTATTATGTTCTGCAACCACACCTCCATTATTCAACGGCATAACTCAAGAACAGAAGGGGAGATTGTGTCCATATTTCACATTCGGTCAGATATCGAATTGGTGACACTGATCTTGGGTGTCAGGGGAACAAAAATGTTTAGATTGAAACTGGATGAGAAAATTTGTCTTATCTTGTAATTTAAAGGTTGATTGCAGTTACGTGTGCAGTTACTTGTACCAGTAACCAGGACACTTTGTCTGGAAAGAGATAAGCTGCTAAGTTCTTACATGCAAACATAAAAGGAACAAACTTCACATGACAGACCATCCCACAGGAATACCCCACCCTTTTGTTCATGCAAAGAGGTATCAGAGTGCGTATACGTATACATAACTGCTATACAGTAGCTTAATGGTCATGATCAAAAGAAAATAAAAAAAATGCTGAGAACACCATACCATAAAATGTGGTGCGGATCCAAATTGGACAATATCATGCAAGTGCAAAAGTGGTCCCATGACGTCACACAAACTCCACCAAGGAATTCCTCATGATACCTTTAATACTGAAAGTGCTTGCGCAACACATACAGCCTCTTAAATAAAACAGAAAGCTGGGAGATGCAGTCGACATTCCACTGCAAGCTTGTCAAATTCATACTAATAAGACGAGCTGGGTTCTTCCTCTCTCACTGCGAACATGATCTGAAGTTGAAACCATGAAACGGCCTCTCATTCAGCCCTCTCTACTGTAACAGTGTATGCACCTTCAGTATCTTGTTTCCCTGTACATCAGTGTCCTCCACACGAAGGGGCCTGACTATCCTCTCAATCCGCCAGGGTTTGATCATTAGGACGTACAGGAGGAATCAATGCGGTGAGCGGACTCACATCACATGCGCCTCCAGCCCTCACCAGATAACCGCCGGCATCGCTTGGTTTTTGATGAGAGGCTAAGTATGATGGTGAGATGTGTGATGTGCAGATGAAGTATGGTATCGCACATTAGCGGGGCTCCAAAAAGAGGTAAATTCAAGCGGGCTGATGAATGTGCCACGCTGACTAATTTAAAGTTCAGCTCCCACGTAAAGGTAATGAGAGTTTGAGGATGGACATCTGCAGTGAGC
Organism: Melanostigma gelatinosum; assembly: GCF_949748355.1. Taxonomy (NCBI): domain Eukaryota; kingdom Metazoa; phylum Chordata; class Actinopteri; order Perciformes; family Zoarcidae; genus Melanostigma; species Melanostigma gelatinosum. The sequence goes on from NC_136651.1 coordinate 5,086,514, forward strand.
AGTGTGAGATGAGCGTGGGGCAGGTTGTCTCAGAGCTCTTCACTTAACGGTGTAGTTCACCGCGCTCGGGGTTCTGACGGTGATTACTCCGTTGGCGTGACACATGCCTGGTCTCCTGTGTCAGCAGAAGGCCTCACCCCCCCCAGACGTGGAATTACAAAGAGGCGCCGCTTTGCACTTGTGCTGTCACCTCACTGAATGCACACATAGACACTAAAGCACGCTGTCACAGTGCGACGCTGCAGATCTCTGCTCCTGCCGGCGTGTAGCCTACTGTACTACACTACCCCCCCCCCCCCCTATCCATATGCAGCACATCCCGCTAACGCTGTATAACCAGGGTCACCTGCGTGCGACTGAGATATTTTTGAAGGTGAAGGTGGGACATCCAAAGCCAGCAGTTCTGAGGATCCAGGTGGTTTCAGAGGGGGGAGATGAATGTGCTTCAGACTGGGGCAAATGTCGCCGTTACACAACTGAAGAGTAATAACCGCGACCAGGGCCAACTCGTTGTTTTTTTCCTCCCTCCTCTGCTGCTCTGTGCAGGAGACTGGGCAGAGTTTCAAAGCCTCCTCTTTTCTCACTCTGACTCAGTCGGAAGGAGAGAAAAGAGAGGGGAGGGGGGGGGGGGAAGTGTCCTTCTCCCACATTCACACAGGAAATTCATCATCCTGTTTTCTGGCGGTGGACTAAAAGATTCCAGGAGTGAAAGACTATTGTCACTGTTCGGCACAGTGTCCCTCCATGCATGTCATGGTCATCATCCCGATACCTTTTTCACTATTCGCTCACACTCACTCACACCAGCACTGTTTGACATCCCCCCCCCTGAGACTCTGATGCCTTGCATGCATCAGTGCCAGTGTGACTGATGTGCTCGTCGTATTCAAAGGAGGCTACTTGTTTATCAATGCATGTACTCTTCTTATTTATTCACCTTGTAATTTATTTATCCGCACATTTAGTTTTTTGGGTATACGATCCGCGGTTCTGGAGCCGGGAACCTGCATGCTGCAGCAAGATGCCGGGTTCTTTTTAACTCGGCTCATTAGCTGCAGAAGGCGGCACCGGTTAATTAAAATAATTCCTTGTTATCGCGGCTGCTTTGGTCAGCCAAACGATACCGGGGGACTGCTGTGCAGCAACAGACTGCTGTCGCTCGGCGAAACGGCGCTCCTCGACCACAGCTAGCACCTAATTAGCGCCGGAGGAGGAATATTTTCCCGCGAATTAACATGCCTCGCTTCGGCCTGTGCTCCAATTGACGAGCCTCATCTGAGGGCCGGCGGAAGACTGCGGCTGTAGAGCGTCGCAACTCAAGAGCAGGAGAGAGAAACGCGCATAGAATGTTTAACCATTTCATAATTAGAGAGAATCAAAAAGCTGCTTGTTTAGTGGCGGATTTAAGTTGATTTTTATGGTTGTTGCATGCTCGGCGAGAGGAGGGCCTCCCTGTGTTCTCCCATGACCTCCACGGATCCCATTCCGGCATGAAAGCAGGTGCGGATGTTACACAGGTTAGAGGCCAACAGAGGTAAATGTCCTATAATCCATGTTTATATCAGACCTCAAAGGTCCACTCTAATGAGAGCATTTGGACGGGCCATAATCCAAAGTAATAGGAAGGGATCCGACAAAGCACTCATCAAGTCACTCTGTTGAATAACATTAAAACTCAAACAACCTTCAAAGTATATATTTAAAACCCCGGGGTAAGCTTTAGCACATGGTTATGCCGACAGGCAGCGTTTTGAAATAAAATGTAATTTCACACTAATATGTGACTGGAGTTTCTTGCTCGGCAGTGGGGTGGTAGCAGTTGCAGGTTGTTTATATGTGGAGATCAAACGTAAAGAACATCATGATACAATTCCAATGGAAAAGATGGCTGAAAACGTCCGTATACGTCAGGCTTCGCTCGTCAATCAAACCAAGGGAAGATCTTTGACTTTGAATGAAATTCCCCTTTTTGTGTCACTATCCCTCCACTGCAGATCACCGCTGTCCAGGAAAACACACGAAAATGAATAACTTAACGTGATTTGATTATTCAGACTGTTGAAGCCTCATAGTAGCTTCAGCTGAATTTAGGAATGTGTTTTTGCACAGTGCGACGACTGTGGATTTTGTCCTCCATCCTTTAGGAGGTTCTTCTCACAGCCGATATGGAGGAGTCATCGTGGAGGAACGACGACGCCAACCAATAACTCCTTCAACATGCATACAGTACAGGCATGTGAACTTCAATTGTTTAAAACAGAAACCCATGAATCCCTCACTAAGTGCTAAAAAAACAACCTTTGTGTCGTGTATATCCTCTGGCATAACTCTTCTTTTTACATTTTGTTTATCGCATGTATTGTGTATTGCAGTTCCATAAAGTTGGGCAACTCGCAAGAGACAGATTTCAGGCAATGGTCAAAATCGAAGCATCAGAGTCCAATAAATATTGTTACTCCCTAATATTTATCAAGCACCAAAAAACTCTGGATCCTACAAGGATTTAATTTACAGTGCAGTTTATGCAGCACAAACACATTTCACTGTGTGTATTATCAGGTCTTTAGATTAGTATGCTACAATAATCAGTTGATAAAACTTGAAACATTTGTCTAAGATTCCCTCTGATGATATTTGTGGTATGTATCTGAGATGACTACTGTGACTCGTGCATTGCTCTTTCCAGCAGGAAAGATGTCTCTCTTTCGCTCCTTTTGTCTCTCTGTGCAGAGCTGTAACAACATTGTCACATTATAACATATTGGTTGTGAGGAGAGTGGGTGGGAGTGCCGACTCTTCTTAAAAAACGTTTTTTTTGTTGTTGTTTTTTATCCGTCTATTTGTATGGCGATGTTTGTTCTCCGCATGCTAATCTCGCAGTCAACAGTGGTAAAGCCTGAGTTGTGTATTTCAGAGACCCGAGAATCTTTTGATCAGACCAGCGCTGCCTGCTGAGTTCCGCTCGCTACCCAACCGAGGCTTGTTTTCAGCGGCACGCACTGTACGCACAGGCTGCAGCTGCTGCTGGAGTAGCAGGGGTTTGTACTGTATGCTCTCACGCTCGCTCACATACACACACACACACACCTGGGCATTAACGCTTCTCACACAGGAACAGAAAAGAAAAAAGTCTTTGTCCGCCGCCTGACAATGAAAGCAGAAGCATGAAAGTAGGCCTGGCCTGCAAACCCACATGCATCCATTCATCGTGGCTTGGAAAAACATACTACCATTCAACTTTGACATGCACTCTGTGGGGTTGACACACGCACACACACACACACACACACACACTTTGAGCACACTCACTGACACATGAAAGCAGACACAGAGACGAGTAGCCTCCGCGGGCCTCAGGGAGCTCTAATGGCCTTGTAGAGTGCAGTCAGGGAGAGTGAGGGTGAAGAGCAGCGCAAGGTGAAGGCGCCCAGCTCCACTTCCAGTTAAACACACGCACACACACACACACACACACACACACACACACACGAGCATCTGTGTCCTTTGACACGTTGTACACTAGGACGGTGAAAAGTACAACCACAGAGAAAGCACACAACTAACAAACGTGCCACTACAAGCAGAATATATTGCAACACACACTTTCTCCCTCTCACACACACTCTCTCACACACACTGCATTGCTACAGTCGAGCGGCCCCTGTCCTGATGAAGCTGCTGTTTCTAAAAGGAGCAGAACATGAATTATGCAGGTTCGTCTTCACATGAGGGGGTTTTTCTGCTTCTTCGCTGCATTCCTCTAAGCCAGCTGTTTTCTTTTTCCTCCTGACTTTCCTTCACTCTTTTAAACTCATCTTCTCATCTCAAACACTTCTATCTTTTTCACTTTAAATCATGTCTCCCCAAAAAAAACTAAAAAAAACTGCCCCCCCCCCCCCCCGGGCTCCCCACACTTCTCCTTCTCTGCTCTCTGTTGCACCCACTAACCCTTTTTCCATCTCTTTATCTTAAATTGCGTGGGCACACCCCCCCCCCCCCTCTCTCTCTCTCTCTCACACTCACTCACTCTCTCACCGTCTCTCTGTATTTCTGCTCACTTATCCACATGGATGGAGTGCTGAGCAGAGGCAGGGAAGAGGGCCAGTGCTGCTCCGGTCGTATCGTATTCTCGTAAGTGTGTGAAAGAAGAGAAGCGGAAGTCTTACAGTTTGACATCAACCCCCCGGGGGCTCAGGTTTCCCCATTATAGAGACCTGTGACAAATGTCCAGCGTGACCATCGAATTGTGCAATGTTTGTTTGTTTGTGAAAAAAGGTGGTGTTGGTGTCTGTGTGGTGACAGAGAGGGTGAGAAAATTTGATTTTTACACCTTATCTAACAGCTTTGTTTCTATATGTGCACGTGTGCGTGTTATAAAGGGTTGATTATTAACATTAGCATTTGAGAAACACAATTTTTAAAACCCAAACCGATATATCTTCTGGAAACTATGTCCCTGTTACCAGAGTAACATCTACTCTGTGAACAAGTGTCACTGAAACTAGACCCTGAGAGAAACGGTTCAGTTGTCATGTAGAATAACAGGGACACTGTTTCTGGAGAGTATAAGGCGGTCAATATCTTATGTTCTATATCCTCGTATTGTCAACAAATCCCATGAAAAGACCAACCCTGAGCATGCATTGGCATGCCCTCAGTAGAGATCCACCACTTTCCATGGGACTTCCATGAAAAGCCTCATTCAGAATCACATTTGTAATAATGCCTAATCCAGCCTGGGAACATATGTTGTGCAGTTTATCGAGACAGGGATGGTCACTTAAGATAAAAAAAATAAAAACACAATCCAATATCGTTCATGAACCAGGTCAATTCAAACTGTTTATGTAGCCAAAGCTTCAGACCTTTGGGGGTTAAACGTCACCAGAGGCCAGTCGTGATATGGTTTGTCCAGACTTTTAAAGAGCAGGGATGAGCAGAGGGGGCTGAATGGCTCTATGGATTGCGATGTCCAGAATATCTTCAACAACTATTAAATTGATTGCCATAAAATGTGTTACACACATTCATGTGCCCCTCAGGATGAATTCTAATAACTGCGGCGATCCCCTGACTTTTCATCTTGTACCATCATCAGGTCTAAATTTAAGTTTGTCCAATACTTTTGATTTATGACGATGTACTTGCAAAACTAATAACTTTGCTTTCAGTCTCAGTTGTACTTCAAGTGATAATAAGCAAATTCAAACTAAGATGGTGAATCAGAAGTTATGATGACGTACTTGGCGCACCCCATTTGGTGCTCTGAGAGTATTTAAAGCAGCAGTGTGGTGTATGTCCATGTTCATCACAATAAAGAAACATGGCACTGGTGTCACTCTTATGTGTTTTATGGAATCCATACTTCGTTGTTAGCAGACTTATTTGGAGACGATAAGAAATCACCAGCCTTGTCTCTTAATTGTATTTGTTTTAAGCCTTGAAGAGAATCCATTCACCTCCATTGTGTTTGGTTGGAGTCAGACATCCAGAGCCAGAAAGGTCACCGCTCTCTCTCCCCAGTAGTGTGGCGAGAAGTCACCAGTCAACCATTTTCATCTTTCTCTCTCTCAAAGCAGCGGCTTTGTCCTTGCGGGATCGATCCACAGAGGCATTGTCGGGTCGGTTCTGCTGTGCCGCCGTCAGCAGGGAATCCAGGCGTTCTCTAAGAGGACCACGGCACATGGCGCCGGCTCCCCATCGGGGTCCAGATCCATCCAGCTTCAGAACACATGTGGTGTGGCCCACTGCCATCTCCGCAGCACACACACAGCATGACCACAGTGTGTGTGTGTGTGTGTGTGTGTGTGTGTGTGTGTGTGTGTGTGTGTGTGTGTGTGTGTGTGTGTGTGTGTGTGTGTGTGTGTGTGTGTGTGTGTGTGTGTGTGAAGAGGTTACTCAGGCCCTCTGTCTAAGCTGTGAGTGTGTACAGTACGAATGTGGTGAGAGTGCAGCTGAAGTTCATGACCTTGTTTGTACCTGTGGGATGACAGAAGGCCCTCACGTTGGGGAGCTTTAGTGTCACAACTTGCAACAAAAAGTTTCCCGCTTTTAATTCTTCAAGGATGATATTTGTTTTTACAACACAGAGGTCTTTTATCCAAAGAATGATGAAGATGTTAAACAGAGAGTGTCACGATGAACTGAAGCTGTCTCTTTAAGCTGGGAGGAGGGTTAAAGGGATAGAGAGATGAAAGACGAGTGAGTGACGGTGAAGATCTCTGCATTGTTAGCCTTAAGGCACCCTGTTCTCCTCCGCTGGAATACAGACGCGTTGCTTCTCACTCAAAGCCATTACCTCAGCTGACCTTCTTTTACCCCAATACTAATATAATCATATCGTCTCCAATTATGGGGAAACAAGCAGCGGTAAAGTGTTTACACGCAGGTTAGAGCAGCTGCACTGATGTACAGCTTTTGGAATTAACACAACCAGATGAAAGCTTGTTCTGTTTTGTTACCTTCCTCCCCTCTTCCTCACCCCTTCACTCTCCTCCCAAAGCAACCGCGGAGACTGTTGCGCAACGGGTCGTCATGTTTGCCAGCTCTTGTTCGGACATCTTTTTGTGTTTAATCGGGGGAGATTGAGAGGATTAAACGGGAGATTACGTATGGCGGGATTACACTGACCCCGATATCAGGAGGCCTCTGGGACGGGATGAGGGGAAAGAGGTGCAGCAAAGGGAGGTGGAGGAGGGAGAGAACCATGGGACCTGTCGGGGTGGATGAGGGTGGATAAATGACGAGACATAGCGATGGAAGGGAAGAGGAGAGAAGACGGGGTTGTTGGGAAGGGATTTGGGAGATAATTGTGTGGGATCAGATATGTGTGAGGAATAGAAAAGATGGTGGAGTAAAAGATTATACTGGGTGGAGGCATGGGAAAGGGAAGTATCGATGAAAGGACAGAAATTGTTTTTCAGGGGTGTAGCACGCACAGAAGGTTCAAAAATAATTCTTATGTATTCCAACTTATTTGATAGGTTCCAATCTGTAGTTAAAATAGCAAAAAGAAAAGTCAAAAGAGACGAGAAACACGAGCAGTCAGATGATCAAACAGGTTTTGAATAAATCCCCAGGTTAGCAAATTTATTTGGAAGACTTTTTCCTGTGCGATGAGGGATTATTGCCAAAGTTTTAGGAGCACAGAGCAAAAATGTGAAGAATAAATTAAATGTTAGCATCAAATGTTAGCATGTCCGACGAACTAGATTAGGCCTACTGCAGGTCCTACTTAGGTTTACCTACAAAGACAAGAGTGAACATTTAATGAGCTCACTGCGCTATTTTGGTGGTGTTCAGTTCTGATATGTCTCCACTGTGTTGGACGGTTTGATATCAGAGTCGGGTAACATTAGCGGCTCTGTCCTGCTCTTTATTGGATTTTGGGAAGTTTAAACTCATGCGGCCCCAGAAAAACTCACCAGTTATGCATTCCTTGTCTTCTACATGGTTTGTCAACACGATGGAAGCCATTATTACGATTCATATCAAACGTTGCGGTGCAGCTGGTGAAGTTGCCCTCGTCACCGACACGTGGCAAAAACGCATTCACACTTTCACGTTCTCACGTAAGCAGTAATACATGCACAGACACTTGCATGCACACACAAACACATACGCCCATACAGAGTGGCTTATTACGAACCCACATCCCATGTTGAGGGATTTATTCATCACATTCGGTGTCATCGCTGCTTATCCATGTTTCATTCATTTAGAGCTGCCAGTGTTGGTTTAACTGAGGCTCGGAACACATTTCTCGGCGCTATGGAGGAGAGCCGTTGCAATGTGTCTGGACGGCAAGAGGGGGAAAGTGAGAGGCAAATGGAGAGACACAACAGTGGCAGTTGATGGAGACCATGAGTCTGGAGCATTCACAAATGCCGCATCATGCCACGGTCATTGTATTCTCCATGAGTAAGAGTCTATTCATGAAGTGGCTTCTAAAAGCTATCCGGTGTTTCTGTTGTTGATGATATACGTCAAGTTCAGGTTGTCATAAAACACTTTGTCGGAGCAATTTTTAAGCATAAAAAAATGTCTTCCTGCAAATGTAAAATGGAGTCAAGACGATGTGAATGTAGTGTACAGAGTGAAGGCAGACTGACAGGCACTTCTTCTGCATCCACATCCTGTGCTCTTTGTTTACTCCGGAGGCTCTCTTTTGCATTGGCTACAATACCTTGATGTCACCCATCGATTGTCAGCAGTTAGAGAGACGCGCGCAATGCCCTGATTAGCATACAATTAGGATTGACCCGCTGCCCCTGGGACCGGACGGAGCGAGGGATGGATGGAGGGCTTTAGAGGGAGGGAGGGAGCAGCAGCCTGACACAGTGGCTTCTGTTTCTGCTGACACGTGCAGGACACTGGTCGGGTCTCAGAGGGCACCGTGGGCCAAGGTGTGCCAAACCCGTATTGACGTCTGGGAGAGGTGTCTCGGCCGCACTGACGGACGCCGCGGTGAGGGCTTGATGACCGTCCCAGCCAGGGAAACGCTGTATACATGTGTGTGTGTCAGTGTGAGGTAGAGTGGTGCATGTTAAGAGAGTTAAAAACAACACTTTGTCCAGTAAATATAGATACCTGCGTGAAACCACATTTTCCATTATTTGCTGAAATATATTCAGTTTACAGTGATGTAAATCAGGGGCTGTTAACAGCAAATGTTTGCCTTTTTTGCTATAAAAATGGCATTTAACCAGTCATGAACATTGACTTGTAGAGTAACTCTGTCATTGTTTCAGCATTAGGTGATTAAAATGTTTAGTTTTGTCCAGACTGACATATCTGGGCAATTATTGGATGGATTGCCATGAAATTAGGTTCAAACATTCAGACAGTGTATCATCATGACTTTGGTGATCGTCTCGCGTTTCCTCTCGCGCCACCATGGAGTTGACATTTGTGGCTTTGATTGAAATGTCTCAAGAATATCATTAGGTCTGATACTTTGGTTTATGACCAAATATCTGCAAATAAATGGCATTCTCATCAGTCTCAGCTTAGACTCGCAAATCAGTCTCTCAACACTTTGCTCCACTAGAGACGAGCTCCCTGGTTTTATTGCTAGTACTGCATGGATACAATTATAAAGTTAAAAAAAAAAACCCTGCATAGCAGAACCAATCCATTGGTTAGCGCCGCAACGCTTCATATTCATTGGCGCCACTATTCCTGCTTCCACACATATCCGGTACCTTGGTATCATTTTTGATCAAACCCTCTCCTCTGAACGCCACGTAAATCGCTTTCATTCATCTCAAAAAACATCGCCCGTCTACGCCGTTCCATCTCCTCCTCGCCCGCTGTAACACTCATCCACGCCTTCGTCCCCTCTCGACTGGACTCCTGCAACAGCATCCGGTACGGCTCATCCACCAAAATCACCATCAAACTACGATACATCCAGAACTCAGCTGCCCGTCTGCTGTCCCACTCCCGCACCAGAGATCACATCACCCTAGTCCCTAGTAACCTCCAGTGGCTCCCCATACAGCAAAGAATCCAGTTCAAGATTCTCCTCATTAGATACAACGCCCTTCACAACCTATCCCCTTCTGACTTCCTGCACCGGACCTGGGGGCGACGGGGCCTTCTCCGTTGCTCACATCCTCTTAAATATATACTTGAAATTGAGCTCTTGACCGAGGTTCTAAGCAGGGATATGTTTTAGTGTCAAAGCTAAAATAATTCTGGAAACTTCATCTCAGAAGACACAGAAATATTGTCAGAGTAAATTGTTTGAATTGAGATGGTTGCAGGTGACTCACTGCAGTGAATACATGCATCCATGAATTCATAGAAGCAGAGCTGAAATATAAAAACGTTCCACTCGGATGAAGCATTGCTTTGGGAAGCTGTTGTAATTCTCTCTGACCTCGTGATGACCTCACATGCTTGTACTGTAATGGAGATTCATACGTTTGAGGGTTTGACCTTTCTATTATCTCCTCTTGGTGTGATCGGTTGTAATCTCACTCTTCCCACTCTCTCCTCCTGACACGCCTATAGTGGCTACCTCTGCAGCTGCAGCAGTGAAGCCTTAATCAGAAGTGTGTATCAATAATATCGAGTCCAGAAATCCCCTTGTGTCCCGTGGCGTTTGTTCTGATGCATTGATGTACTATTGACGGAAACAGGACGGCCAACGGTGACAAATTAAAATGTCAGCCGTGGCAAAGGTGAGCCTCGCCTCGCCGCGTCCTTAAGCTGGGGTGACGGGCCATCAGCTGAACGATTCCTGATCAAATGCTGACGCCTCACTCACGCACGAGCAAGGACATCGGTGAGTTGCATATTGAAAGGAAGTGATTCAGGTGAGAGGACAAGTAAGGGGATAGGCTGTGACATAACGGTTTAATAATTGTATTCTGGTTAGTGATTTTAGTCGTAATGGAGCTTAAACTGTCCGAGTATCTTATTTTTTAAAAGCAGCTCCCTATTCACTTATTACAGATCGGTTATTTAGCCACTTCTTTACATCCCACTAAAATATGATTATAGAGTACAGATGAACGCTGCAATTACACAAATGAGAGCGTTTTTTCCAAGAATTAAATGACACAAATCATGATGCTGGTTGTGTCATTTAGCATGAGTAGGCCTGGTGCACGTTGATTTCATGCAGCGTGTTCGGAGGAGTGAAATGAAACGAAGGCACAGTGACGGAGGACACGAGTGCCAGGCATGCTGTCAACATTTAAATATCATGAGGCCTCGTTCGTGCACTCCCACCCGTCAACCAACACACACGACGCACAGATGGAGTATATGATGACTGCAAAATCACTGATCAAGCTTTGCAAGAACTCCAGCCTCCTCGTTGCTTCTGACTGTTTTGACAGTTCATCTGGATGCAATTGCGGCTACTTACGAATGCACTCCTCCTTACAGTGATCCGTCAATGTCATTGTCCTGATGTTCCAGCTGTTCTGTGATTGTAACGGAGCCGCATTGTTAATGAGCGTAACTCTTGACAGCCAACTGTCCAACCGGCCCGGGGACGACGACGGTAGCCTCAGGAGAACCCTCGTCAGCTGACCGAGGTCAAGGACTGCCACTGATTGACAGCTCCGTTTAAGTTAGATCTACATTAAGTCGCTGCGTTTACACGACATGCATCCTAACTTCTGGGGACTAACGAGTGGCTCAACTGTAAGGGTGTCCGGTTTCCCAAGCCAGAGGACCGCTCTGGTGTCCTGCTGTTGTAAGTAATGGATGGAGGGAGTGGTGCTGTCGGTATCAGGTTTGTTTTATTCATGTTCTCTGTTGCAATATTAAGCCCGCTATCGAGCCATCCTTGACTGACCTGTACTGACGGGAGCCTCTGCAGTATGAACGAGACCAACTCTTCGCCTCGCTCCTGTGTAGCCCAGATTCAGCCTCATCAACATGAGCCGTGGTCTAATTTATGCACCAGCATGCGATTTTACAGAACAACTATTAGCATAGCATCTGTCGACACACAGTCCGATACATCTCGGGGTGAAATGGTTTTGTACGAGGATACATCTGCATCATCCTGCCCGTTACTTAGAACAGAGATGAAACATTGTTTTGCAAATGGCATTGTGATTTGATGCTCATGCATTTAAAAATAGAAGTATGGGCAATAAAAGGCGACCAGGTCAGCTACTCCTGTCGCCTCACTGCTGCTCCAAACCCCTCACTCGTTTCCTGATAAACAAACCACAATGTTTTCTGTTTTCTACTAAAACTCACCCGTCATTGAAAGTTTGGCATCATCCACAGGAATCAATAACGTATATATATATATATCTCACCACCTTATGCTCGTTAAATCTAGGGCTGCCCTTGACCGAATATATTCTTGGTTGACTGTCACTCATACTGTTTTGTCAACTAATTGGTTTGTTGATTTAATCGACAGATCTGTGGAACTTTTCTGCACAAAGAATCACACAAAGCACCAGTTTATATACAGAGATGTGCTCAAAGGTTTCTTGAAAATAAGTAATTCAGTTTGAAAAAGCACAAAAAAATACCAATCGACGAAAGAAACAAAGACCAAAATGACTAATTAGTTGACTATTCGATGAAGAGGGGACAGACCAAGTAAAATCCACACACGTTTGTGCAACATTGAAATATTTTTGGTGTGCGTCAGACGATAAACATTGAAGCAACAGTTAATTTTATGTTCACAGCCATCCTAAATAAGTTTGAGGTTGAGCTCAACTTTGACAATGTAATTATTAAAGTAATGGAGCAATAATTCTGTTCTCGCATTGTTAGTCCTTATTCCAGAGCTAAACAGTTCCCTAACAATGTCAAGTCCTCCAATGAGAACAAGGGGCAACTGTTCTTGGATGTGTATTGAAAATTCACTTCTGTAAAACTGCAACAAAAGCACAAATCAGAAGCAAACCGAGTTCAGCTGTTTGTCCCTGTGCAGTCTTTGTGCTAAGCTAAGCTTCATATTTACCGTATAGACATAACAGAGGTATCAATCTTCTCATCTGTCTCTCAAGAAAAAAAGCAAACAAGCACATTTCCTTCAAGTGTTGCTTTAAAGCTTAACAAAGGGCATCCGATTTCTCTAAACAGCTTGTGCCACACAACCCGAGACCCAACAGCACTAAGCAGGCCCAATCTGAAAACGCTGTTTACGTGCAGAAACATTAGGTTACATTAGGTTTCGCGTCCTTTTTTTCTAAAAAATCTCCATCCATCCGCAAATAAAGAAATAAGGGAAAAAATACCATCGAACAAGAAGCGAGTGCATGTCGTCGTTTTCCAAATGACTTTTTCTCGTCCAGATTAATATGTGTGGGCGGGTTCTTGCATTTGTACACACCGCAGAACGTTTGAAACATTTGTTGGGGTGTGAAAACTGTCAGTTTACGACACGTTCAGCGAAGGTGTCTTTCAGACATATTTGCATGACTCTTTCCTTTATATTTGTACAGCCATGAAACCGTTTTTTTTCCCTAATTATGGTGCAATGCATCAAAATATAGGACTCTGTGCTATGAAGTAAGCTCTCCTCGTCGCCAACAGATTCTGTATCGGCCAGAGTTTTGTGTGCAGAGACAGTCAACAGATCGCTGGCTCAGTTTTGACAGAAGTCACAGCTGAGATAGGGACACTTCTATTCCTGTCTTTGTTCTTCGCTCAGTTTCTGTCTTTCTCCCGTCAGTGTGACAAATGGACACCACACAAGTCCATGAGTAATTTTTCAATGATTAATTTACTCTGCATAGTTTCTGCAGTAATACTTTGTGTGGCAGCAAGTCATTTTAGCATTTCATAGTGTTGACCAGTGTGTTCTTCATCTTATTTTCGGCAGCTTGTACACACACGCGCACACACACACTCACTCTCTCTCTCTGACAGACACAGCGCTGTAATGTCTCTCTGGGAAGCTTTTCAATCTCATTGTGATTTGATGTTTGTTGTTGTTTTTACACGGAGGAGAAATGAAAGCGATTTAACTGAGCTCCAATAAACAACCTGTCAAAACTAGAAAAATGTATGAGTAGTTTTTGATTTTGGGCTGTCATGATGTCAGATTTTCACTGAATGATTATCATGGCCAAAATAATGAATAATAACGATGTTATTGCGATATCTGTAGAAATGTTGAAAAATGATACGAAGAAAAGACGATGCCATCAGTGGAATTCATCTTTGACATTGTGTAATTGTGTGTTTTCTCTATTATTTGGCAAATTAATTACACTCAAAATACAAGTTTCGGAAGGGGAAAGAGTCTGTAATCATAAAGCGTACAAAAAGAACAATAAAGCGAATGGATAGTGAAACCATGATGGAGTGAAACATCTGCCATCATGGGAAACAAAATCTCAGAGATTACGTGTATAATTAACATGATAGCAATATTTCATTTTTTCAAATCCCGGATAACCGCTGCATCGCGACACCCCCTGGTTCCAGAGTTTAGCTCTTTAAAGATGCTTTGAATGTCTGAAACTGCAGATAGTATGACAACTTACCACTAAGTGCTGCAGTAGTAGCTCGCTGTTAAATTATCTGTGACTGTGTGTGTGTTTATGTTTTGGAGTCACTTTGGAGAGTCATTTCTTCAAGTCAAAATTTCTTCTTTTTTTTAAAGAAAGCTGCATACTAAAATCTGCATTGACTGATGTTTTAGCAACTTGGGGTCAGGGGAACGATCTGTAAACTCAACATTGACATGTTATTTTCATTTACACATGCAGCAGTCAGGGAGCAACGTAACTATTCATTTGGAGCCACTTGATGACTGTAAGTCCAACATTTTCTCTCCTTTTTGCTCCGTCCTGTCACCTGCCTCATGGGGCTGATATTTATTGGATCATTTTGCAGTTTAAATTGAGTCAATTTAAATTGCTACAGTTGTGGCTTTTGCTCATTTTGCTGCTTTTACTACACAATAAAATACAAAATGATCTACAAAAATTCACAATAAAGCAGGAGAACAGCTGTTACGGTAAAAGCAGTGGCCGCTCAAGAAAGACCACCACTTGCCTCTACCACCACATTCTTATGACGCCCTTGAATTCATCAATGGACATGAATGTTTCTAATTTGAATGTCCATCTTTGTGCTGCACTTTATTGGCTTACGAGGTTTATGGGTTTGGTAGCATCTAGTTCCCTTCAACATGTCAAAAACGTTGTCAGGAACAAAGAAAGGCACAACATTAACTGACATGGCTTAAAATAACTTTACAATATACATTATCCAAGAGAGGTTCTGTGTTATGTTGAGGTTGTTGTTAAATGTTTTATCTGCACACTGCAACACTTCAGATCGTATACGCTGTATGTCTCCTCTCGGTTGTTCTTGGAGATAGGAAGATTAGCATTAAATGATGGAGAACTAAATGGTGAGCCACATAGAATCCCACTTGAAATAGTTTGTGGTGCTGAGTCAAAGACCATCTCCTTCATGTCACAACAAGGTCTACTCTCAGCCTTGTTACAGCAAGTTGTTCCTTCCTTTATTTCCCTTCATCTCCATCATTTCTCATCTATTACCGTCTTTCTCTCTCACTTTCCTCTCTGCCTCATCTTCATTATCCCCCTCCCTCCTCTCCTCTCCGCCTCTCTCTCTCTCTCTCTCTCTCTCTCATCTGCATCTTTTCCTCTCTGCCTACGTTCCCTTGCCACCTTCCCGGTGGTGTAGCCGCGGCCCAGTGGTCGTGGGGTTTCCAGATGGTCTGGCTGGCAGAAGGTTCACAACTGACCCCTCGGCAGCTGAACCTGTCCTACCTCAAACCCCAGGGGCTCCATGAGGGAGCATGTATCTCAAGCAAGATGAGAGGCAGAGGACAGGAGAGGGACCGGGGGCTGAGGGAGGATTGCGTAACAGCCGAACCTGTCATTTACCGCATCTCACACTCAAACAATCTGAGGCTGTTTCTTTGAAAGTGCCTGCACTTCGGAGTTGTTTGAACACACACTTTGCTATCACTCAAGGGCTGCGTAACGGGCAGTAGAAAAAAGAAACTTGAACAGTAGAGGGAGGGAGTTGGGAGAAGAAAAGGCAGACTGATCATATTACAGATATAAATGTAAGACAATGAGGGAGGGAGAATGAAAAGGAAGACTCAGCGAGGCATGGATGACAGCTTGTGATGCCACATTATTCATTGTGGAAGAAGACAGAGGTGTCTACACTGTCTCTTTAGCGCTGTCTCCTCTAATAGCTGAGTGTGTGTGTGTGTGTGTGTGCCTAGCCTATGGAGCGTCCCGCCAATGCCTGCGTTTAGACAGCGGCTGCAGCAGTGTTGATGGAAACACACGGGGGAGGGAGGAGGGGAGTGTGTGTGTGTGTGTGGGAGGGAGGGAGGGAGGAGGGGAGTGTGTGTGTGTGTGTGTGTGTGTGTGGGAGGGAGGAGGGGAGTGTGTGTGTGTGTGTGTGTGGGAGGGAGGAGGGGAGTGTGTGTGTGTGTGTGGGAGGGAGGAGGGGAGTGTGTGTGTGTGTGTGGGAGGGAGGAGGGGAGTGTGTGTGTGTGTGTGGGGGAGGGAGGAGGGGAGTGTGTGTGTGTGTGTGGGAGGGAGGGAGGAGGGGAGTGTGTGTGTGTGTGTGGGAGGGAGGAGGGGAGTGTGTGTGTGTGTGTGTGGGGGAGGGAGGAGGGGAGTGTGTGTGTGTGTGGGGGGGAGGGAGGAGGGGAGCAGGGCAGTGCTAATTGGGACAGAAGATCGGGGTCAGGGAGAGAGGAAAGGAGAGGAGTGACAGGGAGTCCTCAAGCCCTCAGGTGGCTCACTCTGCTTAATGATGCGTCTCTCTCGTAATTAGCAGACGGTAATGAACGCTCGGATCACCTGGGCCTCTGTGGGTCACATCCTCTCTCTCTCTCTCGCCGCCACTCCACATCCACGCCTCGCTACAAACAAGCGGCCTATCACATCCCCGTGGTCCTGCTCCGCAGACCTCCCAGCAGCCCCTGTGGCTCAGACTCGGAGCAAATAAAGCGCTCCTCCCATATGGGACGCTTATTTTATAGATGTATCTATGGCTCTGTTTAAACCAGCTTGTGTTTATTTTCTCGCGTATGTGTTTGTCTGTTTGCTTCAGCACCGCTCTGCCGCACACATGTGTGCGCGCGGAACGAGTATGGGAGGCAGCCAGTGTTTTGTACACATGGTCTGTCAAGCTGCGTTATAGTGGGCCTCACCTCCAGGCTGGTTTAAATATTAAGACTGAGTGGTGGCTCAACATGCATATTTTAATGCAGCCATTGTGTGGATGCATGAAGTGGCACATGTATGGTTGTCCGGCGCAGCGAAAACTCCACGCTCCGACTTAATTATCGCTTAATTGTGGTCGAAGCAGTCAGATTACACGCACCTGCCTGACCTGAATGAGCCGAACACCGCGCATGACAGAATAGGCCCTCGCGCGCTTAAACACACATTTGGTTGCACACAAACACACGGAAAGAAAAATACACACAGATGGTGGCGCAAGACACAATATGCCTTTGCTGGCTTGCTTCACGCCCGTTAATAAAACATGGAGTTCGTGAGACATTCATTGCAGACAAACCCGTCTCCAAACGGCTTTGTGCTCCATAATAACGCCATGAATTTATCAACATCTCTTCTTCACTTGGGTGCCATGGGATTGGGTCATGTTGGGTTTTGCCCCCCGAGGGTGGCGAGGGCTCGTGGGATGTTGACTTTTATATTAATTGCATTTTAAAGTGACCTTGCAGTGATATTGATCTGCATTTGATGCAACACACACTTGCACACAGGGAGACACACGCACGCACGCACGCACGCACACGCGCGCGCGCGCATCCATCCTGCCTTGTGCATCCTTCACGAGCTCAAGGTTAGCGTAGTAGCAAAGTAAGCAGCGTGTTAGAGTGCTTCGTGGTGGA
Source organism: Melanostigma gelatinosum (assembly GCF_949748355.1). Lineage (NCBI taxonomy): Eukaryota > Metazoa > Chordata > Actinopteri > Perciformes > Zoarcidae > Melanostigma > Melanostigma gelatinosum. The sequence goes on from NC_136651.1 coordinate 5,103,876, forward strand.
GAATATTTGTCAGAGTTCTCTGACGGCTGAAGTTTGAGAGTTGTGCTGAGCCGTGCAATAATGGCGCGAGGGGCCGGTGAGGGGAGACAAGAGGAGGAGAAGGTGGAGGAAGGGGGGAGGGAAAGAAGGGGAGTGTGAGCGAGAGAAGGGAGGGAGGAGGGACGGGTGGAGCAGCACGTCCAAAGTGCTTGGTGAAGGGATGGCGTGGCGGAGGGTAAAGAGGGAAAAGAGAAAGCTGTGAGTGCTAATATGTCACTGGATTTAAAAGGAAGTGAAGAGGAAGCGAGCGCCGCGAACAGCCAGGTGTGAGGGAGAGGAAGACTTCTCTGACCTATTTTAAAGAGCTTGGATGCCGCGTGGCCCCCACTAGCAGCTCCCTCTTCTGGCGCAAAATGAGTAATGCACGAGACCGGCTCCGTTAAGTGTTTTCATTCCTCATTAGTTGCAATGAAAGTCCGCTTTCCGCAAATTGCTTGCGTCTGAACATGCTCATGTATCACTTTGCCTGCTAACAACAGCTGTCAGAGTGAATTCTGGTCCTCAGCCCCAAAACAGACGAGCTGCTGATGACCGTGATTGCAGGAAAACGGTTCAGAGATGCACCGAACGTCTCTTATCCGTGGAAAAGATCTCACTCTCCCCTACCTAAGTAGCGATTATTTCACCGTCGACGCCTTGATTCTGCAGAACTGCATGTGCAAATATGGGGCTGGCGTGTTTCATGCGGCTGTGTCACACCCACGAGTGTGAGAAGGGTTGAGCAACTGTGTGTGTGTGTGTGTGTGTGTGTGCGTGTCCGTGTGTGGGCGTGTGCTCGCGTGCCTGTATGGGAGTGTGAGCGTGTGGAGGAAGAAACAGTGGAAACTGCAGTATCTCAAATTATGTTCCTATTTCTTTATGTCTCCTTCCAAATGAACTTACTTCATATTTGTCTCTCTGTGGAACTCTGTCCAGTCATCTCTGTTTGTCTCCCCTTTAATCAGAAAATAAGTCAGACCGCATGTGAACAATGTGCGGAAACACACTCAACAAGCGACTTTTTTTATACTTGGGGAGAGAGTTTGACTCAATGTGTGTTATGTGCTGGTCAGGCCAGACATGGGAGTAGGGTTAAACACAGTGAATCACAGATCTAAGCTTTCTGATTGGTGGCATTTCCAGAGACAGAAGGATGTTAAGGAGCCTCCTATAATTCCTGGCGTTGGTCACGCACATTGACGCTGATTGCCCGCTTAACTGGTACATGCAGGGGTTAATGGCAATTGATTGATTGCTGTTAATCGCCGCGTTTTTTTGATTATCTGATAGGGTGTCATCGATTGATCAGTGCATCGCCGCCACTTCTTCCACTGTGTCTGCGAGCTCGCTGTCATTTAGCACTGCGCTGGTGCAATATTGTCATTATGACACCCCAGGCGTTGGTGTTGCTCAATGACTCCCTGGTGGCAAATGTCTGCTGCGTTACGGTGGCACCGGTCGGTCAGCCAAACGTTGGATTCACATGCGCGCAGAGAGGAAATCTAAACTGGAGAGAATATGTATGAGCTGTAGAGTTTGTGTTCATCTGTGAAATACCTGGTGGCAATCACACACTCAACATGCAATGTAGAAGATTTTATGGTTTGAACACACATCACTCAGGCGAGTACATTTAACAAGGCCACTCACACAACGCACTGCAACAGAACACACACAGCACACTCGCCTCTCTCTCGCTAACTGAACACACGTGCACTCGCTCGAACCCGACACACAGAACTTGGCTCGGCATCTTCTTGTTGCCGTCCTGGTACCCAAGAAGAGGAGAGACAATGTCCTGCTTTAATCCAGACCAAAATCCACAAAAAGCACTGGTTGAAATGTGTCCAATGGGGATTTTTGCTGTTGGGCTTTCAGGGCTCTGAAGTGGGAATATCGGGGTCTTGGACCCCCGAGACCCCCCATATTTCGCACACTGCCTTCAGGCTCTCCTTAGCCAGCTTGCTTATGTTACGTGGTTTGTTTCTTCACTTCCTCACCTGAATCTGGTCTGTGGTCAAGTAGGGTGAGGGGGGTGGTGCCACTTAAAAATAAAAGTTTACTCTCACCGCTCTCTCTCTCTCTCTCTCTCTCTCTCTCTCTCTCTCTCTCTCTCTGTCTCTCTGTGTCTCCATCGCATTCATTTCTGTGCCTTGGTGTGGCCGGCTCGAGCCTCCATTAAAAACCTTGTCTAAAGTAATGAGTTTAAAGTCAGGGTACCCGTCTCTGCTTTGGGAATAGAAACAGAGTGTGTGTGCGTGTGTGTTTGTGTGTGTGTGTGCGTCTGTGTGTAGGTGTGTGTGTGTGTTCTTCTACCTTGTGTGAGCGTGTTACTGCACACCCAGGATTTTGAGAATAATTGCATGTGCTCGTGTGTGTACACGCTAAGGCTTTGAGGTACGCTTTGACAGCTGCAAATTTAATAAGCAAACGTTAAAGGTAGGAGGGAGGGGGGGGGAGGGGAGGGGGGGGGTTGATATGCAAAGGGCTCCGCTTATGAAATATGAATGACTGTTTCTGCATCATCTTCAGCGGGCTTGATATCGTCTCTGGTTGGCAATTCCCCTGCTCCGCTGTGAACAGGAGGCACAGTCCAGCGGTCTTGTGAGAGGGGATGCTTGTGCTGTGTATGGATATCGTTCTTCAACTTGTCAAACTGAGCTGCTCAGAGTTTTAATAGGCTGTGTCATGTCTCAACCTACAGCGATATTTCTCTTTGGTGGAAGACTTTTTACATTTTAGCATGCATACCCCTGAATGGCTGCATGAGCAGTCAGTCACCAATACTAAGTGACTCCGCTCTTTAAATTGGTATCACACACTTTGTCTCAGTTCGGTAGCCAACAAACTACGGCAAAGTGAGTCAGAAGCTGTGGGTGTAACTTGCACTGCACCACAAGTTTCTGGTTGATTATTAATCAGTCAAATATGGAGACGTATGGAGAGAATGACTTCTGCTAAATCTACAGCTTGATACATCTTTGCATCCATTACTGTAGGAACTGGCACATATTTCAATAAGTATGGTAAAAATCAAAAACAGCCGAGGTCGAGATAGTCTGACCTATAAAGCAGTATTCTTCAGGCTAAGTGCTCGTGAGTGATTGTCCCCCTCTACTGTGAGACGTGAGAATCGGGGACTGCATCCGAAAGATGTTGTCATTTTTTTTAACCGACAATTAACCCCACATGACGCAGCAGTTGGCCAGGTGTGAGGATCTCAAGCTCTCTTTGTTTTCCTTCGTCACACAAATACTTCAGTCGTATTTCACATGCACTATCAAGTGCAAGACCATACATTCATTTGGAGTGATCTGTAACAAAACCCAACTTTAAATTGTACCGTGTATGTTGTCAATGCTCCGTTTTTCCAATCCTCACGAGACCAACTCTGTAATCACACACCCATGTTGATGACATTAGCATGTCATTAGCATGGGGGTCTTGTGTTTACTCAGACTCTACAAAACCAGAGCCGCAGAAGACATTCAGCCTTTCACAGAAGACATTGCTCCACATGACAAACAAGCATTAATGTGTCAATTTAAGTCTTATTCCTGGTCCAGCTGGAAACATCTGCTAATGAAAAAGTTTGAAACCAATGTTTAGCATTAGCCTTTTCCAAAATAGTTGTGTGAATCCTCATTTAGATGCAGAATACATTCCTATAATCTGCTCATTTTAGGATATGATAATCGGGCTTGTAGTGTTTCTTCCTGACTGTGTTTCTAAATGGATCCTGATCCAAAAATAGATACGGTTTTTGATTGCAATGCTACAAGATGATGCCTCTGTTTCCCACACTGAACTGTAATATCTTATCACCTCTTTTTCGCTCTCTCTAAACCCCACCACTGCTCTTCGGTGTTCAGTTTCTTCTAGTTTCGTCAGACAACAAGCTTTAGTTGTTCTGTGCATACTGTAGACAACAACAACAACAACGGTCCTGCATAATGTCTCACTGTCCTGCTAACAGCTTGGTTCTTTTCACTTAAATCTTTTTCTGACTGAATATTTATTAAAAAGTTCAGAAATACACCAAAGGAGGCCTCTCTTTTTCCAGTGGAGCTGGCAAACTACAGAGAAACATTAATACAAGACAACAAGTGTCGGAAATATTTTCAGGAGGCTCATGCAGTTCACAAACCACAAAAGTAAAAACAGGTGTTTCACAGCTACAAATACGAATTATAATTTAGGATCCAGTCTAAAGACTACAGTACGTTTTAGAGCAAAGTTACCACGCCGAGTGTGTCTTTCAGCACTTTCTCCACTTAAGTGAAATAAAGGCAAACAAGGTCATCAGACAATTGGCTCTCATTGTTTTCCTCCTCTATTCCGCATTTCTAATGTATATTAACAATTCCACCCCCTCGATCTTAACATGAGGTTCCTTTAGTCCCAACAGAGGGGCCGCCCCCCTCCCTCCACGGTCTGCAACACGAAAAGGATGATGAAATGCGAAAGAAAGCCGTAAAAAAAAAAAAAAAAGAGTTCAGCTTCTGCGCTGCAGTGTGCAATAGAGATGAGCATTCCTTCATCTGTTCCCCCAGATGCCGCGGTTCTCCATCGTGTTCAGTTTAACCCCTCCATCCCTCTTCTTCAACCCTAATTACACACGGTGCACACGCATCTTTCAGTGGCAGAGAACTGGCTGCATGCTCAGACTGGGCTCAATAGGATGAAACTGATGGTTTTACAGGCGACACACAGCGGCTCTCATTAGCAGTCTCACACCGATAATGTGGAGATGGAAAGATGCTTTACCCCTGTGTGTGCCGTGCTGTTTTCTGTGAGCTTACAATATGCATTACTGCACAGCTGAAGCCTTCTGAGACACACACAGCAGATCTTATGGCATTGTTTTAACTTGCTTTGTGGAGGGGAGAGAGCATTTACAGCCCAGCCAGGGGAGAAGACCTTTCTTTCCTTTAGAACGGTGTACGACGAGTGAGTGGCTGAATTCATAGATGTTGTGTAAGTCTGTGTGACTGATTATATTATTGCTATTAACTAATCTACATATATCTTTTTTTATTTGAGATTTACATATCTCGTCTGTGAGTCCTGGGTGAAGAAACGTTGCAGGGCTGCAAAGATCATTTTCTCGCTGAAAGAATCAATTGTATGGTGTATGAAATGTGACCAAAATTACAATTTCAAAGTCCAGTGTTTTCTTGACCCACGCATCCACACCGACCTCTTCCCTCTGCAGACTTTGTTGCTCTATAATTACGTCGCCCAACTTCCTCCTCTGCTCCCGGTTGACTACAGTCATAATTCCTACAGCAGAGGCATTTGTCCTGTCGGGTATTTGTTGAAACAAGGATGACGGTCTAACACGACCCGTAAAATGGCCGCAAAAGGCCGACCGCCCACCAACTTGAGACGGTTTAAACAGCTTAACACCTTAACACCATGTGCTGTGACTGAGAGTCCCAGAAAACTAGTTAGCAAGTTTGTAGAGAGGACGAAACAGGTCGCTGAAAAGTGACGGATAAATTGATGACACGTCCAGCTACTGCCACTCCAAGCCTTCTTGCATGAGAGAAACAATATTGTAACCATATCCACTTAATGTGTTTATGAGTGTTGAATAACTTCCTGTTTATTATCCATCCAGAAGAACACATTGAAAGATGTTGGTCGGTGCTGATGTAGGGATACTTGAGCTCATCTGATGGGGCAGATAAAAGAAGGTTGTGAAACACTGAACATGGTCTGCCCTCTTCAACATATTTCTTTCCTCACTTTCTTCTCCTTGGAGAATTAGTGGAGAAGTGCTAAAAGCCACAGTGGTGTTGAGGGCTTGCACTCCCAATGTGGTAGAGAGTAGAGTCGACTTCCATCATGACCAGCTGGTGCAGGCGTTTGTGCGTTTTTTAAGTTTTAAGATGTGGTTATGATTCTTTGCATTGAATATTTGTGTTTGAATGTGTTAATTAATGTGCGTGTGTGACATGCATGTATTGAATATGTGTACAGTGGTGTATTTCTTCACCTTTCTTTTTAACCAAACTAATCAATGCCAGAACTGACAAAAGAAATCTAAATATAGAAATCTCATAACCTCAAACAGGGTTTAAGTGAGTGGCGCTCTAATCACTGATATATATACAGTGCATTTTATCATTCGCGTCCCTTGTCAAAGCCTGGGTGGACGTGGGTGGAAGGCGCTTGATCTTCAAATGTTCACATCAAACAAGTCAGATTCCAGCCCCCACCTCAAAAACCTATACTCACATTTACACTTGGGCTTATTGGATGTGAATATGCGCCTGTGTGTACTTTCCTTTCAGTTCAGGCCAGTGACTTTGAGTCCTTTTGAACAAGCGGTAACATAAGGCAACTACGACAGGCAGGACAACCCTTGATCACTGTTAATTATCTAAGTGAGGCTCCCAAACCAACAGAGCGATGCAGCTACAGCACTCCACATCAGGGCGGGTCTGTGCATACGTGCTTTCAAACCGATGTGACACCCTTTGAGTGGGCGCACTCTTTGCCTTGTTTGTGTGTTGCCATCGTCATCGCCCTTCAAGTGCATGTCACGCTTGCAGGAAGGCCTCGTTTCCTTGAACATCATTCAAAAGCAGAGCAGGGTTTGACAGAAAGAAATTTGACATTTTAACGAAAAAGAAAGAGTGTCCTCAGTCCGGTGTACATTTACATAATGAGTCAATGTTGTGTGTTAGTGAGTCGTGACAGTCTCGTCAGTGTATAGTGCCCACTGGAAAATCCAGAGATTAGAACATAGATGGTCAAAGTGTCCTTGGAAGTATCGACTGGATTACAACGTATCGCTGGTAGACAGCCGATCTAATCCTGCTGTTTCTCACTGGAGGGAGTCTGCCACTAACACAAGAAGCAATAATGGCCTGTTTAGCACATGACACCAGCAACCTGTGGGCGGTTTCATTTGTACGATAAATATATCACGCTGGCTTTGAGAAATGCTTTTGTGGATGTCTTCTTTCAGTCGCCTTCATTTGAGGCAAAAACAGCTGTTGTCCGTAATTCTTTGCCTTATGCCGAAGAGCTGCTTTCTAACCACACGTTCACAGAGCGTACTGCTGCGTTGTGGAAGGAATTGTTCAAACACTTGCTTGTGTATGGAACTAGTATTGTGAGTATAGAACTTCCGGAGCATATTTGTCACTGTGCATGGAATTATGCATCGTACAGATGCGTATAATTGCAGAGACAGAAGTTGCCCTTTAAATAGCAGCAAGAAAGAAACAACAGAAACATACTTCAAAGTTGACATCGGAAGGTAAAGTATTGTATAAAGTGATCAGTGTGTTTTTATTAAACCTCATACCAATGTTCCCGGGCTCCTCTGGGCCTGTTTCAGAGAATAGACAGTTGATTTTACCGGCTATATGCTGAACAAAATTCTCCCTTCAGTTGTTCAGCTCATACATAATGCTTTTTTCTTCCTCTCGTTTGTTGCAAGTAAAAATCTTGCTTTTTCTCTGTCAGCCCTAAACCAAACAACAGCCATTTAACAAGTGGGCGTTTGTTGTCAGTTTTCCTAAGCAGATACGTCCTCGCATTAGCTGTCAGACTGTCTGATATAGAGAGAGAGAAATAACTTCCGAGTGCCTTTACCCCCAAGATGTACTGAGAACCAGAGTAAACAGAAATGCTCCGTGACAGCTTATATTTGCGCACAAGGATGGCGAAGACTTCGGGAACATTACATCATGCTCATGGACTTTCCATCTGTCATTCTTTGGGGAAAGAGGGAGCACGCTATGCTTCAGGCCCAGAGTTTGAATTACAGCAGTGCTGAAATCCTCATGCTGGCTGGTGGATCAAAACCAGATCCTTGTCTAAAGACTAAGGGGAGTGGTGTACCTCTTTTATTGTGATATGAAATACATAAATCCAAGCAAGAAAGTTTTAAGGACCCCCTCCCCTTTTTCCTTCAACATGCTCCTGTCCATCTCGAGCTGGTCTCGTGTATCACTGGATATAAGTGTTATAGTATGCGTGTGTAATCCCACCACTGTGCAGATTAATGTTTGCAAGCTACATTGTGTGTAGAAAGAAGGGAAAAGCGAGGGAGAGAGATGCAGGGGGAGCACAAAAAAACAACACGATCAAAGGAGGGCTTCAAAGACTATCAGCTGCGTCTCATGGGTAATTTGGGATCCTGCATTCTTTCGACTTCAAAGGGCCGCTGTGTGTTGGAATACTGCAAGTGGGAGAGTGAGAGGGGGGGGCGGAGAATCTGATTCCTCTAATAAATGCTGACACTCGGCCTGTTTGATATTAGATTCAGGGAACAGTTTGATTTGTTATCGCCTTTGAAACTCTCCGGACGTCCTTCAGAGAGGCAGGCCGACTATCACCACACCCCGAGTGCAGGAGAGGAGACCAGGGAGCGCCAGGCTGATGGGACAATTGTCCAGCTATAAAGACGAGCATTAAGGAGCTATTGATTAGGAGTCTCTCTGTCTGACTCTTTGTCTGTCTCTCTGTTGAGACCCATTCGGCACACACCGAATGTCTACACAACATCTCAAAACATTTACCAGCAGCCGATAAATTTCATTAGAGGCTGATGTTGAAGCGGAAGCAACGTGGTTCAATACAGTGTGACTCAGCAGTTCTAATTCACTTCTCTCATAGTTATGGCTTGAAAGACATATCTGTGAACTTATAGTTGAGATAAAACTTCAAAAACAGGTTGGTGGGAAAGAAATTGAGTTAAAATACGAAATATTCAGTGGACTCGGGAGGTTTTACTGACCACGTAGAGCTGTTAGTGAACAGCAGGGAGGAACATTTTGATACCCACCGCAGACTGCAGGTGAAGGGAGGAAGAGGAAACTCTCAGGGGTTGTCAGAATATCAGGATAGTTCACAGCTGCAGCTTTGCATATTGGCATACTGTTAGGAAGTTTTACTCTGAGCGGATCTATGCTTGCAGTTTGAAGGTACTTTGGTGCAGTGGAAACTTACAGTCCATCATTCAGTATTCCTGACAAGACATTGAGTTGGGGAGGATGGGGGAATTTGTTTTTGTTTTCTTCGAGTAAGGGTTAAGACACATGACGTGCCCCAAGTGACCCGACATGAGCCCTTACTGGTTTGATGGCTGACTTAAGGAAATGGGTGGCTGTCCTCACAGGAAAAGATCATGCAGATATTGGCTTTTATCCGTCAGGTACAAAGGTGGATGAGGTCAGTAGTGCAGTCAAATCTGGAGGTTGGGGTGGAAGGATGGGGCAGCAAATTGTGTGAATCGGTTTCCTTAAACCACGACGATCGCACCCAAGATACCTTAACCAAGTCTTTTCTTTCAACCCAGACCCTGATGTTTTCCTAGTCTTAGTCATGTTCGTGCCAAGACCGAACCAAACTATAATGACCCGGACTCGTTGGCCAAGATCTCTTCAATGCAACAAGCTACCAACATCTTATCCTTTCCAAACCGTACCGTTTGGCTTTTGATTTTAAGAACTGCACAGCAATCCTTTAACAGCTTCCGTTACATCTGCTTTCCTATTTGCTGACAATGTCAAACTACAGCATGCGCTCTCTGGGTTTCCTGCTTGTGTCTTTACCAAGGGTACACACAAAAGGGCCTTTATATGGGCAGCTCCATCTGCTTGGACTGAACTATAAAAAAAATATATTTCAAACACAAAGTCACAGACATGTGAAAAATGTAAAAGTATGGTGTTTTACTTCTTTTCCTCCTCTCTTTTTCCTCCTCTAAATGTTAGTTTAGGTACGCCGGTTTGTCTTGATCGCTCTTGAAAAAGAGATTTTGATCCCATCAGACTAAATGTGAAATAAAAAAATGTATGTTTGCCATTCTTTTTGATATTCTGTTTTACTTCAATCATTCAGATTTGTGTCAGTGTGTGTGTGTGTGTGTGTGTGTGTCTGAGTTTACTTAAAGTCTGTCAGAGGAATAAGAGTATTGTTCTGGAAGCCAGTCTTTCCCTCGTTGAGAGTCGGCAGGAGGAACTTTAAAAACCAAGCTATCCTGTGAACTGGCTGTTAGCGTTGAACTCAACTAAGGACATCAAGGAAACTCTGCAACTTAGATATCATAGCCTTGTAAATGAAAAGACAGGTCTGTTGATGCCTTCTGGATTGTAGTGATGACCAGCAAACCTAAAATCCCTCCCTCTAAAATTGTCCTGGTTTTCAACTGTGCAGCTTTAGAATGTAATAACATGACAAAAGAAAACTTCTTTACTTTCTTTGTTAACACTAAACTGGAACATCAGAATCTTGTATCTCGATTCAAGCGATGATTTTAAACAGCTTGCAAAACACATTTGGAATAAATCAACTGTGTATGTGAATTAATAGACGTGGTTACACAACACACATCCATACCTTTATTTCAGCCTGCACTTTTTCACATATCTTCAAACCACCCACTCCCCTCACACACACACACACACACACCATCAAAGTAGATGACACCTGCAGTGCCATCTACTTGGCTCATATCCGCAGCGTTCACTGACTCAGGGGAGGATTGCGGTATTTGATTATTCTGCAGGGTGATTGATGTATCGTACACCACCGTGGTTTGCGCGCATATGAAAGCATGCATCGCCATTGATCTGTTGATGCATGGGATCGTGTCATGAATACGTAAAACGACGGTGCACTGCCGTGCAGCCGAGCAATCGGCTCCGGATGAGATCTCCAAGTCGCAGGTGTTTTGGTTCCCGCTGTCCAGTCCGGACACTCGCGGATGTAAATGAGATGTAATGAGTACATCAGTACGAGCACTCCTGTATCTGAGCCAGCTGAGAAACACCCCAGCATGCCACCCCCAAATATTTTGCCCCTCCCCATCCTTTTCCGTCTCTCTATCCACTCATTAGTGCTGGGTTTGGAACAAACAGCCATCTGGAAATGGCTACCTGCCAGCTCAGGTGGACCTTTTCACAGAAAAGACTCTTCAACATCTGTCTATCCCAGGATCAAAGACATCTCTGTTTACCGCCTAAACTCCCCCTCTTCCTTCTCTCTCCTTCCCTACCTCTCACTTATTTCTACTGCCAAAACGTCCCATACATTAGACAGGAAGCATGCTAAATGCAGCACCCTCCTCCCCCGTCATGTCTCTCTCCGCCTCTTTGTCACTCCCCGGCTCTTCTCTTTGCCCTCGGGGGGTCATGCATTCTCCCAGACTGCTTTGTTTTTGTTTGGAGCTTTTTTAGATAATTGTTTCCCTGTATGTATAATGAGGGCGACATGAGTTCTGGAATTTATCCGTGCTTTGCATCTCAACAGTCACTTGACGAATATATTCAACTCCTTTGTTTAATTAGTGTCTTCTCCTCCTGGCCTTGAGTTGCAGGTGCAAACACGTAGAGGAGAAACAATCTCTTCTGGATGCTCATAGAAAGTTTTCACATCAGCAGCTAAAAGTAGTGCTGGCATTTTTTATGGGTGTTTGTACAAGGTACCACAATGTCCACTAAGATCAATAAACATGCTGAGCTATATGTGCAGACTGTAAAAAAAGAAAGAAAAAAAAGGGGTCCGGTAGATTTACAGCTTGTAATCAGATGCAGATGGGTCCCCAGTCCCTCTGTGAGGACAGCTCATGGAAAGTATTGATGTATTTTTTTTTTTTGTGTCATCCACTTTCAGAGAAATGATGCCGGCTGCTCTCGCCGTAGGTAGCCCCCTCCGTGGTTATGGGATGGTGTATTCAGCTGGCCTGGCCCTGTAGATACAGGGGATCGGGGGAAGTGTTATCCTTTAAGCCAGGTGCCGCTGTTCAACACAGCCGCTTCCTGCTGACTGAAACACTTCTCTTGCACGCTTCTGTCTGAATGTGTTCTCGCAGGCTCAATGTGTGTGTGTGTGTGTGGGTGTGTGTGTGAAGAGGTTACTCAGGCCCTCTGTCTAAGCTGTGAGTGTGTACAGTACGAATGTGGTGAGAGTGTTTGAGCAGACTTTCTGGAAGCCAGTTGAAAAACTGTGTGTTGCTGCGTTTCCGTTTGAAGCCCTTTGCACTCAGAACTAATAAAGATTGATCAGTCTTCCGTTCGAGATCAATGGCGACGCTATTTTGGTTATGCCTGTTTGCAAGGAGGCATTCTGATCAATGACGGAGCTATTTTTTCTGTCGAGGGCAGGGCCCACTTTACTTCAGGCAGAATGCTGGAAAAAAAAAAAAAAAAAAGGGTTGGCTGATGGAGCGTTCAAGGCCACAGAAGCTTCAGCAGCTCGGCTCGACTCCTCCCCTCCTCTCCCCCGAATAGTCTCCTAGTGTTGATGGTGAATTCATTTTGAGAGATTTCGCATGCTCTCTGTCACATTACCAGCAGGGACAATTACATCACTGTCAGATTACAACGTGCCACCCGCTGTACTGTGTTATAAAAACACTTCCAGGAAACCCTAAGTGTTACATGCGGCCCCTCTCCCTCCCTTTCTCTTCTCTTTCTTCTTCACCTCTCCCTACCCCTCACCCCCCAACAGCAGAGCTTTTTCTCCTGCATGGACTTAGAGCTGGATGAGGGGGAGGGTGGTGGTCATTGTCCATTTTTCAAGCATCATGTTCAGCCCACTGGGGCGTAAAACAAGGCTGTAGACTGCAGGTAGCCACCGGCTGAGCTCACCCGACGATAAATCCACTCTGACAGGTGAGTTCACAGGTGAGTTCACAGGTGAGTGCACAGGTGAGTGCACAGGTGAGTTCACAGGTGAGTTCACAGGTGAGTTCACAGGTGAGTGCACAGGTGAGTTCACAGGTGAGTTCACAGCCTCGTGGCGGGGCACGGCACCCAGCAGGGAGGCAAGGCAAGAGGCGCGTGGGTGCAGCAGCTCAACTTTGTATAGGAACTACTTCTGCACTGCAGCCCGGTGGAGCAAGATGATTAATGACAAAACATCTCATGGGTTATACGGTGAGTCTTTCTGCCGGATAGAAATGAGAAGATGCGACCACCACGCTCAGCTGGGCAAGCTGCAAGGGCCAGATAGTCACCGGAGCCACGATTAAAAGAGAGCTAATTTTGTTTTAATAATGACTCGCATTAAAGGTATGCCTTCATATAACACAAGAATGAACTGAAGAAGTGGGAGTCATTTAATGAGTTTGAACCATCCTGTGTGGGACAGTCATTCAGAGCATATTAGAATTCTTAATCTAGCATGTTTTTTTTTTTTATTGACAGATCTACATGCTCATTTTAACTGATGTTTCTCTGCGTGCTGTAACTTCAATACAAGACATCGCGCATGAGGTACAAGCTGCTTTTACCAGTGTAAATATTATTTTGTCAGTTTAATTCGTACAGAAGGGGTCTTCAATCATTCATGACCCAGGGGAAGCCGAGGCCTTCTGGTCCTAACAAGCTAAGGGTAGTACTGAAAGTAGGCTGGATTGTAGGGTCACGTTAACATGTGTTTGCCAGCAGGAGCCCTGCAGTACAGTGGCCGAGTTTCAGCTCATCGACGGAGCAGAAGAGTCACGGCATCTCCCATCCTAGTTTTATCATCCTCTTTCCCCAGTGACAGTTGGGTGTTTCTCTGTTTTTTTTACGGGATAGGATGCCTGAAATGAAACAGGAGTCAAGTCAAAAATGGCTTCCATTTAAACTTTGCAGGAATCCAATAGTGCTCTGCAGAACGTGTGTGTGTGTGTGTGTGTGTGTGTGTGTGTGTGTGTGCGTGTTTGTTTGTCACGTTTTCCACCTCCAGAGTGCTTTTATTTGTTCCACTCGGGTGCAAAACACACCATGGGGAAACCACACCCCTACATGCACACACACACACACACACCTCCCCACTCCAACTCATCCCAGCTCCACCGCTGCAACTCAGCAAGTGTGGCGGGCAGGGTTTAATTTTCTGGCCCCCCCCGCCGCCTCAGCCCCGGCCCCAGCCTCATGCATTTTTCATCACCGCCATCCTGTTCCCACCCAGCCACTGCTGCTGCACAATAGTATTGATTGGCGATTAAGCCATCAAACTGTTATAAAGAGGTTACTATTTTAAAGCTGTTACGCTTCTCCACCGGCCTTACATTAATGCCTACCCTCTCGTACAGTTTCAGGGTTTTTTAAGAGTTTCCACTCTTATGCCAGGTCAGGTTATGAATGTTTGATGTAATGCAGACTGTGTTACCCCCCACCCGCACCCAGCTCCTATACAACGCGTACTCTGAGGTGGTGTGTTCGATCAGCTGACTGCCAAAGGTCGAGAGGGAACAGTTTCAGTCCGCAGGGAGACTTGCTAGGGTCACACTCTGCTTACCCCACATATGGGATATGTCTCGTAAAAATTGTTGTTGACCAATTTGCTTATGGTAATTCTAATAGATCTCTGGAGGCCGCCTGGCAATATTGAGGGTTCAGCGTTAATTGTGACCACTGGGCAAAGAATCTGCAGTCTCATCCTATTCTAGCAACTGATGAGCATCTTGAGTTATTTTTAGGTGTTGCATGTACATATCCCTAATACCTCTGGTATACCAGCATTATCATTTTTTGAGTTTGACTATATACCAATGTATATATATGTATATATGTATATTTATGTATATGTATATGTACATATATATATGTATATATATGTATATGTATATATATATGTATACGTATATGTATATATATACGTATATGTATATATCTACATATATATATATGTGTGTATATATATATGTGTATATATATATATGTGTATATATATATGTGTATATGTATATATATATATGTGTATATATATATATATGTGTATATATATATATATGTCTATATATATATATGTATATGTGTGTATATATATATATACACACATATATACATATATACATATATATATATATATGTATGTATGTATATTGAATTGATGAGTGTCCTCAATGGTAGCTATGGCCCTGGATACTTGCGTGCGGTAGTATAAACACAAGCTACAACCCAAGATAAGCACAGTGAAGAGAATAATGCATATTTTAGTATTTTTACACATCATAGTTACAGTTCAACAGCTTACTCTGACGTCTTGGATGTTCGGAGCATCCTTGAACACACCAACAGGAAGATGTGTTAAAACATGGTGCTGCATTGCCACAGGGCGATAAAACAATCTGGTTTATGATGATAGAGTACATTGTTTTACAAGACGGGAACACGCAGAACCACCCGCACATGTGGTTCTGCTGAGGGAGTGAAACAGAGGGTCTTGAGGGGGGACGTGAACAATGACAAGGGTTGAACGAGGTGAGAATGGACGCGGGATGGATTTCTTTTGTGAGATTGTGCTTGAATTGACGGAGGTGGTGGAGAAACAGGAGGCGTCATGGGTGTTAGCCAGTCCAGCAGGATTCACACCCGCAGGTCTCAGGACGAGAGGGTAAGAATGTCAGCAAGGCAGGGACTAGGCTGTAGGGGAGTGTTGAAAGAAAGCAACTCTACTATTGTGCAGACAAAATGCTCAGAGCACATGCTTTAACTTTGACTTAAAGCCAAGGTTGTGCACTGAAAGGCACAGATTTCACCTGTTGCATGTCCCGGACTGACACAACTACTCAATGTCCACAAGCCCGACTCCAGTCAGTTACAGATATGCTTTTGCTCCGCACATCAATCATTTACTCGCTCCGCTTGACGGTGCAGACAAGTGACTCCTTTCATAAGAGTGGTCCTCTCCATTACTGCCAGTCAGTTTGCTCTGTTTAAGTCCTTATGGCGCTCTCCTCCAGGGCAGAGCTGGATAACGCGCTTGAGCAGTGGCCCAATCACTGTGATCACCTGTGACAAACCGCACCGAGGCCCAATCGATACACAGCTCTCCCGGGGGCCGAGGATTTTATGTAACTCTGCAGCCCTGCATGCCTGTGTGTGTGTGTGCGTGTGAGAGAGAGTGTTTGTCGCAGCACCAATACAGCTCTAGTTAAACGTTTGAAGCTCACAATATTAAAAAGGTGAAAATCTGGCTGCTTATATGTGATGAGGAGGAGGAATATCACCCCTTACCTGTAAGACCAGAGGAAGAGAGGAAGAAAGAAAAATGATAGAATGAATGTGAAACAATGACTGAAGCAAAAAAAAAAAAAAAGAAGTCTGGTAGAGAAAGTTAGAGAGGCACAAATGAAGGCAGTGTGTGGGAGATACAGGCAGTGTGGGGGAGGGGGGGGGGCGCAGAGCTCAGTCGGTGTCTCCTAAGGGAGAGTGTTCACAGCTATATTAATAAAACACAGAGGGGGTAGTTAGAGAAGCTTTGTTTGTCTTGGGCTCAATTCACACCCCCTTACCATCATAATAGTCATGTCATTGTAGGAGGATTGTAGAAGTGCCTGAAGAGTGTTTATGTCATTGTTTCTCCTCCCACTTAATGAGCCGGGTTCACTCCCTGCAAATAAATGAGCGGATGAGACTATGGAGTCGTTAGTGAGGTACAGAGTTTGAGGTTTCACTGTCAATCCTTTGGTATAAAAGTAAGTTACAGGCACAAATAACCACACACACACACACACGCACGTATAAATTGTACCAGCTGTTCCGTGTCTCCATTAATCAGTTGTGAGCTGTGTTTTTTCTTTGACTCGTCGGCTGCATTTTGTTGCAGGTCTTTGTTCCCTTCTTTCTCTGCGTCTCCTCTTCCTCCACCTCCCTCCCGGCTCTTCTTCAACCTCCTGCTGCGGTTGCCTCCAAAACACCATCCACCCACCGCCACCACCCCGATGCCTGCAAGAGTTCGTCCCTCATTATCGGTTCGTACCGCACCCCAACCAACCTTCCCACTCAACGTGGTGTCATGGCTTCAGTACAGCATTGTCTCATTATCTCCGTTGACACCAGAGAGGCAGGGCATTATGAGACTTCAGACACTTCCCCTCGGTTTGAGGGCCGAGGGCTACGGTTGATTAAGACGGGCCAAAGGATTCCTCTGGCCATATCAATGCAGCCAAACTACACACTCTTTTCTGTTTTGTTCATACGTTTGTCATGAACCCTCATCTGCAACTTAGTATTAGTATAAAAAGAGTGAGCAGTCAAGATTAACAAACTCTTAGCGGCAACCTCCGGTTCTGCCGAGTAAAGCCAGTGCGGAATCCAAGATGGCGACGGTGAAATAGTCAAACTCAAGGCTTCAAAACGGCAGTCCACAAACCAATTGGTGATGTCACGATGACTACTTCTACTTCTTATGTACATGCATCTCATATCGGAAAGTCCATTAACAGCGTCACCAGCAGAATTCAGTGACCTACTCAAGCCAAGCAATGGGAAAAATAACGAGGGCCTTGTCACCTTATGGTTGTATTGTCACCGAAATACAGAAGAAATATGAAAAATGTCAGTTATTCGTCTATAATTCGAAATTGTAGAGTCAAACAGGATAATATCAACATAATTATGAAGTTTAATTCATATCGGGGTTTCAAACTCAAAATTGCTTTAAAGTAATGAAATTTACAATCCATGAGTGAAAAACTTAGGCTTGGATAACAGCAGACTAAGCACATGACCCATTTCTCACTTCTGAACTATTCGTGAATCGTGTTTGTATAAGAGGAAATTCTAAATACCAAGAAATTGGTGAATGCGACGAGGTCTCCTAAATCTGTCGTACGAGCCACTTAAGAATGAATCTGTTCGTACGGGTGGTTCTTGCATGAGGCCCATCGTCTGAAAGTCCTTTGACTAAATACACAAAGGACTCAAACAAGGACAATTAAACAAGAGGTAGAAGAAAGTCTCAATAGACATACATAGAAATAGATTAGAGGCTTGAGTGGTTGCATTGTTTTTACAAGAACTCCTAGTTGGCAATTTGCAAGCACTTTGCCACCATGTCATTTCTGTTTGTTTCAAAGCTCCAGTCTCTACATGAATGGTTTTGCTTCAACTTTATATTCACATTGGAAAAAATGTTCAAACAAAAAAGATCTCAAATATTCCAGGTTAACATGAGGTAACACTGGCTTGATTCGCCCTGTGTTGTCAAAAGAAGCCCTGGGTTTTAAACTGAACAAATTAAAAAAATCATCTTGCTTGCATCAGATGACATCTGTGACACTGAATGAATTCATTCATATTAACAGATTGTGCTTTGGTGACACCAAGAAGCAACAGTGAGGTGTGCTGGACACAAATCTGGAATTAAATCATCCATATTATGAAATCATATTTTGTAATAGCCTCTGGTTATTGATCAGGAAAAGTGTTTTTCCCCAGAATACTTTAACTTGTTTAAATTCTTGTCTTCCCATCTCCTGTGCAAGCTCTCTGAAAGATGCTGCGTGACCAAATGATCCAAAGATAATTGCGTGGAAGCAGGTTTGTCATAAATAAATCATCTCTCCATCTCCTTGATGTATGGGTTTAAATGCACTTGGCTCTCCATCTCCTCCTTGAGTCATCTCTCCAAATTGCTTCTGTTTTCCCGGAGCTCCAAAAAGCAACACGTAACGTCCGTGTAACTGTCGGCTCTGTGTTCTTGCTTTTATGATGGGGGTGGCGTGGCGGAGGAGCGGGCCTGGCGAGGACGCAGCGCTGAGAAGGAGGAGGAAGGAGGGGGGTTGTCTGTCCTAGGAGACAGCTGGTCCATGATGGGCTGGTGCTGGACGGGCTCCATGTGCTGTAGTGGGTAACTGGGGCCCAGGGTGGAACGTAGGCGGCACTCTGATCCTTAGCGCCACAGTAGTCCTCAGGCACAGGAGTCCACTTCCCCCGCCCATCTGTTCCTTCCATCGCAGCTATGGCAAGCGTTCCTGTACACACAAAAATACACGCAGGCGAACATACACATGCATTCGCATGCACACACTTACATCAGACGCTGCCCCAGTGCACAGCCAGCTCCCCCCGCCCCCCCCCCCCCAACATTCCTCCTCCCCCTCTTGTAAAATTTGCCCCACGGTGTGAGTGGATCCCACCAGCCTGCGCTCCCATTTCATGTCACACCAAATCTGTAGAACTCTCCCGCCTGACCGTTTGTGTAATCCTACATACTATTAGAATACTCCCACACATACTTGTGGATGGCAGCAGCCTTTGCTAATCCTTGCACCGGGGATTTAATTGCTGCGCTGTCACCTGTGGAGGGGGTGTAAGGGTGGAGGAGAGCAGGTAGATCCGCAGACTGGGAGACAGAAGCCAGAAGGTGAAGAAAGAAGAAAAAAAAATTGCCGACGTTGTAAACAGCAGAACAACATGTTGCCATAAGGTCTGTAATGTATGCCGCAGGATGATGCGTTCCTGTGACTAACGCATGTCCCCGGAGATTATTTATTTTCTCAAATCATAAATGTTTTCACAATCAGTCTGGTTATAAACGTGCCAACACACGTGCAGCACCCGGAGCGATAATGACTTGAATGGGAAGGTGAGATCAGAGTCACGGTCAAAAGGCTGTTGATGAGTCGAGGTCAGATGGAGGCAGATTTCAAGATGCTTTTCTTTCCTGTTTTTCTTTTTGAATGCTTGTGATCATCAAATGATGGCCCACGCTTTTAAACGTTGTGCTCTGTCCTCTGAGGGGGAAATGTGCAATGATAGTAGATGTGAGAAGTGTTTTTTTATTTTTGTTAATTGCCTTCCTCTGGTTCTTCCTGTTCCAGATTACACTGATTGGACGGCAGGGAAATCCCCCTGAACAGGTTTTCGCACTATACAGGTTCAACAAAAACACAATCACGTTCATTACAGTCCATGTGGCTTGTTTGTCTCAAACTCCAAATAGAAGGGGCCAAGAAACATTTTGCTGTGAAGTGACACGGGTTTCACTGCTAATGCAACTATTGCAAGGTCCATATCTGAGCTCTCATACAAACCTTAACTCCATCTATATCACCAGTTACCACCCGTCTGTACACAATCGGCTTCACCTGTCTCCTCCCTTGTCTCTTTTCTCCTTTAGGGCAAATAGAAGCTGAGATTTTAAATTGAGACGATGTAAGTTTTGCTAAACAGCAGCAGCGGTAGCTACAAGTGGGGCATACATGATAATGGCACTTTGGACTTTTTAATTTCTCATGGTTACCGTGGGTCAGTCGCTTCAAAGACCTGACTGAGAACGAGTGGAATGAGACGACAAGCAGGAAACAACAAACACGTTTCTTGATGATCTACTGGTGTTTAAACATAGACATATATCGATTACCTATCTATCTATGATGATTTCATGCGTTACAGTCTCCTCTTCGCTCCACACAGATTTTTCATCGCTTCAGTGGAGTGCAAGCTAAAGCAACGTTAGTGTCACATGCATCATGCACACCGTGTATTGTTAAATGCATCTGCTTCCATTGCACTTTGTCGCAATTTTACTTTTATTGATACACCAACTTTTTCACAGATGGCTGAAAGTTAGAATCAACTCGTAACACATTTTGTGCCAGTTTCAGTTCAGTTCAAGCATAAACAACCACCAAGACGCATTGTGATCCGATCACTCAAACCTCTCTGTTGAGGTGGTCTGGACCACATATCCTTTGCAGCGTAAACATTATTGTACATCATGATGTGTCCCTGATACGGACGTAACAGGAAAATATGCCATTGATCTCTTTTTGTTTCTTTTTGCTTATCTCAAGCCCATAGAGATATATTACACCAAACGTCTTGGGCGTATTGGTTTGCCTGGAACAAGACATTGGATAAACCCAAAAAGTAGTGTTTTGATTTCTTCTTCTTCTTTTATTTTCCGGCAGAGTAGGAGTGCATTGCTGCCTCCCGCCGATCCGATCACAAGTGGTCGCTCGAGACGCATTCTAATGCCGAGTGTGAACTGACGTACTTAGAGCTGTCCACTCTTGATCGGATCACCCAAGACGCATGTTGATGCCCAGAGTAAACAGGGCATATGAAATTCCACTGAGCGCCGGGCTTGACATGCTTTTAGTGAGAGCCCCTTAGCTAGCTGTCTGAATGGCAGTTAGGGAAACATTAGACCTTAAATATTAATGCAGTAATATGACATTGTTGGAATGCTTACTGAGCTGTGGGCTCCAGGCCTGCTGGGTTATTTGTCTCGCTCCAGAAAGCTCACAGAGCTCACACAGTGCAGAGTGTAGCCTCTTCAGCCGATAATGTAGAGGAAAATCAACATTAGAACTGAATGTTACGTAATGCGTTATTCTCTGTTAGTTTTTGGAAATGATTCTCTAGGACAGATAAAGAGTGACCAAAACAACCCCTTACATGGAGTTGTTTTCTGTGAGAACAAATAGAAACCACCCAGATTAGAAGTCCAGATGTGTCCTGTATTGATTGAACAGACAGGTTTGACACAGGTCAAACAGACCTGTGTCAAGCAGGTCTGACACGGCTAAAAAGGCGTACATGTAGACTATAAAAATGTTCCTCGGACAGTTAGATTTTGAATCTGTTTCCATATGCCACGTCGCATGTTCGAATGTGCATTAAACAATTCCCGCTGGATTGCAAACTCCGATTCGTCCTGTCTCCATCCTCATTTACGCTTCCACATAATTGGCGCCTCAACGTGGGTTGAGTTGAGGCCGGGACACCTCCTCTACGCCAGCCAACCGACAACCACGCTAAGAGGCCAACAGGTAGGAGATGTTCATATCTCACCATAGATTTATTTCTGTATGGCGTGATTCTCGCTTGTGTGATAGAGAGGGAGTGTCTGGGGTCCCCTCGACGGAATCCACGCTGTTTAGCGGAGGAGGAGAGGGGCGGATTGGTGTGTGCTGGAATAAAAAATGCTAAAAGATGTTGATATGATTCAATTTGATCTCCAGCTGTAAAAAGAGAGCTCTCTCGTGTGGAACAGCGTACGCAGCATTCTGTTGGCGTGACGTCTGGTTGTGGCAAAGTTAAGCTCAAATGCGGAGCGCTCCGTGATCTCTCAAGCTCAAGAGACTTTTGTACGCTAATGACAGAGCGACTGTGTGCTATTGATAAAGCAATTTCTGCAAATAAGTGTAAGGAACTCCAGTGTGAGTTCCAGTGTGAGATACGTAGGTCTTGATACGACTCTTTACTCGAGAGGGAAGAAACGAAAAGACTGGCTTAGATTTAAATAAGTATCCTATAAAATGAATCTGTCAGGAGTGGTTTCTGTTTAAGGCAGGACACTACGCTGACGAGACTCAGAAATTTTGTGCAGAAATCTAAGTGAGCAGGAAAAGTAATATCTAACTAGACAATAAGATGAATAGTACGGTTTGAAAAGGTGTGCACACGACTGTAACTTATTGACATTACTGATGAAGTAATATTATAAAGGAGAGATCCTTATGTGACAAAGAGAAGATAACAAAAAGAGACCTGGACAAGAAACTGACTGACAGACTGAGACCGCTGACTTTTGATGTGATATACATCCGGATGGCTTTGCATGAGTATGAGCTATTGGCATGTTTTTGGTTGTTTACCCAGTGGTAATGCTTTTGCAAACAAATATAGTTTGTTTCAATCCGTCTGCATATATCCAGGCTATATTGTGTCCAGATCCTATTCTGTCTGCAGGAGGAGAAAAAATAGTGAAAAAATAGAACGTTCATGCTCCGAGTACTTGATGATGGCTGATTGCCCAGATGTGTGTGCGCCAAAATAAACCCTTGCGCATGATTGGCTGTACGCCCAGATTTTGGGGCCTGACAGGCTCACTCACTCCTAACAGAGAGGAGTAGAGTTGTCATACATATAGACATTGATCATACATAGTCCTAAATAATCAGAGGAAGAGTGTTGATGGAAAGGTGTTGTGGAGATCACAGGAAGGATTGTTGGTTGCACTTGGTGCATTGCTGACCATCTCAGAATCGCACAGTGAAAAACACTGTGCGAGGGGGGAATAGGTTAAAAGGTTAAAGAGACAAATTGGTTAAAGTTACAAGACATGGTTAAAATATTTATCAGATAATACTATTTCAAGTATAATAAGAACTATCCAATAATGGATTAGTAAGAGTGTTGGACAGACGTGTCCTGGTTAACGTGTAGTATTTAAAGAAGGTTTGGTGTTTCCATTCAAGTTGAACTAAGTCTCGACACGAGTGTTTTGAAGATACTGTCAACGACCAATTAGGTAAAATGGGTAAAAGTCAAAGTGAGTCTGAGCAACTTGATGCCAAGGTTTTACCTTCAATAATAAAATATATGCGAGACAAAGATAATCTGACTGCCAAACAATGGAAAGAATGGATCAAATGGGTTCCCTGAAAAAGGCAGTTTCAGCCTACAAAATGTTAATAACTCAAAACTTTTTTAAAGCAAAAGGAGAAAGAGGAAGCAGAAATGTATGGAATAATGTCTAAGGGAGAAAGAGAGAGATTAAGAAATAAAGGTCAGAAAGACAAATTAGAAAAAAACAGGGCGCAATAACAGTTAAAATTGAGTAAATAAAAAGGAAAATATACTGCCGAGCTCTGTTCTGTTTGTTCTATTTCTGTCCGAGGGACACGGTCAAGTGGACCCCAGAGAGGGAACCACTGACGCACAAACATTAACACAGAGGGTGAGTTAACTTTAGATTCTGACTGTTTAGTGTAGTTTAGACTATGACAAACTAGACAAATACATACCAGATGTACGCAAATTAAGGTTTTAGAAAGTTACCACAAGACAAACACTATTAAAGGAAGAATGTTCAGAATGTCACATGCAGGCGGATTAAATGGATTAGATAAAATGTTTGAGGAAGTAGTATTTAGAGAAGGGAAATAAGTGGTGAAGTTACGTATAATGGACAGAAAATACTGCTGCTGTATCTGTTTTTCTGTCTCCCAAGCAGTACGAGTGTGTAAGGGGGAAATCACATGTGTGTCCTTGGCATGAGGCCCAGGAATGGAGAGGATGTCTGACTGGCTGCACAGTCAGA
Source organism: Melanostigma gelatinosum (assembly GCF_949748355.1). Lineage (NCBI taxonomy): Eukaryota > Metazoa > Chordata > Actinopteri > Perciformes > Zoarcidae > Melanostigma > Melanostigma gelatinosum. Next base: position 5,127,690 of record NC_136651.1, read on the forward strand.
CCCACACTCACTGACTTCAGAAACAGAGGATCCTGGTAAACTCTACAGTGATAAGGGTGACGTATACAAAACAAGAAGTACATCAATATCAAAGAAACAACTTAACTTATGTTTGATGAGAAAACACACACCATGGGTCCAAATGTGTGATGTAAGACAGGTGAGGGGTGCTAGTGTTCACCCAAAATCGTGATCTGCCCAAGTTCAAAATTTGATTTCCACTCATGCAAGAAGCAATATCTACTAAATCGAGATATTAATGATAATACACCCGTTCTTGAGTCTTTAATGAAGGTTGGTATAATAATCTAATGTGATGATACACCGGTGCACACACTAAAATTTTTCCTGTAAAGAAAATTCGAGACTTGAGGGAATCACCTGAGTGATGATTGTCTAAGATTTACAAGCAGTTAATGTATCGGTGCATCCACGAGCACCTCAAACTTTGGCTGCATAAGGTCACAAGGCTAACTGTCTAAATTGCAATTGCTCTCGAAAAAGTTTCATATCTGGGACATGTGATCACAGCAGAGGGCAGAACCCTCCCTCCCAAGAGAACACAGGCAATTAAACTGTGCCGAAACCACAAACTGAGAAACAAATGATGAGCTTTTTAGGAATGACGTCACAGAATGACAAACCACTCAGAAACAGAGGCTTTCCTCTATCCATGATTCATGGTAAAGATCTTTATGCGCATGACAAACTGACCTTCACCGACCGCTCGACTGATGCCTTTAATGACAACGATTCTAATCCTGCTACTCTTTTTCCTACTGCAGCAGATGGAGAGCCACATAACTGTTGTTTCTCCTGAACAGGTCTGCACACCGAGACCTGACCTCACAGACACGCCCACCGAAGCTGATTTACAGATGTTAGTGGACGGTTTGGCATCCCGCTCGCCGGACACGGGAGAAGGGCTGGTTGGTTTGCTGTAGTCTCATCACATCACATGACACACTTTTCTGCTCAAGCTGCAGATCATGTGGCTCTCACAGGAGCCGGTAAGCTTTCTGCCAACAAAATAGTTAACTTCTACACAGACAGTTGCTATGCCTTTGGTGTAGTGCACCACTGTGGCACCTTGTGGAAACACAGGAGCTTTTGGAAATCATCCGGCAAAACCATTTCTCACCACCGTCTCGTGGCCGACTTGCTAGAAGCCATATTGCTCCTTAAAGATTGTTTGTGTTATGAAATGAGATGCTCACACTAACGCTTCTGATCCCATCTCAACAGGAAATGCTGCAGCTGATGCTGCGACTGAGAAAGCAGATGTTTCAGGCTACTTTTTATTTATTTATTTATCAACAGAAATATCGATATTGAAATATCCCTCACTTATGATGTTCAAGTATTGCAGACATTAGCGACCCCTGCAGAGAAAGTGTTGGGCCTAATCTGGTGCAATTTAAACGTTATTAATGGATAATGGATTATTATTAAAATGTATTGTGAGCCCAGACAACTTCCACATGAATTATTCTATTGTTCAGCTAAATTAGCCCACAGCAGTGATAACTTGGCAAAAGGGAGAATATGTGATATATTGTAAAGGTAGATCCACATTTTGTAGAGTTTTTAAAGTTAAAAAGGTAATTTAATAAGATATAAAATCTTATACTTTCTTTAGCTGGTCATATCAATCTTGATGTATCATCAAAGCAAATAATAACACCACGTAAATACAATTAGTATCGATATTTTGAACATTTTTATCTCTTTTACACAAAAATTAATTCTTGTGACAAAATGATGATGTAACGAACTGGCCCTCGATATTAGATAATTTAAATACAGTATTTGAATTAGTTTTTAACTGACATTAGGGAATGTAGGAACTGCAACAACAAATATTATTTATATTTTGTTTGGTTATAATTTTAGAAAGCACGACCACAGTCCATGCTTGTACCAATGACACACATCAGCAGAGTGCCAAAGATCCAAAACATCTTCGACATCACACTATGCCACTGTTTAATGTGGTACACCAACTTGTCCGACACTAAGGTGTTCAAAGATTACATTTCTTGTAAAAATGCCTTGTACCATAAATATATATGTATATATATATATAAGTACGCCAGACGTCATCCCTATGACAGACCTTGACGTTCCAAAGAACCTCACTTTCACTGACTGCTTTGGTGTTTCCACCAAAATCACAAGGCACCCGGCACAATGCATGTTGTTCTTCTAAAAAGCCGATCCTGCACATCAGACTTGTTTGTCTGACTGTTTTCCTCCCGTAGAACTACGAAAGTGACATTTCTGTGTAATACTTGTGTTTATTATTACAGCTTGCTATCTGAGAAACATGATCTCATAAAAAAAGCCTGTGCTTTCTTTTATTATTTTACTTGATAAAGGAATCAGTTGAATTGACAGTTGATTCTGAAAGAATATAATAGGAATATAAATACTTGGATGATAGTATTATAGCATATAGTTAAAATTGTTGTGTGTTATGAGCCCCACTGATATGTTGTCTCTCTATAACAGTTCAACAGAGATGAAGGTCCGACGTCTGTGTTTCGCCTCATCTCAGGAGATTTATTTTGTCATGTTGAGGTTAACATTCTCAAGCTAGCTACAACATGGAGTTGCTTCAAACTCACAAAAACAGCTCAGGTTTTGACCTCATCGATTATGTGATCATATGTTGTGCATATGTAAACCATTTTTTCCATTTCGATAAATTGTAAACACTTTAGTGGCCATGGGAATGGCCAGAGGGGGGAGTTGGCAATTGGCAATTTATCATGTTCTGTTAGATATAACTTCTATCGCAGACGAGGACATCCGAACCCATCCAATGTAACAACTACCAGGACTCCAACCTTGAGAGCCGTGAAAGCCCAGACGGTGGTTCAGCCGTCCTGGAGGAGAGCCAGAAGCCATGAATCAAGATGAGTGCGATGCAACCACACATATTCCAACCCATGTTAGACCAGGACCTATGCCAGCATTGCCATTTAAGTTCAAACCAGCCTATCCAGTGTTCAGACAGCTGCACGTTAATACACGTAGAAAGAGACGACTTCACACATGTGGAAAGGGGAAACTAGCACACAGCTGAGGCTGATGACAGAATGAGCCGAATGTGGAATCCAAATCATCTTTATGATGCACATGTGAAATAAAAACATTGGCACTTCCTACATGAGAAGTTCAAGTGGACTCTTGTATGGATCTCAAAAGAAACACGACTATTGAGATCAGTATCCTGAATATCAAGTGTGGAACGCATGTGCAGAAATTATGATTTGCACATCGCAAAATAAGCCTCCCACTAATCATAAAGCAGATCAATTGGAAAAGTATGAATGTTTTGCCAGTGGTGGATTTGCGTCAGACAAAAGAAGGGTTGACGTAGGCAATACTACTGTGTACTGTAAAGTAACCCGAGGGTCCTGGTTCCACAGGCTAACATTACTCCTTCGTTCATTAGGAGACCAGTATGATATGAAAACCCAATACCACAAGACCAAAGTTGTGAAAACACAACTATGACCATTCCCACTCTTCATTTGTTAAGCAAACAAACATCAGACATAGCCGACATGTATGGAATGTGTTGTGAAATGCTTTACTGAATATACTGTTGAAAGGGAGAAGAATTCGGGGTTTGAGGCAAGAGCTTGAGGAGAGTGCTGGCAGGGGGGTGGTTAGGGGATTGGTTAGACTAAATTTTGGGAAAATAAGGGGTCTGTATTGCTAAAAACAGACATTAGCGCATTAATAGTTTTAATTGTGGCTTTTCTATTGGCATGTTGCATCGTACCCATCCTGAGGAGACAGTGCCAGAAGAGCATGGACAAACAGATGGGTGTCATGTCAAATCTCCAACTGGCTCAGATGATGAACATGATGACGATGGAGCAAGGGACAAAGGCCCAGTTCACTCAAATGGTGGTTGGACGACCGGACCTGTTTCCGGACCTGTTTCCCATTTCGGACTATCTGGAGGACTCAGAGGACATGGGGGGAACAGGACTTGGGGGCAACTCACCATAAGAACGAGAGCCCGAACTTTGTTGAAAGTACACACGTCCAAAAAACACCACGTCACATGTTTTATCATCTGTCCAAACTGTTTCAATATAAATTTGAATGTATAGTAATCAGATATTTCTACATTCACGTATATTCATAGTCATGATCTATAATAATCAGTGCACAAGTATTATAGCATATAGGTATATCACAGACATTGCATCTAATGAATACTGATATGTTGTTCAATATTTTGCAGGCATTAAATGTGTGATGTATCAGTTAATACATGTTTGTAAGCAAGAACAGATTCACTTCATACCACAAAGGTGGTCGCTTGGCGGGAAAGGACCATAAGGGAGTTTTTCCTGCACTGCAATCTGTGGGTTTTTTCGCCCTTATATGAAGGTGAATCTGAGCAGTGAATGATGTTATTTGAATTATCTTACGAACTCAAATGTTCTGTATTGTATTGTTACTGTATTGGTATATAATCAATCACATATAATTTACATAAATCACTTGTGTTGTTGCAATGCAGGCAGGGATCAAAATTTTAGGTTCCAGTTTCGCCAATTGACAAAAGTTATAAAAAGTTAGGATGAGGGTTAAGAAACCCTCAGAGGAGGGATGTGTAGAGGAAAATCAACATTAGAACTGAATGTTACGTAATGCGTTATTCTCTGTTAGTTTTTGGAAATGATTCTCTAGGACAGATAAAGAGTGACCAAAACAACCCCTTACATGGAGTTGTTTTCTGTGAGAACAAATAGAAACCACCCAGATTAGAAGTCCAGATGTGTCCTGTATTGATTGAACAGACAGGTTTGACACAGGTCAAACAGACCTGTGTCAAGCAGGTCTGACACGGCTAAAAAGGCGTACATGTAGACTATAAAAATGTTCCTCGGACAGTTAGATTTTGAATCTGTTTCCATATGCCACGTCGCATGTTCGAATGTGCATTAAACAATTCCCGCTGGATTGCAAACTCCGATTCGTCCTGTCTCCATCCTCATTTACGCTTCCACAATAAGAAGGAAAAAGCGCCACCTTTTATAACTTGGAAATGGGATCATGATGCTGGTGTATCCTTTTCTTTACCCCAAGATAAGTCTCTCATGTTCTCTTTCTTCTGCAAACAACTTGTGTGGACTTCCAGCACATTATCTAGTTTTCTTTTGTCAGTGCTAAATTCTACCAAAACCCAAATGAAATGTGGCTATTTTCTCAGAATCCAATTGAGATTTGTACAATTAGAAACAGGTGCGAAATGCATGAAGCTGAGTGGTCAAAGCGGCCCTCCCCCTCCTCTTTCTCTCTCTGTGTGAATCTTCCAGCAACAGATGGCCGATGGAGAAATCAGCAACACATTTATTTTCTCTGTCCTTTATTTTAACAAAACTGTGTCATAATTGGATGGCTACCCGAGCACACATATTTTAGTATATATTGATTCTGTTCCAGCGGAGATATTTTCATCATGCATCTCTCGGTGAACTGAATGTACGTGCCTTTGGGAATAAGTCGCTTTTCGCCAGCAACAGTTTTTTTTTAAGATTTCGTTTTTGTGCAACCAAAAGTAATATGCAAATGTACATAAAATGCAAACACGAACACACAAAACTTACAGATACACACGCAGCCTCTCAGTGCTCTGTGCTTTACTGCTTGTAATGTATTAAGTTGAACTTGGAGACGCCCTGTGGCGCTTTAGCTCGAGCTGGCAATGACGGCTGAAGCTCTGCAGGGAATAAGAAAATGAGAAGACGGAAGGAAAAACTAAACGATATGCTGACAACTTGAAGTATAACTTCACAGTTATAGTCAAATAAGTGTGTGTGTGTGTGTGTGTGTGTGTGTGCGTGTGCGTGTGTGTGTGTGTGTTGGAGCTCTACATTAAGACTGCCTGTGAAGAAATATAAATCTAAAATTGGTGATGGAACGCTGGCGCAGGCTCACAATCGAGAAAGAGCTCCTGTGGTACAGAGTGGAAAGGTCAGGGACACAGGGGGGGGGGGGCGAGGGTGGGGTTAGGGGGCGCATGCAGCGAGAGGGGGTCAATGATGTGAATTCCATCGATCGCAGGCTTCCTGACAAGTGTTCAGTGATTTCCTGTCCCTGGCAGAATTATTATGCTTGTTAATCCATTTGAGTCAGGGCAGCAAGGGGGGGCTCAGTCAAAGAGGCAGAGAGAGTGTGTGTGTTTGCCTGAGTGTGTGTGTGTTTGCCTGAGTGTGTGTGTGTGTGGGGGGGGGGGCGTGTGTGTGCTGCTGCTTGGAAATGGAGAGGGGGGGTCAATGCAAACAGGATGCTAATGAGCCTGCGCTAATCAATGTGTGCTTAATCAGCTATTCAGCTCTTCGTGGCCACGGGAAGGATGGAGGGGGGGAGCAGAGGGAGCGCTGAGAGAGTGTTGGGAGGAGTTCATGAGAAAGTGCAAGCCCAACCTCTGATTCACTCCCTTTCTTGAGAACATTGGTTCTCAGGAATTCCTTGGTGAATGCAGATTTACTTTCCTTCCGACAGTAGAGCAGCCAGTGTGATGTTGGTTGTTGGTTGCTCCGATGCTTCACTCCTTCGGAAGGTAGCTTCATGATATTCAGCGTAAAAGATGGTGACGTCATGATTTGTGACCGCTAACCGTACATATTATCGAATATATGTTTTTTTTGTAGGAATGGTTACAGTCAACAGTCATTCTCGAGACAAATGGAGTGCTAGAGGGATGAGATGGAATGTGGTTTTGTTGGCCAATCCGGAAATTAGCATCACACTCGTCCCTCGACAAAATGCGAATGTTTTTTTTTTTACCACTGGATTTTAGATTATTGCAGCTCTGTGGTGAACACAAGTTAAAAATAATTACAAATTTTCTTCAGCAAGATCATCTTCACAAATGAACACAACTCTCATACCCACTTGTAATCCTGGAAGCTAGAAAACATTTGGGGCGTTGGTGCCCTTTTAATGATCACACTATGATCTCTAGTATCTATGTTCTTATTGTACATCCATGGTCTAGTTACAGTTGCAAAGCTATGATTTGGCAATCACTGTTCAGGGGAGGGGTTTAGTGGCAATTGTTGTTTTGTGCTATTAAGCACTTATTCATTAAAAGAAAAATCATTGTAATGATCAATCATTCATTTTGAAAGGTTGTTCTACACCTGCATGACTTGTCAAAAGCCTGTTACGAACAGATCACACTTTCCTTTCATAAAGAATCAATGACATAGTACATAATGCTCGAGTTCATCAACTTTCATTATTTAATCCGCTCCCTTAGGACATTTTCTCACTTTCTTTTTTTTCTTTTTTCCAGCGTGTTGGTTTCGAGAGTTATGCATTAATCCTGTTCTTTACCCACTCAGAAAAAGGCCACAACTCAATCAGTCTCCCGACCTCGAGAGCAGCGGCCTTTAAAAAATGACTCCATACCCTGAGTTGACAGCCCAAAGATGGGAAGAGAGGAATTAATCTCACAGAAAGACCCAGAATAAAAAATGGGAGGCGGGGGGAGGGGGGGGGGGGGATAAACTAGAAAAGAAGGTTGGGTAGGGTGCGTAAACAAGCTGTGCGTTTGGCGAATGTGGGGGCAGCCGCTCACAAATGCTACAGCACGGGGTCCGCACACACATTCGCACACCCACACATCCGGTATGTGTGAAGATGAGGGGGGGGGGGGGGGGGAGCAGGGATCAATACATATTACGGTCTAATCTGTATCGCCTTGGGCTGCCGCAGCTGCAGGGTTTTTTGGGGACCTTATGAAGTGTCAACAAGTTGTGATTTCAACTGGAGCTGGCCCCGGGAAATGGGGCCGCTGCATTTGGTTGTTAACATTCTATAAGGTCAGTGCAGACACTGTGGCGTCTACTTCCAAACAGTTAACAGAGGGACACATTATTCGGCTACTTTTACTGGCTGACACGAATAGGATGGGCCCTGAGGGCAGCAAACAGCTGGAGGGCGGGGAGATCCGTTGGAGTAGTGCGAATCGGGGAAGCAAAGAGAGAAAGAGAAAAGTGTTAATTCCTGGGAGAGGTCCATATCGATGCGCCGATGGAGTGTGTTAGTGCGTTTGCGTCGGTGTGTGCGAACTGTATCGGAATTTGGAAGAAGAAGAGAAGCGGAGAGGGAGGCAGATTGAGGATAAATAAAAAGGAGAGACGTGTGGATCGCAAAGGAGACCTATCTCTGAGGCCGTCCAGTGTGAATCGCAACTGCCAGTAAATTCATCACATCACAGCGCACAACGCTCCTTGATTTACGTCATTGCTCCTCTTGATCATTCCCACCATTCATCCTGTGAGACAGCAGCATGTAAATGGTGAGGCCCAATTGATTTACTGTTCATTAACATGCCTTACAGTTGTCACATACCACATCCGTGACTGTAATTTAAATGGCTCAAGTCTGATGTCGGGTCATTTGGCTTGTGTTGGAGAATGTTTGATGAGGCTACATCATTGCCCCCCCCCCCCCCCCCCTATCTACGGATGTATTCGGGTAAATGAGCAATGGCTCTCGTTTGAGCCGGAAAGCCGAGCTGTTATTAGTCCGTCTTTAAATACACCCACAAGCTCTAATGATGCAAAAACATGCCTGGCTATGCCTGAGCACGAGCCGTTTGAAGAGTATGAAGAAGAAAAAAATGAAATAGAAAAGATTTGAAGAAAGATGGCTACAGCCGTGTGCATGTCTTAGGGTGGAAGTAGTATTTCACCACTGACAGATGGGGAAGGATGATGAGATCGTTCCGTGGGGTGGTGATAAGCACGTCGGTGTGTGTGTGTGTGTGTGTGTGTGTGTGTGTGTGTGTGTGTGTGTGTGTGTGTGTGTGTGTGTGTGTGTGTGTGTGTGTGTTTATTTTCATGTTAAAGAGGAATGGGCTTTTAACATGCAACTCAGAGTCTGTCTGTCTGTCATCCACGCTTTGATGTCCTGCTGCTTCTGTAGCCTTTGAGAGGGCTTGGGTATCATTCAGCACTTCCAATGAGTCCCACGTAGAAAGATGACTGGATCCCAAAAGTGTTTCAACATCAATAAAAAGGAGTCTGCCTCTCCTTCAACTGGGGACTTCAATCAGCGTTAATTCATTTGTTTGTCCATAAATAACCTGCCGGTGATTAGCAACATGATATTCTTTCAGCATTGTTCGAAAACTGATCGCTGGCCTCTCCTGTTCTTCGGAGCTGCTTCACCACAGCACTGTCTGGTCGATAATGATGCGCACGTATTCGTCGTATGCGAGTGATACGAGGCTAATATGCGGAGAGCTAATCTGTGCCTGTCACAAAGGAGAGCATGAGCATTCCAGAGTGCACCGCGTGCTGAATTTTGAACGAGGGGGGAAGACATTAAATATTCTTTTTGATTGCATATCCAGCTGCATATTCTCAGAGAGGGGTTTTGCTTTGAACTGAATGTGCTGTACACAAGCACTTTGCAGTTTAACAAATATTTTTCCCCTGGCAATGTCTCAGCCCAATGGTGGTTTAGTACTTAATCCTTCCCAACAAATTCAACTTCTGGATTCACCCATGGGTGGGCGGGGGTCTGCCACATCTACAAAGGGAATTATTGACATTGTTAAGCTGTTTACAGTAGAAAAGGCTTTTTGTATCATAAACAAATGTATGGTTTTCAATCCCTTTAAGCCCTCTGTCGGCTATAACTTAGCACATAATGATGAAAGTGACCTTCCTCCGGAGAGTTGGCTGGGCAGGTTTTACAAATGTAGCTGGGAATACTTAGGGGAATACTAATGTTCGTTGAGGCAACATCTTAGCCCTTCTTATAGCAGTTCTTACCCCCACGTCTGCCCCAGAATCAAGGGTCTTTTTTGAAAAGGCCCATCTTCTCATCTCTGGCTGTGTTCTGAAAGCTCATTAGGACCAGATATCAAAGAGCGGGGCAGCCGGCCTGTGATCTGGACACTGTGGGCTATTTCCATCTATTTATCACTCGTACACGGCCGCTTTGGCTCTCACTGGAGGTGATCGGCATCCAGATCGCACCACAACTTTCCTCTGTAATCCTGCCCGTTTGGTGACATCCATCAGCAGCCGTGCACTACGAGTTCTCCGAACTGAATCCCTGTTTCCAACAAATGCTGGCCTGCACATGAAAGAAGCTCACAGGTTTGTGTGAAACAAACAGCTTTAACCTTGTCAGACTAAAATGCAGTTGAATCAGCACTTCTCTAAACCAGTTTGTTTGTTGTTTGTAGATTGCATTCGTTTTAGCTCAGGGTACCGAATAAACAGGCAACTATATGTATACGTGTATGTGCATACGGTGTAAAATCCACACCACCAGTTTCCTAATTTGCAGTCTTTATCCAAGACAAGATAATATAACCCTCAAGACATCATCAGTTATTTTTTGTCAGACCTGACAAAGCACCTCCATAAGACGTAATGCAAGTGTTTTCACAGGCTCATAACTGGTAAACTCAATTTGATGTGTAAGATCAATGCAGACGGCGTGGCTGTGTTTCCTGTCTGCGTTTTCACCTGGAGCAGCTTTGCGGACGCTCGTTCCCTCGGCCTCGGACAAGATGCCCGGGTGGGAACTTGATCGGCTGAGGGCAAAGACAGCAGGACAAACAACACGCTTCCCGTCTAAACCTTTTCCCTGCTTTTGTAGTCGACAGACAAACACACCTGCGTGGGTTCAAACACAAATGTTAATTCACTTGCATACAAAGGTTGACCTCAGAGAGCCCTGAGCGGGCGATGAGCGGGATGAGCAGGTGATCCATCTGTCCGCTTTCACAGGAGTTTAACGATGACATTGTCGAACAATAAGACGACTGTGGATCCAAATCTCTTGGTGCAACTCTGTTCCTCCTCAATGCACAGGCTGGCGAACACATGCAGCATTTATAACCGTTAAAACCTTTCTACTCCTTGGGCTGATCGTGTCCATCTCACACAGGACACGAGTAGGAGACAAGTGTGAGAACATGCATGAAGCGGACGTCTACAGGGAGCGAGTCTGTGATGGATGAGCCATAAGGGACATTGTGTGACAGACAGCGTCACACTGTAGTGACCTCTCGACACATTATACATTATACATGACACACCTGCACTCCGCGTGCAGCCTTTTCACCCGTACATTCGTGTCATAAACATACCAGAACAGCGCAGTGACCCGTTCCCTGGAGCAAGCGTTTTTTCCGCTCTCGCAAGCTGTCCGAACATTTCTGCCTCAGCCTTTCCTTGCCTTCGCTTGGTACCAGGCTTCTGTTGAAAGCATCACTCTAACCACTGATTTATACTTCAGAGACACTGAGTGGGAGAGGAAACAGCAGTGAGTATGTGTCTGTCTTATTCTGGTGTGTTATCGTGGGCATTGGCCGCCTGTGCGCTTTGCTGCAGGAGAGTGGGATGTTCCATTGAAGGTTGCAGGTTTTTTTGCCAATTAAACCGACACTAATATCTGCCACAACGCCTGAGCTGAGCGGCTCAGGGGTTCCAGGTTGCTATCTCCGCAGTGTGCAGAGCAAACTAGGTTACTCCGTCTACATAGAAGAAGTTGACTGCAGCGCATCAGAGCAGAGGCACCCCGGAACACCCCAATAGCTGTCGTTGGAGCTCAACAGATGGAGCTCCCTTCGCTAAATCAGCTCCTGGAAAGTTGTCAACACGGCTCTGCCAGAACTGCTGCTTCTCTTCCTCTTGTTGCCTTTTTCCCTCTTCGCTTCGGTGTTTAGTGTTTGCTGACTGACTGTGGGGGAGATAATGAGGAGGGTGTTCTTTCTTCATAATAATATTCACAATTTTGCATGAAGAAACTCTTTTTCATCTACTTTTAAGGACCCTGTTGAGATGGTTTGTTTCAAGGGAATTATTTATAAAATTGTAATTAAAAAAAGATATCCTAATCTCAACACTGTTTGAAGTTTAAACACTTTCTTAAAACAGTATTCATAGTTGTTGTTTTTTTTGGTAGCAGCAGAACAAGCTGTACTTTTTAAAGCTGATACGATTAACATGTTTGTAAACTGTTGCTTATTTTCTCATCCAGCTGACACAGAACAACACAAGCAGTCATTTGAAGTCGTGTTTCTGTCGGACCAATGTATGATCACTATTTACTCCTTTGGCTCCGTTCTGTCCACCAGCTCTACAGTAGAATATCTGTCCCTCTACATGCTAAAAATAACGCTTCACTAGCTGGCCGCTGACTTTGTCTGCCTGGCGTTGGGTGCTGGGTGGACGGCGCACGCTGGGTTTGTCACAGTTTTTTCAATGAACATGAGCTGCATGTTGTTCATGGTTTTGGTTGCGGGCCGTAAACCAAAAGAATGAGCTGAAAGACTCTAAAAAGCTCAATGGAGCTGCAGGGAACTGAGTGATCATGGTTAGTTTAACTAACTTGATCAAATAAGAGCACTTTATTCAACATGATATCAATATACTACAGATACATGAATGAAATATACACACAGAGAATTAAGTCAAAGTCTAAAAATAGTAATAAGACAAATAATGTTGCTGATGAGCATGGAGATATGAAGTATGACTGAAATATAAAAATAAAAACACTATTCTCTTGAGAAAATAATGAGCTTCTTCCTTTGGTATGGTGTTGCAAACCTTTGAGTGTTCTTCTCATATCACCTAGCTTTTCTAATTACACATACATCTTATGTTAACATGTCCTTAATGGGTCGCATGTCAAAAAAGATGCATTTAAAGTATATATTGAAGGTCAGATTGACCCGGTTGAGTTTAAGAGGTGTTGTGAAAAGGAGATTTAACCTCGAGGAATCAATGACAGACTGTGACACTATCTAAGTCCCAGCTCCAAGGTTTGATCCGCAGTGCTTCCCGTTTGTTCTCCCTCTGTACATTTGGGTTTCTTCCAGATACCCTGGCTTCTTCCCACAGCCCACAGACATACAATCAGGTGGATTAGAGATTCTAAATTACCCACAGGAACGAATGGGAGTGTGCGTGTTTATCTGTCAATCTGTGTTAGCTCTGTGATAGACTGGCAACGTGTCCAGGGCTTTCCCTGCCTTCTGCAGAGTGTGTGCTGGTTTTCGGGTTCCACCCCTTCCTCATTTTTATTAGCCTGCAAAGAAATAGGCTAAGTTAGAGGAGACGGCACTCCTTTTATTTCCTCAGGAGCGAAAATTTATGTCAAAGTAGTTAAGTGAAATGTTAAATTTGCCTGTGAGTCGTTCACTGCAAGCAATAAGTGTGTGTGTTTGCGTGTGTGTGTGTGTGTGTGTGTGTCGGTAAGTAGGGCAGTTCTACATTAATAATGGGCTGTCACGTTGTATTTTTTTAGGCAGTGCGAGCAACAGGACCTGATTTAAACTGTGTCCTACTTCCGCCCTGTATACGAATACAATTTTCACTCCGTATTAAACTTCATACTCTACTGTTTTGGCAGTTAATGCTCAAGGAATTCATGCACTTTACTGTTTTGTGTTAACATTGATACAGAACCTGTGCAATCAAACAATGATTTTGGAACATTGCTGCCAATTTACATTTTGGAAACTAACAAAGAGAAAGCAAAATGTTTTTTTACACACAAATACACTGTTTAATATTCATGGAGCCTTCTCACCACCATCCAGACTTTCAGTTTTTCCAGCCGATACTCGACAATGAAGCGTGTTTAGCATTCATACTGACGTCTTTGAGAATAATGATGTCCTCTTACTGGTGTGAACGCACCGCAAACTGAATCCCGGTTAGAAATAATATGAAGCGTGGAATTGGGGCACAGCTTTGCTCTCAGCATGCGACAGGCTGGGCTAGACCTGAAAAATGCAAAGAAAAAGTCCTGCTTTCATTTTCCATTGTAGCACCTCATGTATTTATGAATGAGCACACTCTCTGGACCACATTGTACATATACACTGACAAATTCAAGCAGCAATGCACATTACAGACACATACATTTGACTTTCAGTGCAACGCTTTTTTTAAAGTTTCCAAAACTTAATGGTGCGTCACAGTTTGATTCATCTGTAATCATAAGTTATGGGTAAAATGACGCGTGGGCTTGTGTCACCTCTTTGACTTTTACCACAAACTTCCTCATCTTCTTTTGGCCAAGTCGCTGTCAGGCAGCTTTAGCTTTGGGCCGCACGATCCTAATTCAATTACTCACGGCCTTAATCACTGATCCTGTTAAACGGCCCTGGTGTGGATTGTATGTTGGAGCGCGAGGCAGCCGACTGCAGCACTTGTTAGGCCAGCAGTACAGTAACCCCCCTCACCCAGGAGCTGGCATGAACTGAAGTGTGACACCCACGGACCAGACCAGTTCATGACATGCTGCTGTCAAAACTGGGCAGGACGAGTGTGAATAGACGATGACGCAGCCTGGTCAGCTTCCATATCCACTGATAACACCTACCAGTACAACTGACCAGCAAAACACACTGAGGTAGTGCGATGAGTTGTGTGAAGAGGAAGTCACCCAGAGGGCAGATTTCACAGAGTGGGATTTGAAACACACACACAAAAAAAAGGTGCGTTGATGAAAATTGAAATGTCACTACAACATTAAAACCGAACCATGAAGCACGCACAGGGAAGTTCCTGAAGAAGAATCAACACAAGAGTGATGTTAGACGAGATGTGTGCAAGAGGGGAAAAAACAATTCGGTGTCACTGAAGCCTCAAACACTCCTTAAATGCCTCAGACCTGCTGAGCAGAATAAAGGAAAGGATGAACACTGACATTTAGTCCTCTGAAAAGGGAGCTGAGGCTTACTGCTGAAATGATAATCGAAAGAAGTGTAATTGTTCTCGGTGTCACTCCATCACAGGGTTGGCCTATACACCCCCGTGCTCTTTGTTACACCCAGAGCCTTGAGCTCACCTCTGCGACTGAGGGCGCCTGCAGACCTCATGGGACTCCGGCGGCTAATGGCGGTGGAGTTGCGAGATGGGGAGTGGTCGGGCCTCACTGTGCACCCCTGTGGCCAGTCTCATCTCATGCTCTTTGGCCCTCTTTAGCCTGGCACCGGAGTTAAATGTCAGTCGGGAGCACTGGGAAGGACTGGCACAGTGGAGCGGAGAGGGTCCCACCACGAAGAGTGGCTGACCCCGCCGTTTGAAAAGCGCCGCGAGGAACAGAGAGGAGGGAGAAAGACGGAGTTTAGAGAGTGAGACCTTCACTGTCATGGTGATAGGACGGAGCGTTCTTGAAAGGCAAGCAGCTGTGCTGTCCTAAAAGCCAGGGCCGCCGCCCTGTAGCGCTCCAAAGAGCAGCACGACAATGCCTGTCTCAGCACATAAATAATTCCTACTGTATGTGTATGCATGCACAAATGTGTGCAGTAAGAGTGTGTGCGCCCTCATACATAAAACATACCTTATCTATATATTTATATATATATATATGATGGTTTATATGTTTAAGATTTGTGTTTGTTTGTATGCCTTTTATTTCCTGTGTATATTGGGAAGAGCGTGCAGCTCTGTTTGTTTTTCCACAGCTCCTGTCAACGACCCCCTTGTCTAATTTCCCCCACCTTGTCAACACGTGTCTCCACGTGTTTGTTTGTGGCAGTGACAGAGTGCTCTCTTCTCCTGCAGCATTGAGTAGGTTATGACCGAGACATCTTGTCCTCTTCGTCCAACGCCCATCTTCAATCCACACTGACGTGCGTCCAACCCCCGTGTTGATACCTCCGGCCGTCCATCTTAATTCCACCAAGAAAAAAGCTCGCTTGAAAAATCCCTCAATTGTAATGTTAACAAAAGGGGGCAAAGATAGAGGACCCCGATTGTTGTGGAGGTATTTTTTTCCCCCTCCTTCTCAGATAAATGTATTCAGTCGTTTAAGCCTTGCTGATCTTCTCCCTCTTTCCCCAACTCTCAGATGTGAGACCGACAGAGGGGCCTGACCGCTGGCCAAGGTTAAAAGAGCCTTAAACTGTGTTTGAGCTCTGCATCACACGCCCACCACCGCCGAGATCAAACGCCGCTCTTCTCCCAGCTCCCACTGACAACTCTCGGCTAACAAAACTGCTTCTCCTCTCTCTCTGCCCTCTCTACGCCGTGAACCGTACCCGGCCTCAGCAGACCAGACTCTAAGCCCAGACTCTAAGCCCAGTGTGAAACGTCCCAGTCCAAACCAGTATGAGGCTTCCCACATAAATTAAACATTTCTATCCTGACTATTTGAGCCTGGTGATTGATTGGAGCTTGTTTCAAATGATCCCTATCACTTTAGAATAGTTACCACAGCAGTGTGAAATTGTAAGACAACTTATTAATCATATAATGTAGTTCTTCTTCTTATTGACTGTCCTTGAAGGCCTTGCCTCTGATCTAAATCCCTGCTCTCAGCTCAACTTTATTGCTTCAGTGAATGTCATCAAGAAAAAGAGCAATGACATTACATTGGGCTCAAATTACATTTGATCAGCACTCCCTCCATCCGCCCATACGTTTCAGCAATAACCCACCACAGGGTGCATAAAGCCGAGCAGCAGGATACAAAAAAGCCGAGAAGTAGCTCATGAGCACCACTCTGTGGCATAAAGTATAATGGCAGCGGTTGCTCTGTGCTTTTCTATGCAGCCATTAGACTGCAGCATCGAGCTTCCATACATGACCATGATACCTGTGTGACCTGAATGACGCAATTTGATTAGCAAAAGTCAATCTTTTATTTTTTTTTACAATTTGTGTCAGTGACCTTTGAGTCAGTCGTCTGCTGTAGGCTCATTCACATTGCAATGTGCTGAATGTTGCCCATGGAGGAATGCTAAGACACTCAAAACAGAGCTGCGAGACTAATCCTGTCCTGACAAGTCTGCCGCTGCTCAGGAGCTCATTGTCTTCCCTGTGTGACTTTATCATAGCCTCAAGGAAGGTATTTCCACTCCTTCCCCTCCACCACTCACGCCCACACATGCTCACCCACACACACACATACAGAGACATAGAGAAGGCACTTCGCACTTGTTATATGGGTGTGGTTTCTACTGTGCAAGCACAAGGGAGCAGGCATAATGACAGCCAGTGCAAATATGAACCCTTGACTCCTGAGGCCTCGGTTTGATATCACTGATTAAATATGGTGGATGATGAGGCAAGCTGCACCAGGCTCCAAAGACGTATTCAACAACATGCCATGAACCCCTTATCTCAGTATTTTGTTGATACGTGCCTCTGCTTTCGCGAGCCCATCTCAAGCGTACAAGCTGAAGCAGATCACTCAGAGAATGTAGATCAGTCAGATCAATTATTCATAAAAAGATGACAGAGCAGGCTTGCTTCGTCTTGATATGCCTGAGACATAATCTAGACGGTTGCTCCTTAATGGCCCAGGATAATGTGCAGCACTAAACAGGGAAAATGCGTAGTCAGCAGTTTATCGAAACCGGGGTTAAACCTGAAGTCCCCCCCCCCCCCCACCCACGCTCCTCTGCTCCACTCCTTTCATTTTCGTGTCCTAAGAACAAGTTGTAGAAGTAGAGGGCTGATGAATAGGTGAATAACTAAAAGATGGATGTAGCCAAGGGCTCAGTATGTCCAACAGGGGGCTCTGTGCCTCCATTTAAACATGGGCAAAGTCAAACTAAACTTAGAAATGAATATTTCCTGATGAGATAATTTTTCATTGTAATATCCGTATTTGCAACCAACCTTTTTTGTGTCACAATGTTTAAGGTGTCCATAAGTTACAATAAGTGAAAGATGCACACCTCATTGGTCTGTCTGTAGCAGATTATATGTTGATGAACTTTTTCAGTTGATTTGTTAAGATCAGGTGAAGGAAACATGAATAGAAGAAACACTGAGTTCTGCTTTCAATCACAACAGTTGGAGCTAATATGGCCAATGATGATGCATCAAACACACACCAGGGGTTTCCTGCAGTGCTTTAGGAGGTGGTGGCTGTAGCTCTGTAGGTATAGAGCCTTTAACCACAAGGTTGGCAGTTTGATCTCCGGCGCCTACTGTTTATATGTCAAAGTGTTCTTGAGCGAGACATTAAACTCTGAGTTGCTCCCACAAAACCCTCTTTGAGTGAAGACATTTATGTGAAAAGTGCAGAGGTTTGCCTCTTGTTCATGCATCTACTCACTAAACTGATCACTGACCACATCGGCTGAACACTTTCCTCAGGGAAACCCTGCACATACTGAGGATTACATTCATGCTGTTTTATCAGGGTAAGCACTGAATGAGGAAATACCTTGACCTGACCTGACAAAGGAATACATGTGCACAAAAGTAGACTAGCCTTGATGCTAGCACGTGAAAGGCAGCCATGAAGGACAAGAACAACTGTTCGGATCAAAATAACATTCTTAGAAAGAAGAAGAGCACTTAATGTTGCCAGGAAAATGTTGCACAGACATCAGGCATTTTCTGTGGAAAGATGATGTTAGAAAGGAATATATACACCAACAGTACTGTCAGAGGAACAACCAAAGATACAGTGTGATTACAAACAAAAACCACATTCTTTATTTCATCAGGCAGTCTCATAGACTGATAAAAAATGAGTTTACTGTGAAGGATATTAAAGCTTTAATTGCTGAAGTCACCTTTTCCAACCAGTATTGCTGAGCATCCATTTAATTAAAATATATTTAGAGCAGCCAACAGTTTCTGTCATTTCAGTGTAGCCTCGTGCTGCTGAGATCGATGACGAGGTCAGAAATGGTCGTGTGATGTCATGGACTACAGCTTGGGTCATACTATAACAGCCTCTCAAGCTTTCCTACAGTAGTTTCTGCTTGTTTCTCTTTTTTTTCTCCAAATATATGTAACTATCATCTGACAGTAGCTTAAGCACTCAAAATACTTTGATTTTGCTTACTGGTGCCTTCTCTGCACCAATATATGTCAACATAGATAAATCAAGTCAGTTTAGATAGATTAATGCTACCACACGTTTTATTCCTAACTTGTCTAATGTATTTTATTATTATTGTTTTGTATCTTATTTTAGGCCAGGATTTTTACCCTTTTTATTTATTCATTATTATTTTATTGTCTGATTTTATTGCCTGAACTGGTTTAATGCCGGTTCTACCTTCTAATGGACTTTGAAAAGTGCTGGATAAATAAAGTTCATAATTATTATGTGCACAACTTGCCCCTGCAGGCTCCACGTTAATCCTCCACAAATGCACGGCACCGCCACTTAGCCCTGAACACAGACCAACAACTCAAAGTTGCATGCACATTGAAACACGCCCATCCTCTTGTTGACAGCTTGACGTGGCTAATTCCTCCCGCCAGGGGGCGCTGCTCTACTGGATGAGGGCTCTCTGCCCGACTCTAGGTTCAAGACATTACCAATGTGTGCGTATGGTGTGTATCCAGTGAAAAATACCCGGAGACGGACAGAGACCGTTTTTCAGACCGTACCAATGTGTGTGGTTTATAAATATGTTATATTAACCCCAGCGGAATCATCTCATGGACACAACAGTGTGTCGACAATGAGGGAATAATCGGAGGAGACAAAAACGGCGAGGCTCGTCTGTAGCTTAACGTGTTGTTGAACTGCGAGTGGAATCACAGCTGCTGGCTACGAAAATGTCGGGAAAAATAGAGAGCAAGCAAGGTAAGTCCTGCCCGGCTAGACTCCACCACACCGCTGCACCTCGGGATGTAACTATATGTATAACGGTATTCCTCACGCGGGACGCGGTTGTATCAAACGTGGGGGTCTACGGACCAACTAAACGGGGGTCCAGACAACGTTTGGACGTTGGGTGTAAATGGTGGTTTAATTGGGCCTCATGGATTGTTCTTTTCTCGGCTATCCAGTCGAAAATAAATCAGCACCGTATCAGCTAGCTGGTATTGGCTACAGTTTAGTCAATGGAGCAAATGGCTCATGCTGAATAGAGATAACTAGCTGGTTAACTGGTCGGTTAATGGTCAACAGTGTTACTACAGCAATGTGGCGAGACAGATGTACCATTTCGATGTGATATCATCCTATAACGTTTGCTCACTTCACCGGCATTTCACGATCCTCTCTCAGCTCCTCGGTCGTAAATAAACCCTGGTTTGATTGTTTGGAAGCAAACATTCAAAGAACAAATCTCGGCTTTTCACACGGGAAGAAACGTTTTAACATTTGTACTAATGAGGATATGGTGTTTTATAATTCCTTCTTCTTGGTTGTCAAATAGCTTACTAACATTAAAAAAAACGGGGTCGTAACGGTGGCTAGCAATAGCTAGCCCAAATGTTAGCCTTTCACTAGCTACCGCTAGCTACGTTGTTACCAAGTACACTTGAGTTGAAACGCGTTCACGCCCAAGACTTTCGTGCGTATTTGTGTTTGTGTTGATTTCAACATTGTGCACGTGGCGGTTTTTTTCTTCTGCGTTGCTTTGGCCCATGTTGTGTATGTCTACACGCGCCGTTAATTGTGTCTGCAGCTTTAAAGACATAAAAAGAAGAGAGCAATGGATACGAGAGGAAATGGGGTGGTCTCGAGTATGCCTTTGGAAGGAAACTTTATACCCGGCGGGCTACACTTGCATCCCACTCCACCAGCTGTCTCCCTGCTTTGCTCCACATACAGTCCTGTCCGGTGATGCCTGCAGTAAATGGACACACAGAGACAGACGCACAGCTCCCAGTAACAGGCAGGGAGGGAGTGTCATCCACCACTAGCTCAGTCATTCTTCATAGGCGTAAAAGTTTCCGATTCCTTTCCTGTCTGGCAGACAGATGACTACATATGGTCACAGCTAAATGAAAACCCAGGGTGCAATGTAGCTTTTGTCGATTTGTGGTTCAACAGTTGGTTAAAAGCAAACAAAAGCAGCGGATAATAGTCACTGTGAGCCCAATCCATCACCTCTCTTCCATGCGGACCAGCTCCCCCCCCCCCCCCCCCCCAAAGGCTTCCTAGTCGCGTTGACCAGGTCATTTTGTTGACCAGGTCATTTTGTTGGCCTGCATTCTGCTCTCGTCCACATGTTCCCATCGATCCCAAATATGTACCCAGAGGACACGCTATGCTGGATGCCAGTGAAATGGAAAGAGGGGCCCAAGGCTGGGGACTCATGGTAGCACTGTAAAGCTGTGGCATAGCTTCAGTGTCAGCTTGTTAAGCCTCAGAGAGAGAGAATGTGTGTGAGGATTGGAGGGAAAAAAAAGATGGTGTTAAAAGGAGGCTGTTGTCGATGTGGGCTGAGGCTGTGGAGACTCTCGACAGACAGGGGAACCAGTTTTAGACCTCGACAGAAGGAGATTAATTCCCTGGTGCTTCGAGGAGCAAATTTTAAAAAAGGGAAAAGATTTGGATGAAGTGAAATAAAGTTCAAGCCTGTAAGTAGAGATTCCTGCACATGGATATCGTCATGGGTTAAGGTTTAAATAGTTAGCGTTGTATGATGCAAATGGTTACCATAGGACGCAGAGCAAGCAGGACTATCAATGTGACACGGACACCAAGCTCTAGCAGCAGGAGACTTGTGGCCGGCATTTCTTCCAGAGCCGCCATGGAGACCGCGGTCCTGCTGTCACCGACTTGTCCTCTCTTTGGGGCGTGAACACTGTTGTTCACTTCCACTTGTGTGCAGCTTAATTTAGGATGTCATCACCTGGAGAATCACGTGGGTGGTTCTCGTGTCTGTTTCAACACTGAACCCCCAGTCTTCTGTGTGTACGCACCCACATGACCTCATCCCATTTTGTTGTGTAAATTCACACTCGGTGCGCTGTGGTGGACTTGTTCAAATGGACTTGGAAAAAGTGGCTGTGAAGTCAATTGGATTGTAAAAAGAAAAGGATACAGGTGCTCAAACCTGAGGTTTTAAACCTGCCTGTAAAACGGTTTGGGTGTCCGTATATTGTATATGAAAGACAAATACTTTCTGCTCATTATCTCAGATGTTCCATATCTTGGTGTAGAGACTTTGTTTAGCTACCGTGCCCACGTACGTGACTCTCCCACCCGAGCCCTAATCCAAGTTCAGACTCCGCTCGGCTCTCGGGCTTTGTATTTCTGCAGTGGCTTGTGAATGCTTCCTGAAATGAGTAAAATAGCTCATTGTTTAGTGTGTGTTTTTGTCCAACGTAATGCTTTTAATTGCCTGAATAGACACCCTGGAATGATTCCACTGTTGCTGTTATAAGTCGCAGTGAGTCATTTAATGCAACACTCCTGAAACATGCTGTGACACATAATTTGAGTAAAGCAAACACGCCGAGCTTCACGACGTAGAATAAACCCTGAGTCCAGTCTTCAGGAAAAACAACACGGTGGAAGAATACAGTGGAGATGCATGTCTGATGTGACTTGACTTTGTCTTTTTGCTGAGACAACGCTGTGTGTCCTGCGTATGAACTCTTCATGAACATGAATAATTCTAAAATGTAATGGCTTGACTGCAACTTGTCGCCAGAATATTTGCACAGCGTTCATTTTACACACTATTAAATGTGTTGCATTCTGTAGATGGAAGCTCAGATTGGTGCCCTCTTCCATACATACTTGAAAACAAAGTTACTGTGGCCCTATTATTTGGGATATTCATAAACCCGTGTGTTAAGCATGGAGGTTGTGCTCACATTTGCCACTGGGTAGGAGGCTAGTGTTGTTTTTCTATCAAACTGTGACTGCAAGAAACACCCTCATGAACACATGACAGAATCAAGGCTTAATTGAGACTTTGTGTTTGTATTATTGCGATTCTTTTGCAGTTGCATAACGTGTGTGTCCTAATGTTCACCACAGAGACTGGGATTGTGACACCGCTCTGGCATGTTGGTAACAAAGTCGTGGGAGTATCACAATGTTTTATTATTAGCCTCCTCCCTCGCTGGACATTCAGTGGTAGTAGCCGGCCACAGCGGAACTGATCCATCAGTTCCTTATTTTAGACTCCCTGCCCCCCCCCCCCCTGCATAGTGGAGGAGGGTGTGTCTGTGTATTTGCCTTTGAAAGAGTTCAGCTGTAATACTTGAAGTTTACTCTCAGCATTCCTCGAGTTAACACAGGAGTGTAATTCAGAGGCCATATCCACACTAGTCCAGTTTTCCTACGTTTACACTGAGCAGCCACACCACGCCGGAGTTTTGGAGCAGCCTTAACGGAGGAACCTGAAAACTCCGCCATGGTTGGAGGTATTTGAAAACTCCGGGGTTTTGGTTCAGTGTAGATGTCGGATACGGATGTCTGTTCGAAAAAATGAGCCCACACCCGTGCTCGCTACTGGATTGGTTATTACCAGCCATGACGTCTCCGTCCCTGATTCGGCACACTTACTATCACGTGACTCGTACCCGGAAGAAAACAAAACAGCCGGGCGACCAGCAGCGATTCATTTCAACATGGATAACGAATGGCAAGCCTTGCTTGCTTTGTTGTCTGTAGTAGCAGCTATCGTGGAGTTAAATTCGTCATTTTACAATGCTGCTAATGCCTACATGCGGAGGAGGCGAGCTGTTCTTCGAGCGATGAGCGAGCTGCTTGACCATCGGCGATCAGCCCCCACGGAGCGGCTGTCTGAAGCTACAGTTAGCAATAAATGCTATTCAGAGCTACAGCTACAAAGCGAATGCCCAGTGTACGTTAATGGCCACGTGCTGTCCGCCTTCGAAGGCTGCCGTGTGGATGCAGATCAACTTGAGAATAATGCTGAAAACTCCCGTGTGGACGGAGATCGGTTCTATTTGACAACTCTGCATCCAACGAGACACGGACTCGTGTGGATATGGCCTCATTGTGATGGCTTGGTGTTTGCTAAGTGGTGGCTGCATCACTTCAGACTCTGCATATCTTCTTCTCCTGATGGACGGAAATAGCCCCGCGTGCCTTGTAGTCACCAGAACTCTGAGCAAGAGCTAATGTAGCCGTGACTACAAAAGGCTTCCCTGGATGAGTAGGTTCAGGCACATCGCTGATGAGTGATCCCACTGTTGCTCAGGGCGAGCTTTGGCTCTTGGGTTTGACATGCTGCAATTTTGAGGTTTGATGGCAGAAAA
Source organism: Melanostigma gelatinosum (assembly GCF_949748355.1). NCBI lineage: Eukaryota > Metazoa > Chordata > Actinopteri > Perciformes > Zoarcidae > Melanostigma > Melanostigma gelatinosum. Next base: position 5,151,662 of record NC_136651.1, read on the forward strand.
CATTTCAACCTCCCTCTCCCACAGAATGAGAGGCTTGCTGTTCCCATATAGGTTTAGCTGTGTTGTAATTAGTGTGTGTGTGTGTGTGTGTGTGTGTGCTGTGCATGGGAAAGCAAAAGAGGGAGGGAGTAGAGCTTTGAGAGAGAAACAAAGAGAGGGTGGAGGAGGAGGAAGGTAGAGCATTGATGGGAATCAAATCTCTGCGCAGAGAGAATAAGGGGGAGAAGACCAAGGATATCAGTGAGCGATGGAAGGCCGTGTCTGTGAAGGCAATCAGGTCTTCGCTGCATGAATATTTTCACGGCCGTTGTGCCCTCAGCGTCTCCCCCGCGGAGCTGAAGACACCAGTTCTCTGAGCTCTCAAGTGTGATTCGATACGACTTCCAATCACGGGTCGCATTCGTCTCTCTACCTGCATGCGTGCTGAGCTCTTGAGACTTTTATAAGACGATGCTTCGCTTGATTTCTCCGCTGTGTGTCGGCCTTCGTGCCAGAGAGTGGCTCATTTACTCCCGCAGGTGGCCCGCTCGGTTCCTTGTGACTCTTCAGTACATCCGCCACTCCAGATAACTGTGGGTTGGACCACCGATGCCACCTCGCTCTGACGCTCTGCGAGGGGGATTATGTGATTCCAGACATATTTACAAAAAAAGTCATGATTTGATAAACAACCGGCTAAGGAAAAGCACAGTACTTTTTTCAGTCCCGCTCGCCTTCTCTCCGTTTGCTATTTGTGGACGTTTCCTCTGAAGTGTGTCTGACTCAAGAGAGGCCGATCATGCGGGTCAGGCAGTCTGTGACTAACTCTCAGCAGCGCTGTTGAGCGATTTGGTGTGAAAATGCCAGCCTGACCAGCAAGTCCTCACTGTGCACAAAAACCATCAGTATCACCTCAGGACGAGTAGCTGTGTGTGGACTCGGGCCTCTTGGATGGGCAATATAAGCTGGAGGAGCCAGGCCTCCTCGGGGGACACGGACTCCTCTCTACAGGGGGATCTAGACGAGGACTCAGGTAAAGACACACAAATATATATATATACAGTTCTATATAGAGCGCTGTATAAACAGGACCGTTGACATTGATCTTCCCCAAAAAGGTAAAAGATTTGGTCATTTATATGATGATAACAATGAAGAAACTGGATATATCTTATTTCATATAATCTGTTTTTCCACATTTCAAACAGCACAGAGCCTAAACGAGTCAGAAGAACAGGCTTTTTCTTTTTTAGAATGTAAATGAATAGGCCAGACAGAGAAGAGACTCTACTTCCTGCTATAAATTATTCTCCAGCACAGGGCTCTGTAACAGCAGTAGCTGCGTACAGAAGTTCCATTGCGTGCACGCACTGTGTATTTATTCAGCATACTTGCATCGCTTGTTGGGGATGTGTACTCCTTTTGTTTTTTGGAGCTGTAATGTAAAATGGGCCTCGCTGGCAGGATGAAATACAGGGGACATTCCTCGCTGTGCTTTTTGTGTCGTGTGGCTTTATAGAAGGTGCTCATTTGCGCCGCTGAAGTCTTGGGTGGACCCAGCCCGACGGAGGCTGCTCCTTCCATCGCTGGCTGCCTCTCCGCCTTATCACCTCCACAGCTTGTGGACAGAAGCCATAGCTCCTTTAGTCTTCATGCCCAGGTGCTGTGGTCTTAATCCAGTTACACAATACAAAAAAAAAAAACTGGTATTGGTTAGACTGTGGGGCTGTAATCTTGGCATCTTAACTCCAACCTGCCTGCCTTGCTTCACCGTGGCAGCCGAGTCGGGGTTAGCGCTGTTTGATTGGCTAATAATAATAAATCTGCATTTCAGTCCAGCGGACAGTAAGAGTCGGCGTGTGTGTGTGTGTGTGTGTGTGTGTTGTCCGTCTACCCTGACCTGCCTCGTCTCTGTAACGCACGGCGCTGCAGACGAGGAGGTCTCTCTTAAGCCCCGGCTGAGCTGCGGGGATGATACTTGAGGTTTTTAACCACACGCAGTGTGAGGATCACCAAGAGGATGAGGCCACTTTCCAATCTCACAGAAGCATAATCAGCTGATCCCAGTGCAGATTTACACATTTTGTTAAATTGCAGAATATCTCAGGAAGCAGCTGCTTTAACTAATCACACCCTCTCTGGTGTCTCTCTGGGTAGAGAGGGTTGTCCGCCAACCGAAAGGTCACCGGTTCGATCCTCGGCTGCACCGTGTCCTGTGTCGAAGTGTCACTGTACCCCTAACTGCTCCCCGGGGAATAATTTCCCCACTGTGGGACTAACAAAGGAATGTTTCTTCTTCTTCTCATGAGTCCTGTGACGTTTTCTCTCAGTTCTTGTTTCAATCGAGTTCATGTTTCGGCATCGTGTTTTCCCAACATTTCGCTCAGAGCTCCAATCTATCGGATACATCCATACATTATACAACAGAGCCCGTCATTGGTATGTCAAGTCTTGTCATTTAATGCACTTGCTGATGCCCATCTCCCAATTTCCTCAGAAGCCAAAGTGAGCAGCAGGGAGAGAATCGGCCAGAGTGGACTCGGTGCGGCTGAGAGCAACTATCTCGATGGCTGGGCAGATCCTGAAAAAGAGGGTTTATGTCAAGTCATTGCCTCTTGTGTGTTCTTGCGTCAAATCATTCAGACCCCCGGCAGGCATGGCATGGGTCAGGGAGCTGGCATACAATGAAGGGGATGTCCCACAGTTGCTGGCAGTTTCCGATGCCAGTCTAAATCGGGAGTGGAGAGACAGAAGTTGACATTTCTTGCAAACAAGTCACTGTTGTTGTCCAGGCAGATGTGGGCGCGTATATTTGTGTGTGTGTGTGCATGTCTGGGTACATGAATGATGCTGAATCACTGGTTTGATATATTCTTTAACAGCATATGACTTTCATGCAGACACACGGCATGTTTATTCCGTCAGTGATGAGTGTGTCTACCTTCACTGACCCACTTCCTGTTGGCTGTTCCTCCTCATGCAACCTGAATGGGTGTTTTTGGAATAATAGTAATGTGGTCATGCAACACTGTGGCTTTATGAGCTCCTGCTATCAGTAAACTTTGGTCTGAGGAGATCAAACAGAAGATATATCCTCTTAGGACTTCATTCATTCTCACTTTTTGCTCTGCATATATCTTGAATTTAATGAATTAAAGAATTTTGAACTGATGTGTCTTAAGTCCAGTTTGAGAAACCACATGCTCGGGCTGTTTACTTGCAACCTTTTCATTCTAACCAGCCACGACAGCAACGCGGGTGTTGCCATTGCCGTGGCTGGTGTGAGCGCATCGCAAGATGGTCTCTGGTTCATTCTGTAAACTTCATTATTGTCTAACTATCTTTATTATTACAGTTGGGAGGCAACCTATATCGGACATCTACTTGGCACAAGCATAGCCATTATAACAAACGTACCAACATATTTTATTTGGGCAAACAAACGAGATAGGACGTTGCAAATACCCGATCATGAAAATGCTTTTCTTTACAGACCTGTCCTTGATGATCACTTCAGTAAAGTCATGCAATCTGACTTTGTCTTCATTAAAACATAGAAGTGAGGCAACTCCAACACACAGAGTGGATGATTTGATATATTTCTGGATTGCATTAAGTTTAAATGTAGATTCACACACGTGTTGGAGTCTTTCAGCGTGAACTTTAATCTGTAATATGAAGCTAAATGTTGTCCTGCAGTAGTGTTCTGCTGCAGTGAGTGAGCACTCGGAGGACAAAACGGAGAACAATCAAAATACAGCAGGAACATGATGTGCCGTCTTTTTTTAAATTCATTTTTCCACAGTAAGACCATTAGATCATTGTTATGACATCAAAAAAAGTACGTCTATATTTGTGTTCATCTAAGCTTAAGAGATTTAGCTTTAAGGAGGTATTGTCGAGAGCTGGTCCCAACTGATCCTCAACAATAGAGCTCTTGCGGTCTTCGTCTTTTTAAACTCAAGTCAAGTTCCTCCCGACTTCCTGTCGTGCCCCAACACACTGTTCCATGTCAACCCAGCAAAGAAACATACGATCATTTATCTGCTTTGTGACCTTTTTCAAAAATACACTTGACTCAGCTCAGATGAGACGTATCAGTGTTTTACATGACGACTGTAAATATAAAGATATTAATACAGTGAAAGGTTTTGAATGAAAGATGTTTACAGCGTAAACACCCACTGCCTAATTATAAGCGACCGTGCGAGTCTCCTCAGTGGTGGACACATCTGTCACCCGAGCCGATTTATAAGGAGGCCGGGAAACAATCCCAATGCAAAGCGCCAACGAGATGAGTGTGTATCATTCAACATCTGTCCGTCAGTCTTGTCCGACGCAGTGTGCGTGCACAAAGTGTCAAGAGGATGACAAGTGGCCCGCTGTACAGACAAGATGGGCTTTGTGCAGCACTCCAACGCGGGGGAGAGCGGTACCGCTCCTCGCTGCTCGAGGCCATTTACTGAGCAGAACACCGATGCGGTCTCTGTCTCGTACTGTGTGGAAGTGATTGGTTCTCTTGTGGCTGTTTGTCTGCGTGTCGGATCGTTCTCCCATCTCGAGTGCTTTCATAGTTTGCTGTTCGCTGCGCGCTCTCTTGCCAAACAGCTGCCGTTCACCGAGATCTCTGGATTCATCTTCGGTAGATCACAGGGTGTGTTTTTTTTAAAGCTGTCGCAGAGTCTCCGTTCTGGTGCCGCTTGATGTTACAGATACTGACAAGCAGGGTATTTATAGCACTTTTGTGGTTGTTCAGTCTATTGGTTTCACCTAAGGTGAACCTGCTGCCTGTCTGTCTCCGCTGGTTCAGAAAGCGAGCTAAATGGAAGTCTACGAAACTCCTGTAAACCACCGTAGCCGAAAGGTCGACTGAAGGATCCGACTGCTTTTGAGTTTCAGTCGGGCGGTTGCGTGGCGCAGTGAGCTTCTCTGTCTTGTGTGAGTTTCAGTGCACTGTGTTCTTAAGCCTTTGCTTATTTAGGTGAGGTTGGTGTTAAACAGTGGAGTTGTAGAGGTTGTGGGTGCAGGCTGCTCTGGGCTGTGAAGTCAGTCCAGAAAGCAGGGAGCGGCTCTCAACGAGGGAGGCGAGGGACGGGAAATAGTGCCGGTGGCCTCGGGGGTGGGGGAAGGAACAGGAGGGGTCCCCAGGACTGACTGACTGACTGACTGACCGTGTGTGTGTGTGTGACAGAGAGAGTGTGAGAGAGAGTGATTTCCCGCTTTCAACACTCTCATTCACATGTGCTCTCATTCCATACACCAGGGCGACCATGAGCTATCGCAACCTCTGATTCCAAATATAGCTGAGAACAAAGGGGGCTACAACTAACAATCATTTTCATTACCGATTAAAATTAGGATTATTTTTCTCAATTACTCGATTGCATCTTCAAAATGTGTGGAAAAAAGCTTTCATGGCTGTCGTCATGTTGAGAGCCTTGCAGAGACAATCCCTCAATCATAGATATCACAGAATTTCAAAATACGCATGTTGAGCTACTTAACTAATTGTTCCATCGATCTATAGCTCTAATCATAAAAAACAAAAACATATGTATCCTGTAACCCCTGTTCTCTGACAGCATGTGTTGTGTGTTTTGTTAAAATAATTTTTAACAACCTCAACTCTGCATTGGGCAGTGTGCTGATATTCGCTCTGGTCTTCACACAAACATTTTATTATCACCTCAATGACGAGCATACTAAGTATTTTGGTGAACTGTTTTAGAACCAAAATACAGTCAATTAGCCCATGTAGGCTTCGGGGATGTGAGCATTATTTGCAGATATTGAGTGATTTCACACAAGGAATCTCAAGTTCATGTGTTTATTTAATGCCAGTCTGTGCAGCTTTCTTGTTTTTCTTTGGTCATTTTTACAGTTGGGGCTTTAAAGAGCCTCATGCTCGTGGGCCGTGGACTATTTTCTTCTTTTGTCGTCGATGCTGTTGAAAACCCGGCCCTGTGGCATCCCCTCCGCAACCTTTCACTTTTGGGTGAATAGTTTCGAGGCACTCTTTGTTGACTCATTTGTTACTGTCTGGGGATGCTGATCTGCATTGTGTGTGTCTGTATACAGGACAATTGAGTGACCTAGACCTCGGGGCTCCCGCCACAGCTTTCAGTACAACACTGAACTGCTGTGCCAAGTGCTCCCATCCACTAGTTCCATTAGCTCGTCCAGTGCCCGCTATGAGAACGCAACCCGTATTGAATCCATACAGAACAAGTTACATCTCCTGCCAGAGAGTGGGGATTATCTGAACACGGTCAGTCACCGCCCACAGTCAATGCAGTAATGTAGGCTATGTGCTTATTGTAACACTGAAGCTGCCTCATACAGGATAATATATTGCTCTTAATTTAGTTGTGATTGCACACGCACTAACATAAAAGGGAAGGCGTGAAAGAGTGGCCATAAAAAATCAGTGAAGCAGAGGAATGGTTGAGCAATAGTTAAAGTAGCTTGAGGGTGGGTCGTGCATTTGGTTTAACCTTTTTTAACACCGTGACGTGCAAATGTCGTCAACGTCCTGCCACACTAGCTAGTAAAGGAGGAAATGTCTGGTTTACCTACAAGTAATGGCACCACAGTGAACCACAGGAACATGAAAATTATGTCATCTCTGCTCAGTGAGATCTGTGGAAGAAGATCGTTGGCTTCCGAGTAAAACCGAGGGGGAACTGAGGCTAGAGACTTGTAAATGTTTCTGCCACCACACGATGCACAGGCCTAATGGTCCCAGCCTCATCCAAAACACCATCTTCACAGCTTTGTCACAGTACAGAGCTCTGCATCCGAGTCACACCGTGAGTCTTATAGGATTAAAAGAAATGTACCGATCTGATCGAGCAGTTCTTATTCTAAAGAAAAGGAAAGATTTCATCAACCAGTAATTAAACAACTTGAGCAGTTCATGGAATGACTCACTTTGGATTTAGGACTGCGATAATATTCCAAGTGACTTCCTGAAAAGACAAAACCTTTGAACACAACCGCAGCAGCTAAAGTCAGCTTCCCTGTTGTACTGCAGAGCGTCCTGTTTATTTCTACTGCTCGTGTATTAATACTTAACCGGTCCACTACTTGACAGTGTGCTGGAACACACTTACTTTGCAAATAACAGATATATTATTGACACAGTTGTGAATAATAAAATGCACTCTGCCCATGATCAGCTGTGAGGAGACCCCATTCCTCCTGCTAGAAAGGAAACTGTCAGTGAAAGAGACGGCTTCACTTTCATAGTGTTCACACTGACCCACAACCAACGATATCTGCACATCATCCACCACATCTCGTCCGTAGGCTGTGTAGTTATGGAACTGTTCTAACCTCAGTAGCCTTGAGTTTATTTGAAGCTACGTTATGAATACAACACAGTATGTTTCTTTATTCCCCTCACTGTTCTGCCCCAAACCATGTTTTTTTCCTTCTGTTATGTTGCTCCAAGAGTCTATAACCTTGTGACTTGGCGCTCGCAGAATATTGAAGCGAAAACATCGCTCTGAGGCACAGTTTTACTGCCGTACGTGACAGAAGATTCAGATAATAGATCGAGCATCGTCTGATCGCTGTGTGAAAATACACGCTTCATTTCAGTGGGCCGATTTAAACCGAAGCGAGGCTCATAAATGGTGCATTTGTCCAGTAAACTCCACTAAAGATGTGCGGACATATTGGGACGTGACGTGTCTGACTTCAGCCGTTGATCCTGAGCGATAAGAACACAAATAGCCAGACTCAAGAAAGCAAGGTGTGTCCCCAAGAGATGAGGCTGGGTTGTGTTGTTATGGGCCTCTGCATGCTGCTTAGTTATTATGTCTTAATGCAGATAATTCTAGTTTATTTTTGGATGCGTCGCACAGTATTGAGAGAGGATACTTTGATGAGATTGGGAATCAGAAGACATTGCATGTTGAATGTTATTCTCCCCTTTTTTTTAATGAGCTTTCCAAAACGGTGAGAAAGTTGATTGAGGGTACTTTTGATATTGTTTTTAATCTCCTGACTCATCGCGGGTAATGATGTCTTTTTCACAGAACAGGAGTTTCCCCGACTAGACGCTTTCTCAATCATCAGACTCTCGGTCACCTCTGTGGTGAGATCTGAGAGCAGATGTCCCGCTCAAAGAAAGAGTCTTCACTGTCTTTCATTCACAGTTTTGAAGGATCTGGTTTTCTCGTATGGATCCGGGTTATAGATCGCCTGTGTTGTGTGGCTCTGTTAGCCACGGTGGACCGTGGCCATCTGTTCCCATGCAACCCGGCACCACATTGATATCTGCTCCGGATCGTTGACCCATGGTCGGTGGGTCATTAGCATACTGAAGGGGCATGTTTGCGTAAGTTATTCATAGCGTAAAATATTGGATTTTGGAGATGGATTTTTATTCAAGCGGAGATCAGGAACAGACGAAAGGGCAGACTAGAATTTAAATAATGACAAACAAGCCATGTAATAAAAACGGTCGACGAAACTTAAGTGTGAAAAGCAAATCTGTGTCTCTCATTTTGAAAAGTAATTGTATAATAGTGAGCTATTTTCTATTACTGCAGCGACGCATTCATCTCAATCAGCCCCCTTCACTTAGTAATGACTAATGTTTTATTGTCGTCCCTGATGTAATTACACAAAAATGATTTTGCCCATTATGTTTATTTTAGGACTTCAGAAGTCATCGAGTCCCGTCTTCGGATGTCTCATTTTTACGTTGACAATTTGATTTGCCACATGACGACCTTTCTTCTGCGTCTCCTCCGTCTGAGTGAAATACAATAGACGAGCACTGAGCGTCCTTTACTGACTCGGTGAATAGACTGGAGGCTCTCGGTCTTGCTGTGGCTCGCAGCGGGACAACCGTAAAAACCCACCGCTGGACTTCTTTCCTCCATTACTCCTGAAACCAACCGTTAAAGCAGGGGCCACGTTCCGTACCGGGGCCTCCCGTTCCTCCCTGCCATCCTTTGGCAGGACTTTGGCTCCCTCAGCCCGCTGAGGACATGGAGGAGGATTCCTATTGTAAATTGAACACACCCAGCAGGAAGCCAACCACTACAATGGGTGGGAGAATAAATAATTCACAGAGCACTTAACTATTTCCTGTTGAATTTTTCTCCATTTTCCTCCCCGCTGTTCATCTCGCCTGCCTCGGGCTTACATTCCACACTCTTGCTCTGCAGCAGGTCTCGCCTGTGGAGATAAGATACCTTGGCGCGGCACCTTTTTTTTTGCGGTTTTGTTTTACAGTGTAGCCGACACTAATTCACTCACCGTGTTGTTTTTATAGCCAAATAAGGCGTCCTTGCAGGCACGGTTGCTTATAAACAACGCGCGGTCTATTTACATGTATCCCGGGGGGGATGTGTGTCAAGAGTGGAGGGATTGTGTTTTAAAAAAGCTCCGCTTATAGCCAATGCGTCAACAAAAGGTAGAAACAATACGTATTCATAGATTTTCATTGTCTCAGTAGAGAGCAGGAGCAGATTACATTTCATTTAGGGGGGTTCATTCATTCTCCACGCATCAATTCAACCAATATTAACTGCTGTTGCGATCTTCTATCTTGCTCAACAAGTCCTCATGCTTGCACACTTTCATTGAGCAGTCCTCACTGAGTTCAGCAGGAGGTGACAGCTGTGTGTGTGTGTCACCTTACGCACAGCCTCCCCTGTATCCCTCCACCCAGTTCACATCCTACAGTGGGTTGGGAGGGGGTTAGTGTGGGGCCGACCAGCTGTCCTGTATTGATCACACCTGTACTGAACAAGAAGCAGATCAATCTGCCCGCCTGTCGGCTCTTCAGACAGATCTGGACCGGCTCGTATGTCACCGGTCATGAGTTGTGCTGCAGGGGATCCTGTTGTCTCTTAAGGAAAATATTCAACTGTATATACTCTGTCCATGCGTTTGAACAGGCAGCATTGTGTTCATCTATATGGGAAGCTAAATGTGTGGGGCATTGCATTGTTTAGGTACAAATCAGTTGAAGCAAATCACACATGGAAATGTAGCTCCAACGAGTTGGCGTGTAAATCCAAGGTTTTGACGAAAAGTATATGGATATGTGTCGTCCATTAAACTACAACCAACCTTGTCGTGCTCACAGAGGCTGTCCTATAAATAGAAAAGAACATGCACTGTTTACACTAATAAAACGTAGTTTATTAGAAGGCAGAAAGCCTCGAAGGTGTGTGAAAGCTTTATTTATTCATTACACCTTTTGAAAACACAATCAAATGTGCTTCACGCCAAAAGACATAATAAACATTTTTATAGTTTGGATTAATTTACTCTGGCAACCATGCTGAAGACCAGAGAGGCAGAGAAATCCCTATAATATGACTTTATACTTTTTAGCGATGCTGATTTAGAAGTATTAAACCCTGTGTTGGTCGGATTTCTATGAAAGACACGAAATGTACTGCGATGGCTGTTATTGATATATGACCTTTCTGCTCAACAGAATATTTGGGGGTCTGTGGGGCCCACAGTTAATGAGAAAAGATGTTTGTGTACCGGTATTTACTTATTGTGTGAAGACGCTTTGAGCCTGAAGGCTCCTGGGGACTCCACCACAGAGTTGTGAGAACCCTCCCAGGCTTTGTTCAAGAGTGTTTGTTTTAAATGTCCCCACGGCCTTTCAAAGCAGCAATGCATTCAAGCAATTAAAAGTCCCCAAAAGATGTTTACTTGCTAAATCTTTCACGATTTATTGTCAACAATCAGATTTTAGGGATGCCCTAATTTTATAGATTCATAGCATCATGAAAAATGTCATTTATTTTGCCAATTTAAAACAAATAAGAATTGTTTATCGTGTGTTTTATTGCCTCATTAACTGCAGCACTATAAACCCATCACACTGTACTCTGAGGTTGCAGTGTAACAAAGAGGCTCATGGGAATTGTGTGTGTGTGTGTTCAGTTCTCTTGGGAGTGAAATCTAACCCTTTATGGAAGTGTAACCACACTTAGCTGTTCATCAGGCCGGCTCTGCTGCTGTATTGTGTTTTAAATGGAGCAGGGAAGAGGCATTTGGGAGGCACGAGCAGGAATCAACAAGAGAAGAAAGTTATGAATGATCCAGTCCATTCTGGTCATATTGTATCAGAAGTACCAATCTTTCTCTGTGTACTGCTGCTCCTCTAAAAGCAGTCTTAAGACAGTACAAACCTAGATGTTTGCTCGGGAGAATAAAAATGTGCATGAAAATGTTTAGGGGGCAGAAAGGGATGTTGTTGGCCGGGCATAATGTTTTCACTGTGAGGTTTCTTTCTGTCTCCTATTCGGCCCATGACTAGTGAGATTTCAGTGTCATAGACATTACAAGCAATGACATCACCGCGTCGTAAAGGGTGGACGTCGAGAGGCGTACGTGACTGTAACAGAGGAATTCACTGTGTTTTCGCTCTCTTTCACCCGTGTTCATTTCTTTCTGTGGATGATGTCATTTCCATGCTGAACCAGACTTCCAGTGAACTCTCGAGGAGGGGGGGGGGGGGCTTTCTGTTCTCAGAACTGAAGAGAGAGAGGAAGGGAGGTGTTTAAAAAAAATGAACAGGGAGCAGAGGAGACCTGGAACCGGTCCAGTGTGCATGATAAACAGCCGAGCCGTGGCGGGGCGCTGCGATGGCGTCTCGGGGACCGGCTGTATCGATCTTGGCGGTGACTCATTGTGCTGATGTCACGCTGCTCCTCAACTCTGGGGCTGCAGCTGTAAACTCACACATGGTCCTTCTGGGCCCGTTCAAGCTGGGATTGAGCGAGCGGGTCAGAGCACATCGTGACGTCGGCCACAGGCCTTGCACTCGTGCCAGGAATAGGACGGGGAACAAGGTCAAACCGATTGGATTATGTGAGCCTAAATTAATACGCAGGCTGCTGTGTGATTGGAAAGCACGCGGCCCAATACACACTCTGCAGTAAAAAGTGGAACCTGGCCCAGGATAGCATCCTGACTTGTGGCAAAACTGGCTATCACAGGTATGTGTGTAGCCTCAGGGTGCAAAAAAAAAACCAACCCTCACACACTGTCAGCCATAGCTGTGCTGTTCAGGCTCTATTAGGTGCTCCGATGCAGCGCAGCATCCCTTTGTGGCCAAGCTACACAGTACGGTCGTCTTCACTGTGTCTAGTCACTCGTCTGACTCTGATAAACTCAAACACTTTGTCTTCCTGCTATCTCCCACAATCCTCCCTGGCTGACTAGCTGATGTTTCATCTGTTTACAGATACCCTGAATGAAGAGGACCATGTCTCTGTTACATGGTGGCTTTGCCTTTGTAGTGACATAACTGGGCTACGGATGAAATTCACAAAAACTCTGTTTGTCTTCTAACAATTATAGTTATGTTCTATTGTAACAAAGCTGACATTTAGGCCTATGTCATGCTTGTATGAGTGCTTTGACTTGTTGGGATGTGAGGAATGAGGTCAGGAAATGCAGATTAAAGGTGGCACGGCACGGGTAATGCGATCCACGTCAGTAACTCTGTACTTTATTGAATCAGCCATGCACGAACGGCCAGCTTTTTTTGTGGACACGTTGTAAAGCAGCAGCCTGAGGGGTCAAAGCCTGCCTCATCCACATGCATTTGCGTCGGAAGGAAACGCCACTGGAAGCGTTCTCATCATTTGTAATGAGACACACACACACACACACACATCCTCGTCCTTGGCTGCCTCGGCAAACTTTGGCTTTTGCTCGGAGTAAGGGATGATGGGGATTAGGGACGGAGGGGGGAGATAACAGTAGGGTGGATGTGTGCGCCGCATGCGGATCGATGGTGCAGATGAAAGCGCCGACCGGCTGGAAGTCCAGTTGGTGGTGTTTTATCCGCTGCCGCTCGCTATTTGCCATTCAGTGTTTTTACGCTGATGGCCGTGGTATGTCGGATCCCGCTGTAGTCGAGCTGAGGGGAGATCACACCGGATGGAGGTGTCAGTTAGTCACTGATGACCCTCTCTGCAGCGAACAAGTGGAAACCTGCTAGATTGCGCCGCTTTCGTGACGCTTCTCTCAATTATGTACCATAAAGCACTTTTCCCCTCGGCCCGAACTAGAGTGTTTTATTGTGACCCCCGCTCTTCGGCTCTGTCCTCGTCTCCCTGCTCTCACATGTGTGTATGCACGCATCCGTGCACATAATTGACTGCTGGAAAGAGGCTCTATGACTGTGCCTGTCCAGCAGATGTATTGTTGGCAGCAGGAAGAGCTGATGAAATGCTCAGTTAGTAATATTTCTCTCCTTTTTAAAGATACAGCATTGTATCTTGTAATCTCTCCTCCTCGACTGACCACTCAACTTTCTCTTGTTTTCCCTCTTGTCCGTAGACTCGCAGCGGTCCCATTTGTCCTCGTTCACCATGAAGCTGATGGACAAGTTCCACTCTCCCAAGATCAAGAGGACTCCATCCAAGAAGGGCAAGCAACTGCAGCCCGAGCCAGCAGCCAAGAGTGCCGAGAAACCTGCAAACAAGGTGTGTGTGTGTGTGTGTTCAGGTGCCAGAAAAATATGTCTGTGTATTGTGGGAAATGCATCGCTTTCCCACCTTTTTTCCGTGTGTTTGTTTGTGAAACGATTTGTTTCCTGCTTAATGTTTTGTGCTCTCCATACTCCATTGTGTCTTATGTGTTCCCTGCTGGTTCCCACAGCTTCCCAGTCGCTGTGGCGGCTGGCTGCGCTACAGCAGGTGTCTAAACCTATAAAGACATGAATGGAACTGGGCTGCTTCCTGAATGAACTCCTCCACTCCCTCTTAAGGCTTTCTGTGTAAAGAGTATATTCCCTAGCAGCCCTGCTGCGAAAGGATAGAGAAGCTGAAAGAGCCCGTCGCTGTAGTCCCAAAAAATGGCTCCAAGCCACATCACTTGATAGATGGTTCTTTGAACAGCAAGCAAACTATGGTAATAATAGAACCACAGTATGAAGACCAGACTGTGGTGACGGTCCAAATAATAGTTGGGTCAAGTTTCACCGCGTACTCCGTTTTTTAAGTTTTGAAAAGCTTGTAACATGTTCAGCATCATCATAAGCAGCTGTGTAGTGCAATTCTGAAAAATAGTGCTCTGTGTTGTTGCTTCCCTGTGTTTGTAGAAGGTCAGCCGGCTGGAGGAGCACGAGAAGGAGGTGGTCAGTGCCCTGCGCTACTTCAAGACAATCGTGGACAAGATGGTCGTGGAGAAGAAGGTGCTTGAGATGCTTCCAGGCTCGGCCAGCAAGGTGCTCGAAGCCATCCTGCCTCTGGTTCAGGTAGAGGCCCGGATACAGCACAGGTGAGTTGTTTGTTTTTATAGTTTGCTACCCTTTGCCCTGCTATAGATCTTCGCAATGCACCATTTCTCAATGAATTCCTGTCATTGCTGCCTCTTGACGTAACTCATAACGTAGTATGCATGCAGGACACGTTAGAACCGGCATGATGTCGACTACCACTGGCTTAGCAGCTCGTGAAGATTGATGGTATGTTGACATCAAAGCTTCCCGGACTTGATGCCTGAAGCCTTTAAAATGACGCTCTTGTATCGCTAAGTGTTCATGTGGCACGCTATCAGAAGTGTTACCTTCAGATATAGTAAACCCTTTCTGCGAAACGTAACCGTAGCTGCAGTTTTTTTGGGGGATTGTCAAGACCTGTTAGAACTTCTTTGTCTTTGTGCCTTTCCCCATCCGTCAGTACGGATGGCACTGTGGAGGTCAGAGGTGACAGATTTTGTCTCTCGCAGCCCTGCGTTTAGAAGCGATTGATGGATTGTTGCTGCAACATTGAGAAGCGGCCGTCTAATGGAGTCAAACCCCAACGGAGCACAGTAGAAGTTCGGCAGATTGTTTTGTTTTGGCAAATAAACTACCGTACATCAAGTCACTATTGAGTGACAAAGAAGAGTCTTACCCTCACATGCTAACAATGCGAACAATGTCTCACCATCTGTTAAACATCCACAGTGCACTACAGTGTTACAGTCTGCAGTGTTTAAATCAATATCGGTCAAATAAGTAGGTCAACAGTGGGTGTGACCCACCCGTGGTTGCGGAGTGTTAAGTTGATTAAAGTGCTTATTTGCCGAAAGGTTTGTGTGTCAAACACGTGCCGACTAGTTACTCATAGCTGTGGACTTAATTATAACTCCACTGTTCCGGCTTAGTTACAGTGTAACTTTCAGCCCTTTAGTCTTTCTGGGTCAAACCTCTCCACCCTTCCAACTGCATCACCATCCTCTAAATCCTCCTGCTAACCCCCGTAGCTACAGTCCTGTCCTGCTCACCGTCGAGCTAAGCCGCACAGAGGCAGCGGATGGGCATTCCCGCACTGTGAATCAGCGTCAGCATGTTGGTACAGGCCGGGGCCACACCTTCGTGTTGCGTCTACATGTGCTGTTCACTACAGGCAGAAACAACACCCCACTTCTCCGTGTGGTTGTACATTCTTCCCTTCCCACTTATTCCAACCTCTAAGCTTGTAGTCAGGCATACCTCCTCAACAAATGCCCCATAAATATGCAGTTTAATAGCTGGTAGACAGATGGCCGTGTATGATATGTGTGATTTTTGTCACCATTGCATTTAGTTTTTCTCAACCTTCTGTTGTGCTGTCTTGAATCAATCTCCTTTCTGCACCTGTGGTTTCCATACCGTCTCTCACCTCCTGCACATCGTCTCTTTATCTGTTCCATATGCCGCGTTCCTGTTTATCCTTCCTGAATTTCTCCCCCCCCAATGCTGTGCTCTATACTCTTACGCTCACACAACCGTATTCTCCAACAGTTCGGCGCTGTCTTCCTGCCATAACCGCGTGTATCAGAGCCTCGCCAACCTCATCCGTTGGGCGGACCAGGTGATGCTGGATGGCATCGACTTGGAGGACAAGGAAAACGTGGCGTCCGTCACCAGCGTCATCAAAGCGGTCCTGGATGGAGTAAAGGTAGGCCCTTCGCTGATGAGGAGATGTTGTGGGGAGTGTTGTGTGTTATTGTAGCAGCCACTGAAAGCTCTTTCTCTGAACAGGAGTTGGTGAAGCTGACCATAGAGAAACAGGAGCAGCCGTCACCCACCAGCCCGAACAAACCAGCACCACCTGCTACCACAGCAGAGAGGTGAGCGTGCTCCGCGTGTGCTCTGCAAAATACAAACCACACACTCAAAGTAGTTCGTTCACTCAGGCGGCTTCTCTGTGTGTAGCAGCGTGTTGTCAGAGATGCCCTTGATAGATCGGGAGCAGGAGGTCTCGAATAAGACGGCTCCGGCAGCTACTCCCGCAGAGGCTGCCTCCGACATACCAGATGAGGACGTGGCCCCCCCCAAACCCCCCCTTCCTGAAGCCAAAATGGCAGAGCTCAGGTGGGGACGACACACACACACACACACTTCAGCACCTTGGATTTCAGAGTTCGATCCATTAATCGTCTCTATATAGAGAGGATGCAGAACGGCGGTACAAGATGTCTCATTTAGCTGTATTTGTACTTAAAGCTTTTACAAGACAAAGTATGAAATTCCGTCTCCGTTCAAGGTTCCTTTGTTCTGTTTTGTCTCCATCCAATGAGAAGCAGTGACGACGATGTGGCCACAGAAATGTTGTGACCTTTTGCAACGGTCTCATAAAAGCGAAGCCCGCTGTGGATTTCTTCATCACAGCCGTTTCACTTTAGATTGAACTTATTTTTGGAACGAAAATGATTCAGTGCTATCGAATGAGGAACAAAGAAGGTTTTTAGGATGTGGGTATGGGAGGGAAAGAGGAGTTCCTTATTTCATTTTCACAGATTTTTGACCTTTTTTGAGTTTGAAAATCAAAGATTTCTTTTCCCATGCGAGCCAGCCACAGCTCCGTCGAGCCAAATGCTCAAAATACCAGACTCCTTAGAATCTGTCATCACTTTCACACTCCGGGCTTTAAATATGGCACACTTTGGTTTGTCTGTTGCTCTGTCTCTTCCTTTCTTACTCTTTCCACTTGTTTCATCTTTGGATTCTGGGAACAGAGCACAGTTGAGTGCTGACGCCGGCCAAAGGAGACCCTCTCAGAAGGAGAAGTATGTTAGCCCGTAGGATCACCTGTCTCCGTTATAACATCCCACCCCAGACCCCCATAAAGCTTCTGGATTGGATGAAAGTGTTTTTGACTTGCATGGTTGCATTCTCCCAAACCTTTGTTTTATCCTGAGCATTTCCCGAAGAAGTCCTCATCCAATCAGAGGGCCGTGCAGTGCATGAGTGTGTGACTGACCTGTGCTGGCCTCCATATCATGGCGCCTATGTGTTCCGCTCTCCGGCCCATTTTGACCCGGTATTAACGCACTTTAGGTGTGACAAGCAGCACAGCATCATGTCATAGCTGAGAGAGGCTAACATGAAACACCCTCACTTTCATCCTGCTATAGGAGGGATGACAATGTGCGTGTTCATGTATTCATACATGGATTTGTGTGTGCATACATGCCTGAGAAAGTGTGTTTTGCGTGCTTGCCTGGTTGTCTGTATTGACTTTGCTTCTTGTACAAAAACATCCATCGTACGTGTTATTTAATTCTGCCGTTTCTGTTTGCAGCCCTCCGCCAGCTCTTCCCCCTAAGAAGCGTCAGTCAGCCCCTTCGCCTACGCGGGTTGCGGTGGTTGCCCCGATGAGCCGCGGCTCCAGCTTGCCTTGCAGCGTCCACAGACAGGTGGAGGACCCATTGTTGTGTAACTAACAGATTCACTAAACTGACCATTAAGGAAAACAAGGGAGTGCTGAAGGTCTTTCTTTGTGTGTGCAGCAGCAGGACTATGAGCAGGAGTTCCTCCAGAGGCGTTTCTCTGGGGGGAGCCAGTCCTATGGGGGGGACTCCCCCCGCCTGTCTCCGTGCAGCAGCATGGGGAAACTCAGCAAGTCCGACGAACAGCTTTCCTCCATGGAGCAGGACAGCGGTCAGTGTTCTCGTAACACCAGCTGTGAGACGCTAGGTAGGACTACGAAGGCAAAGCAAAGTTGGGGTTCGATGGAGTTTTATCAATCTGAAGCTAATGCAAATCCTTTTGAATTCACACACACACACACACTGGCTTACAAAGAGCACATTGACCAGACAACACCCAAAAGTTTTTTGCATACTGTAACCGTAAGACAATTACCGTCAGTCAGCTCCAGCCAATGTGGTCGATTACTGGTAACGTGTCATTTTCACGCAGTATTGCCTGCTTGTTTTCGTTTCCTAAGTATTTTCTACACTCTTCTTTCGATAAGAGTTTAGTTATTTTATAAGCTAATCCGGGTATTTGGCAAATAGGGAACCAGATAAAAAATGGAACCAATTTACCGAACCCGTGACAAACTTTAGCTCATGTCTCCTTTATGTTTTTCATCTCATTTGTTGTGATGGTGTTACAGTTGAAAGCCACATTCTGGTTGTGTGTGTTCAGTCTGATTTTTATGATGATTCAAATGCAATTTGTACCTTTTAGTTTTTTTTACCTTTTCAGACAACACGGAGACTTACGACCCGGATTATGACTTCCTCCACCAGGACTTGTCAGCTGGGGAAAACCTACCCCCGATACCAGTAGGAGGGTGCTTGAGCCCCCTGCCCGAGTCTCACAGCGAGTCCTCTTCCCCGGTCCCCGGACAGCATCCCTCACATCCCCGCTTCAGCGCTCCCCCCTCACAGCAGCCAGAGTACTGGACCCCGCAGCCCAATCACACCAATCCCTTACATTCCTTCCGCGTCAGCGCGCCCCCCGCCCTTCCCCAGAAGAAGCGGCGCAGCACCCAGTCGCCCTTCCCCGACAGGGTGCTGTATGAGCGCTACCCCTCCCAATATGACAACTTGTCAGAAGAGGAGCTGCACCCTACGCCGCCATTCCCCCTGTTCACACCCATCTCGCCCATGCCGCAGACCAACGGGGGCGTGTTCGTCGCCCAGTACATCGCCGGCGAGCATGCAGATGTCAGCCCGCCTCCATTGCCGGAGAAGAAAAGCAGACACAGTAAGTGAGGGGATGGGAGTGTAATGAGGGAGCGATGAAGACGGGGAAGAAGAAAGAGCTTTAATTGAGATGAATGCGTAGCGGGCACTGAGGCAAAGGAAGGGACAAAGAGTCTAGTGTAGGGAGGAATACAGTAAGGGATGAGGGTGATTTTAGGAAGATTCAGTGGGACGTTGGCTGCACTTTGTCATCAGTTCCTTGAGGCACAGCTTATGTCAAGGAAATATTCCACTGTGAATCGAGGCAGGAAGTGAAAACCAGGATGTGCTACAATGGGGTCGGCACCGAGGGCAACGTTTGGTCATTTGGTCATGACACACCTGCTACATCACTTCCTCTCCAGCTACTGTATTATGTCATTCCAAACGGCCAGCCCTTCCTGCTGGCTGATCACTGATCATAGTGTATGACTGCATGCATGTGAGATTTTAGGTGGACAACTACCTTGAAGTCAGTTTAAAGGGACATCACGGATTTTTACAAAAAAAGTTGTAAAATATCTTCTGTGGCTCTGAGGGAGTTTAGTCAATTCTGAGAAATAACTGGCGATGTCATCAGGGTGATGTCATCAGGGTGATCTCATGTTGGGCGTGGAGACATTTTTAGCTGGAAAACCTTCTTGTTATGATATCTCGGCCTTTGCTGCGTTTGATTTCTTTTTTAACATGTCTCTTAAAGTCTTAAAGTCTTCCAACTTTGTGGAAGTGCAATACCAAATCATTGGAGTGCCCCCTTTATGAAAAGTGAGGCTTGATTTAATCCAAAAATGTGCTATACGGACAAAGTTTAGTGTCAGTATTCTTAACTTTGTTGAGTTTAAAGTCACAGCAAAATAAACGACGCATGTTTGTTAATCTAATCCACCTCCAGTCCTCCAGTACATGCAGTTTGTGGAAGACTACTCCGAGCCGCAGCCCTCGGTGTTCTACCAGATGCCCCAGAGTGAGAGCATCTACGAGCAGCGCAACAAGCGCTTCCAGGAGGTCTACGGCTTCAACGACTCCTTCAGCAGCACCGACTCAGTCCACGAGCCGCTGCTGCCTCCAGCATTGCCCCCGAAACAAAGGCAGCTGGTAAGAAAAACCTGTCCGTGTGATGACAAAAACGCTTCTGAAGCACTTTGATAATGTGCCGTTTCTCATAAACTACCAGGGTTAAATTGAATGTCTTTTGTTGCATGTGGGTAGAAATGAATAGTTGGTTTAACTAATTTGGACTGTGTGAGCAAAACTGTAATTTAAATTCCTTAAACTGTTCAGTTCCTCTTCCTGAAATTCAAACTACACCCCTCTGTGGTAGAGCTCTGTGCCGGTTTAGAAGTCTTCGTGCCTTATGCTGGCTGGGAAGCAGAGAGCGGGGGAAGAATGCAGCAGGATGCATTCCAGTGGTGTAACCATCATTATTCTTCAGTGGAGTCTCCTCCTATCTTGTTATCTCTCTCACCTATTCAGCCCCCCCCCCCCCAGTCCTTACTCTCTCCATCTCCCCTCTCTGAAACCAAAGCAGACTTTTGTACACAGAGGTGTTTGGTTGTCAGTGGCAGATAAGACCAGCCTTTATCAGCCACACATCAGATCCAGTCCACTTATCTTAATCTGGGTCGGCGTCTGGGTTAATTGAGACAACTGTCTGACAGCGAGTCAGTGAGAGGAGAGAGGAGGAGACACGATTGGATAGATGATAGCAGGAGAAGGCACCTTGTGAGGAGCCATGCGAGTCTGAAATAAAACCTTTTAAAGGGCCGGCAATGAGCGGTGGGGTCCGACATGATCACTCTATTTTCTGCCAAAGTTAGAACAATTTAGGTTATTATTTGTCAGTAGATATTTGTGCAACTCCTTTTTTGTCTCAATGCTCTTGTCACTGGTTTGATGTGGGATGGGATCAGTTAGAAAGAGGTGACGCTACTTCCACGCATCAATCAGTTTGATTTCACTTTAATTAATGCTGATGTAGTTGATTTAGAGATTCAGGGAAAACGAGAACCTGCACAAACGTAAATTGGAGCAAGTCGCGTGCGTCTCCGGCTGCCTTCCAAATAAAGATTACCATAGAAATATACCAGAACCTCACCACTGTAGAGCTACAAAACCAGAAAAACATTGCATGTTCAGACGGTCCGTGGTTTGCCAGAGTGTCACATATGAGACAATGAGAGTTCTCACAAAGAAACCCACTTGCGTATTTTCCCCCACTAATGCCTTCCATACATATTTGAAGGTGACAAATTGATCAGTGGTTGTCCTAAAGCTGTGTGGTAAATTTAATGACGGCGGTACATTTGTGGACTGTAAACCGATGGTGCTGCCCTGCAGGGCAGAGCTGGATGTACAGTATCAGAGCCCCAGCAATGAAAATAGACTGTGTGGCTGAGTGGCAGTCTACCCGGGCCACCTCAGAGTCTTTCTTCTCTCTCTCTCTTTGTCCATTGTCCTCTCTCCGCCACCACAGCTCTGTATTTAGAGCTTTTATTTTTATCCTTGTTTTTGTCTGAGCGCACAGTCCAACTGCACTCATCTCTGCTCCGGCTGCGAGGCCTAATCTGGCCTCATGTTTTGGACTTGATGAGCTCGTGGCCCAGTGGAATAAGCCGGTTTGCTTCCTCCATAAACCCATGTTCTAGGCTTACACGCATTGGCGACTTCACACGGCTTTCCTGTAAAAAAAAAAAATATATATATATTTAGAAAGTAATTTCAGCTGCTGCGCGGATAACGAAATGGGTGCAAAAATCAAACGGATCCCGTTGGCCCTGTTAAGGACGTGTTGTAGTTGGCCTGGTTTCTGGAAAGGCCTCTGAAGCTGGAGATACTGAAAGAAAGTCTATACATAACAGTGTGTAACCTGTACACGTCACATGACCTTTTAGTAATTACGGCTTCCTAGAAAGAACTCTCAATTAAACAGTACACACACATATTCAGCAGCACTTCAACAGCGCTAAGTATTGACTTCCACCGGCAGTAAGCTGATGCTTCTCAGCCAAACTACCAGAATCCTCCCCAGCTTTCACCGCTTCACTTCTGCTGACCTTTGATTAAATCTGCTCTAATTCAGTCTCGCTTACGAGTGTAATCAACTGTCCCCTTTTTTCTTCTTTTTTCTCCTGTAACACCATGTTTTCTCCCTCTTTAACCCCCGTTACTGTCACTCAATTTCTTTTCTATCTTTTCTACCTTTTCTTTTTCTTCCTCTTTGTTTCCTTCTCTCAGGCCTCCCACTCTTCCTCCCCCTCTTCTTCCTCCTCCTCTTCTCTCTCCTGCCACCTCCAGCCGTCTGTGGCGGCCATGGAGGAGGCGGGCTCTGGGCTGGGCCTCAGCATGTCCGTTTCTAACTCCTACCTGATTGGCCAGGCTTCTTTGATCACACCCACGGTGAGTCCCCCCCCATCGCTCCACCTCCATGTATCCACTCCGGTGTGGGTGCTGTGTGGTCCTGGACTGGTCCAGGGGCAGCTTAACCTGTGTGTGTGTGGTTATTTGTTGCCTGTGGCTCGCCAAGTTCTGTGTCTTGCACTGAAGCATTCCTCCACATGACGGGTAGTTCTTTGACTCGTTCCCTCTTCTCTGTTTGCCTCGGAGACACAGAAAGTGAGTTGTGTGTCTGGAGCGGCCCATCCTAATATCACAGGAGACCGTGAGGCCTTTGGTTGGGGATTATAAGCGGCCACATAGCCCTTTGTGTGTCCCACTGGAATGTTTCACCCATCAACAGGTTCTTGAAAATGAATTTAGCTCGTGGTTAATCAGTGCTATATTCCAGCTACTTATGACCTGACCCTGACTCTGTCTTACAGTGGTGGGGTCAGTATTTTGAAGGGGGGTTGACCCACGGTGACCCTATAGTGTGCGTGCATTGTATGGATCTCCCTCAGGGTATCTGCAGTGGAATGCAGCACCAGATGGACCTGATGGAAAACACATTCCAGCTGTTTCTGCTCCTCTTCTCTCCTCTTCTCTCCTCCTCGTCTTTTTTTTTTCGTGCTCCAGCGTCGGTCGCTGTCCACACGCACTTTTCTCCCATCTGTGCAGTCTCCTCTTCACCGCCACCTCCTCCCGCCCCGAACGCACACGCACCTCCACACCTCCCATTTGTCCGTTTCTGTGGAATGTTTGCATTCCTCAACTCCTGAGGGGCGTGATGTTTTTAGGGGGATGTTTTTTTTTAAGGCGTGGTAAGGCATGCCAGGAAAAGATGCTCTGCATATGTCGAGTGGGAAAGAAAGGGGAAGAAATATCCAGTATTTCAGTTTTAATGGAGAAGTGTCTCCCCCCTGTGTGCGTTGCTGATGTTAGAACAGACAGTGTTTTTTTTTAAGACTGCTGTTATGAAAAGGAGGCGACTGAGCTGCCTTGATTTCCTGCCGGTCCTGCGTGTCTGTGCATGAACGTGCGTGTGTGTGTGTGTGTGTCACAGCCGAGTGTGTGTGATGTTTATCAGTGATCTGTGTATCCGCCGCTCCATGCCGGTATGCTGAAAAAGGGGGCCGATATTCACAACGTGTTAAAACAGGTTACCACTACCTCCCTGCAGACAGGCATCTCCTCAGCTGGCCACACACACACACACACACACACACACACACACACACACAAGCTCGTGCACATTGTGAAGACATCTCTTGCCTAAACACATATTCACACTCAGGGGTGGTGTTTCCATCGTTTAAACATTTCCGTCTTGCCATCTTCCACATCTCACAGGAGATGCGTCTGTTGACACTGTTTGGCATTATTTTGTGTGGGTGCGCAGTGCAATTTATTTCATGTTCAGGCAAATCATTCTCAAAGTCCAGGCTTAATGGAGTTGTAGGAGAATGAGGTGAACACGTCTCCTTACCACTGCTTCCTATTGTTCAGCTTCCTTTCCTCTCTGCTCTGTCTTCACCGCTCTGATCCTCTTATTGCTCTCTTTTATTTTATTTTTCCCTTCTTTTCTTGCTTTCCTTTCTTTCCACCAATCGCAGAGCTTGGACCAGGTTGCCTTGACCAATGCCACCATTCTGGATGGCGGGGGCGGGCCCAACGGTTCCCTGGCGGGCTCAATGGGCTCTGTGGCTGTCTGTCTTCCTTCTGAGTCCTCTCTCACTGACTCTCTCCACACCTCAGCGGTGAGCTTACACAGGATAGATGTCTGAAGCACAAAGCGGAACACTTCAGTCAACCAGCTCTCGGAAGACGGACGATAAATTGTGACGTCGGACCCCTTCCTCTGGCAGATTGCTGTTAGATAACAGCAGTGCGGTTGCTCAGATGACAATACAGTGACTCATTCAGTTAGTTGTCTTGTTGTCATCATCACTGCCCACAAACTGTCTGCTGTCTGATTATTGGTCTTAAAAGAATCCCAGTGGAGCATGTTGCACTGTATGTTTCTTTTTTTTTTTTTGGTTGCCAGTAAATAGTATTACCTTCTACAAATGATGCTCTCCAGTGCCACCCGGTGGTCATGATGAAAAAACGGGGCTCACTGTACCAAAACCAAACCCCAGCTAGCCGCTTCCCCCTCCTCCATAGCCACATATTCACACTTGCCGTCTGTTCGCAAACACTCTGTGCCCCTCTCCGCACCCTCACGCCTGGGTTTGTGTGCCTCCTCTTCTCCCGTAGAGCGAGAGCGCAAACGACGAGGGCGGAGAGGGGGAGTACGTCAACTTGTACTCGTCCAGCCAGGCCAATGGGGAGCTGCCTCTCTCCCTCAGAGTAAGTAGCTCACCGCCACGGGTGAAAGGTCAATTCCATTTGCACGTGGCGTCACTTCGGGAGTATGAATCGATTCGAAATGCGGCGGGGTTCGGGTTTGAAGCAAGGAGGCCCGTTTGACTGGCAGACATCGCTCGCAGCGAGCTGCTCGTATCGATTCATCCCTCGAACTGATGGCGCTGAAATGGAATGTGAATGTAGCCAAATCTGACTGAGCATGACTTCAGGTTCACGGGTTTGCCTGCGAGGGACTCATGTGCTGTGGTTGGTGTCTGTGGGTAGAAGTCTGTATGTTGCTCTGGCTGGTGATTGCTGTCTCTGTGGCTGCGCTTTTACTGTAACCAGCATTTAACCTTGTTCAGATCTAACACCTGACATGTCGCCGCTCCTAACGGGATTCTCAACGGTCCGCCGGGTTTTCAATTTTTTCCAATAACATTTCCCATAACCGCTTATGTGCACCTGTGCATGTTTTTACAGCGTGTGTGGTTGTGCGCTTGTATTCCCGTGGGCCGGCGTGTACGTTCAGGGTGTATTTCAAGGTGTGTTTGGGTCGTGAGCAAATGTACGGTAAGCGAGAGCAAACGATGTGTAGGCGTGTGTGTGATTGCATTTGTAGTTTTACGTGTGGTGCAGTTTCCGTGTGTATGAGTTCTACACTCTGGTGTCTCATCTGTTGGGTTTTTCCTCGTTCATACTCAAGAAAATCTGTATTTTAACCATCAACAATAATTGATTTACTTTGTGTAGATGTTTGTACAAAGCATCCTTCCTCCCTTTACACCAACAGTGTTGCATGCACTGGTGGTTCATCCCTCATCAGCAGCCAGCCGTCTGTCACTGCACGGAACCATTCATCCATGCTGTTCCATGTAACTTACAGGTCACGTGTTGATGATTGCTTTCCCCCTCGTGATTAGGAAACGATCACAGCTGACGACGTACTTCAAGACTCCGCCGCTCAAATGCCATCCGCCAACAGCAAAGAGGCTTTGGACAAGGAGAGGTAAGGGTCGTAACGTGATCCTACAGGTGATAAACTCTGTGTCCCACTTCAAATGATGCCAATGAACTGACTCATCGTTTTTCTCGAAAAATGTTGTAAATTCATGAAAAATAGCCACTATTATTTTACAGACCCCAAGATGATGAATTCAGAAATGGTCGAAAAATCCAAAGATATTAAATGTGCTTTTAAACAACAAAGAAAAACATTAACTCCTCACATTTGAGAAGCTGAAACCGACGACTGTATCAACATTTCAGCTCCTGTGTGCAGTATGACTGCTGCAGTCATTGGCGTGTCGGATATATGTGAGTGTTTCTGTGCTGATGACCGTTGTGATGACGTGTGTGTTTGTTTTTAGGAGGCAGAAGTCAACAGAGTCGGCTGGGAGCGATGAGGAAGACGTAGACGAGCTCTCCCTCATCGACCACAAGGAGATCATGAGCAGGATAACACTAAAACAAGAAGTAAGACACCCACCCGCTGCTGAGGCCGCGTACTGTTTTTAGAAATCTGCCGTGACACAAGTGTGCAGCACCGGCATACAAAGCACATTTCATCCTGTTAGTCCAGCACAGGCTAAAGGTCACTGAGTCACTGGCATGTGAAATCAGACCCTGAGATGTACCAGGGGCGGCCGTTGCTGCCCCCTGCTGTTAAGTATCTGAAATTGCAGAGCTGAAGTTGACAAAGCGCCCTCCTCCTCCTCCTCCTCCTGTGTGGTGCAGTCTGACAGACAGATGTGTGAAAACGCTCCCCTCTGCAAGGTTAGGGGCAATGTGGCAGCAATGATTCACTAAAAGGAGCTGCTGAGGGGTCAGGAATGGGAGGAGGGAGGATTCATAGCCTGCGGTGACATGTAGAGTTGTTACAGAAGACATATTGCAGTGGTTGGGCTTTTATCATACACAAGTCTGAGTTTGTCTTCGTCATCAGGGGAGCTGGTGCAGGACAGGGAGAGGTGGGGGCTGTTCAGAGGGGGGAGCAAAGCAAGAAAAACAGGCAGAAGAAGGAAAGGTGCAGGCTACATTTTGGGCTAGAGCGCATCATCGCTCATCATTTCTAACCACTCGTCTCCTCTCATCTCATCCATCTCTCTCCATCTCTCTGTCTGTCGTTCATTTTCTCCAATTCTTTACGCCTCGCTTGCTCTCTTTTTTTAATTTTCCCCCAGAGCGACGATGGCCCTGACGTTCGTGCAGGATCAGGAGATATTCTATTAGTCCACGCTACCGAAACGGACCGCAAAGGTACAGTACCGAACACGCTCCCACTCCCACTCACCCCGTGTGTTTGTGTTCAGCTCAGTATGTTACTGGGCTTCTGGGTCACTGGGACAACTTCTGCTACCTTGACAGACCTGCAGTCATTTCAATTCAAAGACAGATTTTAGTTTGACGGATGTGTTGCTACTTTTCTAATCTCGTCATGTGAGCAGCATTCTAAATAGCCTCAGTGTGTCTCTGTGGTTCACTTATCGGCGATGTGTCAGTATGTATGGCGGCTGTGCAGCCTTCACATTTGATGTGTTTTCAGCTCGAGCCATTTAATTGGGAGCTCTGGCTGCACTTCAATTGAAATATTGCTTCTTTTTTTTCTCTGCAGATCTTGTTTTGTACTGTGAAGCCTTTCTGACTACTTATAGGACGTTTATAACCCCCGAGGAGCTCATTAAGAAGCTACACTACAGATATCCTTTTCAAATCACTCAACGTGTCACTCTGAGCGTAATCACTGTCTAGTTAGCTGAAGGCTGTTTTTCTTGCAAAGTCTTTTTTTTTAACGAGAAAAGACCTTGTTTGCTCATATTCAGCGCTCTCAGTTACAAACATTCATAGATGGAGACCCCCCCCCCCCTCTCCTGATGGACACTCATGTTTAAACTACTCCTGGATTTACTGGGGCTTGTTGTGATTGTACATCTCGCTCACTGTCACCGAAGCAGAGCGGGGCATCATGGACTCTTCCACAACCTGATGTTTCCTGCCGTGATGCTGCCTCTGTGGCAGCAAACGTCCACGTGGAATGCTGTGTCACTGTTTTCAGCTAGCGGACGGAGCAGCTAGCGCCGCTGTAGACTTCTATTCCTCCACAGCACTGACGGTGACGGCCATGTGATGATGTATGTTTCCATATAATAAGGCTATTTTTTAATTGATTTGTAGAACCGCAAGATGTTCTTCTAATGGAGGGATGCAAGCAAAACTCCACACATCTTGATGAAGCATCATATCGAGGAGCTTTAAGCTCAATGTCTTACTGTATTTTGTGTTCCACTTGTCGTATTGTTTTGTTTGTCCTTGACCACGAAGCACATACACCAGGTTCTGCCACAGTCCGGACACCTTCAAGAAGCGAGTCAGCAAGAACACATTCTTTGTGCTGGTCCGTGTGGTTGATGAGCTGTGGTGAGTCGTGGTGCACCTCCTCAGGAACATGTGTTTCCAAGTATATTGAGAGGAATTAATGAATATTGTTATTTTTGGTTTTAGAGGAAAGCAAGGTTTTTAAAGAAATGTAATTTTGTTCGAGACAAAAAAAATGCCGTGTGCGAAGAGAAGCTGGTTATTGACACCTGTAGGCATCGTGTAAACTCGTGCATGAGTGATTTGAAGCTGGGATGTAACGCTAAAAGTCATTCTTCAGTCATATTTCTTTACTAACAGTGGATTGCAGCCTTATAATATGTGTTTCCGAATCCAATGATCCCAAGAACTTCACTTTATTGTCCTGCCGACAGCTATAACCGGAAAGTATGTCCCTGTTTCTGCAACAGCATCTGCAGATCGCTCTCTTTTTGTTCCAAATCTCCCTCTAATTGATGCGCTAATGGTCATAAACGTCTGATCATCAATAACCAGTTGAATTTATTTCTTTCTTTGCTTCTCTCCCGTCACAACTCTTCCTCCAGCTTGGTGGAGCTGACGGAGGACATCTTGAAACAGCTGATGGACCTGGTGTTCACGCTGGTGTGCAATGGCGAGCTCAGCCTCGCCCGTGTGCTCCGCAAGAACATCCTGGATAAGGTGGAGCAGAGGAAGCTGCTGCGCTACACCAACTCGCTCAAGCCGCTCGCTGCCCGAGGGGTCTCCGCAAGGTACATGGGGGGGTCAAGGGTCAGCTTTTTCTGAGACTGGCATGTGCGGACAGCAGGTGTAATGTAACCGTACTCTTAAAGCTCCGTACCGTGAGGAAAACGGACAGTGTTACAATGACGCCTCTCAGTTGTTTAATGGTTCACTTGAATATCCAAAATGTATTGAAAACTCTTCTCTTGTACACTTTACTCCCCCAACGATGGCATTCGATATATATATATAGCATTCGTCATATGACTTTGTGGTGCAAATGTAAGAGAAATACAAATGACCATGAATACAAAACATACAATATTACAACCACTCAATCTGACATTAATACGCCAAAATACATTCTCAAATCTCTTCCATCTATTAATATTTATGCATAACCTCAGAATAGATGGATTAGTTGGGTTTCCTAACCAAATGAGATTCAAACCCGTAGGTTCATTTTTATGTTACAACAAGACCAGACTTCCTGTAAAAGCATTCGACTGCACCAAAAGGAATCACTGTAGAAGACTGTAATTTGAAGACATCGTCTAATCGTTGGTGTGTCCCGACAGGCCTGGAACCCTCCACGACTTCCGCAGTCACGAGATTGCGGATCAGCTCACTCTCCTTGATGCCGAGCTCTTCTATAAAATTGAGGTACAGCGGCATGTTTGTGTGTCACTCCTTGTTCGTTGTGTTGCGAGCGCCGCAGAGTCGACCTCAAACTTTTTTTACTCTTTCCTGTTCTCCTTCAGATCCCTGAGGTCCTGCTCTGGGCCAAGGAGCAGAACGAGGAGAAGAGTCCGAACCTGACTCAGTTCACAGAGCACTTTAACAACATGAGCTATTGGTAAGACCAACACGCAAACCTCATGCCGTCACATCTCCACACCTGTCACTGGCTTCCCTCTGACACAGTGTTTGGTTCTCTTTACCCTTCAGGGTCCGCTCTTTGATAATTCAGCAGGAGAAAGCTCAAGACAGAGAGAAGCTGCTTCTCAAGTTCATAAAGATAATGAAGGTAAGTCGCCTTAAACTTGAATATCCTAATTGTCGTGTTAATATTCCTTGTTGTTTAATGCTGTAACATTCATTCAAATCTCTTATTACAGCACTTAAGAAAGTTGAATAATTTCAACTCCTACCTGGCAATACTGTCCGCTCTGGACTCCGCCCCCATCAGGAGATTGGAGTGGCAGAAACAGACCTCAGAGGTGAGGTTACCACACGTATCAGCATGTAAAAAAAGGAGAGATGTAGTCTCTGAATCATCTACTCTCACCGATTACAGTATTTGTGTCAAACACTTTTCACATCGCTCCTTCTTCTTTTCTCAGGGATTGGAGGAGTATTGCACGTTGATTGACAGCTCCTCCTCCTTCAGAGCGTACAGAGCGGCTCTGTCTGAGGTTGAGCCGCCGTGCATCCCGTACCTGTAAGTGAATCAAATGTTCGATCTCATACAGATGTTGGTTTTTTTTTATCCGAGAGCCACGACTTGACGTGACTCGTCGTTCTTCCAGGGGTCTCATTCTGCAGGACTTGACCTTCGTCCACCTGGGGAACCCCGACCTCATCGACGGGAAGGTCAATTTCTCCAAACGCTGGCAGCAGTTCAACATTCTGGACAGCATGCGGCGCTTCCAGCAAGTGTAAGTCCACTGGGATGAATTTACATTATGATGAAAAGATGCCGGTACTCTTGATATATCATTAGAACGCTTTATTGACATCAATCAGAGTAATAAATGTCGTCATTTCATTGCCACTGGCAGGAAATACAGTGGATGCCTCCTTTTGTTTTTCATTCAATTTTAATATTAAGCATTGCGGCCATCTCCACACGGGCTGTTTTGTTTCCCCACGAATGAATTACCGCATCAATCAAACCTCCACCTCTTGTCGTCACAGGCACTATGAGCTGAAGCGCAACGACGACATCGTCTGTTTCTTCAACGACTTCAGCGACCACCTGGCAGAGGAGGCGCTCTGGGAGCTGTCGCTAAAGATCAAGCCCAGGAACATCACCAGGCGCAAGACGGAGCGCGAGGAGAAGACCTAGGGCCCCGGGGGCCTCCGAGACTGACCTCAAACTGTGCTTCATGACACTAACTCCACTTTACTACAGACGAATGGAAGCTTATCCGCTGGAGCTAATGGAAGACTCTTTGGATGCAGAACAAACTACAGACTACAGAAGTGTGGCTGAGGTTCACGAGGAGCTCCGCCGCTCTGGGAGATTATATTTGGGATTACTGTGGCTCCGGCGTTTAGACGGGTAGAGATTCTGTGACTTTGGTGAAGCGAGAAGAAGCCCGGCCCCCGAGGATGAGTGAAGAATCACACAGAGCGGACGGGGAGACGCTACGGAAAAAAACAAAGTCTACTCCCTGGGCTCTCTGTTTTAGAGTGGAGCTGTTGCGTGTGTGAGATTGAGCCGAATGGTCCATTACTTTCCAAGTTGCTCCTTCCTTTCTTTTATGTATGTGCCATTTGTTGGTCTCCTTCGGCGACCCTCTCCTCGACGTCCCCTAAAACGGCAGAACCACAAGAGCGGCCGCCCTGAACTGAGACGTCAACGGGAAGCAACGAGGGGGGGGGGGATTTGGACTCGGAAGAGAGGATGACCATTACAGACTGGAATTCGATGAGTTTTGAAACATTTTGTGTAAGAATCATGTATGGTTATGAAATGTATTATATACAGTGCTCCTTTTGTTCTTAAAAAGGATGTTTATGCTTACGAGAAGAGCTTAGCTTCTCCCAAAGTGCCATACACGTGTGTGCACTAAAAAAAAGCAAAAAAGATGAATTACTAAAGATGCTGTGATCTATGTATGTCGTACTGAATAATTGTGTGCCGTGTTCAAGTGTAGAGAACCACCAGGCAATCACAATCACGTCCCAGCCATGTCAGTGTGTGAAAGTGTTGTGTGACTGAAGTCCTCAGTGACTTGTGTGTTTGTCATTCCAAACTGTGCTGTAGTAAATCATTGATTTCCTCTCGGGATAGTAGTCCAAACCAACACATCGCACTGTGCTCTCAAACCCCCAATAAAACAAACCGCTCTGTTTCTATACACCTTGTGTTGGTCAGAAGCTTCATTTTCATTGTCAAATAACACTTAGACACTTTTCCATTTATTGTTGTACAGAAATATCAGTGGAAAACTAATGCATGTATTAAAAGGAAGCACTAATTACCAATCAAAGTGTGACACCGCTACAGCCACCTGGCCTAATGTTAGACTAAAATAAGTTAAAACTAACTGGGAAAGCAGCGCGATAAAAGGTTAGCGTAATTTAAATATCATCTTATAATAAACAAGCAGGTATGTATGTGTATGTATATATGTGTGTATATATATGTATATATATGTATGTATATATATGTATGTATGTATGTATATATACGTATATGTATGTATATATATGTGTATATATATACGTATATGTATGTATATGTATGTATATATACGTATATGTATGTATATGTATATATATACGTATATGTATATATACATATACGTACATATATATACGTATATGTATGTATATATACGTATATGTATGTATGTATATATATATACGTATATGTATATATACATATACGTATATATATATATATACGTATATATATACGTATATGTATATATACGTATATATATACGTATATGTATATATACGTATATATATACGTATATGTATACATATACGTATATGTATATATACGTATATATATACGTATATGTATACACATACGTATATATATACGTATATGTATATATACGTATATATATACGTATATGTATACATATACGTATATGTATATATACGTATATATATACGTATATGTATACACATACGTATATATATACGTATATATACATACATATACGTATATATATGTACGTATATGTATATATACATATACGTATATATATACGTATATATATACGTATATATATACGTATATGTATACGTATATGTGTATATGTATATGTGTATATATGTATATGTGTGTGTATATATATATGTACGTATGTGTGTGTATATATATATATGTACGTGTGTGTGTATATATATATATATACGTATGTGTGTATATATATATATATATACGTATGTGTGTGTATATATATATATATACGTATGTGTGTGTATATATATATACGTATGTGTGTGTATATATATATACGTATGTGTGTGTATATATATATACGTATGTATATATCTATATATATATATATATATACGTATGTGTATATATATATGTATATATACATATGTATATATATATATAAACTAAATGAAATGAAACATTTAAATAACGCTTCCTATCGTCAGGTCATGTGACCAAAGTCAAACACTATCTTGGAAGACTTTTACATGTGACAAGCATCTATTATATTGGTTATGGACCAATAATTAAAGTGAAATTATGAAGAGGTTGCAGCACTGAATGTGGATACTTAACGAACAAAACACCTGCTGCAGAAGGTGAGACAGGCATCACACCCGTCGCAGCGATCCCAACTCAAAAGCTTATGTTCACAGTCTGGACCCACCCGCCCACCCCATGCGTCCATACAGTCTGTCTCAATGAGGCCGACAGCTGGGCTCCAGCAGGATCCTCTTTCCTGAAGGATTTGAGGCCCCGCTCTGCAGGTCGCCCGGGTCAGAAATGGCCCGTTTGAAGCCTCGAGCGTGGCCATATATGGACGCACGCCATTTGCACATGTCACCATTCAGGATGTCTTGGATGTGGTGTACGATGAGGTTGATGGCCACTGGTGAGAGAGAGAGGATTTGTCAAGCACTCATGCTGGAGAAATTAGCAGAAAAGCATCTTAGTTAGGAAAACACACTTACCCATATTGTCAACTCCCCTTGGAATGATGACATCCACATACTTCTTTGTCTGAGATAGAATTAAATTACTTAAGATTAGTTTGCAGGGTAAGACACTGGAAAACAGGCACAGAATCAGTGATAAAAACTATACTTACAGGCAAACAAAACTCTTCAAAGGCAGGCTTGACAAATGTTGTATACTGCGTGAGAATCTGCTCCAGGTCTCTCCCTCTCGTCATGTCCCGCAGAACTACAGGAAAATGAAGTTACATGGTTTATATACTGTGGTAACATCTGGAAATATAGTGTGTGATTGGAGACTTCAATACCTCTGCGAGACAGTCTGACGTCTGAATCTGTGTCCACAAAGAGCTTCATGTGAAACATATCACGCACCGTCTGGGGGTAGAAGACCAGGATCCCCTCAAAGAGGACCACGTCTGCTGGGTAAACTGTGATCCTGTCCTCCAACCTGGAAATATGCACATATTCTTCATACAGAGGCAATGTTGATGAACATTAGTTTTATTTATTTTTTAAAGATTTCTCATTAGGCCTGAATCAATGGGAAATACTTCCTACCTGGAATGAGTGACAAAGTCATAAGTTGGAACTTCAACCACCTTTCCCTCCCCGATGTCCTTCAAGGTTTTGTACATTAACTCGGTGTCAAACGCCTCTGCAAGACATTGAACAAACGGTAGAATTTAAATGCAGTGCACGCAGCATGTAAACAATGTATACATACACTACACTACAGGTGTGACATTTAACAAGAATGTTTAACACAAATAAATCCACAATAGGATTGGTGCTGGTTGGATATTACAGGAGGGAAAATATTGATGATACAAGTCTAACAATACATCAGTGCACCTGTTTTGAATAAAGGTGTGTGTGAAAAGAGAGGTTTCAGTGGCCTGGGCCTACCTGGGTGATCAAAGTTGTACTGGCCCTTCAGCGCCTTCGCCTTCTGCTCTGGAGTCAGGATCCTGTAGAAGCAGTCCTGGCTGATGATCGCCACCTTCCTCTGCCGGCGGTCCACCTTGTGTTGGCCCAGTAGCTCCATGATCTTGGCGCAAACTGTTGACTGTGGCACACAACTTCGTATGCTCAGTTATTGGCATGTATGACTAATCGGAATGCTCAATTTACTAGGTTAACCTAGCTAGGACACATTAAAATGTATGGAAGTGTGGAACAAAACATTGTACCGTTCGTGTTAATCAGCTGACTCTCGGTCAGGTATTAAAGGAATTGACTAGTTAAGACTTGACAGCGGCTAGTTAGCTGTATGAAGCTTTTTAGTGCTAAAGGGTGAAAAAGAAGTGTTGGTAAAGATAGTAACGTTAAATATTAGCAGAGCATAAGTTACTGATGAGAAAATGTTAACTGAGCAAGGGGGCGTGCCAGCTGATGTGATCGTTTGATAAAGCGAGTGTTTGCGCTGCAAGCAAACTAAGCTAAGCTACTTAGGTTGCTAATTTCCGTAGTCGGGAGATCTTCCGGTTAAAACGGACTGACCTTGCCGCTGGCGGTTCCTCCGCTGACCCCTATTAGGAAAGGGTGATTCCGTGGCCTGTCTGCCTCGTCTAGGGCTCCGAATACATCCATCGCACTCCCAACAGTTCAGAAAGACTGCGGATATCACGATAGCTTGGCTGCGTGCTAGCTATGCTAACCTGTAGCAATAGCAACGCTCTACTCTCGCGAGAACAGGAGCGTTGGTTCTCGCGAGAACTAACGCTCTCTCGGCCCAAAGTGTCAACACAGGACAGTTTGGAGCGGAACTACATTCAATGTTAAAATATTATATATTAAAGTATATATATTATCGGAAACTTACGTTTACGATCTAATGTTTCTGAATACCTTTGGTTCTCTGCCTTTGACTGTTTCATTTGCAATCAGTTAGCGGGGATTAAAGTTATACCCCCTCTGTTAAGATCTGGTCTCACACAATTCTCTATTCAACAAATCCCATAGGAAAACATTTGCGTTTATTATATCATTAAATATAAACATCTTAAAATATACAGTGTAAATACAGCATCATGTTTTTTCTGGGTTGTTGTCTGATTTCTCTGTGTTTTCACCACGTTGAGACTTGTCTTTGATGGATTCATCCACCAATATCTCCAAAGCAGGACTTCCTTTAATCCTCTTCACAGTCTCTCCTTTGGCAGCAAGGATTTCCTCAATGTTTCTAAAAGTATAAATGCATACAGCACGAGTCATTCACAAGTATACTGTACACAGTTATTGGTTAAATCAAAATATCAATTATTTCTAGTGCATTTTGAATTGCAGTTGCAGAGGTGTTTTTTATCCATTTAACCAGTATTTTGTGATTTCCATTTACCTAGAAACTTGCACCCTTTGCCCAAACCAAAGTTTGCGATCTGTCTCACCTCATACTTCCTGATAAAGTGCATGTTCTACTCTTCGTCTCAACTAAAATAATCTTTTGAATGATATGTGGCTGCTATTATAAACACTAGCTATACACATGTCAGCCAATAATAAGTTACAACAAAATGTGGACCAGAAATCCCAATATATTCAAGGTAATCACCATTACATGATTTGTCTACCAGAGTGCAGTAACAAGTTAATAATAGTTAGTCGGCAGTCAGGCTCATTAACAGAGCCCGGGTCCCCCACTGACTCTGTCATCCCCAGGACATTTCCTTCTGGTCTCTTTCCTTCTGGTCTCTCCCCTGCACATCCCTGTCTCTATTTAAACACACTCGTCACTTTTAACATTTCATACACTTCACTTGGTTTACAGTCATGTTATCCGTTTTTGTGTGCACTTTATTCCATATCCTATATTACATATGTTATTGTACATTTCAAATATGTTTCTATTTCCTGCACTGTGCTGACTGTTTTTGATCGTTAAATGTTTGATAGTTTATGTTATTTTAACAGTTAAATGTTATTGTTTATTGTTGAATGTTATGCACCTTCCGCCATGACAAATTCCTTGCAGGTGAAAACTTGCTTGGCAATAAACGGTTCTGATTCTGATTCTGATTATTTAACTGTTAAGTGTCTCTGTACATATCTTGGTCACCATTCTAAATTAACCAAATTGCAGGGCAACCACATGACTTTTAATGGTCCCGTTTTGAATGTTGTTATGAATCAATGACGTATTCTGGTTTATGATCAGAAGCTCAATCACCACCAACCTCTTCCCTTCCAGGTCAGAGAACCAGTTGAGGTTATCAGCAATGATATGGTGTTTCTTACATCCGGGACATGTCACTATCACAACACCTTTGTGATAAGCCTGCTTGGATATCTTCTCTGTGGACCTGGTAGAGCAAACCTGCAGAAGTGACACAGACAGCATGTCAGGTGTAGGACTCAGAAACATGTCACAACACACAAAAACAGACCAAGACAACCAATACATTTGAACTAAAATCTGATTAGACGTAAAAGCAATGTCCCAAACACTGGTACTGGTACCTTGCATGTGTAAACGAGTTGATAATGCTTTGCTTCGATCTTTCCAATAGCGTCACTTCTGGTGCTCGGTGATGTAGAGAATCCTCTGGAACTACTAAGACGAGCTGCACATCCGTTAGCAGGTAACAACATATGCAAACCACGCTGGTTTAGTGAGGAGGGAAACCCGGACCTGACTGTGGTGGTCGTCGGTCCTGGAGGACGACAGTCGAGTCCAGACGGTGCTGCACGACCGTGAAAACACCGATACAACCGGCCGACAGCCAGCATCGTCCTCGAAGAACTGGATGGACACACAATGTCAAAACATTTATGTAAAACCAACATGACGGGTGTTTCTAAAGGATATCAGCGTCCCCTTTTTTCAATTTCATCAACATGCACTTTTGGCGCGGACTGATGACGTCAAACACGTTTTCAAAATAAACTTTATTGACAGCGGCCCATGGTGAAATTAGAAAAAGTTTGCATACAACTAATATCCTTCGAAACAGACAAATATAAGGCAAAAAATGAATTATGTGATAAAGTTTCTATTGAAATTCTGAGCTCTGTTTGACAGAATGAATTTACTTTTTGGATTCTGTGAATGTTTTATTTACCAATAGTTTTTTTCACTTGTTGAAAATAACATACATGTTCTCAAGTACTGTAATTAAGTAGCCTACAAATTAGAGGTGATATTTAGTAGGCTATTTCCCTTTAAGGCAGGCAGATATATTGAACTTTTTGCTGAACCACAATTATCTGACAGTTATTTGTTACTTTTTTAAATACAATCATGTGATCAACAAAACAGAAAGCCGTGTGGCCAGAATGAAGTCCAAGGAGCTGAACCAGAAACTGGGAATTTGCCAGTTACAATCCGTCCCAACAAAACGTCACAATAGCCATGGTCAATATTTAGTTAAGCAATCTCAAAAATATATGACTCTGCTATTTGGTGGGTTATCATGAATTTCTTAATCAGTCAAAAGATGTGTGTCCACTGTTAAAATGGACATCATGATTGCATCCATTCCCTCTCATCGGTATAAGATAAGATTCTGTATTGTCCCTGAAGATAAATTATGCCTGGGCAACAGTGCTAGTTGCCCTCATTGATGGATGCCATGTCAGCAGCAGAATACATTTCAGGTCAACCACAGTTTATAGACTTGTTTTTGAGGTGAAACAAAGGCTAGGGGGAAACAGAACAGCTCGTCCTGTATCGATGTCAGCTAAGACAATCCTCTATTTATTCCAAAATGAGGAAAGTTAAGTCTTGTTTATGCTCTTTGGCTATTGTAGTTTTCTGCTTGTCCTTGATCAGCATGTTTGGAGGCAATCTTGCAAAATAATAATTGCCTTGTTTGCTTGGAGTTCACCATTAAAAGTGCTTCAAGTTAATATTCAAAGACAAAATTAGATTTCAGCTTTGATTAAGTAAACATCCTGGTGTGGGGAAGTCAAGTCACTTCTTTGACACAACCACCAGAGGGTGTCATAAATAATTTGACAACACCTCTCAGAGTCAGACTTTTTCTTCCAATCTCAAAGACATGTCTGGGGAGGCATCCTGCAGTATTGCACAAAGAAATATGCACAAACAGTTGTCATCGCTTCATCGTCTGCCAATGTTTAGACAGAAAGGGAGAAGTAGAGCAGGTTATGCATAGCAAAACCACCTTCACCAACTGGCTGAGGGCAGTGCTGCTGCAGGAGGGCGCAGCTGAGTTGAATGGCAATCAGCACAAATAACAAATTTGGTGAACTGGTGTTGACTGAAGGGTGTGTTGCTTAATCTTGCTCTGAACGGTGGGCTGAGCTTGTGTAAGTGGAACTGCAGTCAGTCTGAAACTAGGAGGCCTCCCAGTGCTGACACCCTGCCTCTGTGGTGAGTCCACATACAGTTGTGTCTGTTGTATTTCTCTGTTACTGACTTGGTTTGCACATCACTTATGTTCCACAATCCAGAGACTTAAAACATTTTTAAAAAATCATTGTTTTTTCTTGTATTCTGATGTAGAATATTACATTGTAAACATTGCACAAAATGTACTTCGGATGTATATAGTTATGTGCATGTCATTGTAGAAAATGCATTGTGATTATTAACAGTTGAGGATTTGCAAATACAAGTAGTTAAAAGGCCACTGTAAAGTCAATACTACGCCACTAAACACAGTCAAATATTTAAGATATAATATTATGAATCTTTACAGAAGAGTAATTTATGGAATTGCAATATAACCATTCATCTGGTGTAACTCGGCACTGCCAGTGGTGGAATGTAACAAAGTACATTTACTTTGTACTGTGCAATTTTGACATGCTCTTAACTTGAGTATTCCCATTGTATACCACTTTATACTAGAACTAAATATGTTGTACTTTTTACTCCATTACATTTATTTGACACTTATAGTTACTAGTTACTAATGAAATAAAAAACATATGATATGCTTACAATGCAGTACCATACTGCTAATCTAGTATCTCAAATTGGAAAAAATGAAAAGAAAACACTGGAAACAATCAGAATCAGATTCAGCTTTATTGGCCATGTATGCATATGCGTAAGGACATTAAAGACAACAAAGTAGAACAGAGAAACTAAGCATAAACCTTTAACATTTAACTACTATGTACAATATAAATATAAATATCGAAGAATATGAACATAAACAACAACGACAATGGATTTGGGAATTGACAGTGGATTATGATATAATATCACTAATTGGGCTATAAACACATCATTTGTACGTAAT
This sequence comes from Melanostigma gelatinosum, assembly GCF_949748355.1. Lineage (NCBI taxonomy): Eukaryota > Metazoa > Chordata > Actinopteri > Perciformes > Zoarcidae > Melanostigma > Melanostigma gelatinosum. Next base: position 5,191,474 of record NC_136651.1, read on the forward strand.
ATTAAAACAATCATACGAAATATGTCAAATTCTGATTTCTTAAAATTAACCAACTTTGCCATACTACCGCCGTGCTTTTATTTTGATGGCGGCTCTGTATTAGTACTTCCGCCAGTCTCGTGCAATAGCAGTTGTCTTCGTGACAGCGGACGGCACCGCTCTGGTTTATACCGTCGTGTGGTTTTTCTCCTCCGTCACTGTTGTACGGGGCCCCGGCCCGGTGTCCGACCGGCTACAGCTGCTGAGAAACGTTTGAGAAATGTGTCACCCGTGTGCGGCGGAGCAGAGAGACACCGTCTTTACCAAGGTCTGTCTCTCTCTCTCTTAATTTCCCTTATTTGTTTGACTGGCTTTAATAGTCATGCGGGTCACGGTGGTTTCTCTGCCGCAGCGTGCTCACTGGGTATCGGTATGAGGTCGCTTTCCGGGGTAGACAGCATTTATTTATTATTTAATCTTAAATCCACCCCCCAAAATAGCTAATGAGACATTATCGCTCAACGTTTGTAGGCCAGAAAGGCAACGCAACGGTTATTAATTCTGCTGTATTGTGGCCGACAGCATAAACAATGTTGCCGATTAAATACTAGGATAGTTAACAATGGATTTAAATGCAAAAATTAATAAATACATTGTGATATATGTCTCAGTAAAGCGCTGTTGTTTGATCTAATCTTTCCTCCCCGTGTTTCATTATGACACCAATATTGCAGGTCTACTATAAGATATAGTTTATCTGTAATATGAATGTAAGATCTTAAATATAGCTGGTGTCATTTGTAGTAATATAAATTTGGATGGCAATATTACAGTCCTTTCTTGTAAGGTTGCAAATCAAATATATTCACATTATTTTAATGATGTCATCAACACGTGCCTTTACACAGTTGTGTGTGACACAGAAGCAGTGTTGTAGTGAAAAATAAAGTAGCTAGAACCAGTTAAACCTGGTCAAGACTGACAACAAAGCCCTGCCTGCTGCAACACCAGGTTTTGGGCAGATGGGTGAGATCAGGAGCGTTTCTTTTGATTTCAAGGAACAGGAAATATATCTTGTTTTGGAAGGATGTGTGGGGTCTGTGATTGCCAAGAACACGATCCTGGATTTCTTTTTATTTACAGTAAACATTTAACATCCACACCTCAAAAAGATGCACCCAATCAAAATGCAGCCAAACAGGCAGACTAATAAAAACCAGTAACCTCTCAAATATATATATTTGTGGAAAGGTTATTAATGCTGAAGAGAGCAAAATCTTATGCTATATACTAGTATTTAATGTACAATAATATAAAACCGCAAATCCTCTCATTGGAGAAGCAAGAATTAGGAAATGTTTGGCATTTTTGCTTAAAAACTGACTTAAATGCTTGGCTCAAAATTGCTTCTGATTCAGTTTTTTGTTTATAGAGTAATCACTGCGAGTCCTTTTATTAATTATCAGATGGTCTGAGGCTCGTGTGAAGCATCGACTGCACTGGGATGTGGACGGCTTCAACAACTGGAAGAACTGGTGAAAGAATGCCCAAATGTGCCACACCCTTTTTAGATTGACACTCATCCATGCACCATCAGCACAGCGAAGAAGCCAGTAAACGTGTGTGAGATATACCGAACACAAAAAGTGCATATCATCTAATGTAATAAAACATCAAGCCAGTAATTGGGGAATGCTGGCTTCCATCAATATTTCCATCCAGCCATCCATTTATTTTCTAAACCACTCATTTTCTTAAGGGGGCTGGAAGCTATCCCAGAATGCCTTGTGTGAGTTGATGGGTATACAATAAACAGGTTGGCAGTCCAACATAAGGTTCACACACAGCAATTCGTCTGTCCGACAGATCACCGTTCTGATAACGCTAACAAGCTCAAAAAGACAACCCCAACATGGCGCTGTTACGTGGATATAACGCTCACCATCCTACTTAAAGGTGTTCGTACGCTAACGTTTGCTAATTAGCGCTAAACATAAAGTCCAATTGAGGTGGACGGGAGCTGCAGATATTTGTACAAATTCGTTTTTTGACCCGATGATGGCGTTGGATGAAGAGTAAGGGGATCACCGAAGTCTGTCTTTTGTCTCTAATTCCTAAATTCAGTTTGCTGTGGTTTCAGGTTTACTTCATTTCATTTTCAGAGAGAGATATCTTTGTCAGGATTTTCTTTCTCTACTTGTCTTTGACCGTAGCTTGAGTTGAGAGACTCTAGTGTTCTTGAGGGAAGTCATATCCGGCCCTGTGATATTTTGGCTCTCTTGTCGGCCAGGTTCACCTGCAGCTCCATCAGACCGTGTGTCAGCGCCTCATGGACAAAGACATGCCTGTACACAATAGAAGGTCTGTTCAGGGAACAGATTCAGGAGAAATGCACCGGGGGTATGGCTACAAACAGGAATCCAGTTTTAATCACAAATAATTACATCATATTCTCCTGGACATCAGAACGCTTTAGTTCCACAAAGTAGAAGTCCTTTGTTTTGGGGAGATGGGCAGTGTGAATGCAGAGACGAGATAAGATGACTGTTCTGTGTAAAGATATTGTGAAAGAAATCTGTGATGTTCTTTCAAACTAAAGATACCAGTCTGTCGCACTGTTTACTGGAACTGGATGCTAGGATAACGTCCTTCAACAAACATGCCACATGCATCTTCTGTTCTTACAGTTTACTTACTTACCAGTGCCGTCATGTGAGAGGCCATTATCTACAGTTTGAACTTGTTGCTGCAAGTTTCAAGCCGTAGCATATTTAATGTACTGTTCTGGTCTGGGATGTGTAATTAATCTGTTTGTCATACAGTGTGGAAATTACATTGATGTCAAATGTTGTTTTTTAATACCTTGCAAATGGTATTACTGTGTACTGTAATGTCTGAGTGCAAGTACAGAAGCAGCAGCGTCACAGAGGAGGCCCTCAGCGACTGTACTGCCATTCTGGTTTGAACCGGATAAAACAAGACCTTTTATTTTTTGTGACCACTTGACCAGCTATCCTCTTTCACCCTCGTCCCGAAAGTAAGGGCTGAGTTGAGCGGACAGGGAGATACAATAGGACACAGAAGTGATGAGACTATTGGGGTTTTTTTTGGTTTTTTTAAAATCTTTTTTATTGAAAGACACGAGACAATATTAAGACAATACATAGACATAACAACAAGAGGATGACAAGAACAGTGGGATAAAAGCCAGCAAATATCATATAGTCTGTGTGTGTGTGTGTGTGTGTGTGTGTGTGTGTGTGTGTGTGTGTGTGTGTGTGTGTGTGTGTGTGTGTGTGTGTGTGTGTGTGTGTGTGTGTGTGTGTGTGTGTGTGTGTGTGTGTGTGTGTGTGTGTGTGTGTGTGAGAATGTCCTTGAGCCTTTTGAGATGGAGGAAAAAAAAAAAAAAAAAAATATATATATATATAATAATAGTAATTAAAAAAACCAAACCAGAGTGAGAGTTTTTGTAGAGTGGCCAGTTTAATTCTTGGTGTTTTTATTTTTCCAGTAGAATTGAGTAATGATTGAGTCAAGCGACTTGAACCAGGAGTGGGTGGGTTGAGATGGTATTGTGAATAGGTAATTTATTTTAGGAAGTATTGTCATTTTAACTGTAGCTGTTCTGCGTATTCCCAAATACGTGATGGCACCTGTGCAGAAAGGGATAGGTGGTGTATGGGCTGCCCCATCCCAACTGTTACTATCTAATGGAAGGATGGATGATTTACTCCAGTTAATGGAGTAGTCTGAGATATTAGAGAATGCTTCCATGACTTTAATAGTTTCCTGTAGTGATGAGTAGGGGTTTTGTAGGAAGAGCAATATATCATCTGCATAGAGACTGATCTTGTGATGGGTGTTGAGTGTTTGAATTCCTTTTTATGTAGATGTTCTGACGAATAGCTGCAGCTAACGGTTCAATGAAAATGTTGAAAAGTGAGGGAGAGAGTGGGCATCCTTGCCTAGTCCCCCTGTGCAGTGTGAAGCTTTGTGAGGTTTGTCCATTAGTGATGACAGTGGCTGACGGTGAAGTACATAGAATTTAACCCAGTTAATCAATGATTCCCCAAAGCCAAATCTTTGTAATGTGCTTGTGAGAAATGTCCAGTTTACTCTGTCGAAGGCTTTTTCTGCATCCAAGGAGGCTATGATGGTACCAGTTTGTTGTAATGATGAGTAATTGATTAAATTAAACAGTCTGCGTGTGTTAGTGGATGAATGTCTACCTTTGATAAAGCCGGTTTGATCTGGATGAATTATGGATGGAGTGACTTTGTCTAATCTGTGAGTTAATGTGAGTAATGTAAGTAGCTGTGGTTTGACAGTGCTTAAGTGTAAATGGACGCCCGGGAGAGTCTTCTGGTTTTGGGGTTTCTTTGCTACGTGGTCAACAGCCCGCTTGGTTTTACTTCCTATTTGCTGAGAGAGTTGTTGTTCAGTATCCCGACCAGATGTTTAAGTGTGATTTCATGCCGACTTCTTAAAGATTAAATTCCAAACCGTCGTCCTTTAAAGAAGACACTGCTCCATATCCATCGTGCCGTGAACGTGTTTGTGCAGACACATTGCTGCACATCAGGAGATGTATATTATGAAATATGTGTGAACATGCATGCTGTCTCAGGCTCTGCAGTGCTTTTTACATCCAGCTGGCTCTGCAGTCTGTGAACCGCAGTGTGATCTCGCTACATGCAGCGCGCCCACCCAGGATAACCCCGGTGCACATTAGACTCCTCAGCAGATACGATGACTGCCGCTCTTTGTGTGCTACATGTCTGGTGTCCTCCACACTTGGCCTTAAACTCGCTGAATGGACTCCATGTGTGATGATGATAACTGTTTTGGAGTTGAGTCCCTACTTGTGTGTCGGATTTATTAATTTGCCTGATTCTTTATTTCACTGCAGCGAGCAGAAGGGGGATGTCTTTCCTCTTCTTAACATGTTGTTCATTTGTTTAGCGGTAGCTACGCTGTACTACACACTTTAATTTGTTTAGATCTTTTAGGAAATGTAGTCCGTTGCTTTATACATAAAGAAGCTTGGGGATACACAAGGGTGTTTGCTTTCAATAAGTCCAACATCACAAAAGTAATCCGCTACTATTTTGATAATCCATTAATAGTTTCAGCATCATCATTTTTCAAGCAAAAACTTCAATCTTTTGCCAGTTTCAGCTTCTCAAATGTGACGATTTGCTGTTTATCTCATTTAGTATAAATAATCATGAGTAGCATCTCAAGTTGCGGGACTAAACGTACATCTTTAAATTGCTGGTTTCATGTGACCAACAGTCGAAAAACCTAAAGATATTCAGTTTATTAGCAAATAAAATATTCACATTTGTAGAGCCACATAGCAGGTTGTATCATTGTTGAGTGACATTTTGATACGCTAACATTTACCCCCCCCCCCCCCCCAATACATTCAGGTTTCCGAAACATTGTATTATGTTTTAAACTGGATATGTCCCCCACTAATTCCCTGTTTTCTGTCTTGTCAGATAAACCATCATGATTCCCATCACAGAGCTCCGGTACTTTGCTGACACGCAGCCAGCGTACCGCATCCTGAAGCCATGGTGGGACGTTTTCACCGACTACATCTCCATCGTCATGCTGATGATCGCGGTGTTCGGCGGCACGCTGCAGGTCACGCAGGACAAGATGATCTGCCTGCCTTGCAAGTGGGTGGTCAACAGGTCCTGCGAGACCATGCCGGTCCCGAATGTGAGCGGCGCCGACGCGCCGGAACCCAAGGGGATTCAGTACGACCTCGACCGTCACCAGTACAACTATGTCGACGCCGTCTGCTACGAGAACAAACTGCACTGGTTTGCCAAATATTTCCCCTATCTGGTGCTACTCCACACCCTTATCTTCTTGGCCTGCAGTAACTTCTGGTTCAAGTTCCCCCGCACAAGCTCTAAACTGGAGCACTTTGTCTCCATCCTCCTCAAGTGCTTTGACTCCCCGTGGACAACCAGGGCTTTGTCTGAGACGGTGGTGGAGGAGAGCGACCCCAAGCCTTTGGGGAAGATGAACGGCTCGACAGACAAGAAGGCCTCGTGTGTGAGCGAGGACGTTGAGGCTAGCGTGCCCATGCTCCAGCGAACAAAGTCCAGGATTGAACAAGGAATAATCGATCGCTCAGAAACTGGGGTTTTGGATAAAAAGGAAGGGGAGCAGGCCAAGGCTCTTTTTGAGAAGGTGAAGAAGTTCAGGATCCACGTAGAGGAGGGTGACATCGTGTACCGTCTTTACATACGTCAGACCATCATCAAAGTAATCAAGTTCATACTGATAATCAGCTACACAGCCTACTATGTACGCTACATCAGGTTCAGTGTGGTGTGCACGGTGAACATTCAGAAACTTACAGGGTACAGCACGTTCTATTGTGCTCACCCGTTAGCAACTCTTTTCAAGATTTTGGCGTGTTTCTACATCAGCTTGGTGGTGGTTTACGGTCTCATCTGCATGTACACTCTTTGTTGGATGGTCAGCCATTCCCTGAAACGATACTCCTTCGAATCGATCCGTGAGGAAAGCAGCTACAGCGACATCCCCGACCTGAAGAACGACTTTGCCTTCATGCTCCACATGATCGATCAGTACGACCCTCTGTACTCCAAGCGCTTCGCTGTGTTCCTGTCCGAGGTGAGCGAGAACAAGCTGCGGCAGCTGAACCTGAACAACGAGTGGACGCTGGGGAAGCTGAGGCAGCGCATCACCAAGAACTCGCAGGAAAAGCTGGAGCTGCATCTGTTCTTGCTCAGCGGGATCCCGGACACGGTGTTTGACCTGGTCGAGCTGGAAGTGCTCAAGCTGGAGCTCATCCCCGACGTGACCATCCCGCCGATCATCGCCCAGCTCTGCAACCTGAGGGAGATGTGGCTCTACCACACGCCGGCTAAAATTGAGGCGCCAGCTCTCGCTTTCCTGAGAGAGAACCTGAAGTCTCTCCACGTCAAGTTCACGGACATCAAGGAGATCCCGCTGTGGATCTACAGCCTGAAGAACCTCAGCGAGCTGCACCTGACCGGGAACCTGAGCGCCGAGAACAACCGCTACATCGTCATCGACGGGCTCCGGGAGCTCAAGAGGCTCAAGGTGCTCCGTCTGAAAAGCAACCTGACCAAGTTGCCACAGGTGGTGACGGATGTGGGTGTGCACCTCCAGAAGCTCTCCATCAACAACGAGGGCACCAAGCTGATGGTGCTCAACAGCCTGAAGAAGATGGTCAACCTGACGGAGCTCGAGCTCGTTCGCTGCGACCTCGAACGCATTCCGCACTCCATCTTCAGTTTGCACAACCTGGAGGAGATCGACCTGAAGGACAACAACCTGAAGACGATCGAGGAGATCATCAGCTTCCAGCACCTGCACCGGCTCGTGTGCCTGAAGCTGTGGTACAACCAGATCGCCTACATCCCCATTCAGATCGGAACGCTCACCAACATGGAGAGGCTGTATCTGAACCGCAACAAGATAGAGAAAATCCCCAGTCAGCTGTTCTTCTGCCGCAAGCTGCGCTTCTTGGACCTGAGTCACAACAACCTGACCAGCATCCACGCCGACGTGGGCTTCCTCCAGAACCTGCAGTACTTCGCTGTGACGGCAAACCGGGTGAGAGGAAAACAAATCCATTAAATCTGAACCCGCATTCTCATTTCCTTTGTTCTTAGAGAGGTCATCCATTCGCTCAAAGGCCAGATAAGGGATTTACAAAGGTCAACGCTTTTGACTTCTGGGATCTTCACAGGTTGGGAGTTTTGGCTTTAACTGTAGCCACATGACTGAGGCTTTAATCTTCTTTTATTCTTTCAGTCAGCTTGGACATATTTATTGTACAACACATATTATTTAACTTAACGTCACGTGGGACCACATGATTCTTTGAGCATGGCGAACTCCTGTCCCCCGAATCTAGTTTCTCTCTGATGGAGCTACTGTTTGACCCGTCGACTTCCTGAGAAGCTAACGATTGCTTTTCAAGTAAATCCTCACAAACGGGCTTTATTTAGGATGTTCTTTATTTCTGCCGCAAAGATAATGAACCTAAATGTTTTGAGGGGTGTACCAGATCTTGCTATTACTGTCATGGCTAGGTTAGTCAGTTTGGATTCAGGAGCATTTCAGTCTTTACAAAACGTTTATTTGATTCCCGATGTAGCAGTTTCATTCTGCTCACTGTGAGAAACTCCTGAAACCGCTGTTTTTCACCCCGGCTGATGTGTTTTCAGTAAAGGCTACTATTACTGCCGTTTTACTGTGTTCGCCTGTGTGGTTTTACACTGATAACCGGTTCCAGCGGGTTTGTATGCCGCCAGAAATAGCTTCATTAAATGGGACCCCGCTGGTGGTCTCTGAGCCTTCTCGTGCCTAAATCCGACATTATCAATTCAAATGAGTTATGTAATATTGTGACTATTTTGGACATCAATGAATAGAGATTAAACATTTCGTTTTGAGACAAACAAGGAGTTATAAATGTATAAACGTCTGTCCATGGGACATAAGTACACAAAGGCTTCAAGTAGGGCTGGGCGATAAATCGATTTAATCGATTAATTCGAATGTGTGCTTTAAGGCGATGTGTTTTATTGAAAATCGAGAAAATCGCCCCCACCCCTCCCCCCGTTGGGTTCCCGTAGTTGAGTGCGCGCGCATTGTTTACAAACGAAAACAATGGCGGCCAGCAGTGAAGCTCTCGTTCTTAAGAGAGGGAAGAATGTGTCTTCGGTGGTCTGGAAATGGTTCGGGTTCGTGTCATCTGACACAGAACAAACAGCCTCAAACAGAGGCATGCCGCCGAGTGGGAGAAGTGTTGCGCCCTGAGGAGGGAGCAGGACCGCGGGAGCACAAGCGACGCTGTCTTCCTGGCAAAAAATATTTAGAAAAAACATGCACTACTGTTTAATACTGTTGGTTATGTTGTGAATGCACTTGATTTTGTTTACATGCACTTATTTACTGTGCACAATATGTTATGTTGATGTTAGATCAGATGTTGGACTTTTGAAAATGTGAATGGTAAAGGGTCACATACATTTTATTTCATGCTGTGTTTGTATCAGTGTATTCAGTTAGAAAAGCTTACTGTCAAAAGTTACATTTGCACAGTTGTTTACAATGGAAGGCTACTATTTAATGCCATTTAATGTTATCTTTAATTTAATTTTATATTTAAATGATTCAGGCAAACAAAAGAGTGACCAAATACTTTTTGTATACTACAGGCACCTTTCTACAATGTTCAGGTTTTGTTTGCACTTTATTTTTATCAACCTACGAGGGAAAATCATCACAAAATAAAATAAAAAATTGTTTTCAACAGCTTCTGTCATCTGCAAAAATTTGTGGGGGAAAAAATCGATTTAAATCGTGAATCGGATTTTTTGTAAAAAAATCGGAGATTTTATTTTTAGGCCATATCGCCCAGCCCTAGCTTCAAGGGACATTTTAGATTATTCGTTTGAAGCCTTGTCAAACCATTTTTTCTGCGTTTTCGTTTTCCGGAATCTAAATTTAGTTTTGAGGCTTCCCACCTAAAGTCTGGCTGTGAAGCGTTGAGTGTCCAAATCTTGTTTTGTTTTGTTGCCTGACAATGCATATGGATGAAAAAAACAACCTTTCTGTTCACCGTTAACTTCCACCCTTCATTATTCTGTCTCTCGTCTTTCTTTCTGTTCATCGTTAACTTCCACCCTTCATTATTCTGTCTCTCGTCTTTCTTTCTGTTCACCGTTAACTTCCACCCTTCTTTATTCTGTCTCTCGTCTTTCTTTCTGTTCATCGTTAACTTCCACCCTTCTTTATTCTGTCTCTCTCCACTTAAGATCGAGACTTTGCCCCCGGAGCTCTTCAAGTGCAAGAAGCTGCGCACTCTGAATCTGGGAAACAACTGCCTGCAGACGCTGCCGTCGCGCTTCGGGGAACTCACCGGCTTGACCCAGCTGGAGCTGAGGGGGAACCGCCTCGAGTGTCTCCCGGTGGAGCTCGGCGAGTGTCGTCTGTTGAAGAGGAGCAGTCTGGTGGTGGAGGAGGACCTGTTCAACACGCTGCCGCCAGAAGTCAAAGAGCAGCTGTGGAGGGCCGACAAGGAGCAAGCTTGAGCCGAACATCTGTGGAGAGCCGCAGAGGAGAGAAGTTTGTTCGGAGCGAATAATCAAGCAGAGATTTTAGTTTGTAAAAGCAGGCTAACGTTGAGTTTGCAGCAGTGTGAGCCATGCTCAGAAAAGTGATGGCTTGTTGTTTGGTCGGTGCTACAAAAGCAACGGACGTTAGCTTTCAAGAAACTCCAAGGATGTATTCTTGGTAATCACTCGTTACATGGTCGCCAAGGAAAGACGTCTATGATCAAAGTAATGTGGCTTATCTGTAATATCATCCTGATTTATAAAGTATAGTAGCAGGTGGTGTTGAATATGCATGCCACTGTAGGACCTTGCTCAAGCAAACCCGTTTAATAGAGAGAGCTGTAGAAATCCAAACAAACTTTGCACCGTTCAGCCATCGCCTCTGAGCTGAAGTGCTCGCGATCACGTATTTTCTGATCATGCACAAATTGAACATGCTCAAAGCAGTGTTTGCCTGACCTTCCTCTGGCCTTCTGACATTTTTTACAATTACATGTCTTGCTGCTGGCAGATCTTAGTAAATGAGTTACGGAGCAACTGCCAGCCAAAGTGTTGCGATACGAAGGTTTAGTCCTGTTTCCTTCAGGCTCTTTATACCCTCCACGTCTTTTTACGTGAACAAAATGACTCCGATGAAGATCAACGGATCATCACACAGCTTAGGCCTTAACACAAGAGGACTAATGTAACGACGAGTACACAAACTCCAGCGCAACGTCTAAATACCCTGCAGTTGTTAATTTATGAGGGCGACGGTTTCTTGGCTGTTTGGGAGCATCAGCGGAGAAACGCACCATTTTTCTCCCTGACTTTTTATTTTGCTTCTCTAAACAACATGTCTTCTTTAGACATGTGAAGCAGGCTTTACCTTATTATGCATGACTAAGCATCACACACACATTACCGGTGTGAGCTTTGTATCAGTTTTTGGCCTGTTGAAACTAAATCAAGAGTCGCAGTTGATTTCTTTGTCTTTGTCAAATTAAAACACACGCAAGCTCGCACAACTCTAATCATACAACCAGAATATTATGTAGACCAATAAAACAAGCAAGAATCGTGGTTCTTTTCTATACTCTGTATGATTTTTTTAAATTTTTTTTTTTTTAATTATGAAAACCTGTGGATGAACTCCTGCAGAGACCGGAGAGTCTCGACTAGCTGGCAGGTACTGCCAGTCTGGAATAGATGTTGGGGACTGGAGTGCCCAGCTGTTTGTATGTCAGCCCTTGTATTTATCTTCAGTCTACTCCGGGGTAAAGTGGACATTTGTCAGCGTTTTTGTTTATCCGTTCAAGAGCGAACTGGGGACAAACAGGAAGTCACAGAGTGAAGGAAACTGGTTTTGACCGACCTACGCAAGGGAAATATTTCTTCAGAGAGATTATGCAGAATATGTGATTTCCACATTTGTGTTTTCCGAATTAGTGCAACATGCTTTGTCTCTGCTTGAAACACTTTTCTTGTTACGCCTTTGGATTTAATAGCATCGTTTGGAGCAACCCTGCTATGTTTGCTCCAGCTCGCTGCTAATACGGCCTTATCTTTTACAAGCTGAACGCCCTCGTAATGATCACAAGCATCACGTTCACGACTTTTTGGTGTGTTGTAAAATCTATAGCTGAAATGTGTTTGTTTCATATCAGTCGTATGGTATGTGCTCTTATTGTTTCCAGCTGTTTCTTTTAAAGGGAAGTTTCACTGTAATGGTACAATCGTACCTTTGTTCACCGTGAGTTTTGCTTCACTGACTTTCTGGCTTAAATCCAGACTCCCTCCTTGGGGGGATCATGAGTGAACTGCTTGTGTTTCTGAAAGAAGCGCCTCAGTCTTGAATGTGATGACGAGCAACCGGTTTGAAAGTTGTAAGCAAAGGTCACAGACGAAAGCAACAAAAAGGTACAAATGACACCAGAAAAATGCAGTAATTCAAAGGAAATCTCTTTTTAAACGTCAACACTGGTTTAAGTGGCGTGTCCAGCTCCATGTGTCTGCTCTCGTTTCATTTCTGTGAGGCCAAGAAGTTGCCAAAACATGTTGTTTTTTTACGACCTGTTTGATGCCAAACAATGAATGCAAATAGGCGAGTTATTTTAGACTCTTCTACTGCGGTAGCTGGCCGTAGATAGAGGGATACGTTGTAGGACGACTCGTACGTCGTTCCGTTGATATCGTAACATGGCTCGGCGCAGTCGCTGGTGCTGCTGACACTAAACATCTCCCTCCTGCAGTGCACCACAGGGGGTCAAATTAGGCCGTTCAAACAATGCCCATCAGTTGTTGTGTCAAGTGTCGTTAACTTGGTGCTCATTAGAGGATAATCGCAGCTAAATATACTTTTTTTTCTGACCTATGTTTAACCCTAAATGCACATTTTTCTCTTGAAGTATGACCGTGCCATGGATATTTCTTTCAGGGTATCACTGGGAAGTCATCCACACCTTCGATTTTGCTGAAATGACTCGACACATATTGATATATTCATCTATCTGTCAGCTCTGTCGTGGTCGGTCTACGTCAGCATCGCTACACATCTGTAGTCGGCTATATGTGTCCGATTTATATCCACAAATATCCTTTTTTCTGACCTCCAGAGCTCTTACAACAGTCACTTCCCTCTAAGTCACGAGATGAGGAGCACATTAAAACCTCACGTCAGTGTCAGGGAATCGGCTGAAGGTCCAAGCTGAGGTCACCAAAATGCGCTTTGGTTAATTTAAAAACTGTCATGCGAGCACTTTAATCAGTATCACATCAGAAGAGGCCCATTCTCATCTAAACGTGAATCCTTTATGTTTAGTACATGTAAAAGCTTTTGTTTCATTCTGTGAAAATGTACCAAAAAAAGTTTAGTTTAGTGTTACCTGTCCTGAATTTATTGAAATGATGTTACGTTTGCCTTAAGTAGAGTAGTTTGTGTGAAACAGCGCGTTGATCTGTTTGTTCTCATGATTAACACGTTTTGATCCGACAGTGAGATGCTGATTTCTTTGGCGCTCATTTCCCCAAAAACAAGACGGGATTTAATTACTCCACAGAAAGAACCCATGACAATCTAACACACTGTAATCGGAGGTGAGCTGATGTGAGCTGATATTTCTGAAGTGTGCACATTTTTTGACATTCGCATTCTATTTCACTTGAGCACAGAAATCACAATATTCAAAAAACTGCATTACAGCCACACTGAAGGTATACAACCCACCTAACCCCGAGCAGCAATCTCTGTTGAACATGAACTGTAAGACTCGTTTAAATCCGCCCAGTCTGACATGACAAGGTCTTTATTCATCAAGTGGAGTGAACACTGGCTTTTTAAGCGGGACGTCTAACAATGGACGACTGAACTTTATTTCCTGATGTTCAGAGTCTACCTTTTTGTCCCATTCTGACACATGATATTGAAATAAACACTTAACACTGAATCCGGTTGCAGAGAGTCTTACTTCCTCATCTGGCGGGCGGTTCTTCTTTCAGGGGAAGGTTCTGAGCACTGGAATGTATTTTGATTACTTTATGACGACGTTGTGCTAATACGCCTTTCTTCTCTGCAGACATTTTGACTTGTCTCAGTGGCGAAAGCTCAGCAGCATATTTTTTACTGTGTCGTAAATGTCTTTCTACAGATTGTAACCTCGTGGGCCGATACTTGGAGGGTCAGAATTACAAAATTACCTTTTTTGCTCTTACAACATTACTGAAATTAGCAAGTTATTAACTCTGTGTGGCCCCGTGTTATACATCGAGGCAGTGGAGAGGAAATATTCAGACCTTTATTTTAAAAAAGTAGCAATTATGTGCGTCATTAGGTGCGTTTTTGACTATTATGGGAGACTTTAATCACACCAATCTGGATAAAGCCCTGCCAACATTCCACCAGTATGTTGACTGCCCCACTCGGAAGAATAAAACTCTGGACCTTCTGTATGCTGATGCTAAGGATGCATACAGTGCCACTGAACACCTCTTCAACCTGAGCCTGAAGCAGGAGGAAGTCCCGGTGCTGTGGAAGACGTCGTGCCTGGTTCCTGTACCGAAGAAGACGACACCATCTGGCCTCAATGACTATCGACCAGTTGCCCTCACATCCCATGTGATGAAGGTGATGGAGAGGCTGGTCTTGGCCCGCCTCCGGCCGCAGGTGAAATCCTCACTGGACCCTCTGCAATTTGCATGCCAGCCTCGTGTGGGGGTGGACGACGCCATCATCTACCTGCTGCAACGAGCTCAGTCGCACCTGGATGAACCGGTGGCTCTGTGAGAATCACTTTCTTTGATTTCTCCAGTGCATTCAACACCATCCAACCAGTGCTGCTGAGTGAGCAGCTGCGGGTGGTGGGGGTGAACGCGTCCACAGTCTCCTGGATCACTGACTACCTCACAGGCAGACCACAGTTTGTCCGACTGGGCCGTGTGCTGTCTGATACGGTGGTCAGTGATATTGGAGCCCCACAGGGAACTGTTCTGTCTCCCTTCCTGTTCACCTTGTACACCACTGACTTCCAGTACAACTCGGGGTCATGCCATCTGCAGAAGTTCTCTGATGAGTCTGCAGTGGTCGGTGTATAAGGGATGGACGGGAGGAGGAGTACAGGGCAGTAGTGGAGGACTTTGTGGAGTGGGCCGGTAGAAATCACCTGCGTCTGAACGTGGCCAAGACCAGAGAGATGGTGGTCGACTTCAGGAGGAAGACGACGGCTCCACAACCGCTGAGAGTTCTGGGAGAGGATGTGGACATGGTGGAGGAGTACAAGTACCTGAGTGTCTCCATCAACAGCAGACTGAACTGGAAGACCAACATCAACGCTGTGTACAAGAAGGGGAGGAGTCGACTCTTTTTCTTGAGGAAACTTCGATCCTTCAACGTGTGCAGCAAGATGCTGGAGATGTTCTGCAGTCTGTTGTGGCCAGTGCACTGTACTTCGCCGTAGTCTGCTGGGGGAGCAGCATTGGAGCCGGAGACACCAACAGACTTAACAAACTAGTTAAGAAGGCCGGCTCCATCATTGGCTGCAGACAAGACTATCTGGAAGAGGTGGTGGAGAGGAGGACACTGAAGAAACTATTATCCATACTGGATAACCCGGACCACCCTCTCCACCACCTCCTGCAGGGACAGAGGAGCACTTTCTCCAACGGACTGATCCAGCTCCGCTGTCACAAGGACAGATTCAGAAAAACATTCCTGCCCTCTGCCATTAGACTTTATAATAGAACACCTCGTGCCAGATCGTCGTCCTTCACATGACTACAACGCTACACGGCTGTTGCTTGTTGTTGGTGATCCTGGCTCTACTGTCCAGGTTGTTTAGTTTAGTTTACTAGTTGCTCATTTTATTGAATTAATACCACTATATTCATGGTATATACTGTGCATTTCTATTTCTATTCTAGCTTATTTTTTTCTTCTATTAATCTATTCCTTCAATTCAATATCTGCTCTGGTATTTTATTGTACTGTAGATATTGTGCATTCCATATGTTATATTTTATTTTACTCTGTAAATTGCTGCTGCTACAAACGAATTTCCCCCTGGGGGTAAATAAAGTTTACATCTATCTATCTAATTATGCTGCAATATAAAAGTAAGTACATGTTGAAAATATCACTAAATATTCAGTAAAAGTATGTTACCAAAACATATGAAAAGTATGTAATCATAAAGCATCATAGTGGTAATTTTCTCTTTGGTATTTTAATCTATACAGTAAATCATTTGATTTTTGTGAAATCAAATAAATTGGAGCAAAAAATAGTTTATACTGTTTATATATCGTAAGTATTTAGTAGCATAAAATGTAAATACTCAAATAAAGCACAAGTACCTCAGAATTACGACGGAAGGAAGCTACTTGTTTACTTATACCTGGTTACAGTCCACCACTGCGTCTGAGCCGCGTCAATAACCCTGCGTGGCCGCCAGATGGCGCTGTGGTTCACCTGTATCCATTTCCACATGCGAAGGTTTTTCAGCAACGACATGAGCGACATCTAGCGGCCACGCTGAGCTACGACAGCAGGCTTCATGTCCCTCAAGTGTGTCGCAACGAAAGCGTTAAAATTCTAAATCCTGTTACGGCCTGTCTGCGGGGTTACACTTTAATTCATTTAGACGTGTCACGTGGTCGGAAATCAGCGGCTGCTGGTTGGAGTTTAACCGTCCGAGCTGGAGCCCTTCTGAGCAGACAACCATGGACTTTATGACGGATCGGGATGTGCAGAAGGTGAGGTTGAATTAAAATAAAAAGCAAGGCTACAGTGAGCTAACGGGACGTGCACTGTATGCTTTAACTGCACTTAAAAATGCTCATATAGGCTACAATATCCTTAAAACGAGACTATTATCAAAGAAACCTGTATTTAATACTATTAATTGTGTAGAGCTTTGTTGTTTTAGCTCCACTGTATCCTATTCCTTCAATACTGTATTGTTATCATTCATGTAGTTTAAGTGACAGCACATTTCAGGCTCATTACATAACCTGCAGCCACAAGTGGCCGGTTAGAGGCAGTCTGCACGAGCAAATGCCTGTTTATTGCATCACATCTGCCTTTTAAGAGGGATTTTACCCTAAAGGCATTGGAGAGCACTTGGCTAATACACTCTTATTCCTGCATTTTCTTATTTTATCTGACAGTAAATTCTTTCATATTTTGGGCAAATATTTGGCAGATTCATCTTTCTTAAATTAAAATAATTGTTAGTTGCTCTAGTGTGACTAGGCAGCGCATGAAGGATCAGCATGTCCCAGCTCTTAATTGGGACTAAATCATTTACACTGAGTGAAATATTCAAACCCATGACATTCACCGTTCAATCAAATGGAAATATCCTACATTGAGGTGATACATGCTGTGGATTTGATCCTAGATTTGATGTGAATTTGAGAAAACATCTTTGTCTGAGTAACTGCACACATGCATGAAAGGAAAAACTAAAATTCTGACTCGGCAGCACTTTCCTCCCTTGTTCTAAAGTACATGGAGGATGGATACGTGGTGCTGGACGGACTGCTGACCTCTCGGGAGTGCGACGAGCTGAGGCAAAGGATGGCAGAGATAGTGGAGCGCATGGACGTCCCGGGGCACTGCCGCACCACCTTCTCCACCTACCACGACGAGCAGCTCAAAACACAGGTGACCTCATGCAGCCCGGCACAGTGCGAGATGAGTAACACACACTCAGTCAGCGACTCACAGCTTTGTCCCATAATATTTCTCTCACATGCTTTCCATCACATCGCGCTAACAGATGCAGGTAAGGTCCCCACTTGTGTTCCCCTTCACGATGAGGGTAGTCTTTAGGTACTTTACCCTCAGTGTGTCCCTTCAGCTTCATAGAAAACGCTTATGTCAGCAGTCTAGTCAGTGTGCCTCTCCCTTTTGTAACGCAGGGGAATGCTGACTATTTCATCACCAGTGGAGACAAGATCCGCTTTTTCTTTGAGAAGGGAGTTTTTGATGACAAAGGTGAGCTCTGTTTCACTTTAAAAATGGTAAAATGCCAAATTAGATGGATCAAGCATGTCCTGTCCTGCAGGGGAATTCATCGTTCCAAAACAGCGGTCGCTCAATAAAGTCGGACATGGTGAGTTATCAAATCAAATCTTCCAAAACATCACGCGCAGAGAGCTTCAAAAGTTCATGACTCATCCCGGTTTGTTTTGCTGTCTTTTCAGCCCTACATGCCTATGAGCCGTTGTACAAAAAAGTCACACATTCACCCAAAATCCAGGTGAGCGAGCTGTTGAGCTGATGCCATGAACATGAAGTGCTGAGTCACAGAACAACCAACACACAGAATTGTTTTTTTGGTAGGGGATGACGAAGAAGCTGGGTCTCATGAGTCCTGTGGTTCTGCAGAGCATGTTCATTTTCAAGGTAAAGCTTTACTGTCAGTCTGTCCGTCCGTGTCTTCGTATGGGGAGCTCATCACTTTTCCTTCTCACTCCTCCAGCAACCAGGGTTCGGTGGAGAAGGTAAGAAAACTGACGGATTGAAGAATACAGAACTCCGCATGTAAGATTATGTCTGTGACACATCTTGCATTGGTTTGTTTTTAGTCACGCCGCATCAAGATGCCACGTTTCTGTACACGGAGCCCCTGGGTAGAGTTATGGGGCTGTGGATCGCCCTGGAAGATGCCACTGTTCACAATGGCTGCCTGTGGTTCATCCCGGGCTCACACAACAGTAAGTTTTCTGTATCACCAACCTCACACTGTCGCTTCCAGCCACTACTTTGTTTCTCCATCATACTGTGTGAGTTGGTGGAGTTAAGTCATGTTTTTGCCCAGGTGGCATTTCTCGCCGCATGGTGCGAACACCAACGGGCACGTTTCCCCTGACAGACTTCACGGGTCGAGAGAAGACCTACGCCGACGACAAGTTTGTCGCTGCACCTGTTAAAAAAGGTAATTCACTTTCAATTTAATATATACATCAACAAAACTACATATTAATCTGTTAATCAACTATTCTAATGATTGATTAAATGTTCAAGGAATTCATCCAACAGCAGCCGTTTGGAATGTGAGGATTGGCTAGTTTTCATGTCTTTGGGTTTCTGACAGTTGATCAGACAGACAAGTCATCATTTTGGACAGTTTATAGACTCAGCAATTCATTTGATGGATGTCCAGGTGGCGTAGTCCTGATCCACGGGGAGGTGGTGCATCGCAGTGCAGTAAACACCTCAGAGGACTCTCGCCACGTCTACACCTTCCATCTCATGGAAACCCAGGACACCCGCTGGAGCCCTGACAACTGGTGAGAGCAGATAAGAGCAGTCCGGCTCTGTGGCCTTTCTTTTATTCCTATTTCTACATTAACATTAGCCACCGTAAGCTACTGGTCAGACCAACAACAGCTGCGGCAGCCTTTGTGTTGTTTTTATTGCTCGTGAATTCAACTTTTCATTTGGAAGAGGAGGATTGTGTTACGTCTCATTGTGACTCAACTTATTTCCATCTCTTTGGTCTTTAAAGGTTGCAACCCACTGAAGAGCTTCCTTTCCCGCCTCTCTACGTGAAATGAAGGTTTTTTTTCTGGTGCTGCAGTTCATGGAGACTCTTTTAACCCGACAATGTGCTGCCAGCAAAGTTAATATGGACTCATGGTGACTAACCGACATTCTTCATGAACGTCTCAATGTTTTTAAATGAGATGTTTTAATACATTGGAAGATTAGTTTGAGTAAACTTTTTGATCTATTTTTCATGGAGACAACTCAGCCGACATTTAAATCTACTTTTAATCAGCAACTCCTCATCGATGTCGTCATTCACCAACTTTATTCTTATTTTTTTCAAATTTGTGTCAAAGCAAGATGGCAGATTCATATTTTTACAGACAACAGTAAGCATAATTTTCAAGTATGTTCATGGTTCAAGACGCAACTTGAATGAAAAGCAACTAAAATGTATGCAGCAACGCTCAGCAACCACAACATCGAAGCCTTTTATGTTCATTTAAAAATCAAACCCAAAGGACTGTTTTCACAGGTCCTGCTTCTCCATCATTAAACACGTGCTAAAGAAATGGACTAAAATAGGAGGCGTGTCAATTTGATCTTTCTTCTCTGATGCACCAAACATGCGATATTACATTTTAGAAAATGTAAGGATTGCAAAAACAACATACTAGTAGGAACATGCTAATAAATTGATACATAATTAAAAAAGAAACTCCAAAGAAGAACATAAACATTAAGGCTGTTAAGTAATTCATTCTGAAAACAGGTTCCAGGTTATAGACCGTACCATCCTCGTCCAAGAATCAGGAGAACTGATGGCGTTGGTGGATATTTCTGTAGAAATAATATTAAATAAAATAACTGCGAAAGAAAGATGCTATAAAGAAAAAGGGCTTATGTGCATTCTTTTTGGCCCAAAGCATATCTACAAAAATATGCAGGTGTGACAGCTTAGTGTCAGGACACGCATATATGAAGTGTACCTTTAAGGGGTACAATCAGACCTCAAACTGAAACACACTGCAGGATACCCGTGTACATGTCACAGTACCGAATTTCACATTAGTGTCATGCAAGAGCATCGTGACTTTCTGCCACAGAGAAGTATAAACCAGCCCTTTGTAAAGAAGAGTCGAGTGGGGCCGTCACGCTCATCTACAACAGTAGGTCATGTGTGATAGAAAATATACTTCTTAAGGCAAATATTTTCAGCAGTAAGTCCTTCATATTGCCATCGGGGGAGGCGACGTCATCTCACAACCAAAAACATGTTGATTGAGGAAAAGATGAAGATATCACTAAGCTAACTCTAAATCATGTTCTTCAAAGGCAATACAGAGGTGTGACACGACAGGGAATATTAGCAGCTCTTACTCATGTTCCTCAGCAAGTTCTTCTGAAATATTCGTCTCACTCCTCAAAGCGACCGACACTGAAATGTGATCTGAGGGCCACGGTCGCTAACGTCATGCTAACATCATGTCTGCTGCCGCGTAAAGTGAGGAGCGGATTTATTTAGTGCCCCATCACCCGGCTTGATTAAGCCGTCGGCTCTAAACTATTCGTTTCTTGTGCCCTAAAGAGACTTCTGTTACTTCTATCAATTCTTTCCATACTTCTTACGCTTTTTTTTTTTTTTTACCCCAAACTCATCAATCTTTCTTCCCCCGTTAAAGAGCTGGGGACAGTGGGAGGGATTTTGTTTTCGTGCCTTCTGTCCAGTCAAAGCAACAGCAGGATGAAGAGGTAGAGCGGGAGTAGGAGGTTGTCTATTTGCGAGGTGTAGGCTTCCAGCATGGCCACCAGAGTGATGCAGCAAACGATCCACGAGTACGTGGAGTTCAGATTGATGCTCCCATCGAAGATGAGGAACATGGCCACGGCGACGATCTGGGCGAACACGGACGTCGCAGTCCCCTCCACGGTCTTCTTAGTGCCGGGCCAGCGGATCTCCCCCATGGTGCTGCCGAACACAGACGCCACGGTGTCCCCGACCCCCACGGCCAGCACACCCGCGTAAGGCACCAGGCCGCCCGCACCAGGTAGGATCCCCTTAGGGGCGCAGGGCCCGGGGAACAGCCAAATGGGCAGGGACATGCCCAGCAGCAGGTACACGTGGGTCAGAATCAGAGGCCCAGAATCCCGCTCGTCCAGGAACAAGGTGAGCAGCTGCCTGAGCAGCTGACCCAGCGGCCTGATCCGAAAGTACCGCACGTACTCCAGGAACAGGAAAATGGCCAAGCAGCCCACGGACGCCACGTGAAGCAGCTGCCTGTCGTACACCAGACCCGGAACATACGTGGCCACCACGATCAGGTGGAAGTACTTTCTGACAACGGTGGAGGCCTGGTGCTTCTTGGAGCCTGACTGGCGCTGGTAGTTCTGGTGCAGCACAACGCAAGTGGCCACGACAGCCAGAAACAGCCAGTACCCCAGCAGGTAAAGTCTTCGGTCATTTAACGTGACGAAGTCCAGCAGCCACATGATGGGGTGCCGGCCGATGAACAGGGCGAGCCACGGCATGAGGATCCCCAGACCCAGGACGGCCGTCATCATGTGGAAGAAGAGCGACGACACCCAGGTCTCGGACTCCATGAAGCAGAAGAGCAGGGCGAAGAACACCCCCAGCAGCAGCGAGCCCACCACCACGACCGGCAGGAAATAGTTCACCGGATCACCTTTGACCTCCGCCAGGTTCAGGGAGCGCTTGATGAGCTGGTTGACGATGAAGCTGATTCCGCCCACGATGAGGAGCGCCTCTCCGGGCGTGAGGCAGCGCGGCAGCAGGTAAAGCACGATCAGGCTGAGATAAACGAAGATCAACAGCACCTCCAACACCTCGATGACCTCCGACACCGTCAGCGTCTGTTTCGCCGTGTAGAGAATCGCACTGCTGGCCACGCCGGCGATCACGCAAGTGTTGGTGGGCACGGGTCTGGTGACGCCCAGCGCGATCAACGAGAGGAACAGAGCCAGACACATGCCGGTGATGGTGAGCACCATGGAGAAGCGCTCAAAGTAGACATTCCCCGAGGCGGTGCACTTTTCTTTCAGCGCCAGGCCCAGTAGAGGCATCACCATGGAGGCCGGGACGATGCCGCTGTTCGCTGAAGGGCGGAACTGGAACACGGCGGCCCCGGACCGGAGCAGGCGGTCCCATTTGTGCTGTACGTAGAAAGCCTGCACGAAGAGGGCTATGCAGCACCAGGAGTGCTGGTTCCAGATCGCCATGTGGACACACAGCAACATGGCCAGAACCACGGCGGACTCCACGAGCACCGGGTTGATCAGAATGGCTGCAGGGCGGACGATCATTGTGAAGGCAGGACGGGTTGGTCTGAACAGATGGTCTGCAACAATGAACTTCTGTCACTTCCTCTCTCTGGCACACTTAATCATTTTCAGCCACTTTTCACTTGCCAAGGATATCTAGAAAAGAAAGGGAGGACGGGAATAAACAAATCACTACAAGAATATAAAAATTTAAATATGCATTAATGAGTCCAGTAGTGTTGTGACTGAGTGTACTGAGACCATGAGTTATGTTAGCTTCTCCTCACAGTGAACCTTGCTCATCCTTTATCTGCTTTCTGTCATGAACTATGGCCACACTGAACATTCCCCAAGTCATGAGTGAAACACACACACACACACCTAAGAGCACATGAACTAAACCTCGGAGCATGCTCTGACTAGATCAGCTGCAACCTTTAGAGATACAGAAGAAGAAAAACGTATCCGGTCATTTGTTATGAGCCATGCTAATACTGCGCAGCGTGGACCAGCTAACTCCTACTAACCATAGGAATGCAAGCCACACAGGGATGCTGCAACGTCGGACGGCATCAAGCTAGCAGCGGAATAGAGCTGAGTTATCATAACGCCACAGAGGGCAACACTGCAGGCGGACAGGAAACGAAAAGCAGGCTGACAAAGACGAGCGAACATACCACATACGTGCAGTGTTATCTGCACAGAGGCGCGGTGTTGAACCGAATGGGCGCCGTCCTTTTTTGACAGATTTCTTTCCTTTGTCAGCTGTCGTTTCCCTCACACCCAGAAGGAGGGGGCCATGTTTGACAGCCGGGTCACGTGGTGCCACCCTAACGATCTCTTAAAGGCGTGGTTTTATTTTATTTTTTGTTATATTTATAAATTCAATAAATTCAGATATTGTTTCGTGATGAAATTGAATGCTGTGTATATATTTTTTATTAAGCGACACACTTATTTGCATAATAGCTAGTTCAGTATATGATATAAATCACACTTAACAACATATACGAACACATACTTATAATGGATTAAATGTGTAGAGATGTAGATGTTTTATTTTAGTTTTAAATGTGCTTACGGGAGAATTAAGTGAAGCGTTTGGATTCATTTCATTCCAGCAGGTGGCAGTAATCATACAACTGTAGGCAGCAGTGCAACAATAAGAATACCAGCGAAGAAGCAAGTGCCTACGATGGCGATGACGATCCAGCACGTCAACCAATCACAGAACAGGAACGAAGATGGCGGAATCAGAGATGAGCGTCAGGTAGGCAGATGGCAACAAACTTTAGCTAACGATTGCGTTGCTAAAATAGTTTTAAAGTATTTACCAGCGAGCAGACATTTCTACACAACGTGTCTCTTTATTAAGCTCTATCGATAGTAACATTTATGTTTTACAAGGTGTCTTTTGAGTTATTAGCTCCATGCTAACTTAGCTTAGCAACGGCCAGCAGTTGGACATTTGAATGGCTTTTCAGCAGCGCGGTGTGTCAGCAGCATGACAACATGTCTGTGAAGTTGACTCGTAAACTATAACTGGGTTTTTTCACTGGACGAGGAGCAGACGAGCTTTTTTCTAGTTAAAGTGCCTCTTAATTAGTTCCAATAACCGGCTACTGGTTAGTTGTGACTGAGAAGAGAGTGACGCTAGGTTTGAGCATGGAGGGGACAATGACAAAGTACGTTAGCTTACATTACTATAATGTAACTGTTAAGCGATGTAATGTTTCGCTTTTACAAAGTTTAATAATGGACACATGTCACCGCCACATTAACGACTTCAGCCTCCGACCTGTTGATAAATCAAATCAACTGGACGTTGTACACAGTTAAAATTAACTCCTTAAGTTTAAGATGTTATTTTTAAAGAGTGTTTAAAATGCATCCATTATCTTTACAATATATGAGTTATAAAACGCACAGCAGCACAACATACAGGCGTATTAAGGGCTTCACAGCATGTATCTGTAACGCTACATAGCCATTCGTTTTATAGACACCTACAGTGCATCAACTCTGTGTATCAGTGTGTACAAGCACTGTCTCTCAGCTGGTACATGGAAATAAATGTATGATTTTGATCTGTCAGGCATTTAACTGGATAAGCCCAAAACATGTATGTGTATATATTTATATAGATGGATATACAGGCATATCTGACAGGGCCAAATATCTAAAGAATAGTTTAGAATGGTCTGACTGTTGACTCATTTATATCAGTGTAAATCATCTCTTAATCCGTCAATTAGATGAACTTGTACTTCATGAAGTGATAGCTGCTCTCCCGTGTAAAATAAATCATTTATTTGCTAAAATATACCCTTTATTCCCATAGGAGCAGTCGAGAACTATGGACCATATTGCTGGGAAGATCTGCATTGCGAGAGCAGGTATGTCTACTTGCCAGACGTCCTTATGGGCCGTATATGCACGAGTTCTGTGAAGGAGGTTGAGTCAGCGTTTATGATGGATAACAAATATATTTCTTATCCACTCACAAGATATTATTTAGATAACAGAACTGATTTTCCCTCTTGATGTGACATGTTTAATGGTCCCAGGCTCAAATAGAGGCAGAGCTGGACAGACACTGGGACAGACTGCATCAAGGACTCAATTACTATAAGCCACCCAGGTATGTTGGTTATTGTATCCTAACATCAAATCCACTACTATTCATAACAATGTAAATGATGACTGTCTGCATCATCTGTTGTAGCTCATCCTCTGCTGGGAAAGTGAAGGAGAACAAAGATGTCGCACAACCATTGAAGGATTTTGGTCTGCGGATCAGTAAACTATTGGTAAGAGTAAAACATGCTTGTTTAATGTAAAAAATATCAGATTTACTTTCTTCATTTGGTGGTGCACTTCATGATGATTTGATCATAATGTAATGCTTTAACACTGTTACAGGCTCTTGATGAACAACAGAGTGTGCAGCTGTTACAGTGTTACCTACAGGAGGACTACAGAGGAACACGCAATTCCTTGAAGGTGTCTGTCCCCACTTTTTAAGATTTTATGTTTCAGTTGTGATGAAATGTGTCTTGTCTGACATCTTGGCGCACAAACAAAAAAGTACCTGTCAAATGCAGTTTTTACAGAAAAAATATAACGTAATATCACTTTAAATATACCTATATATTACGATGAAAGACATTCAGATGTTGGCTAACAGAGTCTTCTATGCAGGTTGTTCTCAAGGATGAGCGACAGAGCCAGGCACTGCTACTGAAGGTCAGTACAGAGATCTGCAGCCATTTACACCTGCTGTAGAGTTTCACATGATTCAGCGTGATAGTTGTACGTCCTGTGTTTGTACTCGCAGGTAGCTGACTATTACTACGAGGAGCGCATGTGTCTGCTCAGATGTGTCCTGCTCCTACTCACATACTTTCAGGATGAGCGACATCCCTACAGGGTGAGAGGCAGCTGGTTTTTGGGTCACATTTCTGCCCTGAAAATATGTGTATTTGTTGTTGCTTCTGTAAAGTAACACTGGATGCGTTTGTTTTTGTCCAGGCGGAGTACAGCAACTGTGTCAATAAACTGGAGAAGGACCTGGTGAGCCGGTACCAGTTGCAGTTTGAAAACCTCTTCAAAGCAGAAGCACCAACATGGGAAACTCACGGAAACCTCATGGTGATAATTTGGTTCATATCAATGCTGTGCTGTACATTGTAACATTTTACTCAGATGGTGATATTGTTATTTAAATGTTGTTTTAAGACGGAGCGGCAGGTGTCACTGTGGTTCCTGCAGTGTCTGAGGGAACAGTCTCTGCTGCTGGAGATCATCTTTCTGTATTACGCCTACTTTGAGATGAGCCCATCCGACCTGCTGAGCTTCACCAAAATGTTCAAATTAGAAGGCTTCGGGCTGCGGCAGACCAACAGACACCTAGTGGACAAGAGCATGGACTCGCTGGTTGACCGCATTGGGTAGGAGCTCCTCATAGTGTCTGTGTGGATGTGAAGCTCATAAGTTTAAAGTGAGCTCTCGCCCAGTATCGTGCAAACAACATGTCTGTTTTGGCCTGCAGATATTTGAGCTCTCTCATCCTGGTCGAGGGAATGGACATAGACTTCCTGCACAAGTGTGCTCTCGAAGACTGTACGGAGCAGCATCAGTTCTCCAACGCTCCCGACGTCATCAAGGTTTGACCCCAGTCTCTACAACATAAATGTTCTGTAAAGTAACCGTACAGTGTGTGAACTGATTCAGGCAGGTAGAATACACCACACAGACGCATAAACCTCCATATTTCCTCTTGTTTCGTCCAGGAGATGGATCAGCTGCTGTTGACATTTGGCGACATCCCTCATCACGGGCCGGTGCTGCTGGCCTGGGTCCTGCTGAGACACACTCTGAGACCAGACGAGTCCATCCCCGTGATCCGGAGGATAGGCAACACCGCCCTGCAGCTGGGGGTTTTCAAGTACATTTCAACCATGCTGAAAGGCCTCGGAGTCTCAGGGAATAATGTAAGCGGACATAGATACAGACTTGGTCAGAACTAGTTCTTTAGAAGGTGGGGAAAAAATCTATAACTTCAAGTTAAAGGAAAACTCTTTAATGATTACTGTCTTTTCACTTTGATTAGTTTTATAGTCAGAGTCTGAGCTAAATCAGACTTCAGGTTTCATAATCATACCCCTCAAGCTGTGGTGTATATTTACAGTGCAGCCAGACATTGAAGTAAAGAAAATATACTTTGCTGTACCAGCATGTATCAACGTCTACGATATACTAAAGTACATTTTGTCTGTCACCTCTTTTTGTTCTCTCCAGTGCACAGCCAGCACAGCGAAGATGTGTATCTATGGTCTTCTCTCTTTTGTGATCACTTCATTTGAAGAGGAAAGCCTGCAGGTACACATCCAGATTTTTCAGTTCTACATGTTAAAAGTTCTCGCTCACGTTCTTATTTGTAACTTGCCTTCATGTAATGCATGTGACAGACTGATGGTGTGGCGACACAGTGCTCCCACCTGATCGATGCTGCCTGTGAGGTCCTCTCTGCTCCCAGTCTGGCTGAAGTCTTTTGGGAAATGGTGAGAAAAAAGAAAGAACGAGACCGAAAGAAGAGCTCTTAAGGTATGAAATTGGATGGAATCCCCAAATTCTTGACAATCTGTCCTGTGTGTCAAATTCTGAATCCAGAAACCAAACATGGGATTGGGAATGATCCTGGACAGTGCGGTCGGATTGTTCCCCCATAAGATCGGACCGCTGTTGCAGCTTCTAACTGCACTTCTGTCAAACAAGTCGACTGTTACAAAGGTAGATTTCACATATTATACTCAGACATTTACACACTCAAATATTCCCGCTGTAAATGGTTTAACAATGTTGTTGTATTTACAGGTTTACAACTTTTTGGATAAGATGTCCTTCTACACGCAAGTTTACAAACATAAGCCCAATGACATCATCTCCAAGGATGACGAGACACTGTGGAAGAGACAAACACCTAAACTCCTCTACCCGCTCGGTGTGTTCTTTATTTTGTATTGTAAAGAAGATTTAAGATTCGATATTTCTCTTGCTATAACATGTTGTCCCAACCGTCAGGCTCGGGGCAGACTAACCTGTGGATGCCACAGGGAGTGCTGGGCCAGGTGATGATCGGAGGCGAACAAGGCTACGTGGTGCGCTGGGAACACTCGTACAGCTCCTGGACGCTCTTCACCTGTGAGGTGGAGATGCTGCTCCATGTTGTATCAACTGCAGGTACACAACTGTTTGTTCATATATTCTCGCACGCATAGATCAATGCTATGTTTTAGTTATTGCCAACACATCGTTTATCTGTGTGTCTGCCCTTTCTTGTGCCAGATGTTCTAGCTCACTGTGCGCGTGTGAAGCCCATCCTGGATCTAGTCCATAAGATCATAAGCACAGACTGGACTGTGTCGGATTGTCTGTTGCCTCTCACTTCACGCATCTACATGTTGCTGCAGAGGTATCCTCCCTTTACAGAGACGCTTATCAAACTCTTAAGAGTGTGATGGTTATTTTGTATTCATTTGGCTCGTCGTTTGTGCGTCTGTTAGGTTAACGTCAGTCATCAACCCTCCAGTGGACGTGATCGCCTCCTGTGTGAACTGCCTCTCTGTACTGGCTGCTCGGATGCCTGGGAAGGTGTGTGTGCTGGGTCCTTCCAGTGTGAACAGGAGCTAATATTAAGGATTTAAAGTCACTGAATCTTCTATTCTTTTTGTTTTCTCTTCAGGTGTGGTCCAGTCTGCACCACACAGGTTTCCTCCCATTCGCCTCCAGCCCCTTGACCAGCATGCCTCAGTGTTTAAGGTACCGAGTGCTTCCTGATTTGCCCGGCAAATTTAAATCAGACTTTCATGTTTTGGGGGAAGTAAAAACGATTGAACAAAACCGTTTTGTTTTCTAGTGCTGAAGGGATGAAGGCAGGTAACTATGGCACCCTGCTGGTCCAGATTGAGCAGCCCAGGGGGGAGTATGCTGTGACCATCGCCTTCCTTCGTCTCCTTACAACCTTGGTCAAGGTAACACGTTTTACTCAATTGTTTTCTGGCCAGTGAGCTGACTGGTGCAATTTAAAATACAATAAAGGCAAAAATGTTAATCTTTTAAGGTGTAAACATGGCGTCCTGCCACTATAATTACATTTTATCTCTTGTTTCAGGGTCAGCTTGGCAGCACTCAGAACAAAGGCCTGATCCCCTGTGTGCTGCTGGTGTTGAAGGAGATGCTGCCCACTTATCACAAGTGGCGTTACAACACCTATGGAGTCAGGGAGAGGATAGGTAAGGGCACATGTCTACAGCTGTGGCAAGTTTCTTTCCTCCAGACTGTAAAATGAAAGTTAAAACCACCGGCTGCTCTGTGTCGCTGCAGGCTGTCTCATCTTGGAGCTGATTCATGCCATTCTCAACCTGAGTCCAGAGGGAGAGGACCAGGGCAGGTAAGGAGAAGTCTGCTGGGATTAAAAATGTTTATCTTGAATGAATTAGTTGATAGAAAGCTAATTGATTGTTAAAATTGATGCGGATTAATTGTCCGCCATTTTTGTAGCCTCCTCTCGGCTGTGTGCTTACCATCTGTCACCTGGTTGTTATGGAGCTAAACGGCCAGAAACGTCCTGCACATAGCGAACTGAAAAGATCCAAAACAGGATATCTGCAGATACAGACACAGCCTCTTCTAGTGGTCATAAGTGATGATTAAGAGGGATTATTTTTGTTTGCATCTATACGTAGTTTTTTTTTATATAAAAATTCTCCCTTTGATTTATTTGTTAAGTTGTTGATACATTTTGTTTCCCCCTGCTGCAGCACTCCCACCCTGCAGTCTCTGTGCATCTACAGCCTGGCGAACACTGAGGCTGGACAGGCAGTCGTCAATATCATGGGAGTTGGAGTGGACACCATAGACATGGTCCTGGCTGCACAGCCCAGCAGGTGAACAGACAAAACCATCTTTACATTGACACTCGTTTTGGTGTCATGTTTGGAAAGTCACCAGTTATATGTATATTTTTGCTTCTCTTGTCCAGCTGTGGCGCCGAGGGTCCCGGTCAGATCCTGATCCAGACGGTCAAGCTGGCTTTCTCCGTCACCAACAACGTCATCCGCCTGAAGCCGCCGTCTGACGTCGTGTCCCCTCTGGAGCAGGCCCTGACGCAACACGGCGGCCATGGCAATAATCTCATAGTTGTCTTGGCCAAGTACATTTACCACAAACACGACCCGGCGCTGCCTCGCCTGGCAATCCAGCTGCTCAAAAGGCTCGCCACAGTAAGGACTTCCGATCTGTACGCATTTGTTGAACGTGACTTTGAACAACAGTAAATATTCACAATGTTCAACATGTTTTGTCTGTAGGTGGCTCCTATGTCAGTCTACGCTTGCCTTGGCAGCGATGCGGCGCCCATCAGGGACGCGTTTCTCACTCGGCTGCAGAGCAAGATGGAAGACATGAGGATCAAGGTCATGATCCTGGAGTTCCTCACCGTGGCTGTGGAAACCCAGCCCGGCCTCATCGAGCTCTTCCTCAACCTGGAAGTAAAAGATGGGATGGAGGGGTCAAAGGTATGAACGGCAGGGATAATGTTCGTTTTTTACTGTTTGCAGTGCTGCATCTGGATTCAAACTATGGTTTTGTTTCTGTAGGAGTTCCTGCTCGGTGAGTGGAGCTGTCTTCATGCGGTGCTGGAGCTGATAGACTCCAAACAGCAGGGGAAGTACTGGTGTCCCCCGCTGCTCCACCGAGCGGCTCTGGCCTTCCTGCTGGCCCTCTGGCAGGATCGCAGAGATAGCGCCATCTCTGTGCTACGTACCAAGTAAGCACATTGTCTCAGACAATTACTTTGGCCTCCAAAAATATGTGCTGAGTAATGGAGTTTGATGAATATATCTCTGGGTTTGTTTGTTTTTACACAGAGAGAGGTTTTGGGAAAATCTGACAACGCCTCTCTTTGGAACCCTCACTCCCCCTTCAGATACCACAGAGGTATTGCACTCTTTCCTACGCTGCTGTAATCGTGATGCATTATTTAAGATGTCAATTTAAGAATTGTATTTGACTTTCAGCCTTGTGTTCTGGAGACGTGTGCTTTTGTCATGAAAATCATTGGCCTTGAGATCTACTATGTTGTCAGGTAAATTCTGTCTTCCCTTATTTATCACTTTCATGAAGCTCATACCTCCCATAACTGATGTTGAGTGTGTCTGTGTTGTTAACAGCGGCTCCTTGGGGCAGTCTCTGAAGGATGGGCTTCAGAAGTTTTCCAATGCACGACGATACGAGTACTGGTCCCAGTACGTCAAGTCTTTAGTGTGCCACGTAGCGGAGATGGAGGAGGAAGGCATCTGCTCCTTCCCTGAGACCCAGATGTTAATCTCTGCCTGGCGGATGCTTCTAATTCTTTCCACAACCCACGTATGTATCGATACTTTCATAACACGCACATTACTAGAGATGCACTCAGTCGTTCACGTGAAACATTACAGAAATAGTTGTTTCAATCATGAAAAAAGAGCTAGAGAGTGAAGTTCAAACCCTCGCTACTTCAAGGAATATTTCAACATTTTGGGAAATTTCCTTTTTGATTTCTTTGATGAGAAGATCAATACAGCCGATGGCTGGTTAGTTCAGCTCAGCATTAACACCTGAAACGGGGGCAAACAGTTAGACAGTCTCTGTCCAAAAGTAACAAAATCCACCTACCAGCACCTTTTAAAGCTCACTAAATAATAGATGAAATAGCATTTGTTTAACACTTTGGTTTTTGTTTAAACTAAATGACTATTGCATGGCAACCTCAGGAGAAGGAAGTCACTGCTTGTGGCCTAGAAGTAGTCTCGCACACAACAGTCCTTTTTACAGTGAGGTTTTTCTACAAATTAAATCTCATATTTGATGGAACCGTATGAGAATGTGATGCAATGCTCATCGGTATGTTTTCAGTCCGATGTGATGCAGCTAACGGAGGACTCGACCAAACTGAAGCTGTTCATGGATGTCCTGGATGGGGCCAAAGCTGCTGTAAGTCATCGGAGCACAATATCTTTTCTTTTCTTTTGTATTTCTCCTCTCATCACCGTTTTACTTGCGAACTCTTTGTGTCTCTTTCAGCTGACGACACCCATATCTGTGTCTTGTCTTCATCTTGGATCCATGATGGCCACTCTACTGCTCATCCTCCTCAAACAGTGGAGGAGGTGCGTCTTCATGCATTTGACAGAGAGATTTAATAGGTTTCCTTAAACGCACACTCGTATCCTAACTATTTGATCTCTGATGAACTCTGTTTTGCTATCTCCGTGTCTGCAGTGTGGTAGCAACAGCTCCTGACATCCTGTCTCCCCTCTCCCTGATCCTGGAGAGTGTCCTGCAAGCTGAGCAGCATATGATGGAGAGAACCAAAGCCAAAATCTTCTCTGCGCTCATTTCTGTGCTGCAGATTCAGGGTAAGAGGCGTGTGTGTGTGTGTCTTCTGTTGTCTGTGTCAGTGGTATGTAGTCCCAATATTTTTGTTGATTGATTTATGTTTGTCAACTAGGCGGAGAAATTTCCCAGCTGCCCCAGCTGCTGCTGTCTGTGTGTGAAACGGTGAAAGACGAGGCCCTGTCGCTCATCGACGATACTCGTCACATGAGCCAGATGGGAGATGCGGTGGAGGACGAGGACAGTATGGAGACCGACTCTTTTCGCGGCCCACAGAAGGACCAGAGAGACGGGGTGAGCTGAGGCAGGAGTGATGGACGGAGGTTTTGTTTGCCGGTGTTTTTCACACTGAAAACATCTGCTTTGGTTCCATGTCCCTCCTTCCAGAGGAGTCTAAAAGTCTCATATTCAAGCCAATGATTCAACAGATGTCAAGTTTTTAGATATCATTTTTTTCCCAACATAAAGTAAAATGTTCTCTCTCTTTTTTAATCAGGTGTGTGTGCTAGCTCTGCACTTAGCGAAGGAGCTGTGCCGCACCGATGAGGATGGTGAGCATTGGGTCTCGGTGATGAGGAAGATTCCAGTTCTCCCCTCGGTGCTCAGCGCCGTTGAGCTCAGCCTGCGATCCAAACACAACCTCTACTTCACCGAGGCTGCACTTCACCTGCTGCTCACACTGGCCCGCACTCCTCAGGTAAACACTTTCTTCTCACTGACAATTAAAGGATACGGCTGATGTTTTTATGTTCTTCATAAATGCTGTGAAAAGACCAAAAACATCGATGCGTTCGTCTATCTAAATATTCCTACTTAAGCTGTTGAATGTTGAGGGTGTCTTCATTTGTCCTCCAGGGGGCAGCTGCTGTCGCTGGAGCTGGAGTCATCCAGACGATCTGCCTCCCTCTGCTGAGTGTCTATGAGGTGACTTCAAACGGAGCATCACAGGTAATGAAAATGTTATTGTAGCGATCCCTTTACAGAAGCATTTATCTGCCTTGCTTATCACACAGCGCTGCATTAACATCGTGTAATATGTCCACGTCTCTGAGCAGAGTTTCTCCCGGAAGTCCCAGGACTCCGCCTGCTGGCCGGGTGTGTACCGCCTCTGCATGTCTTTAATGGAGAGTCTGCTCAAGACGCTGCGCTACAACTTCATCAACGATGCCCTGGACTTTGTCGGAGTACATCAAGAACGCATACTACAGGTATAACAGTTACAAAAGTTGTCCTGTTGCATAGATTGATGAATTGATCGATCTAAAAAATGTAGGCAACAGTGAAAAATGCTCCTTCGCTCCCTAAAAATCTGGATGTTGTTTTTCTTGTTGACGATGGCATTACTAATGCTTCACGTTAACCCTTTGTCTCCCGCTCAGTGTCTGAATGCAGTGCGGACAGTGCAGAGCCTGGCGTGTTTGGACGAGGCCGATCACACAGTTGGTTTCCTGCTGCAGCTCTCGAGCTTCTGTAAGGAGTGGCAGTTCCACCTGCCCAAACTGCTCAGAGATGTACAGGTAAGTCCAGAGGAAAGCGCCTCGTCAGCAGAGATAACACCACAGCAACACTTCAGTGTTCAGTTAGTCAGCGTGTGTCTTTCTGTCTCCTCCCTGCAGGTAAACCTGTGCTATCTGTGCCAGACCTGCACGTATCTGCTCCACAGCAAGAAGATGCTGCATCACTACCTCCAGGTCAGAAACCAGGAATATATGATTTGATAGTGACAAGCACTGCAGCATCATTACATTTCTGTTCTGTATTATAACCAACGTGACATGCAAAGAGTTTGTTTTGGATTTCTTTTTAGGCCAAAAATGGCGAAGCGTTGCCTCCCGTTCCCCATCCCAGGACGCAGCGAGCGCCCCAAACCCCGTCTAAAGAAGCAGCCGGTGGAGGTGAGAGAGAGGAGGCTGAGCAGAAGGCCTTGTTGGCGGTGCAGTGCAGTCTTCTGAAGATCCTCAGCAAAACCCTGGCAACTCTGCAACACTTCACTCCAGACTGCTGCCAGATACTCCTGGACCAGGTCAGCCTCCTTTCTCTGCTCCACGGTTCCTCTTTCTCCAAAATGAGTCTAATAATTAGTTATATTTCCATCAGTGTCACAAGAAACTGTTTCTGTGTTCATACCTTTGCATAAAAGACAACATGATGCTGCTTTGTGTCCCGGCCTGTGTGTCAGAGTATGGACCTGGCAGAGTATCGAACCCTGTTTGTGCTCAGTTTCACGACTCCGGCGTTTGACCCCGACGTGCCTCCTTCGTTCGGGACCCTGCTGGCCGCCATCAACGTGGCCCTGAGCATGTTGAGCGAGGTAGATGTTCAACGTGAATGTAGTAATTTACAGCCCCCCTACAGCAGATCCCTGACCGGCTTTTTTCCCCTTTCATAGATGGAGAAGAAGAAAGAGCCGGTTTCATTGAGCATAGCCTCACTGGCCTCATCAGAGGAGATCCAAGCTCTGAAGTGAGTAAAGTTTATTTCCAACTATTTAACTATTATTCATTTCACTTCTTTGTTTTGCTTCAGAACTTTCAGTTTACACTAGCTTCTTTTTCTTCAGGTCCTTGCTGATGTTCACCATGGAAAACTGTTTCTACGTGCTGATCTCTCAGGCTGTTCGATGTCTCAAAGATCCCTCCATCCTCCCCCGAGACAAACAAAGACTCAAACAGGAGCTCAGCTCTGAACTGGTGAGACATCATTTCTTTGAAGTCTTCTGTATGCTTTTTAAGAGTCACAATATGTCACAAAGTGTTGAGTCGGGACTGACGCATAGATGGTTTTGGTCTTCATTTATTTTGTTGACGATAAGAGGAAAACACAATAACCCCCGACTTATTCTTTACAAAAACATATTGAATATGTCTTTTTTTCCCACCACCAGAGCACTCTACTCTCGAGCCTTTCCCGCCACTTCCGCAGGGGCTCTCCATCATCTCCGGCCAGCAGCATCCTCCCCTCCACCCAATCCAAGCCACCCACACCGGGCTCTAAGGCCAGCCATGAAGGCCAGGAGCCGTTAATCCAGCTTGTTCAGGCCTTCGTAAGACTCGTGCAGAGGTAGACATAGATTTCCATTAGGAGGCACAAACGAGGAAACCCCCTAACGTTGTTGATGTACCTCCAGTAGTGCCATCAGAAAACATTCTTATGAACAGTTATTGCAGTAGTTGAATTTGCACAAATGTGTGACTGAGAGTGAGCGTGTTTATTCTAATGTGATGTAATGATTGGAACCATAATTTGCAGAACATGTCATCTTGTCAAAACTGCTGTTGTAACTAAATTTGACATGACCACAACCAAAGTGTTTACTTTAAAAGGCCAACGAGAAGATTGTAAAAAAAAAAAAAAAAAAAAAAAAAAAAAAAAAAAGAAGTGTTTTATGGAGAGACCTGAGTTTGTAGATCTTGGTGCTACTAAACATCAGTCATTGACTGGTTTTGTCTTTCCAAGGCCTAGTTTTATAGGTCACTTTGATGATACGTAATGACCAGACATGTTTCAAGTGCTACTTAAAAATAATTAGACCTTCATTGTTCTGTTAAGCTCCATTATACCTTTTCTAATTCTCTTAATTTTCAATAAATCTTGTTCTGAACTTTCTTATCTGTGCTTATCTATGTATACATTTTGAAGCGGCAACCAAGATTTGTACTTAAAAACAAATGTATATGCTAATAAAGGGACTTTTGTACTGCAATTGGGTTTCATCATTACCATTTTTCACTGAACACGAAATACTCCTAAACCAGCCAATACATAAACAAAACAAATATTTTAAATGAAGGAATTGTTTTTTACTCGTGTTCTCTTTAAAAATAAACTTTTATAACTTATGAACCTAAAATAAAAACTCATATCTGTCTGTTTAATATGAAGCCAGAGCCAAGAGAAAGTTGGTGTAACATAACTGAAGTAGAAATGGCTGCTGTTAGTTACTATGACAATTTCCGACATGTACTAGCAATTGCATTCATGATCTTTTTTTCGATGTGCTACACCTGGACTTTTATCATAAAAAGTAACTTAAAATAAAGTAACTAAAAAAGTAACTTCTAAAATAAAGTAACTAAAAAAGTAACTTCTAAAATAAAGTAACTTAAAATAAAGTAACTAAAAAAGTAACTTCTAAAATAAAGTAACTAAAAAAGTAACTTCTAAAATAAAGTAACTTTTAAAATAAAGTAACTAAAAAAGTAACTTTTAAGATAAAGTAACTATAAAAGTAACTTTTAAAGTAAAGTAACTAAAAAAGTAACTTTTAAAGTAAAGTAACTAAAAAAGTAACTTTTAAAGTAAAGTAACTAAAAAAGTAACTTTTAAAGTAAAGTAACTAAAAAAGTAACTTTTAAAGTAAAGTAACTAAAAAAGTAACTTTTAAAGTAAAGTAACTAAAAAAGTAACTTTTAAAGTAAAGTAACTAAAAAAGTAACTTTTAAAGTGAAGTAACTAAAAAAGTAACTTTTAAAATGAAGTAACTAAAAAAGTAACTTTTAAAGTAAAGTAACTAAAAAGTAACTTTTAAAATAAAGTAACTAAAAAAGTAACTTTTAAAGTAAAGTAACTAAAAAAGTAACTTTTAAAGTAAAGTAACTAAAAAAGTAACTTTTAAAGTAAAGTAACTAAAAAAGTAACTTTTAAAGTGAAGTAACTAAAAAAGTAACTTTTAAAGTAAAGTAACTAAAAAAGTAACTTTTAAAGTGAAGTAACTAAAAAAGTAACTTTTAAAATGAAGTAACTAAAAAAGTAACTTTTAAAGTGAAGTAACAAAAAGTAACTTTTAAAATGAAGTAACTAAAAAAGTAACTTTTAAAGTAAAGTAACTAAAAAGTAACTTTTAAAATAAAGTAACTAAAAAAGTAACTTTTAAAGTAAAGTAACTAAAAAAGTAACTTTTAAAGTAAAGTAACTAAAAAAGTAACTTTTAAAGTAAAGTAACTAAAAAAGTAACTTTTAAAGTAAAGTAACTAAAAAAGTAACTTTTAAAGTAAAGTAACTAAAAAAGTAACTTTTAAAGTAAAGTAACTAAAAAAGTAACTTTTAAAGTAAAGTAACTAAAAAAGTAACTTTTAAAGTAAAGTAACTAAAAAAGTAACTTTTAAAGTAAAGTAACTAAAAAAGTAACTTTTAAAGTAAAGTAACTAAAAAAGTAACTTTTAAAGTAAAGTAACTAAAAAAGTAACTTTTAAAGTAAAGTAACTAAAAAAGTAACTTTTAAAGTAAAGTAACTAAAAAAGTAACTTTTAAAATAAAGTAACTAAAAAGTAACTTTTAAAATAAAGTAACTAAAAAAGTAACTTTTAAAGTAAAGTACCTAAAAAAGTAACTTTTAAAATAAAGTACCTAAAAAAGTAACTTTTAAAATAAAGTAACTAAAAAAGTAACTTTTAAAATAAAGTAACTAAAAAAGCAACTTAAAATAAAGTAACGACAAAAGCAACTTAAAATAAAGTAACGACAAAAGCAACTTTTAAAATAAAGTAATGACAAAAGCAACTTTTAAAATAAAGTAACGACAAAAAGTAAGTTTATTTTTACAGTTACTTTTTTAGTTACTTTGTTTTAAAAGTAAAATCAGTCATGTCGGAAAAAGTCAAAAATGGTGATAGTATAGTTTTTGACTTTTGACCGTTTGAGACTTTAGTCGACATGCTATATACTATGACGTTTATAACTCCACATCAACTCCCTTCAGCAACACAACGACCAGTGACTGGACTCCAGCGGGATTATGCCTTATCTGACCTCAGCATCACCAGCCCTTGATTGTCTTCCTTCAAGATGGAGTCCATTTGCCAAGGACGTTGCACCATTCAAATTTGTACAATGTGTAATACATGATTGTGAAATTCTATTGAAGTCTCTCCTGATTGAATGGCTTTTATATGATCGATTTCCCTCTAGTGGTTAAATCGTGTAATGTTTATGATTCATTTTTCGACATGCCTATGTCCGTTTTTGACTTTTCTTCCGACATGCTATTCTATGACTTTAAAAAAAAATCTTTTCGACATGCTATACTTTCATTTTTTTAAATCTTTTTCGACATGCTAAACTGTGACTTTTTTATGATATTTTTCGACATGCTTGGCTGACTTTTTTTAACATTCAGGATCTTATTAAAATCTCATTCCCATACCAGGAGTCGAACCCGGGCTGCCTGGGTGAAAACCAGGAATCCTGACTGCCAGACCATACGGGACTTGTTTTTTGACTAAATGTATGATCTCTTTCGACAAGATCATTTTTAAAATCTTTTTCGACACGCTATACCACTACTTTTTTATGTTTTTCGAAATGCTATACTTAGATTTTTTAAAATCTTTTGTCACATGCTATACTATGACTCTTTTTGTAATCCTTTTCAACGTGCTAAACCACAACATTTATTGTCTTTTTTGACATGCCTCAGCATCACCAGCCCTTGATTGTCTTCCTTCAAGATGGAGTTCATTTGCCAAAGACGCTGCACCATTCAAATTTGTACAATGTGTAATACATGATTGTGAAATTCGATTGAAGTCTCTCCTGATTGAATGGCTTTTATATGATCGTTTTCGACATGCTATACTGTGACCGTTTTTGACTTTTTTCGACATGCTATACTATGACCGTTTTTGACTTTTTTCGACATGTTATAATATGACCGTTTTTGACTTTTTTCAACATGCTATACTATGACCGTTTCTGACTTTTTACGTCATGTTATACTATGACCGTTTTTGACTTTTTTCGACATGCTGTACTATGACCGTTTTTGACTTTTTCCGAAATGCTATACTATGACCGTTTTTGACTATTTTCGACATGCTATACGATGACCGTTTTTGACTTTTTTCGACATGCTATACTGTGACCGTTTTTGACTTTTTTCGACATGTTATAATATGACCGTTTTTGACATTTTTCAACATGCTATACTATGACCGTTTTTGACTTTTTACGTCATGTTATACTATGACCGTTTTTGAATTTTTTCGACATGCTATACTATGACCGTTTTTGACATTTTTCGACATGCTATATTATGACCGTTTGAGACTTTTTTCGACATGCTATACTGTGACCGTTTTTGACTTTTTTCGACATGCTATACTGTGACCGTTTTTGACTTTTTTCGACATGCTATACGGTGACCGTTTGAGACTTTTTTTCGACTAACTTTTAAAATAAAGTAACTAAAAAAGTAACTTTTAAAATAAAGTAACTAAAAAAGTAACTTTTAAAGTAAAGTAACTAAAAAAGTAACTTGCTATACTATGACCGTTTTTGACTATTTTCGACATGCTATACGATGACCGTTTTTGACTTTTTTCGACATGCTATACTGTGACCGTTTTTGACTTTTTTCGACATGTTATAATATGACCGTTTTTGACATTTTTCAACATGCTATACTATGACCGTTTTTGACTTTTTACGTCATGTTATACTATGACCGTTTTTGAATTTTTTCGACATGCTATACTATGACCGTTTTTGACATTTTTCGACATGCTATATTATGACCGTTTGAGACTTTTTTCGACATGCTATACGGTGACCGTTTGAGACTTTTTTTCGACTAACTTTTAAAATAAAGTAACTAAAAAAGTAACTTTTAAAATAAAGTAACTAAAAAAGTAACTTTTAAAGTAAAGTAACT
This sequence comes from Melanostigma gelatinosum, assembly GCF_949748355.1. NCBI lineage: Eukaryota > Metazoa > Chordata > Actinopteri > Perciformes > Zoarcidae > Melanostigma > Melanostigma gelatinosum. Next base: position 5,231,426 of record NC_136651.1, read on the forward strand.
AAAAAAGTAACTTTTAAAGTAAAGTAACTAAAAAAGTAACTTTTAAAGTAAAGTAACTAAAAAAGTAACTTTTAAAGTAACTAAAAAAATAACTTTTAATATAAAGTAACTAAAAAAATAACTTTAAAAATGAAGTAACTAAAATAACTTTAAAAATAAAGTAACTAAAAAGTTAACTTTAAAAATAAAGTAACTACAAAAGTAACTTCAAATAAAGTAACTACAAAAGCAACTTCAAATAAAGTAACTACAAAAGCAACTTAAAATAAAGTAACGACAAAAGCAACTTTTAAAATAAAGTAACTAAAAAAGTAAGTTTATTTTTAAAGTTACTTTTTTAGCTAATTTGTTTTAAAAGTAAAATCAGTCATGTCGGAAAAAGTCAAAAACGGTCATATTATAGTTTTTGACTTTTGACCGTTTGAGACTTTAGTCGACATGCTATACTATGACGTTTATAACTCCACATCAACTCCCTTCAGCAACACAACGACCAGTGACTGGACTCCAGCGGGATTATGCCTTATCCGACCTCAGCATCACCATCATCCGCCAAAGACGTTGCACCATTCAAATTTGTACAATGTGTAATAAATTATTGTGAAATTCGATTGAAGTCTCTCCTGATTGAATGGCTTTTATATGATCATTTTCGACATGCTATACTATGACCGTTTTTGACTTTTTTCGACATGTTATAATATGACCGTTTTTGACATTTTTCAACATGCTATACTATGACCGTTTTTGACTTTTTACGTCATGTTATACTATGACCGTTTTTGACTTTTTTCGACATGCTATACTATGACCGTTTTTGACATTTTTCGACATGCTATATTATGACCGTTTGAGACTTTTTTCGACATGCTATACTGTGACCGTTTTTGACTTTTTTCGACATGCTGTACGATGACCGTTTTTGACTTTTTTCAACATGCTGTACTATGACCGTTTGAGACTATTTTTGACATGCTATACTATGACCGTTTGACTTTTTTCGACATGCTATACTATGACCGTTTGAGACTTTTTTCGACATGCTATACTATGACCGTTTTTGACATTTTTCGACATGCTATATTAAGACCGTTTGAGACTTTTTTCGACATGCTGTACTATGACCGTACTCTTTAATTGTTTTTAAATCTCCTTTTCTTTTGCCTTATGTTTTGATGCTTTTAATGGTTTTATGTGAAGCACTTTGAATTACCTTGTTGTTGAAATGTGCTATACAAATAAACTTGCCTTGCCTTGCCTTATGACCGTTTTTGACTTTTTTCGAAATGCTATACTATGACCGTTTTTGACTATTTTCGACATGCTATACGATGACCGTTTTTGACTTTTTTCGACATGCTATACTATGACCGTTTTTGACATGCTATATGACCGTTTGAGACTTTTTTCGACATGCTATACTATGACCGTTTTTGACATTTTTCGACATGCTATATTATGACCATTTGAGACTTTTTTCGACATGCTATACTGTGACCGTTTTTGACTTTTTTCGACATGCTGTACTATGACCGTTTTTGACTTTTTTCTAAATGCTATACTATGACCGTTTTTGACTATTTTCGACATGCTATACGATGACCGTTTTTGACTTTTTTCGACATGCTATACTGTGACCGTTTTTGACTTTTTTCGACATGCTATACTATGACCGTTTTTGACTTTTTTCGACATGCTGTACTATGACCGTTTTTGACTTTTTTCGAAATGCTATACTATGACCGTTTTTGACTATTTTCGACATGCTATACTATGACCGTTTTTGACTTTTTTCGACGTTATACTATGACCGTTTTTGATTTTTTTCGACATGCTATACTATGACAGTTTTTGACTTTTTTCAACATGCTATAATATGACCATTTGACTTTTTTCGACATGCTATACTGTGACCGTTTTAGACTTTTTTCGACATGCTATACTATGACCGTTTTTGACTTTTTTCGACATGTTATAATATGACCGTTTTTGACTTTTTTCAACATGCTATACTATGACCGTTTTTGACTTTTTACGTCATGTTATACTATGACCGTTTTTGACTTTTTTCGACATGCTATACTATGACCGTTTTTGACATTTTTCGACATGCTATATTATGACCCTTTGAGACTTTTTTCGACATGCTATAATGTGACCGTTTTTGACTTTTTACGTCATGTTATACTATGACCGTTTTTGACTTTTTTCGACATGCTATACTATGACCGTTTTTGACATTTTTCGACATGCTATATTATGACCGTTTGAGACTTTTTTCGACATGCTATACTGTGACCGTTTTTGACTTGTTTCGACATGCTGTACTATGACCGTTTTTGACTTTTTTTCGAAATGCTATACTATGACCGTTTTTGACTATTTTCGACATGCTATACGATGACCGTTTTTGACTTTTTTCGACATGCTATACTATGACCGTTTTTGACATTTTCCGACATGCTATAATATGACCGTTTGACTTTTTTCGACATGCTGTACTATGACCGTTTGAGACTTTTTTCGACATGCTATACTATGACCGTTTTTGACATTTTTCGACATGCTATATTATGACCGTTTGAGACTTTTTTCGACATGCTGTACTATGACCGTTTTTGACTTTTTTCTAAATGCTATACTATGACCGTTTTTGACTATTTTCGACATGCTATACGATGACCGTTTTTGACTTTTTTCGACATGCTATACTGTGACCGTTTTTGACTTTTTTCGACATGCTATAATATGACCGTTTGACTTTTTTCGACATGCTGTACGATGACCGTTTTTGACTTTTTTCGACATGCTGTACTATGACCGTTTGAGACTTTTTTTGACATGCTATACTATGACCGTTTGACTTTTTTCGACATGCTATACTATGACCGTTTGAGACTTTTTTCGACATGCTATACTATGACCGTTTTTGACATTTTTCGACATGCTATATTATGACCGTTTGAGACTTTTTTCGACATGCTGTACTATGACCGTTTTTGACTTTTTTCGAAATGCTATACTATGACCGTTTTTGACTATTTTCGACATGCTATACGATGACCGTTTTTGACTTTTTTCGACATGCTATACTATGACCGTTTTGACTTTTTTCGACATGTTATACTATGACCGTTTTTGACTTTTTTCGACATGCTATATTATGACCATTTGAGACTTTTTTCGACATGCTATACTGTGACCGTTTTTGACTTTTTTCGACATGCTATACTATGACCGTTTTTGACTTTTTTCGACATGCTATACTGTGACCGTTTTTGACTTTTTTCGACATGCTATACTATGACCGTTTTTGACTTTTTTCGACATGCTGTACTATGACCGTTTTTGACTTTTTTCGAAATGCTATACTATGACCGTTTTTGACTATTTTCGACATGCTATACGATGACCGTTTTTGACTTTTTTCGACATGCTATACTGTGACCGTTTTTGACTTTTTTCGACATGCTATCTATGACCGTTTTTGACTTTTTTCGACATGTTATAATATGACCGTTTTTGACTTTTTACGTCATGTTATACTATGACCGTTTTTGACTATTTTCGACATGCTATACGATGACCGTTTTTGACTTTTTTTGACATGCTATACTGTGACCGTTTTTGACTTTTTTCGACATGCTATACTATGACCGTTTTTGACTTTTTTCGACATGTTATAATATGACCGTTTTTGACTTTTTTCGACATGCTATACTATGACCGTTTTTGACTTTTTATGTCATGTTATACTATGACCGTTTTTGACTTTTTTCGACATGCTATACTGTGACCGTTTTTGACTTTTTTCGACATGCTATACTATGACCGTTTTTGACTTTTTTCGACATGCTGTACTATGACCGTTTTTGACTTTTTTCGAAATGCTATACTATGACCGTTTTTGACTATTTTCGACATGCTATACTATGACCGTTTTTGACTTTTTACGTCATGTTATACTATGACCGTTTTTGAATTTTTTCGACATGCTATATTATGACCATTTGAGACTTTTTTCGACATGCTATACTGTGACCGTTTTTGACTTTTTTCGACATGCTATACTATGACCGTTTTTGACTTTTTTCGACATGCTGTACTATGACCGTTTTTGACTTTTTTCGAAATGCTATACTATGACCGTTTTTGACTATTTTCGACATGCTATACGATGACCGTTTTTGACTTTTTTCGACATGCTATACTGTGACCGTTTTTGACTTTTTTCGACATGCTATACTATGACCGTTTTTGACTTTTTTCGACATGCTGTACTATGACCGTTTTTGACTTTTTTCGAAATGCTATACTATGACCGTTTTTGACTATTTTCGACATGCTATACTATGACCGTTTTTGACTTTTTTCGACGTTATACTATGACCGTTTTTGATTTTTTTCGACATGCTATACTATGACCGTTTTTGACTTTTTTCAACATGCTATAATATGACCATTTGACTTTTTTCGACATGCTATACTGTGACCGTTTTAGACTTTTTTCGACATGCTATACTATGACCGTTTTTGACATGCTATATGACCGTTTGAGACTTTTTTCGACATGCTATACTATGACCGTTTTTGACATTTTTCGACATGCTATATTATGACCATTTGAGACTTTTTTCGACATGCTATACTGTGACCGTTTTTGACTTTTTTCGACATGCTATACTATGACCGTTTTTGACTTTTTTCGACATGCTGTACTATGACCGTTTTTGACTTTTTTCGAAATGCTATACTATGACCGTTTTTGACTATTTTCGACATGCTATACGATGACCGTTTTTGACTTTTTTCGACATGCTATACTGTGACCGTTTTTGACTTTTTTCGACATGCTATACTATGACCGTTTTTGACTTTTTTCGACATGCTGTACTATGACCGTTTTTGACTTTTTTCGAAATGCTATACTATGACCGTTTTTGACTATTTTCGACATGCTATACTATGACCGTTTTTGACTTTTTTCGACGTTATACTATGACCGTTTTTGATTTTTTTCGACATGCTATACTATGACCGTTTTTGACTTTTTTCAACATGCTATAATATGACCATTTGACTTTTTTCGACATGCTATACTGTGACCGTTTTAGACTTTTTTCGACATGCTATACTATGACCGTTTTTGACTTTTTTCGACATGTTATAATATGACAGTTTTTGACTTTTTTCAACATGCTATACTATGACCGTTTTTGACTTTTTACGTCATGTTATACTATGACCGTTTTTGACTTTTTTCGACATGCTATACTATGACCGTTTTTGACATTTTTCGACATGCTATATTATGACCCTTTGAGACTTTTTTCGACATGCTATAATGTGACCGTTTTTGACTTTTTTCGACATGCTATACTATGACCGTTTTTGACTTTTTACGTCATGTTATACTATGACCGTTTTTGACTTTTTTCGACATGCTATACTATGACCGTTTTTGACATTTTTCGACATGCTATATTATGACCGTTTGAGACTTTTTTCGACATGCTGTACTATGACCGTTTTTGACTTTTTTCTAAATGCTATACTATGACCGTTTTTGACTATTTTCGACATGCTATACGATGACCGTTTTTGACTTTTTTCGACATGCTATACTGTGACCGTTTTTGACTTTTTTCGACATGCTATAATATGACCGTTTGACTTTTTTCGACATGCTGTACGATGACCGTTTTTGACTTTTTTCGACATGCTGTACTATGACCGTTTGAGACTTTTTTTGACATGCTATACTATGACCGTTTTTGACTTTTTTCGACATGCTGTACTATGACCGTTTTTGACTTTTTTCGAAATGCTATACTATGACCGTTTTTGACTATTTTCGACATGCTATACTATGACCGTTTTTGACTTTTTTCGACGTTATACTATGACCGTTTTTGATTTTTTTCGACATGCTATACTATGACCGTTTTTGACTTTTTTCAACATGCTATAATATGACCATTTGACTTTTTTCGACATGCTATACTGTGACCGTTTTAGACTTTTTTCGACATGCTATACTATGACCGTTTTTGACTTTTTTCGACATGTTATAATATGACCGTTTTTGACTTTTTTCAACATGCTATACTATGACCGTTTTTGACTTTTTACGTCATGTTATACTATGACCGTTTTTGACTTTTTTCGACATGCTATACTATGACCGTTTTTGACATTTTTCGACATGCTATATTATGACCCTTTGAGACTTTTTTCGACATGCTATAATGTGACGGTTTTTGACTTTTTTCGACATGCTATACTATGACCGTTTTTGACTTTTTACGTCATGTTATACTATGACCGTTTTTGACTTTTTTCGACATGCTATACTATGACCGTTTTTGACATTTTTCGACATGCTATATTATGACCGTTTGAGACTTTTTTCGACATGCTATACTGTGACCGTTTTTGACTTGTTTCGACATGCTGTACTATGACCGTTTTTGACTTTTTTCGAAATGCTATACTATGACCGTTTTTGACTATTTTCGACATGCTATACGATGACCGTTTTTGACTTTTTTCGACATGCTATACTATGACCGTTTTTGACATTTTCCGACATGCTATAATATGACCGTTTGACTTTTTTCGACATGCTGTACTATGACCGTTTGAGACTTTTTTCGACATGCTATACTATGACCGTTTTTGACATTTTTCGACATGCTATATTATGACCGTTTGAGACTTTTTTCAACATGCTGTACTATGACCGTTTTTGACTTTTTTCTAAATGCTATACTATGACCGTTTTTGACTATTTTCGACATGCTATACGATGACCGTTTTTGACTTTTTTCGACATGCTATACTGTGACCGTTTTTGACTTTTTTCGACATGCTATAATATGACCGTTTGACTTTTTTCGACATGCTGTACGATGACCGTTTTTGACTTTTTTCGACATGCTGTACTATGACCGTTTGAGACTTTTTTTGACATGCTATACTATGACCGTTTGACTTTTTTCGACATGCTATACTATGACCGTTTGAGACTTTTTTCGACATGCTATACTATGACCGTTTTTGACATTTTTCGACATGCTATATTATGACCGTTTGAGACTTTTTTCGACATGCTGTACTATGACCGTTTTTGACTTTTTTCGAAATGCTATACTATGACCGTTTTTGACTATTTTCGACATGCTATACGATGACCGTTTTTGACTTTTTTCGACATGCTATACTATGACCGTTTTGACTTTTTTCGACATGTTATACTATGACCGTTTTTGACTTTTTTCGACATGCTATATTATGACCATTTGAGACTTTTTTCGACATGCTATACTGTGACCGTTTTTGACTTTTTTCGACATGCTATACTATGACCGTTTTTGACTTTTTTCGACATGCTATACTGTGACCGTTTTTGACTTTTTTCGACATGCTATACTATGACCGTTTTTGACTTTTTTCGACATGCTGTACTATGACCGTTTTTGACTTTTTTCGAAATGCTATACTATGACCGTTTTTGACTATTTTCGACATGCTATACGATGACCGTTTTTGACTTTTTTCGACATGCTATACTGTGACCGTTTTTGACTTTTTTCGACATGCTATCTATGACCGTTTTTGACTTTTTTCGACATGTTATAATATGACCGTTTTTGACTTTTTACGTCATGTTATACTATGACCGTTTTTGACTATTTTCGACATGCTATACGATGACCGTTTTTGACTTTTTTTGACATGCTATACTGTGACCGTTTTTGACTTTTTTTCGACATGCTATACTATGACCGTTTTTGACTTTTTTCGACATGTTATAATATGACCGTTTTTGACTTTTTTCGACATGCTATACTATGACCGTTTTTGACTTTTTATGTCATGTTATACTATGACCGTTTTTGACTTTTTTCGACATGCTATACTGTGACCGTTTTTGACTTTTTTCGACATGCTATACTATGACCGTTTTTGACTTTTTTCGACATGCTGTACTATGACCGTTTTTGACTTTTTTCGAAATGCTATACTATGACCGTTTTTGACTATTTTCGACATGCTATACTATGACCGTTTTTGATTTTTTTCGACATGCTATACTATGACCGTTTTTGACTTTTTTCAACATGCTATAATATGACCATTTGACTTTTTTCGACATGCTATACTGTGACCGTTTTAGACTTTTTTCGACATGCTATACTATGACCGTTTTTGACTTTTTTCGACATGTTATACTATGACCGTTTTTGACTTTTTACGTCATGTTATACTATGACCGTTTTTGACTTTTTTCGACATGCTATACTATGACCGTTTTTGACATTTTTCGACATGCTATATTATGACCGTTTTTGACTTTTTTTGACATGCTATACTATGACCGTTTTTGACTTTTTTCGACATGTTATAATATGACCGTTTTTGACTTTTTTCAACATGCTATACTATGACCGTTTTTGACTTTTTACGTCATGTTATACTATGACCGTTTTTGACTTTTTTCGACATGCTATACTGTGACCGTTTTTGACTTTTTTCGACATGCTATACTATGACCGTTTTTGACTTTTTTCGACATGCTGTACTATGACCGTTTTTGACTTTTTTCGAAATGCTATACTATGACCGTTTTTGACTTTTTACGTCATGTTATACTATGACCGTTTTTGACTTTTTTCGACATGCTGTACTATGACCGTTTGAGACTTTTTTTGACATGCTATACTATGACCGTTTTTGACATTTTTCGACATGCTATAATATGACCGTTTGACTTTTTTCGACATGCTATACTATGACCGTTTGAGACTTTTTTCGACATGCTATACTATGACCGTTTTTGACATTTTTCGACATGCTGTACTATGACCGTTTTTGACTTTTTTCGAAATGCTATACTATGACCGTTTTTGACTATTTTCGACATGCTATACGATGACCGTTTTTGACTTTTTTCGACATGCTATAATATGACCGTTTGACTTTTTTCGACATGCTATACTATGACCGTTTTTGACATGCTATATGACCGTTTGAGACTTTTTTCGACATGCTATACTATGACCGTTTTTGACATTTTTCGACATGCTATATTATGACCGTTTGAGACTTTTTTCGACATGCTATACTGTGACCGTTTTTGACTTTTTTCGACATGCTATACTATGACCGTTTTTGACATTTTTCGACATGCTATATTATGACCGTTTTTGACTTTTTTCGACATGCTATACTATGACCGTTTTTGACTTTTTTCGACATGTTATAATATGACCGTTTTTGACTTTTTACGTCATGTTATACTATGACCGTTTTTGACTTTTTTCGACATGCTATACTGTGACCGTTTTTGACTTTTTTCGACATGCTGTACTATGACCGTTTTTGACTTTTTTCGAAATGCTATACTATGACCGTTTTTGACTATTTTCGACATGCTATACTATGACCGTTTTTGACATTTTTCGACATGCTATATTATGACCGTTTTTGACATTTTTCGACATGCTATATTATGACCGTTTTTGACTTTTTCGACATGCTATACTATGACCGTTTTTGACATTTTTCGACATGTTATACTATGACCGTTTTTGACTTTTTTCGACATGCTATACTATGACCGTTTTTGACTTTTTACGTCATGTTATACTATGACCGTTTTTGACTTTTTTCGACATGCTATACTATGACCGTTTTTGACATTTTTCGACATGCTATACGTCATGTTATACTATGACCGTTTTTGACTTTTTTCGACATGCTATACTATGACCGTTTTTGACTTTTTTCGACATGTTATAATATGACCGTTTTTGACTTTTTTCAACATGCTATACTATGACCGTTTTTGACTTTTTACGTCATGTTATACTATGACCGTTTTTGACTTTTTTCGACATGCTATACTGTGACCGTTTTTGACTTTTTTCGACATGCTATACTATGACCGTTTTTGACTTTTTTCGACATGCTGTACTATGACCGTTTTTGACTTTTTTCGAAATGCTATACTATGACCGTTTTTGACTATTTTCGACATGCTATACTATGACCGTTTTTGACATTTTTCGACATGCTATATTATGACCGTTTTTGACTTTTTTCGACATGCTATACTATGACCGTTTTTGACTTTTTTCGACATGTTATAATATGACCGTTTTTGACTTTTTTCAACATGCTATACTATGACCGTTTTTGACTTTTTACGTCATGTTATACTATGACCGTTTTTGACTTTTTTCGACATGTTATAATATGACCGTTTTTGACTTTTTACGTCATGTTATACTATGACCGTTTTTGACTTTTTTCGACATGCTATACTGTGACCGTTTTTGACTTTTTTCGACATGCTATACTATGACCGTTTTTGACTTTTTTCGACATGCTGTACTATGACCGTTTTTGACTTTTTCGAAATGCTATACTATGACCGTTTTTGACTATTTTCGACATGCTATATTATGACCGTTTTTGACATTTTTCGACATGCTATATTATGACCGTTTTTGACTTTTTTCGACATGCTATATTATGACCGTTTTTGACTTTTTTCGACATGCTATACTATGACCGTTTTTGACATTTTTCGACATGTTATACTATGACCGTTTTTGACTTTTTTCGACATGCTATACTATGACCGTTTTTGACTTTTTACGTCATGTTATACTATGACAGTTTTTGACTTTTTTCGACATGCTATACTATTACCGTTTTTGACATTTTTCGACATGCTATACATCATGTTATACTATGACCGTTTTTGACTTTTTTCGACATGCTATACTATGACCGTTTTTGACATTTTTCGACATGCTATATTATGACCGTTTTTGACTTTTTTCGACATGCTATACTATGACCGTTTTTGACTTTTTTCGACATGTTATAATATGACCGTTTTTGACTTTTTTCAACATGCTATACTATGACCGTTTTTGACTTTTTACGTCATGTTATACTATGACCGTTTTTGACTTTTTTCGACATGCCATACTGTGACCGTTTTTGACTTTTTTCGACATGCTATACGATGACCGTTTTTGACTTTTTCGACATGCTGTACTATGACCGTTTTTGACTTTTTTCGAAATGCTATACTATGACCGTTTTTGACTATTTTCGACATGCTATACTATGACCGTTTTTGACATTTTTCGACATGCTATATTATGACCGTTTTTGACTTTTTTCGACATGCTATACTATGACCGTTTTTGACTTTTTTCGACATGTTATAATATGACCGTTTTTGACTTTTTTCAACATGCTATACTATGACCGTTTTTGACTTTTTACGTCATGTTATACTATGACCGTTTTTGACTTTTTTCGACATGCTATACTGTGACCGTTTTTGACTTTTTTCGACATGCTGTACTATGACCGTTTGAGACTTTTTTTGACATGCTATACTATGACCGTTTTTGACATTTTTCGACATGCTATAATATGACCGTTTGACTTTTTTCGACATGCTATACTATGACCGTTTGAGACTTTTTTCGACATGCTATACTATGACCGTTTTTGACATTTTTCGACATGCTGTACTATGACCGTTTTTGACTTTTTTCGAAATGCTATACTATGACCGTTTTTGACTATTTTCGACATGCTATACGATGACCGTTTTTGACATGCTATATGACCGTTTGAGACTTTTTTCGACATGCTATACTATGACCGTTTTTGACATTTTTCGACATGCTATATTATGACCGTTTGAGACTTTTTTCGACATGCTATACTGTGACCGTTTTTGACTTTTTTCGACATGCTATACTATGACCGTTTTTGACATTTTTCGACATGCTATACTATGAACGTTTTTGACTTTTTTCGACATGTTATAATATGACCGTTTTTGACTTTTTACGTCATGTTATACTATGACCGTTTTTGACTTTTTTCGACATGCTATACTGTGACCGTTTTTGACTTTTTTCGACATGCTATACTATGACCGTTTTTGACTTTTTTCGACATGCTGTACTATGACCGTTTTTGACTTTTTTCGAAATGCTATACTATGACCGTTTTTGACAATTTTCGACATGCTATATTATGACCGTTTTTGACTTTTTTCGACATGCTATACTATGACCGTTTTTGACATTTTTCGACATGCTATAATATGACCGTTTGACTTTTTTTGACATGCTATACTATGACCGTTTGACTTTTTTCGACATGCTATACTATGACCGTTTGAGACTTTTTTCGACATGCTATACTATGACCGTTTTTGACATTTTTCGACATGCTGTACTATGACCGTTTTTGACTTTTTTCGAAATGCTATACTATGACCGTTTTTGACTATTTTCGACATGCTATACGATGACGGTTTTTGACTTTTTTCGACATACTATACTATGACCGTTTTTGACTTTTTTCGACATGCTATAATATGACCGTTTGACTTTTTTCGACATGCTATACTATGACCGTTTTTGACATGCTATATGACCGTTTGAGACTTTTTTCGACATGCTATACTATGACCGTTTTTGACTTTTTTCGACATGCTGTACTATGACCGTTTTTGACTTTTTTCGAAATGCTATACTATGACCGTTTTTGACTATTTTCGACATGCTATACGATGACCGTTTTTGACTTTTTTCGACATGCTATACTATGACCGTTTTTGACTTTTTTCGACATGCTATACTGTGACCGTTTTTGACTTTTTTCGACATGCTATACTATGACCGTTTTTGACTTTTTTCGACATGCTGTACTATGACCGTTTTTGACTATTTTCGACATGCTATACGATGACCGTTTTTGACTTTTTTCGACATGCTATACTGTGACCGTTTTAGACTTTTTTCGACATGCTATACTATGACCGTTTTTGACTTTTTTCGACATGTTATAATATGACCGTTTTTGACTTTTTTCGACATGCTATACTATGACCGTTTTTGACTTTTTTCGACATGCTATATTATGACCGTTTGAGACTTTTTTCGACATGCTATACTATGACCGTTTTTGACATTTTTCGACATGCTATAATATGACCGTTTGACTTTTTTTGACATGCTATACTATGACCGTTTGACTTTTTTCGACATGCTATACTATGACCGTTTGAGACTTTTTTCGACATGCTATACTATGACCGTTTTTGACATTTTTCGACATGCTATACGATGACCGTTTTTGACTTTTTTCGACATGCTATACTATGACCGTTTTTGACTTTTTTCGACATGCTATAATATGACCGTTTGACTTTTTTCGACATGCTATACTATGACCGTTTTTGACATGCTATATGACCGTTTGAGACTTTTTTCGACATGCTATACTATGACCGTTTTTGACTTTTTTCGACATTCTGTACTATGACCGTTTTTGACTTTTTTCGAAATGCTATACTATGACCGTTTTTGACTATTTTCGACATGCTATACGATGACCGTTTTTGACTTTTTTCGACATGCTATACTATGACCGTTTTTGACTTTTTTCGACATGCTATACTGTGACCGTTTTTGACTTTTTTCGACATGCTATACTATGACCGTTTTTGACTTTTTTCGACATGCTGTACTATGACCGTTTTTGACTATTTTCGACATGCTATACGATGACCGTTTTTGACTTTTTTCGACATGCTATACTGTGACCGTTTTAGACTTTTTTCGACATGCTATACTATGACCGTTTTTGACTTTTTTCGACATGTTATAATATGACCGTTTTAGACTTTTTTCGACATGCTATACTATGACCGTTTTTGACTTTTTTCGACATGCTATATTATGACCGTTTGAGACTTTTTTCGACATGCTATACTATGACCGTTTTTGACTTTTTACGTCATGTTATACTATGACCGTTTTTGACTTTTTTCGACATGCTATACTGTGACCGTTTTTGACTTTTTTCGACAAGCTATACTATGACCGTTTTTGACTTTTTTCGACATGCTGTACTATGACCGTTTTTGACTTTTTTCGAAATGCTATACTATGACCGTTTTTGACTATTTTCGACATGCTATACGATGACCGGTTTTGACTTTTTTCGACATGCTATACTGTGACCGTTTTAGACTTTTTTCGACATGCTCTGACCGTTTTTGACTTTTTTCGACATGTTATAATATGACCGTTTTTGACTTTTTTCAACATGCTATACTATGACCGTTTTTGACTTTTTACGTCATGTTATACTATGACCGTTTTTGACTTTTTTCGACATGCTATACTATGACCGTTTTTGACATTTTTCGACATGCTATATTATGACCGTTTGAGACTTTTTTCGACATGCTATACTGTGACCGTTTTTGACTTTTTTCGACATGCTATACTATGATCGTTTTTGACATGCTGTACTATGACCGTTTTTGACTTTTTTCGAAATGCTATACTATGACCGTTTTTGACTATTTTCGACATGCTATACGATGACCGTTTTTGACTTTTTTCGACATGCTGTACGATGACCGTTTTTGACTTTTTTCGACATGCTGTACTATGACCGTTTGACTTTTTTCGACATGCTATACTATGACCGTTTGAGACTTTTTTCGACATGCTATACTATGACCGTTTTTGACATTTTTCGACATGCTGTACTATGACCGTTTTTGACTTTTTTCGAAATGCTATACTATGACCGTTTTTGACTATTTTCGACATGCTATACGATGACCGTTTTTGACTTTTTTCGACATACTATACTATGACCGTTTTTGACTTTTTTCGACATGCTATAATATGACCGTTTGACTTTTTTCGACATGCTATACTATGACCGTTTTTGACATGCTATATGACCGTTTGAGACTTTTTTCGACATGCTATACTATGACCGTTTTTGACTTTTTTCGACATGCTGTACTATGACCGTTTTTGACTTTTTTCGAAATGCTATACTATGACCGTTTTTGACTATTTTCGACATGCTATACAATGACCGTTTTTGACTTTTTTCGACATGCTATACTATGACCGTTTTTGACTTTTTTCGACATGCTATACTGTGACCGTTTTTGACTTTTTTCGACATGCTATACTATGACCGTTTTTGACTTTTTTCGACATGCTGTACTATGACCGTTTTTGACTATTTTCGACATGCTATACGATGACCGTTTTTGACTTTTTTCGACATGCTATACTGTGACCGTTTTAGACTTTTTTCGACATGCTATACTATGACCGTTTTTGACTTTTTTCGACATGTTATAATATGACCGTTTTTGACTTTTTTCGACATGCTATACTATGACCGTTTTTGACTTTTTTCGACATGCTATATTATGACCGTTTGAGACTTTTTTCGACATGCTATACTATGACCGTTTTTGACATTTTTCGACATGCTATAATATGACCGTTTGACTTTTTTTGACATGCTATACTATGACCGTTTGACTTTTTTCGACATGCTATACTATGACCGTTTGAGACTTTTTTCGACATGCTATACTATGACCGTTTTTGACATTTTTCGACATGCTGTACTATGACCGTTTTTGACTTTTTTCGAAATGCTATACTATGACCGTTTTTGACTATTTTCGACATGCTATACGATGACCGTTTTTGACTTTTTTCGACATGCTATACTATGACCGTTTTTGACTTTTTTCGACATGCTATAATATGACCGTTTGACTTTTTTCGACATGCTATACTATGACCGTTTTTGACATGCTATATGACCGTTTGAGACTTTTTTCGACATGCTATACTATGACCGTTTTTGACTTTTTTCGACATTCTGTACTATGACCGTTTTTGACTTTTTTCGAAATGCTATACTATGACCGTTTTTGACTATTTTCGACATGCTATACGATGACCGTTTTTGACTTTTTTCGACATGCTATACTATGACCGTTTTTGACTTTTTTCGACATGCTATACTGTGACCGTTTTTGACTTTTTTCGACATGCTATACTATGACCGTTTTTGACTTTTTTCGACATGCTGTACTATGACCGTTTTTGACTATTTTCGACATGCTATACGATGACCGTTTTTGACTTTTTTCGACATGCTATACTGTGACCGTTTTAGACTTTTTTCGACATGCTATACTATGACCGTTTTTGACTTTTTTCGACATGTTATAATATGACCGTTTTAGACTTTTTTCGACATGCTATACTATGACCGTTTTTGACTTTTTTCGACATGCTATATTATGACCGTTTGAGACTTTTTTCGACATGCTATACTATGACCGTTTTTGACTTTTTACGTCATGTTATACTATGACCGTTTTTGACTTTTTTCGACATGCTATACTGTGACCGTTTTTGACTTTTTTCGACAAGCTATACTATGACCGTTTTTGACTTTTTTCGACATGCTGTACTATGACCGTTTTTGACTTTTTTCGAAATGCTATACTATGACCGTTTTTGACTATTTTCGACATGCTATACGATGACCGGTTTTGACTTTTTTCGACATGCTATACTGTGACCGTTTTAGACTTTTTTCGACATGCTCTGACCGTTTTTGACTTTTTTCGACATGTTATAATATGACCGTTTTTGACTTTTTTCAACATGCTATACTATGACCGTTTTTGACTTTTTACGTCATGTTATACTATGACCGTTTTTGACTTTTTTCGACATGCTATACTATGACCGTTTTTGACATTTTTCGACATGCTATATTATGACCGTTTGAGACTTTTTTCGACATGCTATACTGTGACCGTTTTTGACTTTTTTCGACATGCTATACTATGATCGTTTTTGACATGCTGTACTATGACCGTTTTTGACTTTTTTCGAAATGCTATACTATGACCGTTTTTGACTATTTTCGACATGCTATACGATGACCGTTTTTGACTTTTTTCGACATGCTGTACGATGACCGTTTTTGACTTTTTTCGACATGCTGTACTATGACCGTTTGACTTTTTTCGACATGCTATACTATGACCGTTTGAGACTTTTTTCAACATGCTATACTATGACCGTTTTTGACATTTTTCGACATGCTATATTATGACCGTTTGAGACTTTTTTCGACATGCTGTACTATGACCGTTTTTGACTTTTTTAGAAATGCTATACTATGACCGTTTTTGACTATTTTCGACATGCTATACGATGACCGTTTTTGACTTTTTTCGACATGCTATACTATGACCGTTTTTGACTTTTTTCGACATGTTATACTATGACCGTTTTTGACTTTTTTCGACATGCTATAATATGACCGTTTGACTTTTCGACATGCTATACTATGACCGTTTTTGACATGCTATATGACCGTTTGAGACTTTTTTCGACATGCTATACTATGACCGTAGTCACCCTACACAGCCCTGAGGGTGAAGAAGACCCGAGCGAAGATGTTAGAGACCCAAGACATCAAACTGTGACAGAGAGTTAAGAGAGATGCTCTCATCACTGCCACTGGCAGAGCGCCACTTAAAAGAAAGGGGGAAAAAAAGAGACTGTGAAAGGAAACCAACAGCGAGGATGACCAATGGAGACAACAGTCTACAGGCAGTCTGAAAAATGAGCGGCAAAAGGTTTACTTTGTCACGGGGGATCTGCCTCCCATTGTCTGAGCCCAAAAGTATTCAGGTTGCTTTCCGTATTCATTTTATAGTATTCGTATGTTCATCTTATTAAATATTAAAAAAGGACCTCTGCAGAAAACACTCATCATTGATGAATTGGTGAATTCTGGTTGCCCTTCAGAGCTGAGGCTGAAGCGGTGCTCTCCTTTATTCTCTTCTTTTTCATTTGTTCATCATTTTGCTGAAATCTATTCATGATTGTCTTGCTGAATGTTAAAATGTGTTTTAATGATTTATCTGATAAATTGTGCTGGCAACTCTACATCTATGGCATGTTTCTTATTGAATCTGTAAATATGTGATGAATGAGTTTGTGAGTATATAAAACGACTGTGCTTCTATAAATCCGTGCCTATATATTTATGTTGAACGATGCTGTAAGATTCACGTTATTAATCTCGTAAATGCAAAACAAATGAGATCGTCATGCTCCGTTTTCAATGTTGCATATAAATATAATTTATTATTAGTCTTAAAAATTCTTTCTTACATTTTGTACAATAACTTGACAGATGAAATGCAAGCAGTTTGCGAGGAACATCATGAGTGCCAGAAACAGACAAGGCTACATTCTCACTACACACAATAAAAATCATGAAGCTGGAGAACAACGAGGGAATGCAAAAGGCTAGCCCACTGAGAATGTAAAGATTGTTTCAGAAAGACGCAACGTTTGCATAGACGGCTTTACGAAAACTGGGACAACTGTCGTTAAAACAACCAAAATAAAACCAAGAACACTTTGAAACAGTCACAAGCGCTGCTGCATCAAGGGAATGTTGCATTTTCAACTGTCAGATATTTTTATGCACACATTCAGTGTCATCAGAACGCTGATGGCTTCCGTCATTAATGTACAAACGCAAGTCTGAGTCTGTTCTCCAAAACGACAGATGAAAGTCATTCAGTTTTGAACACAATGAATGACACTTTTGAATGATGTGCGATGTTTGATCTCAGCCACTGTATGTCAATTATTTGGTACAAAGCAGTTGTATTCAGTTGCATTGGTCCTACAAAAATAAACATATTTAATTGATTCCCTTTCTCCAGTATCTACCTCTCCTCTCCGACTAGTCTCTTTAATGTATAATCTTGGAACAACATACAAATCATCAGCATCAGTCATGAATTTTATTCAGTATGGTAATATTGTCTCGACCGCCCTTTATTTAGGGGCGATAAATTGATGTAATTAGCCAAATGACCTGACAATAAACATGCAGAGAATATAAAGAAAAATCATAACCAATGCAACTTATCAAAAAGTATTTCAAAGACCGAAACAATAATCACGTAAAATAAGCACACATAATTGAAAATCATTACTTATACATGACATGAATAAAAAGTATTAAAAGTAGTTACGACAACAAGACTTAAGTTGTAAAATGGTTACATCATTGATTTCCCTCTGTACACATAAAGGAGTCATTACTGCAAGAGTCCAGCTGGAGGTGCTATGATACAGTCAAACATAATGGAACAGGAACAAAAAATATATTCCTTAACAGACAGCGTAAAATACCAAAAAGATATGTATAAATAGGCATATTATTAAATACTATGTTAACACAGGACACACACTCATCCATGGAGTTGCTATGGAGATGTTTCCTCTGATCCAAGCAGTGTTCATTTGCTCCTTTGACCTTTGATAGTGTCCCACTTCTCAGATTGTTGTCTATGGCAAGGGCCTCATCCACGAATACGCAGCCTATCCAAATAACCGGACAGCTGTTTCCAAGGAAACAAGAGCCAAAAATATCAAGTCGTTGTACCAGAGAGAGAGAGAAAGAGAGAGAGAGAGAGAGCGAGAGAGAAAGAAAGAGAGAGAGATAGAGAGAGAGAGAGAGGAACAGCCAGAGAGAAATGACAGAGATTCTTGTTTACCCCTCCAACTTTTTACACCCTTTGTTGCCGCTGTTTAACTGGGTCATGGCTGAGTAGACCTCGCGGTTTCTTTTTTTCTTACACACCCACACACACAGTACCTGTGAGTGTGTATCTGCATTTGTCATCGTGATGCCAAATGACTTCGCCTGCTTTTCGGGCGTCCACGTCTCTTATTTTCTTTTTATGCCTTCTTCCTCCCTGGAATGTCACACTCCCCGGTGGGCAGATGTCAGTGTTCAGTCGCCGCAGGGACGAGGCCGTCGTGGCGTCCCATCTCCTCCAGCACCTGGGCCAGGCGACCGAGGTTGCCGTCGGGAAAATGCTGGGCCTCCCACAAGTCCAGGATCACTCCCGTAGGAGTGGATTTGGTGGCAAAGTAGTTAAGATACCTGGGTAAAGGATTGTGGCAAAACACATGGATGGAAGGAAAAGGAAGTAAGAAACAAATGTTTGTTTTCTTGAATTTACAACACAGGACTTGGCTGTGTGCGCTGACATGGTTTGAAAAATGATGTCTTGAATACACTATCAGCACATTCATCAGACATTATAAGGCGTTCATGAGGCCTTGTAAAACTCTTTAAAGGTAAAGATTAACAATGATTAGCAAAGCCATTTAAAGTTAGTATTTAGCATGGTGCTGGATTCTCATGTGAAAAAATGTAAGTGGAAACTAATGAGCCCCGTGTACACACTACGGTTCTGTATGAGTCATCACTGTGAATGAGAGGTTGGTTCAAGTCTCTCCTTCCTTCACACTCTGTCAGCGGTCTCGTCAATATGCAGCTGCTGCCTGTGATAAGGAGCGCCCACCCGCTGAGCTGGGACCTTATAACTTGACACACACTGTATCTCCATCACACACACACACACACACACACACACACACACACACACACACACAAGACTATCAAAGACACATGGGTAACGTTTTCAAAAGAGAAGCGTTGTTATATCTTTGTCTCTCTCCGTGTCTGTCTCAGTTCAGTCAAACTCAATTAATCTCAATTCAGCAGATGCTTATCGAAATGAGTCACAATACCTCCGAAAAATCTCAATCAAATAGAAACAGACTTCAGTTTTGATCCCTGCATTATCTTGATGCCTAATTCTTGTGAAAAATAGAATTTGGCAGCTAAAATTGCACATCAGCAACTTGTTGAAGAATAGGGAGATTGACTATATTTGTAAAACAAGTCACTCTTATTTATTCACTTGATCTCTTTCATTTTCCCTTGAAAAATGAGCAAAACCTGATGACAGGTGATGTTCAACCCGATGTTCTTTTGGCCCGACTGTGACCACTAAGAGCCTAAATCTACGGTCACTCCTTTTCTCTCTCAGACAGCCCTTCTCCTCCACCCACCTGGCAAGGTTAAGTTTGTGGGCCAACATCCTCCAGTCATTTCCCCTGGTCTGTGGCGCGTCCAGACTGCCGCACAACTTTTGTCGGATGGAGACAGGGATGCGGAAGGCATTGGGCCCCACCAGTGTGGTGATGTTACTTGCAGGGTCCAGCAGAGACGTGTCAATACTCTGGGAATCCTGCAGAGAGAGAGAGAGAGAGAGCGAGAGAGAGAGAGAGAGAGAGAGAGAGAGAGAGAGAGAGAGAGCGAGCGAGAGAGAGAGGGAGAATGAGAGCGAGCGAGAGAGAATGAGAGAGAGAGAATGAGAGAGAGAGAATGAGAGAGAGAGAGAGCGAGCGAGCGAGAGCGAGAGCGAGAGCGAGAGCGAGAGCGAGAGCGAGAGCGAGAGAGAGCGAGAGAGAGAGAGAGAGAGAGCGAGAGAGAGAGAGAGAGAGAGAGAGAGAATGAGAGAGAGAGAGAGAGCGAGAGAGAGAGAGAGAGAGAGAGAGAGAGAGAGAGAGAGAGAGAGAGAGAGAGAGAGAGAGAGGAGGGGCACAGAATGTAGCAGTGAGATTTTTTCAGCATGTACATAATCGAACAACATCTCACAGAAATGAACCATAATGTGCCTCAAAATTGATCCATTGCACAGACAATGTCTGTTTCCAGGTAAATTGTTTACGTTATCGTCGTTCATTTATTGATGCGAGTGACTGATTTTGAAATATATTGCATCTGGAGGATTAAGTGCTGGAGTTCCTGGCTACAGAAACCAGAGCAAGAACCAGAGTCAAATGAAAGCAAGGTCAGGCAGGGCCGCAGCTCTGGACTGCATGTACTGTAATTCATCTCATTACTGAGCACAAAGCTCGAGTGCTCCGCCATCCCTCAAGCTCTATCCTCCCGGCCAGATGGCCTTTGTGAAACAAGTGCAGCACGACTGGAGGGTGATTATTCCCCCTCTGCTCTGAATTGGCCTGTCAGGACTATATGAAGGCCGTAGGGTCGAGACTCCCCATCTTCCACTCTGTCGGTGTTTTCACGAACATTGCAAAAGAAGGTAAGAGGACATGGGAGAGAGGGTAAATTCACTCAAGTATCTCTCACAACAAAGAGACAAGGAAAGCAATGTGGTGGAGGAAATGCATCATCTCCATACTAAAAACAAGATGTTTTCAAATCTTTTTTGTGATGCATTGCTCGTATCTAAACAAAGAGTCCTTCTTTTAAACAAGGTAAGGGTAAGTAGTAACCCGATTGTGTACTGTAGTTACTAGATTTAACAGTATAACAGCGTTATAAATGAATAGCGAGATGAGAATGAGATTGCTTTTTTCTTCTCAACTTTAAGGAGGTCCAGCCAACCGTGTGATACGGAGAACAATGAACAGTATGAAATGTGTTCACGATAAAGCGTAATGCACTTTGATACACAGCGTTTAAACAGCTCAAGTGATGGGGCAGCATGACAACACAGTCAAGGACAGACAGGAAGGTTGACGGCACAATAGTTTTACAGGCGAAAGGAGAACTTACGCCAGTATAAACCCTACCTCTGACAGTGTAGTGTCCAGCTGAAAAATTTGTCCTTCTCCCTCCACCTGGCGCACGCATATCTTACAGGCCAGGTGCACAGTGCTGGAAGAGAAGCGCTCCAGGGTAAAGCAACAGTGGAGGTTTCTCTGTGAGCCGCACCACACTTGCTGAAAGGAGAGCTCCTGTAGGTGCAGAGAGTAGAAGGTTTACTCAGCCGTCAGCGAGCGTGTGAAAATGTTTTGTTGTCTCTCTGAGAAGGTGTACGACGAGTTTACCTGGTACTTGGCTAGTAGTTTGCTCTTCCACAGCGTGTGGGGGACATCGTGGATGGAAAGTCTCAGGTTGTGGGTGCTGTCTTTAAAGCTGAGAGTCTTTGGTTCATCCAACAACTTCCCACCCATCTGCTTCTCCATCTGTAAGACTTCCTGAATACACAAGACACACACACTTGTTTAGTTTTGCAACCATGTCTACTGACCTCGACACAAACGGGTCTACGATTGTGCTTCTGTGAACTGTTGTTTGCTGCAGCAGTTTCTTGCAAATGCAAGAAGCTGAATCTGGACCAGCCACCTGAAACAAACTTCAGTGCCTTTGCAGCAGGATCACTATCGCTTCTCATTCCCCATTCCCAAACTTAATAACCGTGTTTAATATCCCTGCTCAGTGTAATAATCCGTCCTTATCTTTCCTCCATGTAGGTAGACGGAGGTATCAAACAGAGGGAGACAACAGTAGAGGGATAAAGGTGGCTTATTTTGTATTGGCGCAGCAGCTACATCTTTCTAGGAAGTGCTCGTCTCCCCTTATTATGACAAACCAACACAATGATTTCTCATTCTGCCTCCCTAAGCTCATCTGCTGGCTGTGCCTACACACACACACACAAATCAACAATTTAGTTGAAATGACACACTCACAAACATCATTAATGTTCACAAACACATTTCATTTCTGCTACATAATCTTTTGCTAACACAGGGAACAAAAGAACGGATCCACACACGCAACCTGCTGTATATTTACCTTGAATGCGTCCTGTGTGTCGTCCAGGCAGTAGACCCTGATGTGATATTCCATGGCGGGGCAGGTGACGGGGCCGAAGATGGCTAGTTTGAGGCGCTTGGTGGTTGCAGCGCTGAGAGATTGGCCCACTAAGCAGGAGGTACCCAGTGTCTCTGTCAGGATGTGGCAGGACTCATCGTCCATTTGGATATAGCACGGCGTGGTGAAGTTTTCCTCTCCGACCACCACCACATCCTACACGAGGACAGGAAGACCAAAAACAGTGACACAAGTGTGGGCGATAATAAGCTACAAAAAAAACAAAAACAGAAATAGACCAGGCTTCATCATTTTGTTACACGTGGGTAGTGTTTGCAGGGGGAAAAAAGAACAAAAGAAGACATAATTAAAAGCATTTATGATGACGTCACTCTGGCTCTCTTCTTTTCTGCTCATTTGTTGGCAAGTGTAGCCATTAATTAATAAAATCAGAGAAAAAAGTTCACTGTTGCTTTCTCAAAGATACGTTATCAAGTTAATGTTCTTCTAAATCGAATTAAATCATTTCTTTGTACATCATACATGACACTATTACGCACTATAAAATACATTTTCTATGTATTCACTCAATGGAGATAATTAGGCGCAGCAAGTTGAGCTCAATTTGTCGTTTTACAGAATGTAAGTTTATTTCGTTTTTAGGGGGGAATTGATCTAATGTATTGGTAAAAAAAAAAGTGTATTTCATTTGTCACATTTGTAATTATCGAATGTTTAAACTTGCCTGTGGTACAGTGGTCATTCTCAAACTTTCACTTGGATGACATACGTGTTTGATAGCTAAGCTGGAAGCAGAGATGTGAGGAACTGACTTGTCTAGTTTCATGCAGAATCTTTTTAGATTTTACAAAACATGTCAATTCCATTTGTGCCCAAAGACGACATTGAGTATTCGGAAAAGTGCCACAAGACTGACTCTGTTTGGTCGAGTTTCGAAATCTGGTACGGACATATTTTGGCAAAGTAGCCAACAGTAAAGTACTTTGACATTTCTAGATCACATGGAAAATCACACGTTGTTTCTTTGAAGTAGGAATTGAAATTTGAACACACTGATCTTACATAGTAATTCACATGAGATCGATTTTGAAAATATACGCAAGCCAGGAGAATAATTTAATCACGGGAAATTTAAAACTTCCGCTGTGGGCACAAATGGGTTAGTTTTCACGTAAACTGTGACCTTAATATTGCACTTGGCAAGTGTGTATTACTTATATCCGACACACTGTCATTGTGTATGTCAGGTAATAAAAGACTGAGTTTCTGGACCATTGACCCCTGTAATGGCACTAATGCCAGGACATATTTATTTTCCAATAAGACTGTGTAGTCAAGGGTACTCTCTCTCTCTCTCTCTCTCTCTCTCTCTCCCAAACACTCCTGCGAGCAGCACACTGGCTTTATCTCAGCCTATTGTGAGAGACAGAAGAGGAATTACAGTATTTTATTGTGAGCGAGGCCGTTTAACAGCAGCATTATGGCTGATCATTAGACTCTTTAACTGCTCCTGAGGGATGGCACTGGGGCTCCTTATTGGGGGATAATTAGAACACACAGTGGAAATGTAGGCTTTTGCTTCTTACATATGTGTGCAGGTGCAAACATGAAACACACACACACACATATTCACACAGCATACATAATTCACAAATTTGCGACTGCATTCATCAGCAGAGATTTTCTTTCTTAGAGGCGTGGGAGGATGAATCTTTGTAGGAGGGTTACTGAAGCAGAAAGCCTCACATGTTCCTCATTATATGACCTGCTGTCTTCATCATCATCATCATCATCATCATCACCACAACACCATGTTCCCTCAATGATGCTGTGCGTGTGTTTTGACAGAGATAGGGTGTTTGTACTGTATATATACACAGTATATATATACATATATATATATATATATATATATATATATATATATATATACACAGTATATATATATATATATATATATATACACAGTATATATATATATATATATATATATATATATATATATATATATATATATATATATATATATATATATATATATATATATATATATATATATATATATATATATATATATATATATATATATATATATATATATATATATACACACACAGTATATATATATATATATATACACACACAGTATATATATATATATATATATATATATATATATATATATATGGGAATCACTTCAGAGGAGCTCATCTCTCTCATTTCTTCATTTATGAATACACATTTTGACAGAGCATATCATAAAAAGCAATATCGTGTCATATAAAGCAATATTTCACACATGCAGCATGGAGGCTGGCCTCAGCGAGAAGACAAGCTCATATAAGGAAGCTGCTGCTGTCGCCTTGGATATTACCATCTGCATTTCTGACAGGTCAGAGATATATTCAATAGGAAGTGTGTAATCACCACGAGGGACGGGGGAACACGTCCCCCTCCAATATATGAAATATGGATAAATGTCCACCCCAATATTTTCAATGTCATCGGATACTCCAAACTCCAGACTTTGTTGGAGGTATGAGGACATTTTGTTATAAACAGGAGCCAGACTGACCAGTGAGACAATTGGTTACTTCCAGAATGCATTAGACTGTATACACACACACACACACACACACACTTAGTCCCCCCCCCCCCAGTGTTGCTCTTGATCAATATTATTCCTCCTTAAAAATACTCTGTTTACCCTGAGCTACCCTGAGCTGCCTCGAAGTGATCCATCAATGTCACAGAGGCATGTGGGGCCAGTCTGGCAGATTTCCTCTGCTTCATAAGTCATATCATCACATCAGCAGTGGAGATTGTGCAAATACTTCGTACAAGTGATGCTATTCAAGCCACTACTCAATATGCTGACAGATATTTATTAGATATAGGATGGTGCTGAGTAGTGGGCTTTTCCAAATGTGACTGGCCTTCACAGTCGGCTTCAACATTTACCTAAATACCCTCCCCAAGAGTAGTATCCTCTTCAAATGTATGTATTATTAATTTAGGCTCTAAGCCTTTATAGACTAAAATCCAAATTATTAAGAAAATGAAACATTTGGGTGTTTTTCTTCTGCTTTTCATTCTGCTCGTGTTAGAACCTGCTGTTACACAATTGATGAGCCGATGGGTTGTTTTTACACTTTCAGCATCTTCCACTTAAAAAATGTCTCCGCACACTCCTGCATCCTCATTAAAAACCACACGGAAGGAGCGCTTACTCAGAAAGGCTCTCCTGGCAGGTGGGAACATGATGCTAAGAACTGCCTTAAACGAGATCTTTAATGTTATTATTATCATCTGAGGTGTACGGCTCCTTTTTGGGGAGAAAGATGAAAACTATGCCAAATTTAAAGCAGTTTTTGGGATCAGGTTGGAAGCATAGTTTCTCTACAAATGATGTTTGTGGTACATGTACTTTGTGTGTGTCTATGTGTGTGAGACAGACAGAGAAAGTGAAGGAGAGACAGGATAGGCAGAACACATTCACACTGCTTGCCCTCAGCAACCCAACTTATCGTCATCAGCACTGTTAATGATGGAGCCTGCAGGCACAGGGCTTCCAAAAACACAAACAGCACACACATAAAAATAGTCATTCATGAAAGGTGCAAGGGGGGAAATGTGTCCCAGCCTGTTCCATGCTATCAGAGCTTTTCTATTTCAGCACCTGGTTGCATCAGGGGTTCGCTCCGAGTGCTGAGCTGCAAAAGCAAGCAGGGGAAGTTGATCCCCTTCACCTCCTCCATGCTATCTATGGCACTATTGCCATTACATTATTGTGTTATTCCCGATACCTTTGCTCTTTGCTCGGTAGACTTTTCAACCAACCAAATGCAGTGTAGATGTGGATAAATCACATCTGTGAATCTTATTTTAGTTGGCAAACATATCATATCATTTTAATACTTCACATGACTGCCAAAAGCACATTTTCAAACTTGGACTGTGGTGACAGACATCAGAGTCTGCTGCACAGTTTTCATCCCACATCTCACCTCCCAGTGGTTCTGCTGTGACTGGCTCTTGAGCTGGATCAGCCAATCCTGTTGGCCGTCAAACACAGCACAGTGGTGCATGGTGATGATGAGGGGCCGAGTCAACAAGGCCCCGGGGGGTCCACAGCTCACCACAGGGCTCAGCACTGTTTGGCCATCTTCAACCGAGGGCCTGGAGGTGCACAGAGAATAACACGCATACAGGTGCACACAAATGCTGTTTAGTGGCAATGTGACAGCAGTCTCGGTGTATTTGTGACATGGTGGAGTTGACAGGGGTAAACACAGCTCTGGGGGGCATTGATGTGGCTGGCGGCACTGCATACCTCATGTTGTCCTTCCTCTGAACCGTCACATACATCTCATACACTCTGCCCTGAGGAATGGCCCCTGCTGGAATAAGCAGACTCACACCTGGGGAGCACAAACACAGACAAACAAACAGGCACGCATAAGAGTTGTGAGTTGGCAGGTAGATCACAGGAGTCTTTACAACGTGTTTTGCTGCCCATGCCAATGTCATGAATGTGTTTAACAGGCTTCTTCTGTTCAACGTAAAGTCAGTGAGAGCACAGACACACCAGACCAGCATAAAAAACTACAAAATATGAATATTACATATGTATATTTACACTGTGAAACCAAGGTCCCTAACACTCTTACTTATAATGTATATACTATTTGGATGTGCATTAATGTACCACTAAAGAGTTAAAGACCCAGAGAAAAGTGAATATTATTTTATTAACAGAAGTATAATAATTATCGCAATTCCCCCCCAGCCCCACTTATAAAAAACGATTGCAGTTTATTGCCGTCTCCTATGGCAACAGGAAATGGTGTGACATTTCATTTCTAAAATCAATGATCTCTCTGCTCTTCATAGCGGTCTCATAATGTTGCAGCCAGCATGATTTACATTTTTCTCATCTCAGATTGATTTGATATGATGTCCTGTCCAATGTGTTTCTTAGGACCCTACCCCCCCACGTCTAATGCACAAACATACACACAGAAACGAACACACACACACGCACACACTTTCTCTCTGGAGGGGTTTCTCAGATGGCTCATTGATTTCCCATGTCCTTGTACTGAACTTTTCAAAAGGTGACAGACAGCTTCTCTTGCTAGCTAGCAAGGCAATCACAACTCTGCCACGGGGACGTCTCACACACTGCCACTCTCCCTCACAGCAAAGCTTCAAAAGAGATAGGAAGCGCATTTTAAGATGCTAAATACCAAACAGCCACACTGACGGTGCCACAAAATATTGCATGACCCAGACTCGCGCACAGATCAAATATCAAATGTGCTCTCCGTCTCCCTCTGCCTATGTAACTTGATGAGGTGGCTGAGCACAACTAGCAGCTCAGAACATTTTTTTACAGGAATCAAAAAAAAAAAAAAACGAAAAAGGGAAAAGTTAAGAAACTTGAGGAGTCGGTGTATCCTTTAATGTCTGTGCTCGTTTGTCTTTGTCTGTCAACATGCATCTCTGGCATGTTACAAACAGCCCACATGTGTTTGAAGTGAGGCCAGCATGGAAACAGTATGCCTCTACATCAGTGCACACACCTTAGGTATCCATCAACCCTCGTCATACTGTGTGCAGTTAACACACTGACGTGATGTGACCTTGATCCTGCAAGGTGGTAAAGAAACAGCTCAGATCTCATACATCTGGAACATCATTTATATCGTATTTCAGCCCAGTTTAGTCCGCATTTTCAAAAATGTACCCGTCTGTTAAAGGTAGAAACAATCATACCAGTAGGCTGCTCATTGTCATTTGTTTTGGCACATTTCACCATGTGTAGTGAGAAATGTTTGCTTTGTTACAGAGACTTAAAGAAAAGCGCAATCCCACTCTCATCTGTCCGCTAAATATAAAGCTACAGCTAGCAGCCAGCTAACTTAGCTTAGCATAAAGACTGAACCCAGGGGGAAACAGCCCGACTCTGTCCGAAAGTCACTAAATCTGCCTACCAGCACCTCTAAACACTATTCAACACTTTATATCTTGTTTGTTTCAGAGGTACCAGGAAGTTACTGCACAAAGCCAAAAAAAGGTCTGGGGTTTCAAGTGCCCATTTCATGGAATCTTTAAGGGAAACATGTTGGGCCGAGAATATCATCACTTATGATGAATAAAAAAAAAATGAATGGCCCCGCAGAGGAAGAGCTGATGGATAATCTATCTCCAGACTAGACTATGGAGAGGACTTAACCCGACCGGTTGGAAAATATATGCACACCCACACATATTCTCGCATGCACGTATACAATTATACTAAATGTGAATAGAAGCTTTAAAAGCACCTGAAAGGAGCCACGGGTAGATGCTGCTCCAATTAACACAGACAAAAGACAGCTAAGGAGTTTCAAGATGAACTGTGAATTTGCTGGAACTTGGAGATCCCTCTTTCATGAATGAGAGCGCATTTATTCCTTTCTTATACTATGCTTATCTCTGCATATTTTGAAATACGCAAACATTTCTGCCCGGTTAAACATATGAATCCTCAATGAATCACAGATCAACACACACAAATGTGTCTCGTTTGTCCGGCACAGTACCTGAGTTGGGCACAATGAGGTGCCCCCCCTGGGAGCTGAAGGAGCCCAACGCGGTGCAGGATGGATCCCGAGTACGGAGCAACGTCTGGGTCTGTGTGCGACGGCCCATCGTGCAATCGTTGTTGTCCAGGAGGCAGTGTGGTAGCTTAGGCGACAATTTGGAGGAAAATTCCCCCCCCAGGTCATCTTGTGGGGTCACTAAACCTGAGGAGTTGTACACCTTAATCTTCAGGTTGGGAAGAGGGTCCAGCAGAGGGGAATTAGTCATGGGGATTTTGTCAGCCACATCGTGGAGGGCGTAGACGGGGCCGCGGTACATGGCGGCCGCTGAGGTCAAGTCGGGAGGTGATGTTAGGAGATCAGCTGGAAAAGAAAAGAAAGTGACATCAGTCACGCAGAGTAAATGCCTTGAGAGAAGTGTTGCGGTCATCGCATACTCTTTCCAACTGGCAGGAAGCCACCAGGAACTAAAGTGCTGGCGGCAATCAGCAAGACTGCTGCTTGACTTTACTCATTTGTTTTTTCGCTCATTAGGGAGGTCCACCTCACCACCCAGAAATATTACTCAGCCAGAGAAGTTATAGGCACAGCTGTGATTCGCGAGTAACAGATGGCATCACTAACGCTCGGTTTACCCAATAGGTACAAGGATTAATGTTCACTAGCTGTGCTGAGTGGGTGGAGCGATAGCAGTGGGAGCGCTCTCTCTCCTCCAGCTTTCCCACTACCTCCAACCCCTCTCTCTGTAGAAGTACAATAGTTGTAGTCGTATTGATGTTTGTGTCATTATTATAAATGCTACATATAAAATATGAACGACTGTATAGGAATAGTAGTTGAGGTGTGGTCAGAATTATTGCAGTATTCTCATTATGTCTCAAGCCTGTTCTTTAAATAAGTAAGCCTAAATGTTCTACACGAGTTAAGAAATGGCTCAATATGAATAAACTAATATTATTTAGCTGACATTGACAGTGAGTACAGACAGATAGACGGGTCTTGATTTGTTTATCTGACACCATCAGGTCCTGTACAGTTATGAATACAGTTATGAAATATACTTGTAAACACATTTTTCCTTTACAAATATTCTTAAAGCTATTTAATCAAAGGAAAGTCTGTCGCATTAACACGATGGTTTACTTGACTGTGTGTGTGTGCCTGTTGCTGTTGTTTGCAAATGTTCTTCTTCTGTTCAGTGGTGGATTAGCAGATGTCTTTGATGTGTGTTTAACAGTGACAACAATCCTACATTTAGCAAAGATTTTGGTTTTAAATACCCAAATCTTCTCCTCCTGTGTATTGTTCTCTCTTTTTTTCCAGCTTTTCTTTATCTAGTTCCTAAAACATCAGACTGACTTTTACATTTACAGCAAACAATTCCTCTGATCCGTCTGTTTCACTGCTGTGCTATTGTCCAGCTCACTGCCACCTGCCCTCAACTCTGCATCTTATCTTATGCAAGTCATGCGCCACCAGCCCAAATCGAATTAAGAGTTTAATATGCGAGATGCAGACTGGCCTTATTATGCCTTAATGAAGGGGCATAGTTCGGTCTACCATCACAGAGACGAGCAATTTAATAGTTTCATCGCCTTGCTCGCAAAAAACACGTCGTCTGTATTTCTCTCACAAGCTTCCTGCTCATCTACAGTCAAAATGGCACATTTACATTCACATCATCACCAACACACACGTGGCGCCAGAGCAGCTGAGTCAAACTTATCTCACCAGGTTAATGCGATGGGTTGCAAACGCCTGATATTACAGTTATGCAATCATTGGCGTATTCAAACTGACTGTGTCTGTAACAACACGGAGTATCGAAAACTGTCGCTACCAAAAGCAACGATCGAATGCCCGGTCAGATTTATTGTCTTGTTTACCTCATTGTCTTTAACTCACAACTTTGCGAACATTTTGGTATCTGTATTATATTATTATTGTCTCATAATTATTGTACCTTAATTCCATCTGATGTTCACTAACTAACTCACAGGTGATATAAAGGAAATCATGTATGCATGTGAAAACAAGACATAAAGCATGTGCCCACAGATGCACACTAATACATGCAGGCAAACACACACACAGAATAAACGCATATCAATACTGAGCCCCACCTTTGCGGGTGGTCTTGATGCTGACTGGCTGGAAACCTCCATTGAGGGCGGAGGAATCGATGATGTCAGAGTCAAAGTCGCGGTGGTTCTTCCTGTAGATGAAGAGCGCCACGACGACCGAGATAACCAGGCACATGATCACCGCGATGACAATGCCCACGTACAGAGCTACATCATCTGTACTCGGGGCCACTGGCGGAGGAGTGGGAGAGACAAAAGACAAAAAGAAAAACAGTCTTTTAAGATCTCATGAGTTCACATCAACAGCTTTCTTTCTCAGTATGCAGGGGTTGTGATGAAGCCATTATCAGCAGACTAATATCCTGCTTTAAGATTGAGCCGGATATTAATAACCATCTACTGGGAAATAAATGCATACAGTTCTCCTTTTTTTTTTGACTGTGGTTAACGCTGGCCCGCTGGGGCAAATAATCTGGGCGTTGATTAAATAACAGAGGACACTCTTAATTGTAAAAAGTGAAACGGGATAATGATGCATGTACTGTAGAGAGTCACACACAACTTTATCTTTTTCTCATTTCAGCTCGGCCATCTTGCACTCAATGTTGGCTGATGTTACACACTAAAGGGCACACAAATAGCTCTTCCTTACAAAGATATCTGCTGAACATATGCTGGAGTCATGATGTGTTGTGCGTTGGAGGGGCCTGTACACCATACATCATACAGATAACTAGAAAAACAAGAACATAAATATAATGATGATGAACTCCGCGCACAACGACGCAATTAATAAGGACGGCTGCTCCGGTGTAACCCAATGACACACTGTCCTAACAAGCAGACTCAGAAGCGAGATCAAAAGTCCTGAAGACGGAGATATAGATGTTTTCATCTTCAAATTACCGAGCTATGTGTTGGAGTTCAGAGTCTGCTTCTGTCTTTGTTCTTAAACACTGAAGATAAGATCTAGAAAGAGCTTGCATTTCTCAAACTGTCTTTCATCTCCGTCTCCCTTCCCGGAGTCTTTCTGTCCTCTTTCCAGCTGGAGTAACCTCTGTGATTAGCGGGCCTGGCACGGACACGGCGGTCTTGGAAACGCAGACTCAGACAGACACTCATTACCGATCAGACCTTTTAATGGATGCCTACTGACAGTCTGAACTATAGCGTTTGGTAAAGAATGTTCTCCACTGTCACCATGTTGACAATAGAGGAGAAACTCTTCTTCAGAGGTAGCGAAATGTAAAAATAAAGTTATTTGATCAGAGAAAAATGTCTGATAAGATCATTTAAGTATGCAAATGCACCAGAATCTGCACCAGCAGAGGGCAGCATCAACCATAGATCCATACACAGCACTTTCAGGACACGCATGATGCTGAGCATTTGTGTAAATTAGCCTCATGTGTCTCAGGGATACAGATGGCACTCAATCTGTGTGTCCAGTGTTCTCTTGTACAAAGAAGGAGAAAAGCAAGAGAAGGGAGTGTTTTGTTGACAATCCAAAGCCAGAAGTTGTGTTTTTTAGCACATCCTTGGTCTCCAAGAGTAAACGCGTGCAGCTTCGTTTTCTCTAGTTATGACTTGATGTTTTTTTTAGCTGGATGAACAGGTTTTAAATCTAACTAAACAAGTACGTCATTCAACACTCAGTTTAAAATCCATGATATTAAATGCTCTTCGAGAATATCTATCGACTTCAAATTGGGTATGACCTTCACCAGGGCGTTAATTGTTGCTCGCTGTATTAACGAAGTGATTAAGAATGAAAGTAGATAGTTTCTTTCAGTTGAGATGTACTGAATGGCCACGGGAAGACTTCATTTCCCTCGGTCCCAGGATGCATGTGGCCTCGCTCTCTTCATGCAACCCTAACTGAGACATCACATTAAAGAAGAGTGTCAAGATATATCCTTATATATGTTAGGCCTCTAATCCTTCTTCAAGCACAGACACGAACAGAAAGCAGAGCAGGGAGCCACTGATGAAAGTCTGAAAATGTAATTTCACTGTGCTTCTTCTGCAAGCTTCCCTGCAGTTATTTAACATATATTCCCTCAGTCGAACAATCTCCCATCCACGCTTTGATGATAAAAGCAGCAACCTGCTCAGTGTACGCATTAAAATGTATCACTTAGATTAATACATCCCTTTGAACATGAGCCATTGTCGGAGAGGGGAAAGTACAGGAAATGGGAAATGAAAGGGATTATTGAACACTTCATTCTCTAGGAGGACGCAGAGATTTACAGAGGGAGGGTGGAATACAGAGAGAAAAGTATGAGAGATATGCACTGCCAAAGACACAGTGGGTTCAATTCTTTGGCTGAGTGCCTGAGCTCCCGACGAGGCAAAGTGTCAAGGCTGAAGTTCTTGAGGGGCAAGAGGGTCAAAGGCATCGTCAGCTCTGAGTTCGACAATAGTTGGTAAACAGGTAGAGACACATTATGAGATAGGGCAGAGCGGAAATCAAAAGAGGAAATGCCCTGAGGTGGGTATCTGCAAGTAAAATAACAGAAGAGCAGCAATGAAACAGAGATGGACATAAAAGGGCAATGGCAAATATTTGTTGTATTGTTTTGTTTTACGTTCATGGGAAAAAATACCACTTGTAAAACGTTGCCGTTTGCAATATAAGAAAGGTTTTTTTTTTTTTTTAACTCTAAACTTATTGTAAAACCTTTCAACAAAGATTAGAGACAGACATGAGCATGAATGTAGAAATAATGTTGAAAAAAAACAAATGATAAAAAAACAAACAATAACTCACATGAATTTCCAAAATCACTCTTGTCTTTTGCCTCAGAGGACTTCTGATATAAGGAACCTTGAAGAGAGGTAGAGATTGTGGGTAGCAGAAAGAGTAGGGAAGGTAAGGATGGGGGAGGGTGGGAGGGGGAGATGGCGAGAGAGGGATGATGAAAATCAAATTTAAGCCAACAGAAAAACAAACTCAACAAATGAGACAGCAACAAACTCATGAGTAGGAGTGATGACACAGGGAAGCGATCTTTCTTGATTTGGCCCCTCCTCTCCAGATTCGGTGTACAGAGTATAAAGATGGATGAGAGGAACGGGGGGGGGGGGGGGGGCATGGAGGTTCGGTGTGGTAGTGGTGTGATTCATCAACTGGGCTTACTGCCTTAGCAGCAGCAGGACTGAGGAGGGGAATGGAGGGACTGATAAAGTGTGGGCTCCAACAACAGAGTCAACAGAACCAACAGCCTTGCATATGTCACTGGAAGGTGGATGGAGAGGTTCGTGCAAGAAATAAAAGGATTGCGTATGTTCGGAAAGCAGGAAATGGAAAAAGGTTGAAGAATGCAAAATCTTCCACATAGATGGTTTTTGGGCCGTAAACCGGGCTTTTGGTTGGCTCTGTTGTTTGTTGACGCGAAGGAGAAGCAGCGCAGAATGGCAGCCAGGGATAGTGCACTAGTGCACAGAATATTCAGTCTCCCTGGGACATCCATAAACAACTATACAAACAATGAAGTCCTTATTGGAGAGGGAGAGAGCCACGGGCAGACAAGTGGACCGACAGGAAAATCAATGACTTGATAGATGGAGCTGGTGTGTTCATGTAATCAGGCAAAGGGAAGGCCAGGATGGAGCAGGGGGGGGGGGGGGGGGGGGACTGTCATGGTCAGTCTAACGGATGGCCCATTTGAACCCATCCTGTAGACTTTCTATTCATCCGTCAGTCTACAGGATAGCGAGAGTAAAAGCATGCTTCAGTGGGTGGCCTCCAAAGGAAACCTCAGCGCCCCAGAGAGACACAGATTATTCCTTACTGACAAAATGAGAGCCGAGGAGGAAGAGGGGACTCGTAGTGCAGGAAATCACTGTCTGGGTTTCAGACATTACTTCCTTGAATGTGGCAGATTTTCATCCTCGGAGAAGAATACTGTCATGTGGCAGAACTGATGTCGTCCTACTTCTTGGTTATGAATCTACACTTAATGGCATTCATGATTATACGCCAAAGACATTTATATCCAATCAAAACTTTTCAGAGTTTTTTTGTCAGAGTTGGGAAGTTCTATCTGAACAGGCAGAGTGCAAACCTCTCTCGATCAATCTGTAGATACATAACTTTGTTAACTCCTAACCCCAAACTCACCGACAGTCTAAATGTGATGAACAAGCTGCAAAGTAAATTATAATACAACTATCTCCTTTTTGATTCAGGTCAGTCGTGTTTTTGTGCAGCGATGGAGACAGAGCATCTCGAGTTCTATTTCCAGCTCTGGTTGTATATCAAATTCCTTCGGCAGATTTCTGCGATGGATTGCAATTGAAATGATTTAAATAAAGTCAAACAACAGAAAATAAGATCAAGCTGCAATGGAATCCACAGACACGCGTTTGCTCAGATCCCAGCCCTGCACTGGAGGGAGCAGATCAGCAGTCCGAGGTGAGTTCAGATTGCACACAACTTCCATTCCCAATCATATTTGCCATAATGTGAGCTTTTAGATCATGGGCCGTTCTTCTAAATGCTAGTGGAAATGGTCATTAGCATTGACATAAGTGGCTTCACCCTCTTAGCTTCCAAAAGAAATCAATCCCTGAAACGATCCTGAATCTATATCATTATGGCTTTATACTCTCTGCAAGCTGGCCATCAATCTACCGAGAACTAACGCTTCTGTGATAGGCTGAGTCGCGGAAATAAAATAAGATGAATAAGACAAATAAGAGTACTTATGAGAGTTTTTATAGATTTTTCCCCTGATGTTTCTATACACTGTAGACATATGACCCTGGCTATAAAATCCGCTAATGCATTCCTCTGATGCTGACGCAAAATGAAATCACTGAGCACTGAAGTCATAGTTTCCTGTTGGTCCTCCATACATATGGACAGGCAGTACGTGTTTACTTTGGACAGACGCATGCAAATCCATCAGCGCCTAAAGATGCATATTTGCCGCCAATGTGACGTCAACCGTAACCTATAGCACATCATGTCGACACCATACTGCTGGTTGCGGTTAACAACCCTTCAGTGCTGGAAAAATCTCACATCAGCTGCACACAGTGACGGCCTGCTGTATCAAATTCTAGACATCCAGCAGCAGAGCCTGTGTTATATTATTAGTGTCACAATCACTATGTGTAGGAGGTTATACACATAATGGAGGCATCTGTGACCGTGTGTGGGGGTCTAACACCTTCAAAGATGTTCATTGGAGGGGATTGTTTTCTTAAACTAGACACAGAATTTAACTCAGTTACTGTGCAGTCTTTCCAGCTACCTCATTCTCTTCCACTTCCTCTTATTACAGGCAAAGAAAAGAAGGCAAAGACTGTTTCAGTCGTTGAAGTTCAAGGTATTAAATACTTATCCCAGTTGCTTCTTAACACTGCAGTAAACACACGCGTGCAACTGCAGCAGGACTCCAATCTGTGACTGTATTATAAGGGAGAGGGAGCACTAAACTGCGTGGCTGTTTTCAACTTGCTGGAAGAAAGAGAAGCAGAAAACATTTCTTTTTGTGGCTGCACCACAAACTGGCGTTGGCCTTTTTTTTGCCGGCAAACAAAACAGTAAAAGCAATCGAAGGATTGTGACTGATGAGAAAGAAATGCTGGTGCATCTTGGGAGACTTTGAAGTCATTATAAAACTGGATTATTATGTCGTCCGCAATACTTGCTCACTTTGCAACACATGTAATTGCCAGCAGGAAAAGGAGGGCAAGTCTACACTTGTGCCACTTTGTGGCCACGCGTTTCCTCTCAGTTTTTAAATTAAAGTAGCAATCAAAGCAGTCGTGTAGATGTGACCCCCTTTATGTAATTACAATAGACTCACTTATTATTATTTTAAATATAACTCTTAAATGCTTAGCCTGTGACAAGGATAATTACTTAGAGCACTTCCCCGTGTGGCCAAGTCTTTTTTTTTTAACATATACTTAACTCCGCAGCAGAGCTGACACAAGAAAAGACGTGCTGTGGTTTCTTCTTTTATGTCACTTTTATCCAACAGCTTTTGTGTCGTATGAATGTGCAAATAAAGAGATTGAGTGCAGAAGACACGGAGAAAGGTGTTTTAGCATGTGGTTTTGTTTATGTATGAGTGAAGCGGAACAGAGTGAGTGAGAGACAGGGTGACAGTGTTATGTCGGCATGTGAAACACAGCGTGTCAATGAATGAGCAAAGTGACACTCATGGTCAAAGGGTGAAGAGATTTCTTTGGTTGGCAGGTCAGAGAGAGTAGCAGAGGATTGGTCGGGTACTCACTCTGCATGCACATCCCATCGGTGCAGTTCTTGGACTGGAGCACCATGCCCTCACAGTCCTTTCCCCCGTTTTTGGGTGCTGGAACGCTGCATTCTCTCCTCCTCCAGTGGGTGCACTCTGTCCCACAGGCGGACCACTTAATCCACTCTGTCCACACGCCATCCACTACCACACAACAGACAGGACGGACGGGGGTAGAGTGAACGAAATGGCCAAATGAGAAGATGAAGACAAATAAGTGCGCGAGTGGGTGAACGTGTGCGTGATTGAGACAGCGGGATATGTGGGAGAGAGACACACACACGTAAGGGTGGAGGCACAAACAGAGTGAAATATGCAAACACAGAGTTGTATCATATTTTATGAATCCCGTTTTTTGTGCACCTATACCCTTTTCCACCCACTACCGAGTGGGTTTATTGTAATTTGATGCCGTACCTGGGCAGAGAGGATTGCACGGCAGCTTCTGAATGCCTTGCCCTTCACAGATGGCGCCGCCGTTGAGTGGGGCTGGGTTGGTGCAGCTGCGTGTGCGTTTCTGGTAACCACGGCCACAGCGGCTGTTACACACCGACCACTCCGTCCATGTCGACCAACCACCATTCACTGGTATACATGGGAATACAACATGTTAAAACATCACTCGCACTACTTGACACAATAAAGAGACAATTTAACAAATGAAATAAAAAGAAGTAAAAGCACAGAGAGACGCAAAGTTAAAAACATTACATTTGGATTTAATTCTGCTATAAATACATCATCTATCATTGCACATTGTAAAATGTATAAAAATAGTTTTCTCTGGTTGTTACTTTGCCATGCAGCCAGACAGTGAATACTGGTCACATTGCTGCATTTTCCATTCACTGATTCCTCCTAATGCCTCTTTTCCCTCTCTCATCCATCTCTGCCAGCGACTAAATCCAGTGCGGAATGACACCAGGGCTTGTGGCTGAGAACAAGTCCGTGGCATTTGAGATGGTGGAACCGGGCCCCTTGGAGCCTCCGACTTTCAAATGTGACACGCTTATGAGTGAAGCCCAAAATATTGGACTCTAGGGGAAGACTGCCAAAGACCCACATTTCTATTATTGTCTGCTCTCTTTCCTCCATGGATCATGGATCTATCTCCTCTCTCCTTCTTTTTCTCCATCGCTCGTGCTCCTGTTCCCAGTGTCCTTGTCGCGAGTTGGGCTGGAACCCACTGGGCTAAAAACACAGTGCATGTTCTAGTGCAACTCTCTCTTATGCTTTGGGTTCCCCAATCTGCTTTATATGTACTTTCACATACAGCACAACTGTGCAAGTACCCAATTTTGATTAAAAAGCAAAGGACAGCACGAACAGACGCAGTGGCTTGTTGTACTTTCAGTCAAGGAGGAGCTGACATGAAAGCAGTTATTCAACGCTCGTGACAGGAAAGCCTTGCGCAGACAGCAACCCTTGTCCCTGAAATCGGCTCTCTTGGATTTACAATTTGTGTTTCTTTATCGCCCTTACATTGACCCCCACTAGCCACATTGTTCTTAATGTTCATGAGCCAGTGATGAGGGAATTATAGATTTGAAACTCGACCCCGGTTAAAGTATCAGTTTCAAGCATCTGTTCACGTTTGTCTCGTGTCCGTATCCATCCGCATGCACGCAACAAAACCTCTTTATTCACTCTGAAAGTGCACAGCCTCGAGCACACGTTGTTCAACTTCACAGCCGTGCTGTGCAATAACAGGCACGTTAGCTGATGTTGGGGAAACAGTGGGTGGGTCTGTGTGAAACCACAGCAGGGGTCTCTTTAAGTATGGCTCAGCCACATCAGCACCTCGCTTACAGTTCAGAAACATCACTTATCTTCCATTCCTTGCACACCTTCCGGCATGAACAAAATGAGCAAATGTTACACGCCCCGGGAGAGAGACGGATTCTGCTTTATGCAGAGTGACTTTGAATTTTTGTTTTTTGGAGTTCAGCTGCCTTCTCATAGGAATTCAACGCTTTTCTTCTGCGCTAGTGTCTGACTTTAGTCATCCCTCATGTGGCCAATAAGGAGAAAGAGGATATGAAAGACGATTGTTTTATCTTATTGACTATGTTGTTGAGTGTTAAGACGGTGCTCGTTTACCATAGACAATGACTGTGGCTGTGGTGCTGCGTCTCTTGGCCACAATGTTCTTAGCGACACAAGTGTAGTTGGCAGTGTCGGAGAGGCGGGCCTGTTTGATGATCAGGTTGTGATCGATGGTGATGTAGAAGTTTCTGTCATCCGCAGGATCAATAACTTCCTCGTTCTTCAACCACTCCACCTGAGGGGAAGGAGAGAGCGCAACTTGAAAAAACAGAGAAAGGACAACGAGCTCGGAGACAACAGAAACGTCTTTTAAACAGCCGCTGTGAGAACATGTGACAGGTTGACCTCATTCAATTGTAGACCAATCACAGCAAAGTGTTTAAACAGCTGTAGTTTTTCTCGTCTCCGACTAACCTCTCAAATAGCAGTGAGTGCCACGAGTAGAGCACAATTGTTTACGTCTCTGAAGGTCCTGCTACAAAAAGTCAATAGCTATCATGCACTTTTTACTCTCCCCATAGAACAAAGCACCACAGTAACAGCAGGATGGTCAGGCAGTAGAGAACATTCCTGAATCTGAGAGTCTCTCTGACCTTTCCTTATGAGTTTCATTTCTCTAAATGATACGGGCGTTGAACTCCTGGCACTATCACAACCATTTAGAGCCTTTATACGGCAGTAAATCACCAAGATCCTTTTTCCCTTCAAGCGGTGTAAAGGTTTTGGAAGGCTTCAAAAAGAATAACATGTGCCGCCTCACACTCTGAAGCCACTTCGATTCAACAATATTTGCTGGTTCTCTGGTTTTCTTCAAAAGGAGCTATCCAGCGATGGGGAGACCTGGCAAATAGCTAACTTCCTGTGTATTGTGATATCCCATGAGGAGCGGGGCCTGATAACAGATAAGACCCTAAGGAGCCGTACAGGCGAAGATCAGTAGGATGTTTATAAAAGATTGTGCTCTTGAGAGATAAAGTATCTCAAAAAAGTGGGACAATAACCTGATATAAGGGCCGCCAAGACAAAACGATGTGCGGGGGCTCACTGTTGTTTGATTTCATAAGAAACACACACATGGCATGGAGCGGTGCCGCGATGTACAAAACATTGGGCGATGTTGTCAGACCAGCATTGTTCGAAGTTTCTCAGGAGAGAAGATGGGCTGATTGTGACTGAGTTACATGCATCACCAGCTTCACCAGTATCTGTGTTTGCGTGACACGACGGATATCAAGGACGCCATCAGCGTCACACCTCAGCAGCGTGCTCCGTTATCCAGTGGGAAGACATTGGAGAGGCTGAGACGAAGGTATGTTCAATACTACACAATTATCTCAGTCAAACTCTGCCTACCCAGTCCTCCTCCACACGAATGCACACAACACTTACATTGTGCAGCCCATAAAACACCTATCACCAAGACAAACTTACATCGGACCAAACACTGGCCGCTTAATATCCAGCTAGAGATATAGTTCTACTTAATATCAGCAGAGCTTTACAGTAAACCTCCGTAAGTGTGATGGATAGTTTATGCTAATTTGGTGCTTATAAGTGTTTTTCGGCATAAACATATATTAGCTGACTCAATCTCGTGGAGAAAGGCAGGATAGGATTCCCTCACAAGCCATCTACTAGCTGAAATTAAACTCTCTCACGAGAGCGCATTGAAACAAAGTGCTGCAGAACATAAGACGCGATGTATCGGCCACTCAGTCGTAGATATATCTTATACGTCATCTTAATTATGAGCGACACTTCCCACATGAAAAAAACAAAACACGTCTTCATATTAGCAGATGCTCATTTCACAACTAGATGTTTAATGAAAGCAGCTTTATCATCACACAAATCAATGAGAACTGCAGTATGGACTGAGACATAAGACAGAAAATATTGAATATATGGTAATAGATGTGTCATTGTCATGCTGTTGGCAATGTCAATTCTGAGGTGTCAGTCTTTCGCATTTTTTGTGAACTTAAACTGTTCAGTAAGCGTGATGGTGCAAATGACTCAGAACGCCTTATAATGATTATAACAGGAATTTATAGCAAAGCCTGTACATATGTGTTAGCTGTATATATTTCGGCGTTTCAGTATATTGCTATTTCGTTGGCTTCCGTTTTAATTTCACTGCAACAAATGTGTGTTGACATCTGCTGAGGTGCCAATTAGACATCTGTCTTGACTTTCAGGAATTCAATAATAACTCACAGAACCGCCCTGAGGTTTCAACACCGAGATATCCTTTATAAAAGTCATCTTATAATACACATTAGAAATAAGGTACAAAACTCCTGTGCATTATCTTGATCTCAAACCTGCAATCATAATGAAAGCATAACGCACTATTACCACTCCATCATTAACAGGGAGGCTACAGTGATCAGAGTGAATGCATCAGTGTATTCATTGAACATGTTCATGTCGATTTTTGTATTTTTTTGTTCCAATAACACCACTCATTTTAAAACTGAATGACACGAACAAAAATGACAAACATGACCAAAGAGAAGGACCCTTGCATTTAGGGAACAAAGACGATTGCCATTTTGTGTCCTTTGTTCCCTGTGTCATGTTGAAAAGCCCAATAAAGCAAATAAAGATGATGCAAACAAGAGAAACGATGGGTTTTTGTTGACGTCATAAATATTTAGAGCTCACATCAGTGTGTGCAGAGCACAGGATATTAGTAAGTAAAAGGCCTATTCTTCAAATCGAGACGGACGGCGCAAAAGTGAGCAACAGTTCACCCATCATTTATTCTGTACCGACTATAATTAGGACTCATTAATAAAACCGGAGATGAAAAGGTAAGCCAATCTACAGCACACTTGTGTAAAGCTTTCAAATGATCTGCAGAAGATTACATCTCATATAGCATTTGTCCAACTTTCTCGCAAGCCAACAGACTTAATCACACACGCGCACACACACACACACACACACACACGCACACACAGCTCGTTAGCATCTGATTGGCAGTGAAACATCCGGAGAGGTAATTGGCACATTTCTTGTCATTAACGAAGGGAAATTGCCACATGTCAGCTGTCTTAAAGAGAGGGAGTCATCTGGTCGGAGACAGCCAAGTGACAGAGCAGGAGAGAGAGAGAAAGAGAGAGACAGCAAGAAAGATACCTGAACCTAGAGAAGACGT
Organism: Melanostigma gelatinosum; assembly: GCF_949748355.1. NCBI lineage: Eukaryota > Metazoa > Chordata > Actinopteri > Perciformes > Zoarcidae > Melanostigma > Melanostigma gelatinosum. Next base: position 5,275,017 of record NC_136651.1, read on the forward strand.
GCAGGAGACAAACAGAAAGTCAGACAGGCAGGCACAAGACAGAGAGGAAGAGATAGATGAGTGGGAGGATGGCCAGTAGTCATCATCACTGAGAGGCAAGGAGCACGAGACGGAATGAAGACAGGGAACGGCGAAAAGGTTACAAAGAGGTGACTTTGTCTTGAAGAGGTGTTGACTATGAGTGAGTAATAAAAGGGAAAAACTGGAGCTAAACAAAAGAGAGCAATGACTGAGAGGAGACATCTTTTTCATCTCTGGAAACTCCACAGACCAGAATACATCTGGTGCGATTAAGGAAAAATAATAAAGAAAAAGAAATTGCAAAATTCCTGGAATATTCAAGGTATAAACTTTCCAGTGGAATTGAAGGGAATGCATGCCTGTTGTAACGGGTGCGCGTGTTCAGGTCTTTCGAGGGACCCACCATTGGGGTCTACAGCCTCAATACGTCGCTTGGGACGCAGCTTCAGCATCCTTCCACCGTCACTTCTTCTCCCACGAGCAAAGCACAACTGGCTGCAGACCAGACTGTGACCATCGAGTGGGATGCGTCTGTGCTCTGTGCCAAGCACAGCACCAATTTACCCAATATACAAAACACACTGTACACAATCCGCTCACTTGTTAAGCACCAGTACACAATCCACTCACTTGTTAAGAACCAGTGCAAGGCAACAACATTCACTGACTCATCCCGGTTGTGTCAGAAATAGAACGTACAGCAGAGTGTGGGGGTGGAGAGGGCTGTGAAAAGGAAGAACAGGGAGAGAGAAAAAGACTCCTGTGTGAGACTCCTCTACAGAGAAGTCATTTTGAGCTCTCCTGCTCCTCCACGTGAAGCCTAACTATCCATCTGATGTCATTTATTCATTTCCCTTTTTTCATAGCATATACCCGCCGCAGGCTTGAATGACACACCTGGAGGATGAACCACAAGAGGTTACAAACTGATTATGCAATCACTTACTATGAGACAACAAGCCATATGCTCTGCATCTGCCTCCATGACAATAATGGAAATGTGAGCTGTGTAAATATTAAGAAGCTGAAATGCGCCAAGATGTGATATATTGAGGTGTGATGGGTGTGAATGTTTGTTTGTGTGTGTGCGCCGGTATTACTTGTTTTTCTGACGGTGTATGTGGAGGAGAGAGGGTGAGGTAACAGAGATGGAGTTGGAGTGGTTCCGGTGATCATACAGAAGACAGATAACTGAGACTTGAGCCAGGAGTAATGGCCTCCTCCAGCTCAGTCCTGCCTTAAGCGCTCCACATTCTGCTGAAGGAGAACAGCCATTTCTTAAGCCCGCTCCAAGGACAGCCAGACACTTCATTGCTGCAACACAACTCTCTCCGTTTTCTCCTGCACAGTTCGTATGCCTCTTCAAATGTGATTCCTAAACACTCACTGCCTACAGTGCAAGCAACATGAAGTTGGGGGGGAGTTTATGTTTTCACCACTCTCTTTTTCTCCATTTATTCGGGAGGCATAAAAAAATAAACATTTGTTCAAAAAATTGGCGTATGAATCATCCTTGGTCGACGAAACGGTTGATTATATTTTGATGGTGATGATGTGACGATGGGATAGCTGCCATTACATTGCACATTTTGGTTTTAAGCCAAAATTGTGCTACGTTTGAGTGTGGGTGGACAAGTAGTTGGCTGCGGAGAGACATGGCACATTAATGCCGTATTATGTGAAATATTAAATATACTAGAATAAATATTGCTCAGCCTGCTGCTTTGCAAGGTGCAGAGCTGTGTGATACACTGTGTGCATGCAGTCCTTGGTCTCCCCAAGTCTCTTCCAGCCTTTAGAAAAGCTCAGTTGATAACGCCACCGTGGGAGAGGGTCTCTGTGCACGAGAGGTCAGAACTCTCTTTGTATGCAATACAACCTTCAGGAGTAAGGATAAAAAAAAGCTGGAACCGATTCACAAGTTCATTGTAACCAGTTTGAAAATAATTTTAAAGTGATAAAGAAACGGTTTCATCTCAGAACGAGAACTCCCTCATTTACGTCTCATTGCCGTGTTAACAGAAAATACCACGAGGCATCCAGCAATTGACCTTCCCTACGAGAGAAGGGTGATTTCTATCATTTTAAGCCCTTTTTGGAACTGTAAACAAAGAAGCTGTGTTTACCTTGAGGGCTTGGGAGAAAGCGGTGATGGTAGTTGAACCAGTGATTCAAAATACAAAGATTGGCAAGGGGGTGTTTCAATACACACGCCGCTCTTGTAGTTCATACATGTAGTTTCTTGGATTTGTTTTCTAGTATCAGTTTATCTTTGCATCATTCTCGAGCCCCAAGAAAGTGCTTCTTGTCTTGTCGTGAATTATATCTTCTTTTCTTTCTCATAGGTGGTCCGATGGAATGCATGCACAGAATAAAACCCTGGGGTCCAAAGCTGTCCATGTAAATGTTTGTTAAGGCCTGACCCAGCGGAGGCAACAGTAGGAAAGTGCAGGGACTTACAGAGGACAGCAGCACTCACACATGTTGGGCTATTAGAGTAAATCACAGCCTTTGCAAAGGGAAACTATACAGTGATTGACAGGTGGGTGCCTAAAGGGCAATTGGTTGGTTGCCGGGGGGGGGGGGGGGGGGGGTTTGGTCTGCCCTCCTGACATATTCTCTCCCATGGGTAACCGAAATGAAAACACACTTCCTGTTTCACTGGGCACTGAAGTGTTGTTACTCTTGACATTCCTGGCCCCCCTCATACACCACACTATACAGCATTTTGACTGGGATGAAGCACTCAGACATTTTTTTGACAAGGTGACCCGATGAGCGGCAGACTGCGCTACGCCCATTAAGCCCATTTACCGCCATTTACATGGTCTGATGTGTGGAAAAGGTGAACGCTGGATCTCCATAAAGAGCAACAGTCAAGTTTTTCGAGCCAGATTAGATTTAATAACGTAACAGTCAATGCTGTGATTCATTACAGGCACATTTAGTGAATAAGAAAAAAGGTAAGAAAACATCATTTGAGCTAAAGAACAAAATCTACTGTCTCTATGGATTCACGTAATGCATGTGAAGCCCTTGAATTGGGCTCTGGCTGCTGAGTGTGAAGTAAAGATCTTTACGTTTCCTAGCTTTCTTCTCAGTAAAGCCAGTGGACTTAATCGCGGCAGCAGGGCTTCTTCCCTGCAGAGCATCAATGACTCGTTACCCATGATAACGCGGCAGGACCCCGGCCGACTGAGGAGATGCCTGAATTAAAAAGCCGCTTCCATGGAAACAGGCTCAGCAGCTCACAGTGCTGCATCACCTCTGAACTCTTGTCTTTCTCTCGGGGCTGTGACAAGTGCTCTGAAGTGGAGATGGAGGGCATGGGAGAAGAAAAGAGAAAGGAACAATAACGCTGCATTCTTTCACAAGGAGATTTAAGCCAATTTTATGAGCCTGCCACATGTTCTCGAGTATGAAAAGAGGCTATTGTTACTTCTGTAGAGGCCCTTAAGAAGAAGAAAGAGCTTCATTGAGGTATTAAAAGAGAATGATCAGTGTTAAGCTGAGGGAAAGTTTTCCATCCCCATCTTTACCTTTACTCTATCTATGGCCAGCGCTCAGCGTGTGAGCGCACGTAATACAGAAACCAAGCCTTTCCTGCCAAATCCCTCCCTCTCCCTTCCGTCCAATAATAGTCTCGACAGTTACATTTTCCTTCTGCTTTTGATTAAGTATATATCAAATATTCATGGAAATGTGTAACAATGACTTTTAGGGGGCCCTGGTGAGTGTCTAATATATTCAGACTATACAAGACGTTCAGATGACTGAATCCGTGTGCTATTTCAGAAACCTCACTCGCAGTACTTCTGTCTTTTGAGGCCAAAGTTCCATTGGTAATGGTCGCAAGGAGAGCCAAAATAAATGTCGGCTGCTTGTTTTCTTTGTGTGTGTGTGTGTGTGTATGCGTGTGTGTGTGTGTGTGTGTGTATTCCACAACTCCGGGACTATCTGTACACCAGAAAATCGATGGATGAAGTTTGAATAACCTGTCAAAACAAAAGGGCCAGGATGCCTCAAACTCAACTGCGAATATGAAAACCTCTGAGATGTCGGAACTGTTTCATGTCTTCTTTTTTTTACGAAAAGTCGCTGCACCATCACAGGAGCAAAGCTGATTATTCAGCATAATGTTTAATTTTCGGGGCAACAGCCGCTGCAGGAAGCCAACAGAGACACAAAACCACTTAAATAGAATAACAGGACGTCATTACTGTGGTAAACCATCGTGAAAACCTATAATGTAAATCATCTGTAAAGTGGGAAGTTGAAGAGGGAACACAAGACCGACGCTGGATGACATCAAATAGCTCAGTTCCACTTTGTAATCTGAGATGAAAACGAATTGTGAACGACTGACTTTGATTTTTGAGAACGTGGGCTTTGCAGCTCTGAGGATGTATCTGTGTGTGGGGGGTGAGTTACTTTGCCAACTCTTCGTCAAAAACAGCTGCAACAATGTGGCATTAAAGCTGATCTCAACAAAATATCTTCATTAAAACTGAAGTAAAAGAGTCAGCGCTCGCAACTATTATAATGTTGTGTGTTTGAAGCTAAAATCCTGTGTAAATGACTGTAATGTAATGTAATGTGTGCCTGGGCACACAGTCGTGTTAATGTCCTTGCTGGAGCCCCGACATGTGGAAAAGCGGGGATGTGACAGTTCATGCGCAGTCAGCACAGTGTGTGTGTGTGTGTGTGTGTGTGTGTGTGTGTGTGTGTGTGTGTGTGTGTGTGTGTGCCACACAGCACAATGCCCATCACATACAGTCCACATGATTGAACAAAAGTGCTGTAAGAGCATGGGTTTTATGGCTCAGTCAAAGCCTGCCATTCCGCCAGCTTCTCCCTCGCAAGGCAAAGCCCTGTAACGGAAGCCCAGAGCGAACTGACAGCCCACTGGAGGCCTGACAACAACCCACCGGATCCAACCCCGACAAACCTCAACAGCTCCTCTCCCTCTGCCTTCAGCCTCTCTCATCCCCTCCATGTTATTTTTTTTTGTCTTAGAGTGGGTGAAATATGACATATCCTTCCTTCACAACGGCTGCTACACATTTCTGCAGATTCATATGTAACCACAGACTGAGCCCATCTGCTTTTTTTTCCTCCGAGGCTTTTTCTCCGGCGGGCTTGTGCGAGAAAAGCCCTGAAAAACACAGATGAAAAAGCAGCATTCGGTTTTGTCCTTTTTCCCACTGAGGCAGCTGTGTTTGAGTTCGGAAAAAATAATTGAGGAAAAACAACTTGTGGAACGGAACTGTTCTTTCTTTTGTCCCCATGAGGTAAGTGTGAGTAATTAAAGAAGCTAAAAAAGGGCCTCTGTACACACAAAATCCAACTTGATCATGGAAGGAAAAGTAAACAATCACTGCTCTTAGTCAGGATACAGAAAATGATGCATGCTGGGAGAATTTTAAACAATATGTTCTTTCTTCTTTATTTATTTTTTAAAAGAGGTGAACTGCCTGCTACAAACTCCGAACATCATATCCTAAATGTTGACCTCATAATATAAAAATTTGAATTAAAATGTTCCCAGTAAAATTTTACTTTTCCTCTCGTGTGTTGAATAGATGGCTAGTTTGGTGATGGGTAACTACATTAAAACAACACTGATTCTACTTGATCACACACACTTTTACCCAGACTGAACACACAGTAAATGTTGGCAAGCCTCTTATTCATTCATTGAAAATCGATGTTGCCACAGCGACTCCATATCTCAGAAAGCATAGATGTGTCATGATTGGACCCCAGCTGAGTCTTTAATCGCTGCACAGAGCCTGTCAGCACTTTCAGCGGGGATAAATGCTGTGCAGTTCCACTCACTTAACTCGGCTTTTCCTGGTCAATCACGAGCCTTTACAGAGTTCAGGTCCAACACCCCCAACTCAAAAAAATAAAACCACTCTTTCATCCTCTATTTATGTTCCTGCAATCACAACTGAGCCTTTTCAAATGCAGCGGTAACAGTGCTCTCCTGTAGGGTAGGGAGGAAGCAGAGCAGGGAGCTGATATTGGCTGAGCTAAGGTAACACGGGGACACAACTGGTTTTATTCTTTTTTCCCCGCTGCAGATAATTAGAATTTTTTTTCTCCTCTGACCAAATTGCAGGGACTGGCCGATGTTCAGGAAATACCCAAACAGTCTAAATAGCTCCGGCAGTGGTGGAAAAATGTCCTTATCTGAGCGCTGGACCGTGTCCCATTAATTCAGTGTTATATTATTACAACTTCTGAAATGAGCAGAGTTCAAAACTAAGGAAAATTCTGCTATCAACACAGTTTCTATGTGTCATGAAATAACAGAACCATTGACTGGTCTTATGAAAACATAGAATACATCTTAATAAATACATACGCTAAATATACAATGACGGATATTTTAGCTCCCCATTATATACAACAAAAACAAAGTAATCACACCAGAAACGATGGCGACATTTCAGCTGAAATGAAAAACGGTCAGTGAAGCGCTTCACATAAACCTCTTTGCAGAGCAGCCAGTTTATTGGATTTGAGATGAGAACTTTTGGCTGGGCTTAGCCTGGATAATCACAACTGCCTGCATTTCTATGGTGAACATGTAGAAGTGCATATTAGAACATATCTTTTCAAACTACAAAATATAACGATCCTAACAACCACAATTCAGTGGCCCAATGAAATGTGTTTTGAACCTTACCTCAGCAGCTGGGATGCCTTCAGGTGGGCGACATTGGAGCAACACTTCCTGTTCGAGGGACACTTCCTTCCCAAGAGGTTCCTGGTCAAATGTCTTCCGCAGGTCTACAATGGACAGAAGCACATTGTGTATCAATATTTACTTATAGCTCATTGACAGGGCTATTTAAAAGCTATGTTAAATGTTAAATACTGATTAAATCAATAATATAGTATTGGTATACCAGCAATAAATGTGTTTGAATGTTAGAAACATTAACGGCTTCATTTCTATCTCCCTCTCTCCTTCAGCTAACAGACAAACCTCCCTGAAGTGAGATGTAGAGAAGATAGATAGAAGGGGATCTCTCGCCCTCCAATGAAAAACGAATATGTTTGCGGCGTGAGAGCCCTGACGGAGTAGTGCAGGGCAGAGATAGTGGAGCTGACAGGGCAGGATTACTGAAGGTGTCATGCTACACTGGAACCCAAAGCCCATTAGACATATATCATAACCTGCTGCACAGACTGAGGCAGGCACAGTGGGCATCGTACACAACAACAGAGGGGAGGGGAGAGAGAAGGGAGAGAAGAGGAATTAATGGAGGACTTACAGCACCATTTGGGAACTTTGGAGTTACTGAAGCATCACATCTACAATCAAACCTCCAAACTCCACTGATAACATTTCCACAGCCGTTCCAATATTCTTGGCAGAAACAGTTTTAAAAGCCTTTTTACGGAGACATTTAATCAAAAGCAGGAACGACATCCAATGCAGCATGCTCTCACATGTCTTTCCTATACAACAATTATACATACAGAAGCAACTTTGCCAACCTTAAACCAAGGCCAGTCCTGCTAAGAAAGGCAAGCATGACGGAAGAGTGGGAGAAACCAAGTTGGAAATGATATCTGTGCGAAGACTACAAGCTGAGAGGTTTCAGTCAACCATTACATCAAGCTCAGACCTTGAAGGGTTGGACTAAGCAGGAAACATACATGTTAAAAGACTGAGATGCAGCTCTAATAAAACTGCAAAAAACAGTAAGATGCGTGTTGGGGGTCTGTGTTTACTTCACTTTTAATGTCCAGGTTTCTGATACCGACACATTTCTTCAGTTCCTCCTCTACTGACACCCAACCGTGTCCATGGAAACAAACCCAGAAATAACCCCGGTAAAGCAATTCAGCAAACGATATGGCAGATCTTATACACAGAACACTATTATCACAGTAATGGACTGCTACTGACATTGTGTGTTCGGATAAAAAAGAAAGTATTTTAGATCACGGTACAACAGCACATTGGTTGGGAATTCAAGGTTTAGATGAGAGTTGAGTGTCGATTAAAAGCACCTTCAGATGTGCAGTGACACATGGCAGAATTTGTACTTCAGAAGTTGAAGCAGACTGCACATAATAAGTACAATGTACAATGTAATAGGCTACAGTAGGCACGTCTATAAATGTAAATAACTGTTCCTCAATGTGTGGGGAGACTGCGGGACGTGTGTGAATGGATATAGGAAGGACAGATTTTACGTATTCATCACTACTGTAGAATATAGAGAAGACAGCCTTAAAACATGATCAAAACAGAGGTTCAATTTACCGATTTCATCACTTTGTTCAATAGCTACTACATGAGGACACATTATACTTAAATAGAGACACTTCACTCTTCAGCTAACGGTGCCACTTTCCCTGCAGGAGAAACTAGATCATGTTCTTATTACAGACTACATGATCAGGCTACACCTGGAGGCCCCAGAGAACACACAGTCATTTTAAGGTTCATTTTTTTTATTTGGAAAAATGAACCTTAAAAATAACAAATTCAATCCATGTCCCAATTCCACCTGTGAGTATGCATGTCTTCAGGGGAATAATAACCCTAACTCCACAATTTCAATGTATTATAAAAGCCAAAAAAGTGTGAGTGTTGAATTGAAAGCAATTTCTGTAAAGGTCTGGTATGAAATTAAAAGAAGGAATGACTGGAGGGGCATATTGTGTGACGTATAAAGCTTTATGGAATTTGATCCGAGGACCAACAGTTTGTTTTTATTACGATGGAAAGGCAAGGAAAGGAAAGGAGGCAGCAAAACGACGTCTCAAAGGGACACTGCTGTTTGAAGTTGTAAGAGTCGTTCTACTGCTGCTCTGATGTCAGAACGACAATGTGGAGATGAACGCGAGTTCAAACTGCCTCCACGAGATAAAAGAAGCTGTAGTCACAGTATGACGGGTGAGGAGGAGAAGCAGGCACACCGTCTCCTACACAGGAACACACTTCATGCTGTACACAGTATATGCACTGCAGACAAATCCAATAAATAAAACATGAATTCTCCATAAACCTATGAAGAGCCAGTCAGTCTTCCCTGGCTGCTCGGTGTGTCGTATTGTAGCAGAATGGACCATGATGCCTAGCAGCCATACTGGTGTCGATGGTACGGTGCTAGCAGGTTTTGGTTTGGTGTGTTTATCATGAGAAGGAGTAAATACTGAATAACCTCCTTAAACCCAAGCAATCAAAACAAAAAGGTTTTGTTGCCACATAAGCTTGTTTTGGATATTTCTGTTTTTGTTTCCAGAAAACCCACCTCGTCTGTATTTCATTCTTTTAGTGTCTGTTCCTCAACTACCTCCACTTATTGTACAAAACATAAACACCACAGATAGCCTGAATTAAATGATTAGAATGAATTGCATTGGCCAGTGTGTGTGAGTATATGTCAAATATTCATGCTTTTTATTTATTTTTTATTCGCTTGTTGTAGCAGATCAACTACAGCTTGTTCAACCAGAATTGAACACCCAGTGCTTGTTTTGTTAATTCCATCATCCTTTGCAAACCTTTGACGTTCCTCTTGATGAAAATAAGTAAGTAGCATGCAAGTGATTCTTTTTGCGCCGCATATTTCATTGGGTTGTGGGTTTAAATGATGCTCCCCCTCCTCACTCCTCGTAACCCTGAGCAGTACCGTGGGACACTGAAGGGCGGGGGGGCCAGCTGAGTCGACATTCCTGTGGGAGTCGCACGATCCACTCCTCGGCAGATAAACACTTCCAGCCTCGCTCGCCCTCAGAAGGATTCACATATGACAACATCACCGTAAGTGGGAACAGTTTGGCTGCTTTTCATGCTAAATTACACCAGCCTTACACTTCGGAGGCTTCCTCGCTGAGTGAATCATAAGGTACTGATGCGGACCTAGATTAGGAATGACCATGGAGACTCGTAAAATTTGAATGCTACAAACAAACAAGAAAATCAATTTCCAGCTTTCTCAGTTAACTTCACCCTTCGACAATCTTTTGAAAGGCATTTCAGTTGATTTGATTCATTTATTTAATTTGGTTGTATGCACATGCTTTTATTGCCTCTCTTTTTGGCAAGAAATCACTGCTCCCCAACTATGGAGGCCAATCAAAACGGTTTTGTGGAGGTCACAAGAAGAAAAGGCAATCGCAGGGAATTTACACATTCATCCTCCTGCAGGCACACAGAATCTCTCAATACTTTTAGCCAGACCCGCCTTTTTTTAAGGTCTAAAAAGCCAGCTCTTCAACACAACAACCCCTTAACTTGCCAGCGCTGGCGCTGACTCACCGTCTGATTAAACTGTGTATGTTTAGATGATGGGAGAGGAAAGGAAAACAAGCCCAGTTTCCATTAGCCTAACAGGATCGAGCCCGGCTCTGAAGAAGCCTGCCTGAAGAGAGAGCACAGCGGAGGAGCTAATCCATTCAGCAGAAGCTAATGGGAGGGGAAGAGGGGTCCATTGTGATTTGAGGGATAGGTTCGTGCTGGAAGGCTGCTCATCATGGGTGATTATAGGAGGTGGAGCAGCGGGAATGGGCTCGGCGGGGGAGACTGAGAGGCATGATTCAGATTCACCGGGCTAGTATCACAGCAGCAAGTGGTAATGAGACGAGCTGCTGGTGTTTGAAAAAGAGGGATTACACTGAATTCAAAAGAGCAACTGTACAGAAAACAGGGGGAAACCATAAAAGAGCGAGAGAGTGAGAGACACAGCAATATGTAGATGAAGGGAAAGAAAAAGAGAATTAGGTGAGATCAAAATCGAGAGGGACAGATATTGTATTTGACGTTACCAAGTGAAACCGATGGCATTGACTCGTACTGGTGCTACTCTGCAGAACTGTAGAGTGAAAATGAAATCATTCCGACAGTGGCGCAGAGTTGCCGGCCAAACAGCGATCTCCCCATCGCGCCCTCTCCAGCAGTGATAACAATACATTTGATGCAAACTACAATACACGCTGCAAGTGTGTGTTGGTTGCCACATGTCAGTCACAATGAAGTGACGATTGAAATGACTTAGTCAGGAGTTGAAAGTGTGGAGCGTGATCTAGCTTGATACTACAAAAGAAGTGCCTTCGGGGGGGATTTTGACAGCACTGTGGAAGCGGTTGTGTTATGTAATATGTGTGTTGTGTTGCAGAAGCAATGCCTTGATGTCACAACTCCAACTACTCTTACATCTCTGCTTTCCTCACCATGCCCTCTGGGGTTTCATTCCTTGTCAGATTTTGTTTGGCACATCCTTTGGGAGACAGTTGTGAAAAAATTTGCCCAAACTTTAGAGGCAACAGAATGTTTCTCTTTGCTTGGAGAGGACTTGTGTTATGCATCTCAGTAGGACAAACACAAAGCCAGCGAACAAACGAGGACCTCCTACAGAAAGCAAAGAGGTAAAAGTGGCATAAACATGTGCCGTAGCCTCTCTAATGTGTATACACTGCTGAGGCTCGCCCCATCCTCTGCACTGGTTTATACTGTACACAAGGAGAGGGATTCAGATCCTGTCGGCTTTTTACCAACTCAAGTTCAAAGGGACACTTGAGTCCCATGTTAGTAAGACCTTTTTTCACTGCTTCTATCTCCAGAATCTGTAAATCTGTCCTGATACACAAAGTCAGTCTTTGAGATGCATTTCCTCGGCAGCCAAGACATTTTGTTTGGAGAGGAATACAAAGATTAGAGAGAAGATAAAGACTGAAGAATGGGATGAAGAGCAGGGTGAAGGGAGGGGAGAATACTCACAGGCGATGCGGACGTGGGCTTTGCGGCTCTTGGTGGTCCCCGCAGAGCTCCAGGCAACACACTGACACCAGAAGTCCTCCGGCCCAAACAACTCCTCCACCTGCTGCCGAGTGATCTCTATGCTGGCCTCTCTCACTACCAGTCCTGGGAGGAAAGACAGACAGGATCAAAGGCAGTATTAGCACATGTCGACAGGGAACGAAGAGCTCCAATGAACTGAAACAGACCAAAATGAATTAGTTTATACACATACACAAATCAGTACAGTTTAAAGTCAGTCACATCACATGCTTTGACACTGGGTATTTGTGTCAGTCTGGCCCCGATTCCAGAGCCAGAGAGCTGAGCTGTTTGGGTCCGGGCCCTGTGGGGGAGGATTCTCGGCGTCATGGCTACCACAATCCTGTTTGCTAACTCCTCTGATTACTGCTCATCTGGGTGCCAGGACCCAAACAAACAAATCATCCTCAAAACAAATGCCTCTACCCACAGCTGCCCCTCTCCAGCAGATTACGCTGCCACTACGGCGTGTGTATGTCGAGCATGCATCGGAATTGTGCGTGTGTATAAATGAATGGGTTATGTGGTGCACGAGCATTAACTGAAGCTACGGATACTTCACATGCAATATCGTGCCTTATTGCAGCTCAAACCATCATCCCGCTTTGATTGAATGAGATATTTGTGAGGGCAATGGTGGTCTCATGAGGTCCTTGTAAAAATGAGAAATGTGCTATAGTAAGTCACTGTACTGTATTTAAAACATTAGGAGACAATTAACACTTTGATTTGTAGTATCTGAACCCATAATGAGCAGGACTGACACAAAAAAAGGACAATTATTCGATGTGTTGATACCTGTCAGGTGGTCAGGGGACATGAATGCCTGCGGCAGTACTGTGGATTTTTCCACAAGAACATGCTGAGACCACGCTGTGAATAGCCAATGCCACCTCATCATCGCGCTGCTCCGTTAGGTATAAATGTGGGGGGTGTTCAGCCCACTGGAAAAAAAGTTAAGTTGATGTCATTTTCCCGGAACTGTCATGCTCAAGTGCCTGGTTAGCAATAATGTGAAAGTGGACTGTGGCGTTGAAATGATGCCCTGTTGAAGGGCCTGTTGTGTGCCCTGGAAACATTCTCTACACCATTACCACCAGGATGGATGCATCTATACACATTATTTATTTTTTTTGTCCACCATGAATCAGATCGCGTCACCGGCATTACAAACCACGACCCCGGCCGCTTCCTTTCCCCCCACTCGTCAGTTACTCTGTTTGAGAGATGACTCGGTCTGTAGCTGTGTCTTATTGTTAGCTGACATTACGACAGAAACCGAGTCTTCTGTTGCAGAACATCCAATAAGGAGATTGATGAGTTCTGCACGCTGTTCTTGCACTGAGCACTTATGTGGTTAGTCATTTAGTCGTTGTATGGTATTGACCATGTATTGACATTTCTTACGACAAAACTTCTACTGTCTGGAAGCTTTGAGTCAGTGTCTCCACACTCACAACCATGACCAATCTGTTTCCATGAACAGGGGTGTGTACATTTTACACATTTTAATGGCTTCTGTTAATTAAAAAAAAAAAAAACATTGATATAGTTTTCTCAAACATCCCCGACTGTCTGTCCTTAGTGCACACCGTTGCCTGCTAATTCAAAAACAATGGGGAGGCTGACAAATGAAAAGGGCTGCACAGAGTGCAAACAGGGGGCAGCTGCAGAATTAATGATGCGGCCTTGTTGTAACAACGCTAGCAAGTACTTAACTGGAGCTTGTCCAAACAAAGGTGTTATGTTTTAGTTCGTGAGGTAACTTAAACTAGTATTGGGTGTTAATAGTTAGCCAGCCAACAGTTCGACTTGCCTTTATTTAAGCTTAGTATCTGCTTATTCCTCCAGTTGTCAATATTGGAACATAGCAGACACGATCTGTGAGATGTAACGTTAAGGCACTGAACTGGATTAGGCCGATCACTTTAAAGGCTGTGTGCTAAACTAAGCTACTAGATGAGAGCACGTTGTTTTTTGCAATGAAAGCAGTGAATAAAATAAATTACGCCTGGTTTAACTTAAATGTGTGTTTTTAACACTGATTAAATAACTTCTGTAATGGCCTCATTGCTAACAAATTAAAACTATTGCTCCTACTGTATATTTAATAAGTTGTGTGTGTGTGTGTGTGTGTGTGTGTGTATTTTTGACTGAGCTTACCCAAGAGATGCCGTGACATCATTATCATGCGCTGCCTTGTGTCACAAATCAGTGACTCATCGTGTCCCAATGGTCATTCAATCAGAAACCCAATCTTTGCCTTAAATCTAATTCATTATATTGTGATTCACTCGGCTTCCTGCTGAACTAGACAAATGGACCTTTTTGTGACACACTGCGAACCTTTGCCTGTAATCTAAAATTGAAAATTGAGTGTGAAAGCTCACTCATAATGCAATAGATTTATCAAGACAAATCTGATTATCAAATCTATTATTATAATCTGTTGGGCCATTTTTTACCTTTTACATTGATTGTTTGATTTGGAAAAGTGACAACTGTTGTGTTCCTTTAATTCCCCAAACATTGCGTTCAGTTTATTGTGCCAGTAAAAAGGCATACAAATGTTCATAACTGCTGTTGTAGATATCGCTACAATGGAATGGAAATACTTTAAAGCAAAGTATTTCCACATGAGACCGACGGTATCTTAGCAGTCGATATATTTGTCTCAGTCTTTTTATGCATATATTAATAAGCCCACCTTTATTCTCCTCTTCTGGATGATCACAATTTGTACAAAAGTTCAGGATCTGTTTTACAGTTCGCCTAGGTTCACACCGTATGTGCCTGAATTTCTGGTTGAATGAAAACTGAATAGAGACCGGGTGGTTGAACAAATGAACATGCCATTTTACTTCAGGTTCAGAGCATTCACACAGCCTCCTTGTTCTGGCACACGCACCAGGCAGAGTGACATCGCACACACCAGCTAAGCGCTCATGTAAAATTTACACAGCGTGCCGACAGGCAGGAGAACAGCCGCGTCTGTTGCGTGCACATTCGCTGCTGCATGTATGTGTCCACATGCATGCGAGAGTCCAAGTGTGTCTGTGGTTGTCTGTACTGTGTGCCAATGTGTCTGAGAGGATGTGCATTGTTCGTTTGAGAATATCAAGGATGGATGTGATGGATGTTAGAACATCACAGAGTAGTAGAGGTAAAATCAATAGTGGAAACAATAAGAAGATTCTCCAAGGGTGTAAAGCATGCGCCAGGACCAGTTCATTATTTTCCATCTGTGCTCCAGACTGTTTCTGAAGAAGGTTCGATATATCGTCTGATGTTAGAATAAACCCTCTGCACCGTAAGATAGCCTCAAGCGACGGCGAAGACCAGCTATAAGTCTACTTCATGACTTCATTCTAGCAGGATTAAACTCTTCCTGCACGTGTTGCACTTGAAACACATCAGAAGGATCACTCCAGCGATGAGCAGGGCTCTGATCGGAGCCTGCTGACCTCATCCAGTGACCTCATGCGTTTGCTCATCTAGCAGCTCTCAGTACACTGTATAGCATTACAATGATAACAACAAAACACACACACAGACTCAATTTGCAATCAAGAGGGGCAAGCGAGCATGGTCCATGTCAGGACCAGTGTTGAGGGGCTACTTCACACATGTCGATGTGGCCATTAGCAGTAGAAATGATTCGACAACAGGTCCCATTAATAGGCTGCAGTAGGGTGCCTCATTGGAGATGATTTATTATTAATGTGGTCATTAAAATGAGCTAGTCCAGCTACTTAGTGTTAGCACTGGCTAACATTATTGATCAGACCAGTCAGGCAGAAAAGGAGGCATTGGTCATTGAAGGAGCACTGGAGGAGGAGGAAGGGGGTAAGTGCTCCGATTATCCGCCCAGATGAAGAGCACTCGTTTGATCTCCTGACTCGTATCTCAGAGAGTGTGACAAGGTGTCTCCAGTGTATATTACACTACTATAGCTGTGCCTACTTATAATTAATTTGCTGCTCATTCACTCATATCAATTCTCCTTTTGCCGACGACGGACTCTAACCTGCCCTCAACACTGGGAGGTGAATGCTTTGGTGTTCAGGTGACAGGAGGGTGAGTATCTGAAGCTAAATCATCACTGTGGGGAAGGCCAATCGTAAAAAAAAATTGCCATCACACTTTGTTCCTTCTGAGCCCCTTTTTTTTTTACTCTTGCCTCGTGCTGAGTCACATTTCGTGACCTAAATCTATGCTTTCTTTTCATGTGCATCCTCATTATTTCACACAAAACTGGTCTCAGTTCAAATCAGAGTGGTTCATGGTCATATGTTCACAAACGGCTCCCTAGCTGAACTTTTTTTGCCGGTGGTTTTCCCTCAAGAGCTTGCGTGTCACGTGCGCTACAGGTGTGTCACATCCGTTGGATTAAAAAGCATTTAGCCAGGAAGTAGACCTGCGTGAGGTCTCTTGAAATGTCGCAGTGGAGGTAAATTGTGTCATGCTGTGGAGAACATTGTGCAGGGAAATGCTACCAGCGAATCAAGCCCCCTATTGCTGATTACATTGCAACTACTGATGCCACACACATTGTGTCTCTTGTTCCTGTGTAGCACCTTGTTGTCGTAGGAGTGTGAACATCTGGATGAAGATGCAATGGATGCAGCCTGTAGCTTAAGTCTCTCGCACTCTCTTAATCTCATTATCTCTCTTTTTCGTCTAAGTTCTTTCTAACATGAAAGTGAGACAAAGACAGGACGAGAGACAGACATAAACACAGGGGTGTGGGGAGAGAGGAGGGTAAAGAGGGAGAGGTCCAATTTCTTCAGGCTAAACTATCAGTGGTATTGACCAGGCTGGCCAGTTTCTATCGGTGCTCCTTTTCTGTCAATCTGGGGAAATCAGAGAGCAATGGAGTGGGTTGAGAGAGGCTACAAACATCCATTGGGCTCTTGTGGTGTTGTGTGTGTGTGTGTGTGTGGGGGGTGCAAGGGCATAAATGAATGAATATCTGTGCAGTAAATAGCCTGTGGATATGGTTGTGTAGAGTGGGTGCGTGTGTTGTGTGTGGGTTGTTTTCCATGTTGATGCTTTTAGCACAAAACCTTCTGATACAAAGGCTAAGAGCCACTGATACCGTCACCCTCTTCTTTGTTATAATCATAACCATGAAACACATCCTCAGATCTGTGTATTCTTACAAAAGTACACCAGGTCAAAATGAAAGGATTGCAGGGAGCGACTGATGTTTTTTACAATACTCATTTTATATTTGTTCGGGCTACAACACTCTTCTGTATCTGTGCGTCTGCTTTTATAGTTTGCAACAGCTTGCAACAGTGCTGTGTGTTTCATATAGTTCAGTAAAACAGCACTTGATTGTTGTATTTTTACAAAATACCCTAAAAACAAAATGCTTGCCGATCCTTGAAGTGCATGCAAGTGTGTGCTTACATGCCTAAACATTCAAATTTAAGTGAAGGAGCAGCTGTCAGTGTGTCTGAGCATACAGACGTGTGTGTGTGTGTGTGTGTGTGGCAAAACACTGGGATGAAAAGGGTAAATGCGATGTGATTGTTCCCTGTGGGCGACAGAAAGAACTCAATTTCCAATACAGCGGCTGAATGCAGCCAATCAGTGCTGAACTTGTTGTGTGTAATGGCTCTGGTGCCGTTGGAGGCTGAATTCAGCTCAAAAAAACACTGCTGGAGCGTCACTATACCATTACCTCCTCCAGACATGTACATAGACACACAGCTACACGCCCAAAAGACACACACACACACCACAAGTTGTGGTGCTTGCCAAGCCTTTTCTACAGATAAGGTGACGCACTCATTGATCATTGATTTAGATGTGCACTTAAATGCGCATGTAGCTGATCTGTTTCACTGACCAGAGTTTTCGTCAACCCGCTCCTCCACAGTGTGCTCCTTCTGGTGAACCCACTCGCTGTTGCACTTGAAGTAGATCTGGGTGGCGGGCGTGGCCTTGCAGTACAGGTTGACCGGCTTGTTCTTGACAATGTAGGCCTCCTCCGGTTCCATCAAAAACACAGGCAGCGGCTCGGGCGGATCCGAAGGGAAGGTTTCCGGCAGATCACCGAGACCGATGAAGTCATCCTCAACTGTAGAAGAGAGAGATGGAAAGAAGATGAAGTGAGGGGGGAGGGCAGATTCAAAGAAAAAAAGAAAAGACGGACCGAGGGAGACGTTGAGAACAGAGGCAGAGAGCCCCAGAAAGCGAGAGAGTGGGACAGTGTATTATAACCACAGTCTTTGCATGGGATTATCCACCCGCGCAGCACATAGTGAAATCCCTATCATTTCATATTTTGGAATGTTTACACAAGTGTATTTTAGAGCACAGGGAATTCTGGGATTCCTCTCGGGCAATGGCTTCACAGAAACCACAAACGGCTACTGCTGAGAAACGAGAGAGAGGCGGAGCCAATAATGAGAAGCAGAGTTCAGAGGTTGACTCTGAGGAACTGAAGTTATAAGCTGATATCTCTCCGTCTCCCATTTTCTCTCTTGTTCTTTCTCTTTGCTTTTCTCTCTCTCTCTCTCTCACACTCACACTCACACACACACACACACACACACACACACACACACACACACACACACACACACACCAGATCTAATGACCTCAGGCTTTTGGCCCAGTTTGTGCCATTCCTCGGATACTTCTGCAGTAGACAGATACGCTTCCCTGTAATTACAACTCCCTTTCATCTCCCTGTCTTAAATCACATACACACAACTGCATGTGTACGCACACTCGCTCGCACACAAACATGAACACATGCTCACAGTGCCACAAGACATCGCAAGCACACAAATATATGGGCGCACACGCCCACGAGCGAGCACGGCTAACTTTCCAACTCTTTGAACACACGAGGAGGATGAAGCCTATTCGCCACCCCATTTGTCACCTCCAGAACTGTTCTATTCTTACCATCGAACCGGTAGACATCAATTATTCACAAGCGTGAAGGAAAGGAGGCAGCGTAATAGAGACAGAGATACAGTGGGAAACAGAGGGTGAGGGAGAGAGAGAGGAAGGGGAACAGGGAGAGACGGTGAAAGTAACTCAGCCAGACAGACATAGATTGAGACATTGAAATGGAGTTGGGCAGACAGACAGAAACACAGCACGGGAGAAGAGAAACAGGAAAGCAGACTGTTCGGATAACAAAAGAGTTTATCAGCCCATCAGTAATTCTTCCATGTCCTTCCATCTACCCGCCTCCATGTCCTGTGCGGACACGCTGCAGCCTTGTTGTCTGACAGAGGTTGTCTCCTGGATGCTTTGGGAGCACTAAATAATGTCTCGGCCGAGCAGATATCTCCTCACCGTGTCTCTCTAATGTTATCTCTCCCTCCATACCTGCCACAGATTGCGGTTGATTGCTGGGAAATGAAAGGGCAGGGGGAGCCAATCAGAAAATGGCCAAAGCCATCCTCACCACGCTACAGTTGGTCTGTGTACTGTTGTGCATGTGTGGTATGATGCTGGGGAGTTCTCTTATGTTTGTGAGTGTGTGTGAGTGCTTCACATCAGAGAAAAAAAACGGTGTAACTTCTCTTTTTCCTTGGCTCCTGATCAGCTGCTAATTAAGCAGAGGCAGTACAAGCTCAAGTGACCTCTGACCTTTAAAAGCAGCCGCCTCCTGACACCGTTTGTGTTCGTGTGGGTGCAATGAAGAGCTGGAACAAGATTATAGCCGCTTTGATCAACTTTCATCTTTTGCCGTCTAACCAAGAAAAAATCGTTGATACAATGTCAAGCTTTTCATCAGTTATGCCTTCATGAAGGTGCTGACTCTTTAATGTAGAAGTCTATTTCGGCAGATCTTGGGTTAGTCTGTTCTTTTCTGCTCCATAGTCCACCCACATCCTCAGCCAGGGGACCCTGACCCAGAAACAGGCAAAGAGAGCCAAGGAAACTCATTAAAGATTGTGTTAGCCTTCTTTCGCCCTCCATTCCCATTATCTCTCCATCTCTCTCTCCCTCCTGGCTCCCTGGTTCTGTCGAACTGTGAGGCAGAGAGATCTGAAACAGCCATGAAAGCGTCGCTTCCTTACACACTGCTAGACGAGCGGCTCACACGCTCGCACATATACACCCGCGCGGGCATTAATGCGCACAGAGGCACACGCAAACTTGCTCACAGATATTCGAATTCATCAACTTCCTCAGTGCGAGAAATAATAAATTCAAGTGAATGGAACGAGCCCTCCAGTGAAAAATCTGCCTCGAAATGAAAAAAAGACACCACGTGACTAAATGAAAGACCCCGACTCCTTCTAATCACACTCCCCCCCTCAAACTCAAACACACACACACACACACACACACACACACACACACACACACACACGCACACACACCCTAAAACCCAACACCATCTCCCTCCTCCCTCCCTGGTGAACAGAATACTGAGAGCAACAAGAGAAAAATAATGTTCTGGCTCCTTCTCGCACTGTCTCCATTCATATACAATGACTAAACACTTCCAAACAGACAATACTTTGGAGGTTGATGCAATCTTTGTGGATACGCACAGCTGCGGCGTGTATAATCGCAAACCTAATAGCCAAGAACACATCAAAATACTCATACGAATCAAATATGCAGTGTGAAAAAAAGTTCCCTCTCTTTTTTTAAGTGTCATATCCCTTTAATAGGAACATTAATATGGCATGCCTCCACTGTTTGATATGCAATGTGGATTTTTCAGAGCATTTGTAATTCTGTGGCTTGATTTTAATCAGACAATTTGCCTCCATATCGAGTGTTTAAAATGAAATAAATCTGTCCTCAAAGCACCTTTTATTCAAATTGTATTTTGCTCTGTAATTGGGGTGAGTTTTCCTAACTCGTATTGTAAGTCTTATTAGTGAATATTTTAAGACTCAAATTGAATATTAGTTGAATTTTATATCGGCTCCACATCCCAACGACAAAAAGTTCTGAAGATAAATGAGCTGCATGTTGCCCTGAAAATACAGTTCATGAATTGATGAAATGTGCCCCCTTGCATTGTTGCTGAGTTTTATCAGGTAGACGGCAAAACGCTTTGAAGAAAAAAACAATGTAAAGAAGGATAAGAAGGAATCAAATGAATCCAAGATTAGCAAGTGGGGGAGGGATGAGAGGGTCTTGGCAGTCAGCCCCTCTTTGGCTTGAGTCAACTCCAATAACTGTGGGAGTCGAGCAATATTAAGGGATGATTACATTATGGACACGAGTAAATTAAAGGCAAACCTCGACGCTGGCACAGCTGCATATCAAAGCAGTCTCACAGAGAAGACACAGCGAGGCACAAAGAGGCACTTCTTGAGCTAAAAAAAAAGAGTATCTGTGTAACGCAAATAAACTGTTGCATAAAGAATTGCACAACACCCACACCAAACACAAGCACGCAGAAATTCACATTAAATATTTGAAGTTTGAGTGTGCACCCTGTAGCACTTTGGCCCATTCAGTAGGTGGTAAACAGCTCGCCAAGACCCAAACGACCTGTCCGCTTGGCCAAAGTCCAAGTGCGCTCCTCATTTCTTCTACACGTTCATGTTGACAGTGTTTTCGTTTAACGTTGTCTGGGCGACTATCATCTCTCTGAATCTTAGACACAACAAGGGCCTAATGACGAGCTTATAGTGTCCGTTAGAAATGAGCACTGGCTGGCTATAAAAATAATCATCCAGTGATTGCAGTTCAAGTATTCTTGAAAATGAGCTACAGCAATGCCTCCTGAAGCAGTATTACTCCGAACCACTGCTGTCAGTACACCACTTTTACTGGACCATCAATACCTGAGTCACATTAATGAGGTCTATTGTGCTGAGAACAGTGTAAACGGATGACAAGACAACACATTAGAGATGGAGCCAGTGCTCAGGCTGCGATGAATTTGTCCCGGGCTTCAGCTGCCACTCTACTGCCTTTTCACAAATGCACTTCAGACCATAAATGCTCTGGTAATTTTACATTTCGACATCACGTGTCGACAGGAGGCCAAAGTCGATTTTACACGAAAGATGCTCTGGAACGTTGCCAACTCAAGACCTGGAAAGATCTGAAGATTCTGTAGAGTGAGCAAAAGTGGCATTTCAAGGCAGAGTTCACGCGAGATTATTATGAACCAATTCACCAACAATGTGAGTCCATCTATGTTGGTACACTGGAGATAAGCTCACCAATTCAAATCCAAATCAAGCAATAACTAAAGTTGAATAGAGATGGAGACAAATAGAGACAGTTAGATACTGATACAAACAAAACGCCTTCCCACATACACACCATGTATGCCCTATGGACCGTATATAGTTGATACATCACCTGTTTTCCTGTATGTCTGTGCTGAATAATTGCAAGACTGTATTTCTTAAACCATATATATATATATATATATATATATATATATATATGTGAGTGTCTACGATAACAGCTTTTGAATGCTGGGCTCTGACACCACTGTGCAAGATAAACTCTCTCTATTCTCTCTGTACTTACGTAGATTTATTGTCCCAAGGAAAGCACTGTATCAGTGGGGCCAATGTTTCCCTTCAATCAGGAGAGTCGAGCATGAACACTGGCATAAATCTTCCCCCTCCTCATTCCTGTTTTATTCCTATTTATCCTCTTCACCCTCTGCTCTGTCCCACTTGCCTTCTCCCTGTCACTTGTCTTTCCACTCACCCTTCTCATCATTCGTCTATACATTCCCGCTTCAGATAGAGAAAAAGATCGGTAAGTGGTTGGCCAGATAGACAACGGGGAGTTTTACTCGCCAATGTTTTGCTATGCCGCAATGGGGAAGGACAAGAGGTGGTCTGCAGCTGAGTGGTCAAGCAGAATAATAAACCACTCAGCTGTCATGTCAATTGAAGCAGGATAAACAGACTGTCAATCAGATCTACCTATAAATGTACTTTGAGCACACCTACCCATTATATTGAGTGAACATAAATCAATGGTAACGACCTCTTCCAGTCAATACTTGTTAGTATTGGACCCATACAGCCCAGCGGCTTAAATCAATATGCATGGCTGTTGTTTTTAAAGCAAAATCCTTTAGAAGCTCCATGAGAAACAGGCAAAGTGAGCAGAAGCTTACTTCCACTCTAATGTCTCTTTCCAGCCAAGTGCTTTATAAACACTAATGTGTCTACACACATTGTCTGCAGGGCCCCATCTAACGCTTGGCTGCAGCAGGTATTTATTGATTGCTGTTGGGGGGGCCAGTGACCCCTCCCTCGCCCTGTCCTATCTGAGCCCGTTGTGCTGGGGCGTGCTAAGTACACTCATATTTCATCTCTGGGGAATCCTGCCATCACACAACCATCACAAATCGCAAGAGAGAAGAAATCACGAAAAAAAAACAAGCAGACAGTCCTTAAAGTTAAAAGTCAGGTGACACTGACACTGACCTCCAAATCAGTTGACAGCTCGGAGTCGTTCCATTGCCGGCCAGACAGCGACCTGGAGAGAACCCTCGCACACTAAAACCGCCAAATAAACCAGACGAATAACTCAATCAGGGCATTATAAAGCGGTCCAATTCAGGGGTCTTATCTTTACCAGAGTATGTGATGTAATTGGAAAAATTAATCTGCACACAAACTGATTTAGCCCACTGCAGTAAAGCGCAAACACTCACACAAAAAAAGAAAGCAGTCGCAGAACTGAGGAGTGGGCCTGAAGATAAGCATTTTGAATCTATCTACTGAGAAATGGGCATAGAAGTGATAAACAGTACGCTATGGGCACCCCCCCCCCCTTTCATCCATCTCCAGTGGTGACCATAAGCTGTTAAAAAGACAGAGAAGGTCATATAAAAGTAATATATTGTAAACACAGTCATAAAGTGAATTGACTTCAGAGCACAGAAGCATCCCTCTCGTCCTGTCTTCCTGCAGCCAGTTATGACTTTCTCATTGGAGGTGGACACGTCGTCTCTTGTCCTTATCCCTGACCTTCACTTGGTTCTCTCTGGCAGCAGGCAGCTGGTGGTTGCCAGGGTCATGCTAGGCCTTGGCCACCGTCTATCCATTCACGTCACAGAGCCAGGAAAGGCAAGGTCAAAACATCATGATAATCAAGGCTCATCGTTTACTTCTTCTTCTTTTTTTTTTAAATGGTGTTTTTAAAAGGCAGATGTTGTCAACTGATGTTCCGAATGAACACAGACTAATCAGCATTCTTTAAGCTAAATAGAGAGTCCTATTCACAGTGGGATAAGCAGAAGTGAGCAGACACCTTCTTTAATTCATGACTAAAAGAGAGGAAGAGAATTCCGTCGAGATGTTGAGATGGATGGGTAAGCGAGTACTATAGTGCCAAAGTGGAATTGACATCAATACTGTGTTCGACAGGTAAGAATGTACCAGAGCAAGACATTTGAAATATGCGTGTGAGGACCAGTGTAGGTCTCTCATCTTAGACGAGAAAAGGTCACATTGCTTGGAAGCACAAACAAGTAATTATCACTGGCAATTACAAAGCATTTAGCTGCATGCTTCCCCTTCCGTTAATCTTTTGTACTAAGATTATGTGTGTGTGTGTACACACTGATTCGTTGTACATCCTGAAAGTGGCTATCAATTAACAGCTTTTTAATGCATGAC
The DNA here is from genome assembly GCF_949748355.1 of Melanostigma gelatinosum. Classification (NCBI taxonomy): domain Eukaryota; kingdom Metazoa; phylum Chordata; class Actinopteri; order Perciformes; family Zoarcidae; genus Melanostigma; species Melanostigma gelatinosum. The sequence goes on from NC_136651.1 coordinate 5,299,449, forward strand.
CATCTATTCATTGTCATTTTGGGATCTGGTTATTTTATCGCTCTTATTCTTTTACACAATCTCACAATCTCTGTTATTCTGCCGCTTGTCTGAACGTTTTCCTGCTCTCTCTCCAGTAGAGATGGGTTTTCAGCGCTCTCTCGGCACTGTATATTCCCACTCTCTCTCCTCTGCCCTCTCCCCATTTGCTCCCTCCTGGATGAAAAGCCATTTTGGTGGTTGATTGGAGAATGATGCTGCTACTTAGAGAGCCACTCCATCAGCACCGAGGGAGGAGAGAGAAAGGAGAGAGGGAGAAAAGCTCAGGAGGAGTAGTGACTCCCTGGGGCGCTGTGGCTGTGATGGGTGAGCTGTCAAACGCCCCATTGTCCAAATTACCCAGCAAGCACCATGTCACCACCCGGGACTCATTTACGGTGCAGTGCAGTGCGGCACAGACATCGCTCTCTGAGTAAAGTCCACGGGAGAGACAAGCGGGGTAAAGGGGTGTAAGGAAGGAGTGGGGGGTCCGACCTAACACCTTCCAAAGAGGTAGAACAGGGCGTCAAACGCAAACAGTCCCAATATAAACCACAATTAACGTCATGCAGGGTTCCTGTTTGCTGCCTTTCTGCTTCAAGGCCTCAATGACAGGTGTCAATATGAATGCGTGCCTCCCGGCCCACCCACTGCTTGCCAAAAACACACAGTCACTGATGCACAAACACTTTAATACAGTTTTAAAGCAGCCACTGCATACAGAAGCCTCTTGCTTGACTTCCCTAGCAGTCATAACGACCGGTCCTTTCAGCACAAACTGGCATGCCCATTCACTTGTCACATGTCACATCCCTGGGTGCCCCAAAGCCAGACAGGGCCATCACCCGATACCCAATACTGACCGGTGGACTGTGGAGTGGAGTGGTTCTTGTCAGAGCAGACATGTCGCACTCTCTGACCCCTCACTGTGCCCAATGGTTTGATGCAATGCCTCCACGTTGGCTAATTGGCCCAGAGCAGCGGGCGGCCCCATTCTGCCGCCAAGCAAGAGGCCAAAAGATCAGAATGCAAAACATACAAAGAGACGGATGACAATAGGAACACAGGATCATCATGGATGAACCCTGGAAAACAAATGGTGAATGTAAAGAAGGGTCGACTTGACATCACACCAGAAGTCACAAAAGAGCCGGTGAGGCCTGAGAAAGGTTCCCTTCAATAATATAACATAAAAATCACATCTCCTGTCAGAAAAAGTGGTCCTAAGAATCAAGGAACAAGCATTGCATGGTGACACAAAAACTCAAAATGGTTTGCATGATCTAGCGCCATACACAAACACAGCAGGCACTTTGTAGAGTGAATTGCTAAATATTTCGTTTTTTAAAACACAATAACAGACTAAATCAACAACAAATACATTTTCTGTGGCTCATCTTTCATTTCCATTGTGTATACCTCAATTTATATTTTACTTACACTCCACTCCCACTAAGTTCTACGAACTAGTTTGTAGAAATAGTTTGACAGTCATAGATAGCATGCAAATCATACCAGTGCGCAATCATTTTCCAATGTGATAATTGATCATTTAAGACAAATGTATTCCTCTGTTGTATTAAGACAGATTAAAAAATGTGAACCTATCCTTTAAGAGTGTTCATCTTCCGACCTTTCATCCTAATTTTGAAGACCTTTGCATTTTGAAACTCGGCTGCTTTGAATTGCATTGCTCCTGCACTGCACTGCTAACAACTGAGGAATCATGTTCTTACATGTACTCTGTACATTCTTATTCTTTTATCATACTCATTTTGTGCACAAAGCAGTGACACGAGCAGAGGCAGAAACACATATAGTATGTTTAATAGACTAATACATATTTTCATACACCAAGGCCAGGCTAGAGAGGACATACACGTATAGATATGGATTATGACGATAGGATAATCGTCGGTCCATATGACAGTAAGAAAAGACAATTATCCAGTCAGTCCTTCATAATGTGTTCTCAATATAAAAATGCCATTTTGCAGAGGAATATGTGCCATCCCCTACATATGTACACACACTTCACACATATATACCCTGAAGCACTCAAATATCCAACCCTCCTCACAAAACAGAACTTTATCTGAAGGACTATGCAGAATGGAAGTGTGTCAGAATGTGTGAGACAGTCTCCAGAGCACAGTCTATTCTCCATGTCTGTCACTGAATCTGGCTGCCTGCTTAATCCCCTGAGAGACACACACACACACACACACACACACACACACACACACACACACACACACACACACACACACACACACCAACCTCCTGAATCTCATTCTCACCATCTCGTCAATCAAATTGCGTGGTGGGAAACCTCGAAAAGACATATGCTGCGCTTTAAGAAGTTCTCCTTTATCTTTAAATATTCTCTCTCTCTCTCTCTCTCTCTCTCTCTCTCTCTCGAACTGTGTCCTCTCCTGTGTCCCCAACCCCTCTGCTGGGCTGAATATAGGAACCTGCAGCCATCTACTAAAGACCTCAGATGTGATGGGAAATGAGAAGATCAGGATTTACTGTGTGCCGTAATACACCAAACTTGGGTCTGTGCCCTAATGCAGGCTTTAATGGTGTAACTGTGGGTGAGAGGGGGGAAGGGGGGGGGGGGGGGGGGGGTGTTTGCGTGCATGTACATGTGTCTATGTGTGATGGCTGAATTAATGTGACAAGGCAGATGTAATGCAGAATCATAAATCTTAGCCCCGGGATCAGTAGAGGCAGAGCAGGAGGTGATATATTAAAGGGCACGCACACACACACACACACACACACAGCCGTTATGATGCTGATAATAAAAACAAGACCCCAGCTGCAATAGCCTGCTAATAGACATGACTCTATATCTGGCCCTGAGGGTTATGACACACACACACACACACACACCGCTTTTCCAGCAATGTATTATGCTGCTTTGAGCCCAACAGCTCAAGTGTTAGATATGTAATACTGTTAAAATCTTAATGCTGTTACACAAGCTTGCTGTTGTACAACATGCAAATTCTTTACTTACTGTGTAGACCGCATGGGGCGGGGCTCCCAAAACACATGACAGCGTTTCTGTTGAGAATACTGTTGCAAAAACACAGATGAAAGCTAACCAGCGTTGCTGTAAATGAACAAGCCTCGCTGTCAAAAGCACTCTGACCAGCTGATCAGCAGTCAGACCCGGTTTCTAAACTGACTGCTCAGCAAACTCTGACAGCTGTCCCTATCAAATCAGATGGTCTGTCACTGTAAATGTACTGCTGATGCATTTTTATTGTGCAACCACAGACCCGATCTTTGCTTCTAATCACGATTGTCATATATACTATAAAAGCTGATCTATGTACATTTACCTTCATTTCTAATGGATTCAATGGGGTTTCTGTGGATTGCTTGGGATTTATAAGGCTTTGATGTTGCTGGTGAAGAGCATGAGTCATCATCACACTTGCACACATGCAGTGGGCTGGGCTGGTTTAGCAGCAGACATATTTTCCCATGAATTAAAATAATAATTAATGCAACTCCTCATGTGCACTCCTGAGAAGACATACAAATGCATCTCATTGGGCTTGCATGTTTACAACGGCAACATGCCTGTTCTTTCATATGGGCAAGGTGCATTAAAGAATATTTCCCTCGCATCAGGATATTTTAGTTTATGGCCGATATGCTGAGCACACTGAAATGAGAAGGGCAGTCCAGGTATTCAGCGGGAATCACAACATGTTCAGCTGTCTCACAATAGTCTTGTGCCGTAGAATTTGCCCATTGTTTCTTCCTGCATGTCTATTCAAGGGTAGCCAGGATGCTTGCTGGGCTTATTCCTAAAATGGAAAAAAAACCTTTGCAACCGTTCGGGAGGAATTGCAACATGCTGGTTGCTGCACATAGACTACAGTACAACTGCAGAAGGCTGCTGGCTTTGTCGTTTTGTACAGTACCAAGACTCTCCCTGCGAACACTTTATGAAGGGAGTGTGCATGCACTTGGTTCATTCGGGGTCCTCCCTGACATGCAAAGCCCTTTTTCTTCGTATTGTAGAATATGTCCTGTAGCACAAAATACTTTGAGTGGGGTTTGGGCAAATCAACATATTAGGCTCGTTATACTGGCTATAACGGGAACAACAATAAAGCTGTTGTCTCAGCCCATTTCACACATTTCTTTTCCCTTGTAATATTGGCTCGTAGAGGACTGACAACATAGCCGCTATTACACATTGGATAGGGTATCATATTCCCATTGGCTCTTATACTGTACGCTACACCATATCCAGTTTGGATCATCGATTCCATTCTTGCAAAGCCAAACAGCCACTTCTGTCTGATACCACTGCCCTGCCTGCCTGCCTTCGGCTCCCATGCATGGTTGTTTGGATAAGAGGAGAGCTTCCAGAAAAGATCACAAATGAACAGTAATTGTGCCGCTTCTTTATGGTATAATAAACACCGACACAAGTGGACATATGAGGGCCGTGCCTACGCACACATGAACACAGATTGTCACTGGGACCCTGTTCAAACACGGTATCAGAGCATCAGATATATCCGGACTGTTTCTATATCTGGCTGAGATGGATGGCAGATCACACCTGGAGCAAAAGTGCATCTCAAATATATCTTGAGTGACAGAAAAGATTTAAGTGGGGAGACAAATCATATACTACAAAACTACAAAAAAACACCAAAAAAAACAAAAGATAGAGTTGAATATGCAAGTATGCTGTCACATATCGGAGCGACAGAGAGAGGGAGAAACAAGATGGAAATTGGCCTCCGGTAAAGACTTTTGTTTTTGTGTTTGGGTGCTTTGTCTTGGCGTGCAAATACTGCAGAGAGAAGGCCTTTCTTCATTAGAGGTCCCATGAAGCCCCAACCACGTCAGAATGAGCCCTGAGTCATCAGATCCTGGCGTGTTCGCATTGCATTTTGGTGCATTCATATTTGTATTTAGAGACACACAGACTCAACATTCACACATACAGACAAGTGTCAAAGAAAAAAAACAGAATAAATGGTTGGAAATATATAACAAATGCAAATGGGTCCACAAAAGGGACAATAGCTCAGATATTAGTGCCAATAGATAGATAGATAGATGTCAACTTTATTTATCCCCAGAGAAACCTATTATATTGGAACATATACACGATTTTGACATCGTGATTCATTGTCCAAAACCGACACAGAGAAACACTCCCTCATATTCGTTTCACATGCGCACACACACAGAAAGACGTAAGCGCGCACAGACCTCACACCTGTTAATGGATGTAAGAGGCAAAAACACTTGGTGGGATGGAGGGCAGTGAGTGTGTGTTTGTTTTGTGTGAGTATTCAGGGAGGGGAGGGGGGACTGCATTAGGGAGTCACACACCCAGCTCCACTCACCGGGGGACTGCTGTCAGCCTGTGATTTTGCCATGTACCCCTCCCAGCTCTCTCCACTCCTCTGCTACTCACTGCTGAAATAGGTCAACCACATATAATGGAAGGGCAATGAGGAGCAAGTCTGTGCACCCCCTCCCCCTCCCCCTCCACCCCACCCGACCCTGCCCCTCAGCACTCCCCCACCCGTTACCTCTACCATCTAGCGACAGAAAACAAGCTATGCCCCCCCCCCCCCCCCCCATGGACACACAGAGGCTGGCTGAGGGGAGACAGGCACAGCCAGCCACAACATGCCAACCTCCCAGCCACAACAGACATTTACACAGCCACGCTTGAACAGAGCGCCTTCCAGGCTTTCGTAAGGAATGAGCACATTCACCAGACCAAAAAAAAAAAAAAAAGCTTAAAATGCTCATCTCTGCGACAACGGAAAATTGGAAAAGTTGAATAATGGACACTGTGTGTATTGTGTGGAACTGTTTGCAATCACCAAATGGTTTATCGCTCACTATAGGGAGCGTGAGATGGCGGAGGGGAGAGGTGGAGGCTTGCAAAGAAACATGTTTACCGGGACGGCAATGCTCCAACATTAAATGGACACTCCACCAAATGTGCATGTCAAAGTCAATTCAATAGTCATAAGGAGTACAACATAGCCTCTGAAAACAGCTGCATGAAGTCTTCTATAGAGAAGATTACTCAAGTGACATCACCCAGGTATCTCAACTTCATCTATCTAATGGATTTGCATTGTGGGAAGTGTCCGTTCCAGTATTTTTCGATTGAAGTCAGAATATATTGGCCTGGCCTATCCTCCCTCTCTTCTACTTATCTTACTTCTATACTTTGCATCTCCCTGCACTCTCAACTCGTGTTGTCTTTTCGCCGCAGTCTCTACTGGCTATGACCTTTTCTCCAGTGGAACAGGATACTGCCCATCTCCATCTTCCTCATGCATTAATGATCTGCGGTAAGCTGAGGGCATCAGTCTGACTCTCAGCCTGTCCGCTGCTCACCCACTTCCAAGGACGGAGCTCAGCCAGAGCCGAGCTCAGCCACATTCCCTGTCACCCACAGGGAAATGCAGATAAATAGCCACAGATAGCGATAGCTCCGCAGTCTAAAAAGTGGATGCTGCCCCTTCTCATCTCGACTGCATACATCTCTTTGACACTCCCCAGTGGCAGATATCTAAAATACTGCAGCAGAGAGATGACAGCAGGCAACAGACATGAAGAAACTCAGCCAATTATCCTGTTTCATACTGAACCTCACTGCAGATACAAGCAGCTGAAATGAGGTTTGACCATTGTGGTAGCAATGCAAATTCTTCTCTTTCATACCTTCTGTTTGTCAGCATTTAATGATAATAAGAGCTAAAATGCATTCATCCACCATTTAATGCATGTGTCCACTACTTTTAAGCTATACCTGATGTCCTTTTCCCAGAATATAATAACGCAGATCTTTCTGAAAGATCCCCAAATTGCTCTTCTGGCAAAAGCTAGAAGAGCAAGAGGAGCAAGAGTTCTTCCTAATGTAGCTTTATTGGTTACAAAAGCCCTTTGTGTTTCCACCCTGTTTTGGGGGGGGGGGCAAATCTGTTCTCAAGACCAGAATAAGCCTGACCAGACGGGGATCATTATGCAACATCTTGTCTTCTTGCATCAGTGGTGAATACCTAAGGCTCAAGACTATACGTCAGGTTTAGCTCTCGCTTCACAGAAACAATCTGATCTGTTGCCTCATTGTTCAAGATTACCTGAACTCTTCTACTTAAGGCATCAAGCACTTAAAGAGCAGTTAGAAGTGCTGCCTCAAACTGAAGATGTTCATGTCACTGTGTGACATTCAGTTCTAAGTTATTGTATCCTCCACCTGTGCTGCTTTTAAATGGTTTGGATTAAAAGGCAATTGCAATACAGTATCACAATGACAATTGCCTCTACTCTCCCAAAAATCGACCAGGCCCTCGGGTGGCCATTTTGAAACTCTCCTCTTCCGAGGCCTATAAAAGTCCTATCAGTGATCTTTAAGACGGAGCACAATTTAGACCAACAGGTTTGTGGTTTTACAGACATTCAAAAGTGAATTTGGCTGAAAATGTACTGGTATTCATGTCATTACTTTCAAATTGAGGCCAATATAAAGAATATTGTTAGAATACAGAGCGAGCCACTGGATTGCTTGTTTGGCATCCGATAGTTGCCCTACCAGAAGTAACTTCTTATGATTGCTTTTTAAGCTCGTCTCCAATGAGGTTTTTCAAAGCATTTGGTTTTCAATATTGTACAGTAGATTGGTGTAGAAGCTGGTCTTTCTTCTCTCTTTGCTGTTACAAGCTAAACATCCCAGCAGTAGGATGATGTACAGAAGGAATATGATAGCTGAAGCTCTAAATGAAGTCGTATATCCCTTTAGGACAACATTGGTGAGCAGCTTGGCCAAACAGATGGATGTTGTAATCAGCTCCTTTTGTGAACGTATCTCACCCTGTCACCTGCCGGGACTCATTCCCCCAAAACCCTAAGATGCATTCTGACAGCTGCAGAAATCCTCATCAAGGGAGGAGGGATGAAAAGATTTCTTCTGTGCACCTCCCTGCCGCTCCATGCCCAAATATTTGACTTTGCCTGTGATCCGCAGCCCTTGAAGGCTTCTGTTGGGCTTTTCCACACGACTGATCTCTGTTCTCAAAGCAGGTGTTTAATAAAACACAACTGACACAGAAGCCTCACTAGTAAACCAGAATGCGAAAAAATGACAGAGAAGATGAAATGGACGGAGAAAAAGAAGCATTCATAACCATTATATGTTTGATTATATGAATGAGGCTCGGCTCAAAGGTTAAATGAGACACGACGACCACATCAGATAGGAGTACGTCTGTCTGCGATGCTCATGCAACTCCCCGAGGTTCCCGTCTATGGCGAGCCCTTGATGTCACTGCTACACACTCCTACACACATGGCCTTTAGTCATGAAATAATACACACGCACACTCACCACTACATGCAATTCCACCCAGGAGCATGCATTCAATAGCTCACACTGATGCAGACACACACGAAGAAACTTCACAGGGAAATCAAGCTGACAGATCAAAGAGTACACACACACACAGGGATGAACCTTTCAGAATGTTTGAAAATCTACCAAAGGATGTTTTCCTATAAACCAATTATCCCGGCGGTTGTGTTGAGGAATGACCACTGCTGTTTCCAGCTCATATCAGGATTCCACACCATGTTTTTTCCCCCGGCCTATGGGAGTTAAAAGCAGTGCACTTGACATTCAAAGCACCCTTTACCAAAGAAAGAAACTATGTCAAAAATACATTTTGTTTTTGTTTTCAGCCATCAGAAGCTGTGCGAGTAAATTACATGACAACTTGCCATGTAAGGCGTGAGTTTACAGTGTTGTTTTTATTCATTTTTAGTTCGATGACCACGTGTTTTTGCATTTATCTACTCGGGTTTTGAAATGGTTTCATGAATCAAGGGGTGTGTACGCTCTTCTCATCCCATTAAAGAGAATGTAATCCTTGAACTAAATTTAAGACATGAAAGGCTTTTACTTGACAGCTAACACGAAGAGCTTCTACAGTGACATTTACTGTCGGATCATATTAGTCAGTCATCACAAAAAAAAACTACACAGTGAACTTATTGCGATTAAGTATGCCTGTACAGCATACTCACATGCACACAAAGATAAACGCACATGTATAAATGCATAAAGAGACATATGTATTTGTGGATATGACCTAAAATCAGTAACAAGATTATTACCTTAAATAAACAACAATAATTACTTTTTGGTCACGCTAGCAGTGTTCATCTATACAGGATGGCAATGTCAGTCGAATACAAATGAAATATATCGACGTTCATGGTCCCTGGAGGATGGAGATGCGCTGACTTTTCATCAAGCATCATCAGCAGGTCGAAATTTTACTTTGTCCAATACTTTGGTGTTGACCAAATACTGGCAAAATTCATGACAGTATCAGCCTTAATTTTGCATTTTAAATGAGCAAATAGGTAAGAAGAAAAAGAAAGAAAAAGACCTGCTGAACTTCAGCATGTTAGCATCGTCAGTGTGAGCATGCCAGCACACTGACGTTAGCGTAAATCCAGACTCCGAGTCTAGTTATATACGGTTGTAATGTCAGCTTATAGACATTTATTAAAATTTCTGTACGAATAAATTTAGATCGGTAAGAGATTCATAATGCCGGTAATACAATATATTTGGATTATTGTCCTTCCCACATAAATATACTAAATACACGGTGTGTATATACTGTACCCACATCAATTGTTCAATTGTTACACACACACATCTGAACAACTCAACCTATATCTCATCGTGACAGATTCTAAGATTCAGTTGTGTGAGTGACAGTCAGGCACAGGCGATAAATACCAGGCGGTAAACAGTGCCTGAATAGAGGGGATGAAAACATGGCTGGTAAGAGAAGATGACAGAGCGACAGGGAGCGGTAGCTACAGAGGGAGAGATGGGGTGATATGGGGGAAGATGTGGGGGGGGGGGGGGGACTTCTCCACAGGCTCGTAGTTCCGCTCACATCACCTTGCCAAACTGTCACTGCCCCCTACGCCGACCCCCTTCCAAACCACCCCCCCTCCCCCTCCCCAGCCTCCCTCCGTTCTCGACAGAATGATTAATGGTGTATCTGGTCATGCGAGCACCACTGTCCCTGACTATACTAAACATTATCATAACTTCGCTATAATCACTGAGACCCGGAAGAGCCCATCGTCCATGATAAACAGAAACAGAATACCAGAGGCGTTGGATTGTATCTATTTGTCTGTCATTGTGTTAATAATAGCAGTAATAAAGAATGTGCACTCAGAATAACGACGCAATTCTGATCAAATCAGCATCATATCACATCCAATCTCCTGCACACTGGAATAATCTAAACTATTAAAATCCACAAAATGATCTTCCATGTCCTGACAAGGGGAACCGCAGCTCAGCACCGAGCGCCTCCCGGTGCCTGGGTCATATTTTCCTAATATCTTTTTAATACAGTAATGTCACATTCCTGCTGTTCTTCTAAACATCCTCGCCCATAATGTGCCGTGCAGTGTGTCAACAGCACCATATTAAAGGCAATATAACATGAGTGGCCTACAAGTTTCATATCAGCGCTGTATCCCCATCGGATCTATTACTGTTTATAGGACTTTACATTAGCCTCTGTCTGCTGCCATTATCTCCTACACACTGCCGGGGACACACTCAGCATATCGCGCTCCACAAAGAGAGCTTTTCCACAAAGAGAGCTTTTCCACACTGTGTGAGGACATGCAAACAAAAGCATGGCAATGCACACACATTGAGAGAGAGAGGTAGGGAATGCGCACAGATACACAAACAGAGAAGAATGCATGATACACACACACACACACACACACACTTCAAAATCTCCATGACAGACGGCAGAGGGTCCTTTCTGCATTCGGAACACAAAAGTGGTGTGAAGTGTGTTGAGCTCCAATGTGTTGTGTGCTGAAGAAAAAAAAAATTACATTTGAATGTGTGGCCTTTTCAAGACAGCCCGCAGAGATTTGAGTTGCATTGGAGGAATGGACTTGGTCTCTGCTGAGATTTAGTTTGGGTTTTCCATTTCTCTAATCAGGGAAGGCAGAGGAAGAACGAGCACGATTTCCTTGCATAAGGAAAGCTTCATTTTAAGCCTGAATTGTGCGTCTGTATTGATATGGCAATGCTGTAGGTGCCAAGTAGCAAATGATTTATAGGTCTGACTAGCCTTCACCATTCTATTCCAACTGCAGAAGGTGAAGTGTTATGCATTCATGTCTTAATAGCATTTACATTTTTTTTTGTATTCACTTTGTTGATACAGGGTGGTAACTATAATGGAGAAGAGGAAGTTTGCGCTTGCTTTTCTAGATGAGAAGAAGCAAATTCAGCTGAACCCTACAAAGGAAAAATTATGACCTCTACCATTTTGTGAGGAAACATAATGAAGACCAGGCAGACCAATTAAACGCTCTTGTGGCATGCAAAGGCCCTGTGTCTAATTAAAGGGAAGCAGATATTGCAGACACGTGAAGGCGCGCATCAGCATAAAGGCGTAAATCTACAGCATAAAGGCGTAAATCTACCTTTATAAGCAGTAAAGACTCCTTTTCACAGGCTGATAGGGGACAAGGAAGTAAGAACGGAGGATGATGAAACACAAGCTAAAGAAAGAGAAGGTGGACAAAGAAAAAAAAAAGTCTTCGGAGGAAAGACACTATTGCAAACATCTCCATTTAAGTCCTGTTGTTCGCATTTGTAATTAGAGGAATTTAAACGGCAAATAAGCATTAACCTTCCCACCCAGGAACTGAAGCATAACATTCACTCTTTTCAGGAAGAGGCATACGCATTATAAGGTCACAGAGTATTAAGCTAAGCAAAGAAAATGCATTGAATATTATGCTATTAATGTGACTTCATCCCAATGCACTTGTGCTTTCGGGGAGATGTACATGACAAATACTGTTGATTGTGTTGAAGTGGATGATGCTTGATGCTTTTCTATTTGAGACCCCACAGTTGAATGTGTTGCTATGCTGCCGCAGTGACAGAGGAGCTTGTGTCCTCTACTGCCAAGCTGTGTGCCACTCTTAACATGACCTCAACACCCCTGTGCATTTCGGGTGCCATCCAGGACCTGCTGCCAGAATGCAGTGTCCCAAAGGCCACAGTGCTCAACAAATAAAGAAATCTGTGTGATCCGCTGGCCAGCAATCTAAACTCACACATGCACATGCTGCTTCCCCTGAGCATGATACAATCTGCTGCGAACATGTAAAACATGTTTTTAAGGAAGACTGTATTTATTGATAACATATTCATAACACATTGAACAGCTAAAGGGCTAATGTGAGGTCGCCCAGGAATGAAAGTTAAAGTCTTCCTGTGAATTTAAGAGGTTATGGTATGAAATCCATGTGTAATTCCTCAACAAAGTCAACTACAAAGTCTACATGGCCTAATTTAACAGCTTTTTCAACTGAAAAAATAAGAACTCTGGGGCTCCATACGTGATTGTGTGTGTCATACGGTAAAATCTGAAATTATTAACTAAGCCTCATGATGAGAGCATCTCCTAGACACTTCATAGACCCAGTAGGTGTTCACAGACCATCCTGGAGAAGCCCGAGGCACCTATCACACTGATTTCTGAGGTCGTGTCACAGAAGTCCTCAGGCATCACCACACAGGGTCAGTCAGGAGGTTAGGAGCTATGTCACCTCCCTTCATCCCTCAGCAGCAGATCAAACCTCATTTCAGTCCTATCTCACGACACATCGCTCCTTCTTCCTCTCCTGTGTTTTTACAGGCTGGTCAGACGACAGGCCAGATGTTCTTTAACACACCCACATCAGTTATTCCTCTGCTGGGCCGAGCACAAAGCCTCTTTTTTTTCCCGTCTCCTGATAGAGCTCTTGCTATTCACACTCACGATGCAGCATGTACAGCAAGTTTAAAAACAAGAACAACAACTTTATCTTCCTCCTCGGCTCATGCAGATGATGTACTCCACAACTTATAATTGTGCTACTGATTAGGCTCATCTCACTGCATATCGCCGCCACTTCACACAGCTCATCACGCACATCTGTTTCCAACAGCATCGAACAAGAGGCACATTAACAAACAAACAGATAACAATTAGTCACGTTTGAAGTCCTCTGCTCCATTAGAGAGAAAACTGGGACTGTTAACTCTAAGGAAGCACAAATGGCATGAGTAAAACTTTCAGCATTTTGCATCATGCTGACAATGCATTTTAAAATCATAAGATTGTGGGAGAAGGCAGAACGTACAAAGGTACAAAAGAATACTGATACTCGGTGTTGCTGTTTTTAATTTGGAGTTTAAATTTGAGTTTCTCGTCAGTCTGCTGCAGACACAGATGTAAGAATGTGAAGCGCCGCCGAGCTGTCAGTCATGCTGCATTAAGAGACAACTCAGGACACGGTGGAGAGTCAGAGGTTAAAGCCATTACGAGCAGGGTGGCTCCACTTTCTGACCTTTAACCCTCACTTCACCACAGTCTGTCTTTTCTTCTCAACACTTCAAGTTAAAGCTGACCTGGTTCGGCAGCAGGTGTTATAAAGTCTACAGCTCTTGTTCGGTAAACTAAAACAAACAAAAAACATACATTTTCATAATTTGTCCACAATATCTTGATTTCAATAATTCACTTGTTTTGTGTTTTGCCCATATTTCCCCTGCTGCTTTCATCTGTGAAAAATCCTCTCTTTAACCACCCCTCTCCTTTTTCCTTTTTCCAAATACTTTCCAGTTGCTGTCCTTTTATTTTTGATGAGAGAGGGGAACAGGAGGTCTACCCCAGCGCACTCCCAGCCTTCTGTTTTAATATTTAATGGAAATGTGCAGCAACACCAGCAAAACACAGACACACACACACACACACACACACTCGAGCACGCAGTGTGCTGCTGGTGAGAGCAGGTGTCGTTGGCGAATGCTAATTGAACTGGTCCATGGGTCAGTGAGCCTTCCTGGTTTCCCCGTGCAGAAGTGCACAGATACATTCTGGCAGAGCAGACATCGTCGTTGCTGGAGGGCACTTCTGCCTCCCACTGTACGACAATTGAGCTACTCTTAGGCTTTACAGTTAAGTGGAGAGGAACCTCTGAGCCCTGTGCTGACGAGGATTACGGAGAACGGCAACTTGGTGTTTTCTTTCGACCAACCAGTGGGCTACACATAAGGACATCTACTGTATATATACAGTTGTATATCGCCAGATCCCTATAGCTTCATTTATGTGTCATTTACATTACGTAAGCAAATAAGGAAGTTGAAAACATCCTTGATATATTCTTCCAAATGTAGCGTTTGATTTGCACACACACACACACACACACACACACACCGAACATTCTCATCTCCCTGAATAGACCCATTACAAATAAAATTGTCACCCTGACACAGACATTACAAATTTGAATTTGTACACATGCCATATATCTCATTAAGCCAACACTCATTAGTCTGACCCTCTAGTTGGGCAACTTCAACCACTAAAGCAATGGCTTTTGGTGCACTCATGTATAATTCATACTGGGGAACTTTCCAGATGACTCTTACTATTCAGATGAGGAATAATGTGGCAAAAAGATATATTTAAGAATATGCTTACCTATATGCAGTGGAGTCACCAGATACGGGGAAAGGTGAAAAAGAGTGCGGGAGAGAGAAAAAAAAAAGAGAGGGAGAGAAACGCAAATTAGCACAATTCACACAAATAAACTGCAGTACATTCAAAAAGTACAACATAATAGCACATATTCTAAAAAATATCTTTTCCTCCATGTACATGGAGTAACCGGTATCTTGGCTGTAAACGAGGAGGATTTTTTCTCTAGAACATAAACAGAGCAGAACATCTGATGAAAGAGTGAGCGGCCCAGCAAGTCGTACCCCTGCCCCCTGTGCAGCCACATATGGCTCTGCTTCAAGAGATGGAGGAATTCAGGAGGAACACATGTTTCCGGCAGCACCATCAAGTATGTAGAACACAGTAGAGTTTACAGAGGAGGGGAACCGGCTTTAATTAGAGCTAAGCAGACCTGGTTCTATTTGTTTTCATTTGCGTGATTTATCCCCTTTCATTTGGCAGCTGGCTAACATGTCCCAGACCATCAGACCAACACTGGCCTGAGGTAAAAGGATACGGCTGGCCTTTGGAGAGGAGGGCTGGAGCGAAGCCGGAGGACAAAAAAGGAAGAGAAGCAGTCTCGTGTAGTTTATCGGGCCACAGTTGAGGCCACCTGTCATGTGGATATACTTGCAGGGCATGAATACCAATGGAGGTGGTCAGATGCGATATTGCATGTGAACCAGCATATTGTCCTTTGGTTTTCCATTGAAGGGCTTAGGGGGAAAGGAGAGATGAGTAGGATGAGAGAGGGATGTAGCCTAAAGACCAAAGATAGGTTATTAGATATTTGGACAAGCTCTCCAGACTTTGGAAAGCCCCATGTGCCTCAGGGCAGATCTGCTGATGGTTTTCAGGCTTAAGTATGTCTCTGTAATGCAAACAGTCAAGGAACACAGAGTGAGCATCTGTGAGCATCTGTGAGATATTCTATGGCAAAGAAGAAATCAATCAAAAGCTAACATCTGCCTTAGAAACGGCATTCTTTACTACAGTAGAATCTACAAACCATAAACTCCAATATGGAAGAGGAAATGATCCGAGAAGCATGATATAGATGCCTGTCATTGTTCCCTCGCAACCACTGCTCTTACACCAGACTCTCCCTCTTTTTCCCCATTTAGCTCTCGCTCATATTGCAGTGAATGAGCCTCATAAGATTACAGCTAATGTGTATAGGTCTTAGCTTTGCTTGTTGTCAGATTACCCATTGCCACTGAGGCTGATCCGTCTGATGTGGGGACACAACGGTTGAATTCAGTTGTAACGTATTATTGCCAGCATGTCACGGAAAGCTTGCTCACGAAAAATAAACAAAACACGCCTCAAGCTGAAACTAAATTAGATGCAGATATAAGTGCACACCAGCATAGTCAAGTACTTTTCTTCATTTTAACTTTTGTGTTATTGTGTAAATTGGAAAACTACAAAATGTTCAGTATGTTCCATCTCCAGTGGCTGCAGGCACCAGAAGGCAACCGCATTTGAAGCAGAACAAAGGATTTCGAAATGTGGAGGAAAACGCATCACAGTTCAGTTTTTGACAAATGGTTCTAGTTCAGTTTTTTTTTCTTCTTTGCCTAATGACCGGGCCTGCATTCAGTCAAAGCTTCCCTGTGAGCAGCTGATCAAGCACAGGTAGTGGATTTACAGTCGGGTCAGCCCACAGGCAGCTGAGGGGTCTCGGAACATCAATAAAGGGTTAACCAGCACCTTTACGATTTAAAGGGGTAGCAAGTGGCTCCATTAGCCCGGCTGACTGCAGCAGCCGTAGGGGTAGAAGTGGCGGCAGGACGGATGAAGGAGTGAGAGAGACAGGAGATGAGGTGCCCCTGAGATATCAGTCCAGGGCAGGGGAGAAAAAAAAAGGACTGGACGGGATGTTGACGTGTTTGGTGGGGAGCTACTGAGGGATTCTCCAATCCAGTTAAAGAACGAGTGTTTTACATGTTGACTGTTGCCACATACATTCTGTCAGAGGCCCTAAATTAGTTGCCTATGTAGCAACCATGTTCACCCTTCCTTTGTGCAACAAATACCAGCTAACCTGCTGGAGGATTATCTAACACACACGTTCAAACTGCTTAAACTGGACGGACTTTTCGTTTAGTATTCCCTCTTCGTGCCAAATTCTGCTCAAATTTACACGGATGTGTCAGTTTCAAGTGAAGCTTGACTAAACCATCATGTAGCCGAGAAAAAAAATCGTGTGCGAAAAAGACAGAAAATGACACGAAATGCTCCATGCATACACAATCCTGTAAGCTCAGACCTCTGCTACCTCCTCCAGCATGTGTCTGTCAGTGCAACTTTCTTTGAAGTGACAAATGTTGACAGCAGTGACTTCCTGAGGAACTTTGCAAAAACACAGAAACTATATAAGGAGAAAAGGTAAAAGCTCTCTGTTTGTTGGGACGATATAGCATTACATGCACACAGTGTCAAAATTAGTCAACACACATGTACAAATTCACACACCATTTCTTTTAGTGTGTTCGTTTCAATGGTTTTTTTGGCCATCAGTGTAAATACAAGGATGATGGGAGTGATGACAGCCTCCTTTTCATTTTCCAACCTTTTAATTCGGTAATCGACAGCTTTCATTTCAATTTGCACTTTTTTACGAAACACATGACACTCAGCATGTTCTGCCCTGTAATAAGTGGAGGTTTCAACCAAGCACTTTAATAAATGTGTTAATTCAGAGCTCACCAGGCAGACACAATGCCGGCATGGGAGATAAATTCCCCAGCGTTCATTTCCTCTGTCTGTCTTATGGCTGATGCTGAGCTGGAGATGGCCCATGGGGGGGAAATGAAGATCATACATCACACTGAGGCATCCCTGCGACTTCAACATGGCTTTGTCTCCGCTCTGTTTCTGGGCATCTGTTTAAGTATATTTGCTGCACATTAATACCATACCATGTGGCTACTTATAGTATATGATGCAGAATAGAATTTGGTGGCACGGGAATTTTGTTAAGAATATTTCAGAAACATTTTACATGTAGATGGGATTTTACCAAGTAGAGTCATTGATGGTGAGGATGTCAAAGCCCAAGATAAAACACTGCCATTTTCTGACAGGGTATGCAATGTTCTCCCTGCGTGTGCCAGTATGTGCGTATGATTGTCCACTGCGCAGTGACGGGGGCTTTTCATTACTAAACGAAGCCCTGTGGAAATGCTGCCTCTACTCAACCTGAACGCTTCTATTATTAACTCTCAGCTCCGCAAAATCCTCAAGGCGAGTGTTCCGCTGGTCTGTGAGGGAAAACATCTTTACTGGATAATAGCCCCTTCGTCTAATTACAATGCCAGCAATCACAAACACACACACACACACGCATAACACACTGCATAGAGAGTAAGGAAGAAGGAACCATGCATCATATACACAACTCTATGAAGGTTGTTATAGCGGTAGTAAGCTGAGCTCATTGGTGGATGCTACACGACGGATGGCACCTTATAAAGACGCTTCAATCAGAGGCTACAGAGCTAATCACTATTGCAAAACCAAGTGCCAGCTACAATAATATTATATCACTGTGTGTACTGTAAACCCCCCTGGTCTGGGAGCAGAAACAAAACGGCTGAGTCACTGGGTATGAATGTCAACCACCAACCTAAATGGAGTTCACAACGAAGCTGTGGTCCAGGACTTCCCCTTAGGTATGTTTAGTTGTCTGTTCGATCCTCCCCGTCTTCTTCCTTCCTAGAATCTGTGTTTGCGATCTCTGATTGAGCTCAGTACACAGAGGTCACAGGTTAAGTTGCCCATGTCTGGGATCCTTCAGAAGGCTCCTCATTCCTGACTGACCTGCGCCGTAAACACAGAGCCTCGTAATCTCCTCTCCCCGCCACAAACACACATACATACACAAAAGAGTCAGGTTCCATGCCATCGATAAAACGGCACACCACCCCTCTTGTGTCACTTAGTTCCCCTCCCTGTTCCCTTTTAATGGCTTTTTGAAGGGGGCTGAAAGCTTTTCTCCTGACTCTCGCCCCGAGTTTCTTTAAACAGTTAATTAGTGTGGTTGATCTGATGGGACTCCGGTGCCTCTCAGGTCTGTCACAAACCCTGCGATGCCAGTCGGGGGGACAAAGAGACACTAATCCCAGCTTAACTGACTGGCTGGAAGTAGTGAAGGCAGACGACAACTCGACTAAACATAGCCTTGAATGAAAAGAGATCTAGAGGGCTGAAAAACGATAAATCAGAGTAAAAAGAAAAGAATTAAAAAGCACAATAAACTTTGTCAGTGTTGGGTCATGTTGAGTCCAATTAATGAATACATATTTTTGAGTCCTAACTCGTGTTTTCCTCGGGCAGCCCAGATATCAGTGTTGACATCATAATTCTAAACTCACATTTTAAAGCTCCCCTTTAATGGCTCAGAAAACTCATTAGAATGCATGAACTGTTACTTCCAATCAATACATCACCAACAGCAAACTAATTTTGCTTGGTGAGAGCACTAATTATCAGGCATCTTTCCAAAAATCAATGAAAACTGCAGTTGTTAAGCCACCTCTAGAAAAGGGCAAGCTGGATCTTTCAACAGTAAATTATTTTCGACCCATCTCTCATCTTCCTTCTGTTGGAAACATATTGAGAAAGCTGTTGTGATACAATTCAGCAACCTTTTAAAAAAGGTAAATGCCATTTTTGATAGATTTCTAACATCACAGCACTGAGACTGCAGTGATTACACTCACAACAATAATGTATATAATAATAACCATGCATTCTATTTTGCAATGGTGTTTGTATTATTTCTTTACAGTTAATAATTGTTGTTCTATTGCTCATATATGTTTGTGTTTTTTTGCTGTTTTTCTGTTCTTCTTTCTTAAAGAAACTCTTATCTTATCCTATAAAAGGTGTTTAATGACATTCGTCTGAATGCTGATTCATGTAAAACATCGGTTTTGGTGCAACTTGATGTTCGTGCAACCTTTGATACCGTTAGCACATAAACTACTTCTTGACAGACTGGAGAAGTAGTTGGGATTATCTGGTATCCTCAATTGGATCAGATCATATCTCAAAGGCAGAAGCTACAATGTTGTGATCATAAATCTAAGCGGATTACAATGACACGTGGAGTCCCCCAGGGCTTCATTCTTGGGCCGCCATTATTCAACGGGTATACCCTCTTGATCAAATCATACATGACGATAAAGGTGCTTATCACAGCTACGCAGATGATACTTAGATTTACTTTCACCAAGTGACTGTGGTTCCGAGGCTCATTCTCGAAATGCAATTAAATAGCTTGATTACATTTTCTTTCATTTAATAAAGACAATACACAAATCATTGTATTTTGGAGGAATGAATGAAGATTTTTGGTCAGTTTGATTATTTATTGATTCAGATGTGAGCTTCAGCAGCCACATCAAGGCAATAACTTAATCTGCATTCTATCATCTTAATCAAATAGCAAGAATGACAGGTCTAATGAATACACAAGATTTAGACAACTTCAGTTCATTCAGAAGGCTCCTGCCAGAGTTCTAACAAGAACCAAGAGAACCAAACACATCGCTCCTGTTCTTAAATATTTACACTGGATTCAAGTTACTTATAGAATAGATTTTAAAATGCTCCTGCTAGTTTATTACTCAACCATCTCTTAAAAAAAACACATTGTGATCTCCTTAAGGAATAAGATTTATTGGTTTCTCTATTAGTATTTTATTAATTTCATCAATTTTTCTGATAATTGTATTCTATGTTAATTAATTGATTTTATTTTGTCTGCCTACAAAAAGCACTTTAAATTGGATCAGTTTGAAATGCATGTATAAATAAAGGGCCTTTCCTTCCCTAGTTATTGATCACAGCAGAATTCACAATAGATTTGTAAGTTCACTCCACATCTGAAGCACCGTGGTAATCAACACTCTGCTTTTAGTGGGCTAAACTGTGAGAAATGCAGGAATGAATCATAAATAAACCATGTTCCTCCACCTCAAGAGGTTAAATTAATTTGCACAAGGGCTGCCTGGTATGTTACTCCTGTATGCTACGAAACCACAATGCAAAATTCATAACCGTCCTACTTAAAGGTGTTGCAGTAATCAAAGTCCTCAAACAATATTTGTTTACTGATCCCTGGCCGAGACAAGAGAATTGGAAGACTACGCAATTTCTTCATTATTAAGCTCGTAAGAAGGAGATGTGACTCAATTGAGAATTGGAGGCTCAAGAGCGATACCGTAGGTGGAAAGGGAAAAAAAGAGGTACTTGGAGAGGTTCAATTCAATTCAATTTATTTTTGTGTAGCCCAAAATCACAAATTTGCCTCAGAGGGCTTTACAATATGTACACATTTGACATCCTCTTGTCCCGGTCATGTCATGTCTCTAGAGTGATGGAGCCGAATGAAAATGGCTTCATATGAGGAAAGACTGTCTGACATCATCTTCAAAGGAGAAGTGAGACACAGAGAGCAGGAGGAAAAGCAGGATGCTGAGAAGAGGGTGGGCCGGGTTATTGATTAAGAGAGCGAGAATGTGTGAGAGGAGGCAGCCCAGCAAAGGAGAAAAGGGTAGAGGTAAGAAGGTGGGATACAAAGGATGACTTAAAGCGCAAGAGGAAGCGCAACAAGGGGGGATTGAAAGCAGCTTCACACTCAAATCAGCAGGTAAAGGAAAGAGTAAGAGCGGGTGGGTATTGTGAGTAAGATACAATTATACCACCACATCTCCAAAGTAAGCCTCTGGTGGCTGATGAGCGGATGGAAGGGGAATAGAGGATCACGCGAGAGCGATAGTGATATAGTTAATATGTTCCCAGCTATCCCTAGAACCCCTGCTGTCCCTGCCAGTCAGCAGGCATCCTGCTCCCTTCCTAATGAGTTGTTTACATCCACAGCGGTAGATCAAAACTTCACCTCCAAACCACGGCTAGCAGCATCAATACTTCCAGATACATTAAGAATCTTTTTGCATTGAGTGCCGATTTGAAAAACAGGGGCAACGACATTATTACAGTTCTAAGCACTTCTCTTCCCTCACTTCTTCCCCAATTCCTATGCTTGGGGATTGTGTCAGTCTTCTTTAATGACCAAGATTAATGTTAAGTAGCGTTATGGTAATGGGGGTACCAGGCCTATCCCACTTTATTAAATAAAGCTGCTTGAAAATGAATTGGATTATGGATTCTGCTGTTAATGGAGCGTGGCAGAGAACAATGTTGACTTTTCTTCTCGTTATTGTTTTGATGTGATGATCAGGGTGTGTTCTGCTTCATGCACATACTCATACACACAGGGAGATACAGACACAGGCTTCAATCAGCATCGAGCAACCTATAATCTAGCATCACAGCGGGGACCTTCGCCCATGTCTCGCGCGTGTCTTTTTGTGTGCACAGAAGTGCAGAGCGAGAGACAAAATAAGAGACTGAAAGAATTACTGTACGCTCCACCGCATCCTCAGCACTCCCTTCAGACTTCAACCAGCAATAGAATCATACAGAGCTTTGAAAAAGCCGCAGCGCTATAGAAGCACCCCATGACGATCTGCAGCAGCCCGGAAATCAAAACCTCTGCTGTGAGAATCTTAAAAATAAAAATGTACAAATGTCTCTTGGATTACAATAACCGGAATATTATGCCAGTACCCCCTTCTGAGAGGAGCCCGTGGATCTTTAAAAACAGAAACATGAGAGCTGTCTGAATTAGGCAAGCTTTTGTTGGAGGCTCACCACCTGTACATGTGCGTGCCTGCGCATTGATCTGTGCGAGCATGCACACGTGTGGCACAAAAGGCCAAACTCATAAAACCTTTGAGGTCTCCAATCATGGGATGATCTCTCAGTTGTCCTCCGTCTCCTCTTCCTTTCTTCCACCCTCAATTTCAGCCCAGAACACCCCCCCCCCCCCTGTTTCTTCTCCCCACGTCCCCTGAGTCGCAGACACCAGAGCACTTAACCTCAACAGGCCTCCCCCTACTCAGTCTGCCCCCGACACAGACGCAGCGTCACATCAACTCGCCTCATATTTAGCCCTGGATATAAAAGATTAACGGGAGGAGAGGGGGGGAATCAGTGTTGGGGTCTGCCAAAGGCTCTCCACTCCTTCAGTCAGGGCGCTCTCACTTGTGCTCCTGTGGAAACTGTAGAGGGTCTGTAGTTTTTAGCTGAAGTGCTGAAAGGAAGAAGGCATCATTCCACCATGGTGTCACTTTCAGTTTACCTTCCCCTGCTGAGAATCATCCACCAATTATTTGGGCTAGAGCACACACTGCTTCCCTTCCTGCAACAAACAATGACATCAAATACTGTGTCTTCTGGGATCTTTGAAAAAAAAAAAAAAGAAAAGAAAAAAAATTATCTTTGAATTTTTTGACAACTTTCCATGAAAAGGGGGAGCCCTTGCTGCAAATGCAAACATAGCAAGCAACGAAATTTATAGTAAGACATGTCCTGCAATACCTACAGACTGTGAATTGAATATGTAGAGACTTTGTCGATAAACATTTAAGAGGCTACTTCTTATTTCTATGAAGAGATATAGCCTGGAGTAAGGTTACAAAAGGAAACACAATTGGATAAAAGATGAATCAATGATGTAAGTAGATTACACGGCACCATCTATTTCTTTAAGCAATCAAATGTCTCTTTACAATCTCTGACCTGAGACACAGCGAGAGAGGCAGAGACATCCTGATGAAAAACACACACCAAGCTCCTCTTCGCACATTAAATATTAAGAGCCAATATTAGCCCCGTCTTCGTCACCCCATCACCATTGTCGGAGCAGGAAACATCCTCACGAGAGCGTATGCGTGTGCATGCATGTGTTTTTCTGTGTTGTGATGTGAAAGTAATTGCGAGAGAGGCATGTGTGAGTACAGTATAGCTGTGTAAAGGGAGAGGTCACTCACAGGGCAGTGCTTTGGAGTTGGGGTTGAAAGTGAATATTTGTCCTGCGTGGTTTCAGCTCTCGATGTGGGAGAGGTGGTGTGGTGGGCAGCACCTAGCTTCAGCAGCTGACCTCATCCATTACAGTGGCATGACCAAAACTAGTGACCCCACCCATCTGAATGTCTTTACGTACCCTCCCTTCACACTCCAGAAGTGACAGGAGTTCAAATCTGTTACATTTCACTCACACGACTGATTGCTCCAACCCACCTATCATTAAAACATCCACGCAAGACACTTCATAAAAGCCAGTCGAGGGCGGTGGTGACAGCAGAACGCTCCCAGAGGTTCAGAGGGACTTAATGGTATTTGGGGTACAGAATAACTTCTTGCTCTCTCTGCAGAGCATTACAGAGTTGTCTTGCACTCGCTCTCCCCAAAGCCCTCTTCTCTTGTTTGGCACTTCCCCTCTCCCCTCACCACGACTACTTCCATCAATCTCCGAGATGCCCAAAACACGCTTTTTCCCAGAATAAAAAGCTGAATTTAAAAACGGCTGTGAGCACTCGCAGTTGCTGCAGCAGCTGAATCTGGTTTGGAGAACACGGAAAGCTCATCCAGCGGCAGTTTGTCGACGCTTTGTCCATCCTAAAAAGCAATGTGGGACACGTACTCAGAGTTCTCGGGGAGGGATGAGGTAAAGGTTGAGCCGAGCGTTGGCTGAAAGGTGTGGCCCACTTTGACAGAAGTGCTGTGTTATGCTGCTCCCTGAAGTGCTGTGCTAGAGGTCATGTTTGACATTTCAGCAAAATTAAATCAGAATCAGAATCATACACTCAAAAGGAAGTTACACAATTCATCAAATTAGTTGTAACTCGGTAACATAAAAATGACAATATTTTGGCCTTTTTGGCTCTTGAGATGGCTGGTCCATTGGTCCATCACTTTGGTGTCAGACTTCCGAAAACATGGTGAACATTACTTGCTACATCAGCATGTTAGCATTGTCACTGTGAGCATGCTGATGTTAGCATTTAGCTCAAAGCACGACTGTTTTTTCCGGTATTTCCACTCAGGTCTTTTGAGCACAAATGGAAAATGTTCACAAGAAACAGAAAAACGTGCTAAACTCAAAGCGAAGTAGAACCAAAACACACACGTTTACAACTATCTCTTTGTACACCTTCCACACATCTCTGGACACAGCGCCTTATTCATTATTCAGGTAACATGGGACGAAATCGATTTCCTGCCCTCACCCCTAAACTGTCACCTGCCTCCTCTTCCTCTCAGATCAACATTCCACACTGAGTGAGTGCAGGCCGGCTGCTGGATAGATCATGTATAGTATAGAGACACATACATCTGGCTGAAAAAACCAACGGAATGTAAATGTCTCTAAATGAATTAGTATTACTTGTGCAGGTGTTTTTAGATATCTAAGGTGCCATGTGTGCAGTATCCATGTGTGTGTGTGTGTGTGTGTGTGTGTGTGTGTGTGTGTGTTCATGACCCCGTGCATGCATTGCAGCTGCCCTCCCTGCAGGGATCTGCTCCTTCAGACACATTTTCACCTCATCTGCGTTTAAGGGCATTAATATTGCACTAGCCGCGCTGGCAGGGTTAAATGGATGACTGGGGGGGGAAAGAGGGGGGCTGAATGTCAAATGCAATCCCTCCACTCCTCCTTCCTTCCCCCTCCCTTCCTTTCCTTTCTGCTCTGATCCGGTGCGACATGAGGAGTTCAGGGGAAAGCTGTAGCTGGCCCTCCACAGAGACAAGATCCAGAGGCCAGCATGTGTTCTCTGTGTAGGGGACTACGTGATCCTTTTCATCTGCATTTACATTAGCGGCTCCCGCTGTTCTTGCTCTCTCCTTCCCTTACGCTCTCTCCATCCATCTAGGCATTTGTAATATCCAACAAAATGGACGAGAAAAGAACAAAGAGAGGATGTTGATGGGATGTGCTGCGGAGCTTTAAATGTTTTTAACTTCAACAAACCTTCCACAGTTAATCACTATCAATCAGTTATCAAAACACTGTCAATTATAGCAGGAATACGGTTTGAAATAAAAAAATATTTACAAGCTTGTTGACATGTAAAAAGGTGTTCCTAGAGACCAGGATAGCACACTCGGCACAATACATTATCCAAACCATCTCTATCAAGTTAATCGGCCCTGCTGGGAATATCATAGAGGTTTTTCCATGTTTCTTCTGTAATTAAGTCCCCTTCCTATCATGGAATTCATCACTGAGACATGTTGCGGGCTGGTTGAGAAGGAGAAAAAAAAAAGGGCTTTGGTGGCCCGGAGAGAGACTGACATCATTCAGATCACTTGGAGGTTAAGTCAAAAGGCATACAAGCCTCTAAAAAATTAAAAGCTTGAGCTCACGGAAGCTTCGCTCTGAGCACAAATGGCATGACCTGGAGGATTTGTGAGTAGAGTGCAGAGTGGATGGGCATGCAGACACACGGCTCAAACACAGCGCTGTGTTAATGCACTCAGCGTGTTGGTCAGCTTCCGCACGGGCACCCCTGCAACACACGTACTGACACACACACACAC
Organism: Melanostigma gelatinosum; assembly: GCF_949748355.1. Classification (NCBI taxonomy): domain Eukaryota; kingdom Metazoa; phylum Chordata; class Actinopteri; order Perciformes; family Zoarcidae; genus Melanostigma; species Melanostigma gelatinosum. The sequence continues at coordinate 5,325,557 of NC_136651.1, forward strand.
ACACACACACACACACACACACACACGCTCTCATCCCTCTTGCTTAAAGTCAGACACAAAAACTCAGCACAAACCCGGTGATTGAGTGCTCAGTGGCGTGAGCAGCTGCGGATACACACCAACAGGGCCGATGCACTGACAACGCTGCAGGTGGACAGATCATATCTCGTTCCCTCCGTTTTTCCTTCTTTTACTCCCGGCCTTCTTCCACGCAACGGCACACATCCAGCAGTGGTCGTGCTCAGTGAAGTGTGAGGTATAGAGTACGTGTCGTTATGCAGGGTCACAGGGGCAAGGTGTCTGTACTTCATCTGTGATCGTTAAAATGCCAATTACCAAGAGTCTCAGTGTGCGTTATATACATTAATATCAATCTAGCGAATGACACGCAATGATGAAATTATCGTGCCTAATATATCAAGAAAGAGGATTTTGTGAGGGGGTATGTCCAATCTCAGAATCAGCTTGATTGACAATTTACACATACATGGAATTTGATTTATTTTAGCTCTCAATGTACATACAAGCACGTGGAAACGATAGATATCAATATAAAGAGTTTTGATCTACTCTATTTTCTTTCTTTTTTTTAACCTCTCCCATCCCGAAGCATTTTTGATGCCCTTGGGCAGAGCCCAACCTGCTTTGTAAAACAAGGGATTTTCTAAGAACACAAACTCTGTCATACTTCACTCACTCAACAGCATACACTACAGGTTGCATGTCATTTTTAAACTGTAAATACATGTTGAAACATGTCTTTGTGCTTCTTGCTTTATCCTTGATGGAGTAACTTTGACAACTAGATTGCTTATTAAATGCCTCGCACATCTGTCAGCGCTGGCTTGTCTGTAAACAAACATGTTTTGACAGCAGAGATCCAATGAGTTGATACAGAATAATGAGTCAGTTAGCAGGAGGGAAAAAAAGCAAGCTGCCAAGCCCATCTTTCCTTTTTGACTATCTGCCTCCACTGACCACACAAGCACTTCTCAGCATCTCTCTTATCAGAATTATATTAGAAACCATTAGAAAACGCACAATTATCCAAAAGAATGTGTTCTATGAGTTCTGAAGTACAAGAGGAACTAAATGCATCCACACTGGAAACGTTCAATTCCAAGTTTTAGGTATGGTGCATTCAGGATGTCCTTGGAGCACCTGTGGAACATTTTATAAATTCCAGATTTGCTTGACGTGTTGGACACGGGTGGATAAAATGTGCCATTCATCACTCAAAACTCTATAAGAGTTCCTTTCTTTCCAATTCCCCAAACCACATGTCATTTCATTTCACATGTGCTGTTAAAAAAGAATAAGATTGTTCAGTTATTCATCCCTTGTCTCACTATTTTTAGGTTTTCAATAAGGAGGATGTCATCGTAGCTGAAGTTGGAAATGATGCCCAGAGAGTCGGATCCAACAGTCACCGTGGTTTGCTTGACCAGATGTGACGGCATACTGTGCCGAGCACGACGAATACAATGTAGCACACGCAGGCTCATTTACACTGCTGAGACTGTGCAGATGTGACATGGACTGCTGCAGATGTAGCACAAAGCACACATGACTTACAGTAAATGAGGGTGAAAAGTCTATATTCATTTGGCGGATTCACTGAACTGGATGAAACAAGAATTTCGGTGTCTCCTTTCATCTCGGTGTAAAACATGAGATGAGAGCAAAGTGTGACTGAGCACTAAAAAATATTTTTACACAGTTTGTAACATATAACATCTATGTGATCCAAAAATCAACGGTAACTGTTAAACACGTATGAAGTAAAACATTTATTTGAATGTTAATTTTCGCACTGAGATGTGTAAAATCTGAGGTTTGAAATCAGGCACATAGAGCTAGAGAACATAGAACATCATAAAAGAGAAAAACTCTTAAAATTATCAGCAAAGTCAAATCTAAATAGCTCCTGATTTTCAAAACATACATCGGTCTCTTTCTACACACTCCATTGATTGGAAACCAGAAAAAAGCAGGAGGCATCAGTGAGAATGGTGAGGGAGACAAGAGTGTCATATATCCTTCCACCTCCAGGTTAATTGACATGATAATTACAAGACTGAGGGAAAGGACGAAAACCGGCAGTCAGGGTCGCACGCATGCCCGTGAGTGCACTTTTAAGATGGGTAAATGGATTCTTAAACATGTGCACATGTTTTGAAGTGCAATTCATTATGCTGGCAGCTGTATTTGTTTATTTGTAATGAGTAACTACATGTGTCATTTCGTTGTCATGGGAAACTTGGCGCCAACCAAGCTACTTTTGTTAAACACGGCAGTCTCCAACACAGTGGCCCGGCTGCCCAAATCCTTTCATAAAAACATTGTGAGACCATAATTAGCTGAAAAGATCAGAAACCAACCAAAAAAGGGAAATTGCTAACTTGTAAATGACAAGTTAATAGTTGTACGTATCGTGTCAATGCCAGATGAAAAGAATGCTAAATAAATACATGAAAGAATATAAAGAAACAAAATAAAGTGACAGATTTCAATAAATGCATCCACTGTAATAAAGCTACAACAGCTACAATGTTCTCCCGCTATTGTCAGTTTCAAGGAAGTACCATAAAATTGGTGCTAAAACAATGAGTTTTCATCTCTTACTGTTGACCAGTCATAGTCATGTCTCGTCCAGTTTCAAATGAGAACATTCAAACTGCACTCAGCAGGCCTAAAAACAGCCCACATTCATCGATGTGGTGAGGGCCTTTGATCGGTAGGACACTGTGCCGGTGATTGTTTTAGACTTGATTTTGTGACTCTTGGTCAGCGGCTTTGTTTGGAACGTTTTCAGGTCCCTCAGTGACGTTGCGTGTAATAGCAACACAGCTATCAAACTCTTTACAGAAGAAGATAAGGAAACATTGTGAGATTACTTGCATTGCAGTCGTCTTCTTTAGCTCCATAACAGTCGGAGAAGTTGAAGTGGGGCTTGTGCATCCTTGTTTTCTTTTATTCCTCTAAATTGTTGGCACCTGACAGGTATTGTCATTTCAACAACTTGCGGTTTAATTGCTGTGAATTCATTTAAGATGATTGACAGTTATGGGCTCTGTGATTGGCTGACAGGTCTTCTCTAAGTAGACAAGTAAGTGACAAGCATGGTGATGGGAGGTTGAGCTAAAATGAGTATTTTTCATTTGTGATTCTCTCTTTAGTCAACCTCTTTTTACACATTTTAACATGGTTCATGTTGTTGGTGCATTATTTTAAATAGTATGTGTCTCTGTTCTGCATTTCAAAGATAAATGGTGTTTTATCATCTGCAAAACAAACACTCAATGGTCCCTACAATACCCCACGACTTTACCATAAAGCTCAGGTAATGTTGTGTCCAAGAAGGTCCTCAGAGAATTAGCATAAAAATCCAGAACAACGAAGTGAAAGATAAATGTGGCAATAAAATGTAGCGGAATGGAACTTTTTTCCAAGCATTGTTCGGAACAACCAGACTTCTGAAATGAGCCAAGAGGATGTCAGTAAGTGATTCATTTTGCCCCCAGGGACTAGATTCAAGCTTTCTCATCTCTGCCGTCCATTCGCTCTGTGTCGCTCTCTTTTTTTCTGGTGTTACGGCTCTCTTCCTCCCTTGTTCAACAGCTGTGGAGCAGGGTTAGGCTCAAGGGAATCTCTCTCTCACACAAGGATGTGCTACTGTTAGGCTTGTATGCCTGGGTGTGGAGGCACAGGGCTGGATTTCCCCATGCCAATGGTTAACTGGCTGTATTTGAAACTGTGGGGAGACCTCCACTGCCCTTTGGATCCCTCCCCTGGCCCAGAGGCTGTGTCTTTTCCCCTGCTGGGACACTCAATGGACTCTGTGTGTGTGTGTGTGTGTGTGTGTGTGTGTGTGTGTGTGTGTGCGCGCGCGTGTGTGTGTGTGTGTGTGTGTGTGTGTGTGGGGCGTATCTCAGGAGGGGTTCTGTCATTCAGTCATCAGCCTCAACATTGCCGGCCCCTCACCCAGAGCAAGTCATCTGTCTATAAAATGCCCCATTTTTGTTCCAATTCCCAATTCATTTTCTGAAAGTCGCTGTCTTGGTAAATATATCTTTCTGTCAGTTCCCCCCCCCCCCGCCGCCACCCCCCACCCTCTGTGTTTCAAGCTCACAAAATGACTGTTTGCCTTGCTCTGTCCCTCCCTCCTTCCGTCCTTGCCGACATCCATCCAGTCCCAGGCTTTGTGTAGGACATCTCCTGCCGAGGGAGTTGAAAGCATTCCTCCACCTCCCCTGTCATCATGGCTTATTTAATAACTATCCCAATAAAGTCAACAACAAGGCCTGCGATGCAACCCCCCCCCCCCTTTCCACCGGTGGCCCCCCAACCCTCACCCTCAGGTCTGATGAATGGGACCATCAGGCATGCCAGCTGCCCCGGAGGTGAGCCACCGAGCCAGGGGGAGGAAGTGGAGCCGAGCGGAGAGGGGCAGGGCCGGCCTGCCAGAGCTCACACTAGGCAAAGCTTGGACAGAAAGAACTCGTGGAAATATGGAGAAACGCGAGGAGGGCCGTTGAAGCAGAGGGGTGCAGGATGCACACGCAAACAGGGGGCCGGCTTGGGCGCCAGCAACACAGTGGGCAGTAAGGATACACTCACAACATGTTTTTTGCTCACTGCTTGCTCGTGACTTTCCACTTCTCTTGACGACAGTTGCTCCTTATTCTACTGGGCAGTACATTCACTTTTGGAAAGCTCAGGGAAAAAAATGGAAGAAATCCGGTTTAAAGAATTTGCATTAATCAGATGCAAGTCTTGTAAATGTATCGTGGTGATAACTCAGGAGCATACTGTACACCAGAAGCTGGTATAAGCCTCTTGTGTCGTATTGTAGGAGCATGAATTAGCCTACATTGTGTATGGTATATTTCAGCTTAGGTTCGTGTATTTATATGAGACAGAATGAGGGAAAAGACGGTATGAGGAGGCACACTACGAAGTCACATTATGAATCCCTCATTTGGCAAACAAACATTGGAACGCATATGCATTCATTTTCAACACTCATGAATTGAAAATTGTTTGATAATTAGAGCAGGCTACGCATGGTCATACAGAACAAACACATGCAGAACAACTGCCCCACGTTATTACCACAACCGGTCAGGAAACGCGATGAGCTTTGATTATTGGCAGGCGAAAGCTGTTTGCGTACTACCTGACATAATTCTTGACGCTGCCCAAGTTAACAGCATATGTGATCCCCTCCCATCCACTCCTGCCAAACAGCCAGCCATGCCCTCTATTCATTACACGGCGGTCTGCCTGTGCCACTCATATAGCTGCTGCCAGCCTTGGGTCTGTTGTGCAGGCACACAGAAATGGTAAATTGGTCAAAGCAGCAACGCTGGCTCAGAGAACTCTTGACAGAGTGAGAAAAGAGCAGAAACTGAATGTATCCCCATCGCATCATGGATCTTAAAGTGAAAGACGAAGACGTACAGGATGAGGGACTGTTATTCAACTGGGACTGAGCATCAAGCCTGCGTATGACATATGGCAAGCTGAGGCAAAAAAAAAAAAAAGATTTACAGTATCGACATTCACGACACCATCTTTCTTAATCTAAGCTTCTAGGGAGAGACTGGCTAGATTTACTCAAGGATAGTTTGCCCACTAGAGTCTTCCGAGTACCACTACCTTTGATTTGCTGTGGCGTTGCTACTATATTCCCTAGCAGCGACTGGGTGAGCTGCTTTCCTACCTGTTAAAAGAAATCTTTTATCTCCATCCAGCTTACTTTCTCTCTCTCTCTCTGCGTTCCCATCCGGGAATTCTTTATTTTCGTATTCAAGCAAACATTTTTATAAATGCAAGCAGGCTCTCTGAAGACAGCATCAGAGGCGAGACCTGCCCTGTACCTGAAAACGCAGCAGCATGGCTCTCTCCTGGCCCCAGCCCTAAGAGTAAGCACAGCTGTGTTGAATATTTCCCTCATTCCTCAGTTCATTTGAGGGTGATCTGAGCCCAGTTAGCCCCCAGGACATGGAGCGGTAAACAGGCCTGACTATCAAAGCAAACCACCTCAGACAGGAAGACTGGAATATGAGCCTTTAACCACTGACGCTGTGGATGCAGGTAGGCGCACTGTAATCACACTGTACCTCAAGTGTGAAATGGCTTTAACTAACTTGATAATCACCCTGGATTAAACATGGGAAAAATATAATTGTTGCAAATTGTTGCAAATTTTTCTTTTCCACAAATTCTGTTGTTCTAAAAAGAAATATTGCTACAACTTTTTATGTATCCTGTCCACATATTTTCAACATTTATAAATACATATGTGATAAATAGCTGAATGGTGTTCGTGAAGAGCAGCAACTGTAGTAAGATTTAATGCTTTCAAACAAAACCGGCTTAAATTCACCCTAAAAGGGGCCCTCTATATGGAGCCTCTTATATCTAGGGATACGGACAAGATCCATCTCTCACTCTCAAATTTCAACGTGCAGCGTGGTTTTTAAAAAGTAAAAGAGCTGAGAGTTACCGAGAGTTTCTGTATCAGAACTCTAAACTCCACATCAATGGGCACAAGTCTTCATCTGGCGCCAATCATCCTCAGGTTAGTCATTTGGCTGAGGCTTAACCACACAAGTCAATCATTGAGGGAAAAAAAAGACAAACACTGGCTTCAACCGCCCAGCGTCCACGTGGCAAAGAGACCGAGGACGCAGGCAGCGAGGCACCAAAGTGGCCGTATACTGCGACTGCCCACATCCTCAGTTCAACCCATCACCTAAACACACACTCATGCTGCGGGGGAAATGACTGGATGCATTTAGCTCTCCTCATCACAGGGAACTATTCATCTTCAGGAAATAGCATGCTCTGTAAGATGTGTTTAACTCGAGAGCGACAGAAGAGACAGAGTTAATGTCCGAACCACGAGAATCTTGTTGGTTTTGAAGAGAAGTCAGTGGAAACAAAAAACAGGAAAGATTTATTATAAGTATCTCCATTTAGTGAACTGGTGTATGATTGAGAAGCATACAACCCAGGTCAGCGTAATCATTGCACTCTTGTATGATCTCATTATAGCGCGCTGAAGGCCACAGCCCTGGGGACAGTTCTTCACCTCTGTCAAGTTACGTCAACCTCTATAAACGTCTCTCTTCCCGCAGCGGCATAATGTGGCGGCATTAATGGCCGGCTAATGCTAATTAATGCTAACAGTCCATCAGATCATGCCTAGATTAAACACAGATTAAGTTCAGGGGATTTATGTTTCCCGAGCCTTGACACACAACTGGAAACATCATTTGTCAGCTGCAATCAGTCGATTCTTTTCACACGTGGGGCGTTAAAGAAACACATGTTCAATATAAGCGTTTGCTTTTGTAAGCTGTTGAAAAGTTCAGAGTAAGGAAAAAAAAACAAAAAACACATGGAAACACTGAGTTGATGGATTTCTTTCACACACAGCTGGGCATGTTTTGCCGAGTATGTCACCAAAATTAGCAATGATGTCAATGATTGACGTCCCTCGGCAGGCCGTACTTCAGAACCTCCCTTTGAGTGTTTCAACTTCCATCTGGAATGGACTTCACTTGCAGACTGACTGTTTAACCGCAGCCATTGTGGCACAGGATACATTTAAAATACTCTGAGAGCTGAACTCCCTTTCATGTCAAAGGAATGACAAGAGCAGTAGTTCTTTTCACGGAACAAATGAAAAAACAAAAGAAGTGAGAGGGCACTTACTGTAGCCCTGACCCGATTCCACTCTTCACTATTCTCAGCATCCCTTCTTTTCTCTCGTGCTTACAATGTGTTCCCTGCAGAACGATCGTCTCCTGCTGAATCTAATGCTCTGAATTCTTAACTCACTCCGTGTAACAGCGCCCTCCTCTTCCTTCTACGCTTCCTTCGCTTTCAAGCTCAAGTGACAGTTGCTTTGTGTGAATGGGCACAAAACATAAATGCTGAAAACTAAAAGAGAGAGTGGCAGAGAGAAAAAGACTGGTTAGGTGTGTGTTCTTAGTGAGCTCCTCCGAGGTGGGCGAGGGCTGTGAAAGGCCACATTGTTGATGTCAAGGCCAGTCAGCATCAAAGGGCTGATTCAGGTTGCGAGAGGAGTTTCTCTCGCCCTCCCTTTCTCTCTCTCTCTCTCTCTCTCTCTCTCTCTCAACACACACACACTGCTCCACTCAGCCCCCTGAAGACCCCAAATACATCATGGTTTACTGTTCCCTCTCAGCAGAAGAACAACAGTTGGAATTGAAGTGTAAACTCAGAGTGAGGTCAAGGGGCACACAGTGACATGATCCAGTGTGTGTGTGAGCAAAGAAATAAAGTACGATTTTCCTTATTTTCCTGACTTGCACTTGACTGAAATATCTCCCATGAGGCAAACGTGCCATTCGTGAATGATACGTTGTCTGCTGTAACGTTAGGGAACTTTTTTTTCTTCTTTTTAAAATTCCCACAGTAACCGCACATCAACTGCACGAAGCATGAATGGTGCTCGTGTATATAAATGATATTCTCGCCATTCCGTTCAAACCCAGGAGTAGGAAAAGCTGCAGGGCTTATTGAGAGCTTTAATTACACCCACCAACATGCATTATACTGATGACTTCTGTGTGCGAGTGTGCATGTTTGTAAGTGTGTACGGGGTTATCAGTGTAGGAATTAGTAAAGTTAGACACCAGGAGCTGCGCCACCGTGTCAGGATGAGATTTAACGAGCTTTAATAACAAGCTTTAATGAGCTTAATTAGGAATCCATGAGATCCCCATGGAAACGCCTCAACCCCACAGAATCCGGCTCTGGGTCTGAGGAGCTTTCGATTGGATTACTGTGGCTAATGTCACCGAGACACAACAGTGACAACAAACAGAGCTGTAGAGGAGCGGCGGGCGAGGAGGGGAGGAACAGGGGATGGGTGTCACAGAAGGAACTTTGGCAAAGAGGGAATACCTGCTGAGGGATGATGGGAGGAGGAGGGAGAACCAGCAGAACCAGTCAGATTAGTGTCGCTCACAAATTTGGCTTGTGCACAGTCGGCACAGGAGGACGAGCTCCTACCTCCTACAGCTTTTTCACTCCAGTGATAATTGTGCTTCCAAACATAATTAACCCCTTCATAGGCTCCCGCTGATTTGTTTTTACATTGTTCCCTCAGTTATTGTGCCTTGCCTCATATAGGGGGATTTTTACTGACCTGGTTTTGCATACACTGTGAATAAACATTTAAAAAAAAAATTAAAGGAAATGTTAAAGATTTGTAAGGAATCACAAATAAAAGTATAATAATAATAAAAGTTTCATGAGAAATCATGAGATAAGAGTCTCAGAAGAGGTCTCGGTGCCATTTTGATAATGTAATCATGTGCAAATTGAGGCAGTTGTTGGAAATTTGCATTTTCGTAAATTTCCTTCAAAACTGCCAAAAAAATATTTCCAGGCTAACCTAATCTCCTTCAACTCTTTCCACCTCCTGTCTCTCCAGGATCAGTGTGCCTCGCGGTGACCGCAGGGAGGTTCTGTAAAGTGCAGTCCGACAAAGACGGAGTGACCTTTCAGATAAGCATGACGAATCTGCCCATCTCAGCTCCTCCCTCTTCCTCCCGTTATGTGCCCACACACAGACGCACACAAACAAATGTGAGCGTGCACGTATACGGCGGTAAACACACACACACACACACACACACACACACTGGCCTACTCTCTGAAAAGTCCTCCCCGGGGGACTTTTACACATGCACACAAACTGGTCTGGATCCTGGGGTGTCATCTGGCTTGTGTAGGGTATCACTGGACGCCTGGGAACTTGAAGAATGGGGGGGTGACCTTAGCGGGTACGTAAAAGTCACGGAGGTCTCCCGGACAACACAGTGCATCTATACATCGTCAGCCTTGGGCTGGGCTGTGTGGGGAGGTCATCTTTCACCATCTCTCGACTGGTTTCTCTCGTGCCTGTAGCGTGTCCCTCCACGGTCTCGCTATATATAGTTCCCTCGCTTCCCTGGACTCTTTGTGATGCCCTGCTGCGGTGGGAAGAGTCTGGGGCTCATCATTATAAATCAGCCTGTTAGAAGGAATACAAATTTAAAGAGCTTCTCCCCGGATTCTAACTGAAGTCTCCATTAGTGTGGCCAGAGAAGATGGTTGCGTGCATGGCAACACACAGCAAATCAACACAACAACCCCTTTAATCACCCTCTCAGCCCTTTTGTTCTCCCCCCTTTCTTCCTCCCTTCTCTGGGCTCTCACTGATAAAGTCCAGTAAAGGAGCACAGGTATACGTTTACTACATCATGTGATCAAATATATTGGTCATTACATCTGCATCTCCTGAGTCCTCGCTCCTGCTCGCTGCGGCATACTGTTAAAATGCGGAGAGATGGGTTTCTAACCTCGCATAGGTCTGCATAGGTCAAGGGAAATTAGTGGGGAGGAGAGCGTAAGCTCGTTTTATCACGCTGTGGACTCTGGACTGCTGACAGTACACAGATAGCAGGCGGTGGGATATGTGGAAGGCAGAAACAGAAACAGGGCCACGCAGCAGGAGTGCCCAGAAAAGGCACTGATTAGAAGGCAAAGAGGCAAATACAGAAAGTCCAGCAAGAAAGCTTTAAAAAAAAAAAGAAGACGCTGTGAAATGCACCAATTTCAGAACACACATGGACACGCACACAGAGACACGTGTCAAGATCTCATTTTACGCCAGCCTTGAGGGAGGGCTGAACTACTCGCCTCATCCTCCTCGATCGCTCTGTTCTTGGCCCGCTGCACGCCTCCGGGGCCAGCGAAGGCGAGCGATTAACGACAACAGGGAGAGTGTGTATAAGTGTGTAAGTGTGTGTACGGCCTGATCGTTAGAGCGGCCAACTTGTGTAATACAATTACAGAGGCTGCAGAGAAACTGCTAATGTGCACGCAGGCAGCTCTGTCAGATGGATCAGGTATTGAGTTTTCTGCGCTTAATTCACTTTCCAGCACACACATGGGTGCATTAGTTAGATTAGAGTAGCGGGAGGGGACGGGAGGTGGGGTTGGTCTACCGCCGAGCCGGGGCAGATTTGTTTAGTGGTGGCTGTCAATTACAACCCTGACCCTTGCACTAAATGGCTGCTCATCCAGTGGGAAAAAAAAAAAAAAAGAATGTAGACAAAAGCCAGACGTGATTGGTAAAGACATGGCCATTTGCTGCGGAAGATAACAAGTGACATGTTGTGGAATAAACAATGGTCAAAACACTGTGCATAATGCTACACCAATAAAACAGAGTGCTGGGGCCTGAAGAGGCAATGTGACCATCAGTGAGATTAGCCAGGCAATGTTATCACCAGAATGGGACGACACGGGGCCAGTGGTGGACGGGTACTTCAAAATATGGAATGGACGACAAATGATTCGATTTGCTCTTTTCAGAAGTCTCGTGCAATTTAAGAGACTGATTGTGGAATTACTCAAAGACTACTTTCCCCTTTTTACTTTAAAAGATAAACAACTCCGAATCAAATTAAGTATTTAAAGATGTATAAAAACACTGTGAATCAAACACAAATCTGCGCACGGCCCATATTTCATATTGTTTTACAAAGCATCAAAATCAAAAGTAAGTACACACTGACTTTCAGTTGTTGCTTGAGAGTCCATGCGATAGATCTCTCCTCGCATACGAGCACATCCATCCACGTGTCCTCGCGTCTCGACATTACAGCCGTTTTGCAGTACAGCGGGAGCCGCTCATCTTAAGACTCTCAAGGACTCAGGAACACACAACCGTAATGCCAGTTACAGAATAATTATGACTCTGCCCCAGAGACGATGAATTGATTTAATCTCGCAGCAGCTCTTTTTCTCCAGTAGCTAAATGGGCAGCGGGACAGGGCCACAATATCCACAGTAAACACATATAATCACAACTAGATGGCCAATGCAGCTCAGCTCGTAATTGTGTCACTGAAGTGAGATGAGTGAGTTTTAGGAGAGGGGGGGGGGGGGGGGGATTATTGCTGTTTGCAGCTGATTGAATTAAAATGTCTGCTTCACGCCCTAGAGACCACCCCGATACAAATGACACAGTTTATCTCTGTGTAACTGGGGCCACGCAGTGACAAATAATCTTTAGAACCTTTACAAAAAACTCTCGTCGTAGGCTTTGACGTCATCTTTTTTTTCCCTCCATCCAACACCCAGCTTCTTCTAACAGAGTAAGAGAAGAGAGCCAAGGGGAAAGATAGGTAGGAAAGGAAGTTGGACGTGACAGGCTGAGCAGAGAAAACCTTCAACGACTGACGTTAGACAGCTACATCCCCTCATTGCGACACATCCGTCAAAGCACTGATCACGTTTGTCCTCCCACTCGTTGACCAATCCATTTGAGTCCATGACCACTGGCTTCAGACGGAGCCCCGTGTTAACAGTGACCGCCGACACTCCTTGGATTTTAATTTGACATGCCCCGTCGAAATTCCTTGCACAGTATACTGCATTCCCTCAAGCTCTTATTAAAACTAACTATGGCAAAAGACCCAAAATGGAAGCTAGAGAGTAAATACTCGTGTTTCTCATGTCACTCAACCCTCAAATTCAATCAATGTGGAAACAACTGCCAACGAGAAAAATGGCAGTCAAAACCCAAACCAGGTTGCGCTGGTATCTGGTTTTCCACAGAAAAGCAACACAATAAGGCTCAGATTACCCAGTCAAATTTCCCAAAAAAATGAATTGCGAGCGGAGGGAAACATGCATGTATGTTCGTCGGTAATGCTCAAAGCTGTCCGATCCTTACAACGCGTTGGTGTGTTCAACATTGTTGTATTTGTTTCCCAGATTTTTACCTCTTTCCCATGAACAAAAAGCCACACAAAGCAGCCCAGAATAGCTGCGGGGTGATGTGCCTGAATCCTGAATGTTCTCAGCCTGTTCATCCTGTGGGTAAAAGCCATGCAGCTTAGGAGTGGCTATCTCTGACTCATTTCATCCCTTGTCTCCACCTCCTCCTCTCCACCTTCGTCTTCCGTTGGCCGCTATCACTGCTGTTGTTGGCGAGGTCTCGGGCGAGAGCAGGCTGCTAAATAAAACATTTGGCATGGAATAAACCAGCGATAAGAAAAGAAAACGTGGCTAGCAGAAAGCTATAAGCCTTTGCAGACTTGTAAAAACAAAAATGCCAGGATTTAGTAATGTGCGGCTTTGTAAATGCGACGGCTAAGGAATGCGCGCAGTAGGATTTAAACAAGCTCGACTGAAAGCAACTCATCAGGAGGTATGATTTACCAGCGCGCTGCTCCTTCCTTTACCCAGCAGAGGTTACCCTGCGTCGCCCTCCCCCTCCAGGTCTCTTCAGTGGTTTACCTGAAGGATCGGCTTACCTCACGTCAGCCTAAAACCATGGGAACCCCTGTGCCTCGTGTGTCACCACTGAATTATCGGTTTCCGCAGCACATGCTCGAGCATATCTGCAGCAAGCCATTATGGTGTATCAGTTTACAGCTGGTGTGCTGACTCCAGTGCAGCTGGTGTACTGTATGGGCTCATAGTTTATTGAGGTCTGGAATTAGAGAAACAGGCCTGTCATCTTAGTAAGCTCGGTCATTTTTTCCAAACTTCAGATCTCATTTCTCCATTAACTTGACTTGAGGGAGAGCAGTTCAACAAACCCCCCCCCCCCCCCCCCCCCCCCTCTGTTACTCCCGTTACGTTAAATGTCTCCACCAATATTTTTGGGTTACATGCCTGCACGGATTGGGAGCCCGTGGATGTTAAACAACAAACGATGGGTCTCATTTAAATGGGGCAATGGGGCAATCTCCAGTTGCAAACTGTCACTGGACTCACACTGGACCCTGCTTGTCCGACATCATGTAGGACAAGCAGGGTCTGACACATTGAGCGCATTAATAATTCTGACATTTACAGCAGTGAACTTTAGGAGCTGCGGAGACTGCTTTCTGTCATTATCAACCTCATCTCCATCGTATTCATCAACTGAAGAATGCATACAAACTCAAAGACCACACAGTGACTCATTCTCCACGTTCGAACCCTCTTATTTGGCAGATTTTAAACATAAGCAGCGTCTTTTGGATCCCTGAAGTCGAAGAATACAGTACAGTTGTGCCTTCTCTGGCAATTACGCAAATTGTAGCAGCTTTGACAGTGCGCTTCACATATCAGGAGCCATAAAGTAACCCTTCACGGTGGGGCTTCTGTCTGGGCCCCATTTAAATGAGACCCATTGAGCCTGCCCCAGTTAAACGCGGTCTGCCAGTACTCCGGTCACTGGCGACTGATCGTGGAGATACGGCACGCACACACACACGCACACGCACACGCAAACTGTCACTGGACTCACAGCAACAAAGCCCAAAATCAAGAAAAGAGGCGACGCAGTGGGGTGTTCAGGTTAGTGGGTGTTTGGTGGTCGCGATGATGCTGGTGGAGTTAGGGGGGGGGGGGGGGGGGTGAAACACTTCTTTTGCTTTAAGACCTAAATGCGGAAATAAAATGTTTTCCATGATGCTGGTGATAAATTCCACAGTGTTTGTTGAGACTTGTACAGAGTAATTACAACAACAACAACAGACACAAACACCCATTTATCACACGCCTCCAGTCAAGCAGGAGTTTCAAAAGCATCATTTTTAAAACCATCCCTGACTCTCAGCACACATTTTGACTTTTCTCTGCTCTTTGCAACTGGAGTACGTGGAGGGTGGGGGTTTAATCATACAACGGCGCTCACCAGTTGTGAAGCTTTAATTTAGCACCTCATTTAACGCAGTAAAAACAACAACTTTACAGACTGGCATTCTGACACACATTTAATTCTGCCCTCTGGTAATGGTCTGCTCGGTTTAAAAGTCTGTTTGGCAGCTCTGTAGATAACAGATGGAAGAAAAATGAGGGGAATTATGAGAAAGATTGATTTCCTGGGGATGAATGGTCTGGTATTCACACAGATTTATCTGAAACAGACTTTCCCGGACTCTGTTATTATTGAATAAACACACACACGCGCACACACACACACACACACACACACTCTGTGCCACCAATCGGGACAAACAAGAACACGCGCACATACACGTGCTCATACAGAAAGCTAAGAAAACAGAAGCAGGCTGAATTATGCGCGTCCAAAGGAAAATATTGTGTGAGGTGATAAGAGGTGGAAGGGTGCAGACTGTGAGGACAAGCATGAGTTTCTTTTCAACTTCTCATTCGCCACATCTGAATAAATCTATAGGTGGAAATAATTATTTCTTTGTCAGCACAAATGTGGTTGAGTCACATCATCCGTCTTTTGTCATGCCCTTTCCCTAATGCCTTGTAAAAATGTATTCCTTTTGAAGAACAAGAACACGCATTGTCCTTTTAGAAGTCCCAAGCCCATCTCAAAGGAGCCGTAATGTAAACCAGAGGCCATAACTTCTCTTGTGGCATCTCAAAGCAGACACAGGAATGGGGGTAAAAAAAAGAAAGAAGAGTCTGTAGGAGGGGGTGGGGGCAGGCAGATAAAGTCCCTCATTTGAGCCCCATAAAAACACAAGGAGGCACGGACATTTATCTGTGGCAAGGCTTTCATCGGATGCTTTAAGAGCACAGCAATAACAGAGAGCAAGATGCTGATAAAGTGGAGACAGGAAATGGGGAGCGTGGGTCTCCTGCTCTCATGTTTCAGTCGGGACCAGTGGTCCCATACCTGCCCCCTCCCTCCCTCCCCTCTCTCTCTCCGTTCTGCTGACATACATGAACCACAACCCTCCCCAACCAGGCATTAGTGCAGCGTCTGGAAACCACCACCGCACTTCACAATACAGAGATGTGACACATTCAGCAACAAAATGAAGTAAACGACTCCGTCTGCAGGTACATAGAATGTGTCTATGGATGTGTCCACTGGAGAGTTTGACAAAACACAAATGACATATTGCAGATGAATGCCGTTCTTATTCTTCATGAGGGCTTTTATACATTTGCTTTAGTCCCATTCCACTCGTGAGGCTCCGGCTCGGAGCACAAGACAGGGCAAAGCCAGGATTAAGGGTTTAGCTTTGTCAATCAGAGTCAGAACAGAGGGGAAGATAGCAGCTGGATTTCCATTCTGGAGAGCAGGCTGGATTTGCGTAGAGATGTGAAATTTCAGGTGATTGCCAAAAGCCTCAATGCTGCATGTGTGACTCAGGTGTTATGAGTCACCGATGATACCATCTTACTCGTTACCGCCTCAGTGGTACGTTCCACCTTCTCATCAGACCTGAACATATAACCTGGCTTTACTATCAAAGGTGCCCCCGGCGGCGGCAGAGGATTGGAAGAGATATTCGCGCTCAAGGCAGATTTTTTCTCGTTCGGTCTTTGAATGACCTCATCACCTATCAAAGTGTCAATGTCTTCATTTGTAATCGTTTGTTTTATGTAGGTTTTTTACTCAACAGCACATTGTGGATGCTGTTTTCAGAGATGCCTCTGTGTGTAGTTTGAAGGTATGTGACTTATGTACAGTAGATACTGTAGGTAGGATGATCTTAGTTTCACTCAGTCACTGGGCTTTTGTGTGATTGGCAGTAGCTTTGGTTAAAGGTAGGAAAATATGTTACACTCTCCCCAACACTTATAATAATTATTGTTATTAAGTACTAATATTAAGTATCAAATCCAACTACCAGCACCCCTAAAGCGCCCTACTTAGGGGTAGTTTGTTATCTTTGCACAGAGCCAGGCTTGTCTTTCCCTCTGTTTCCAGTCTTTGTGCTAAGCTAAGCGCTGCTGCCAGTGGCTTTATATTTAACTTACAGATGCGAGACTGGTATCAAACTTTGTATCTAATTCTCAAGACAGCGAATATGCATATTTTCCAATATGTTTAACTTCTGCTTTAATTCATACCTCAATTTTTGACCAGTGCCGCTTCTTGGCCACATAGATATGCAACGACTGAGATAAGCTCGGATTATCTCACACCTTCAAACTGCATGCAGGGCATGTTCGCCCTAAATTTCTGGCCTGCTGTTGGAGCTCCTATTATCATGCTGTTTCATGTTAGGACTGCGCTTGCTATGTAGACGCTTGCAAGACTGCTCCATGCTCCACGCTGGGGCCGGGGAACCAAGACTGCGGGGAACACTGTTAAAGGACATTGGGGAAATAACAGCATTCCCACTGACTCGGCCTTTCATCAGCAGTTTGAGCTCTTTATATTGTCTCTGTGTGCATAGTAGCAGCATTCCAGCACCATCTTGAATCCCGAGTCTATTTTGTACACTAATCCTCTTTGCGAGGTAGAATAGCATGTATGGCAACAGTGCAGGACATTCGTTTTTGCTGCGTCCACTGAGGATTACATCAGAAAAATGATGATGATGATGATGATTATCACACAATTATATAACAAACATGAAGAAAAGCAGATAGGATGTATGGACTATATTACTAAACAAGCAGGAAAGAAAAAATACAGAGAAAACTATGAAGATTAAAGTTCCTTCCACCCACGATCATTTAGAGACTCATACTCCTATACCTGTGTTCGTAATGACATGCCCTTGTCTAGTTTCCTGTTAGGGACACAAAAATGTAGAAGGACATTAGTGGTTTGAGCACGAGGGGGGAGGCCATGATGCCAAATTGAAGGGCAGAAGTGGAGTGTGTACTTATGCTCACTCACGATGTGCTCTGTCAGCCCTGCTGCTTATAATGGCATGGGAAGGGCCACTTAACTCGTAATCACTTCTCTCTCCCCCTTTGGCTCTGGTCCTCCTCTCTATCCCCCCCACCCTCAAACCCCTGATATTCTGACTGTTGGCTCTGATCTCGAATCATAAATGAACTGTAGATCAAGAGCAGGGACAGTGGTCCACACCCCCTTCCCCCCTTGGCTGAGATCCTGTAATCACCAGGCTCTTGGCTAGTAAGAGGCCAACAAGCCTTTGAATGGGATATGACTGTACCGCTAATGCATCAGCCATCTCAACTTTGAAGAGCCATTTTCTGGCAGAGCGGATATCACAGGTAGGAAATCAGGTCACCACCACCACCACCATCATCTTTGCAATCATTATGGCCCGTCTGATCCAGTCGCGTAATTGAAAGTGGGACCTTTTTACACAATTATTTTAATTTGTCACCCAAAGCCTAAAAAGCTAAACTTACCACAATAGTAATGTAGGCCCTGTGGTGCACTTTGACTTACCCTACTCTCACAGAAACTCTTAGCAAACACACACACACACACACACACTCTAGGTGGTGCAGCAAACATTGTGTGAAGACACAGGTCAGCCATTCTGGCTCAGGCCTGCCTGTCAAGTGCTGCTACTTGTGCCGGGCTCTGCTAATGGACTGCTAATAGAAGTGAATGTTGCACTGAGAAGCTCCCCCTGTAGTTGAGCGTGTCACATGGGGTGATTAATGACACACTCTCCTCTCCTCCCCTGTCCATCACTGTCCTCGCTCCATATCTTGCTTTCACCCTTCTCTCTCTTTCTTTCTCCTCCAGCTGCCTGTCCACTCGCCACTAATCTTTCTGTCCCATTTGCCTCTTGTGTGTCCTTGCGATCACCCTCTTCTTCTAACTCTCACAGCTGAAGTTATTTTCCTCTCTGCGGCCTCTCTGGAAGGAGGGGAGATTTTAGGAATATAAATGTCAAGTTTTTGTTTTTTGCAAAGCTCTGGTTTCACAATGCCTAAAATATGAGAGCATGAATAAAAAAATGGCAGTGCGAGAGAAAAAAGGGGAAAACAAAGCTTTCAGGTTTATTTTACTGGAAGAGGCATCCTTCCACTCGGCTGGTCAGAGAGCATAAATAAAAGCAGAATAAACTTAATTGCTTGAGGGACCCACTAAAATCTGGTGCATGGTCATTGACAGCAAGGCCCCTAACCATCAGAAGCATTGTTGAAACTGAGGTCAAACAACGTTCAAATTTTGTAATTGTACACAAATTAAACACTGTTTTAACGTATCATTTTAGGCTACATTTAATAAATTACGCTCAAGAATAATCATACAAGATTTTAGAATGTATCTACCACTATTATATCAGATTAGGGAACGCTCTGAAACTGAAGTTAGAGCATTATAAAGGGAGATCAAACACACAGACATTGTAAGTAAAAAGTGAATGATTTGGTAAAGTAAAAATTTTAAATATTCAGAACATTTCAAAAGCTTTTTTTGGTGGCTGGTGAAAGATTTCTGAGGCGTGCCGTGCGGAGTTGCACTAAAGGGAAGTTTGATCTGATCCCAGTTCCGGCTACAATGTCAGCGACAGCACAACACAACATCCTCCTCCAGCAGGTGACTGCAGAAGCCCAGCCCCAAAATAGCTCCATGTATACTTTCTGCCATCACAACAATAGCATATGACATCAAGTGGAGCAGGGAGGCAAGTTCAGCAGCAGACACTTTCCACAGTAATTATCGCTCACTTCCACGCTCCGCCTGTGGGCTCAGCCGGCAGCCGGCAACCACCTCTGACCCCACTCGGCACTGTCAGACCACACCGTACACACGGTTTACTTTAACCTCTTCCTTCACCTGTACGTATGGGGAGTACGCTACTGAATATCAATTTCCTTCAATTACCTAAAATTGCTCGACTGTAAGTGCGTCATATGGCCAGCTCATGGGTGCAGGCAAAGAGCTATCACAGAGGGTAATTTATGAATACTGCTCCTTACGCACAATGTGCTCATTGTGCGTACAAGCCCCGTTTATAGAATGACCGCAGTGGTTGTAATGTTAGCGGCCCCCCGAGCAGCCAGTTGTCGGGCCGCAGGGAAGCCAGTTAGAATAATAATGATAGAAATAACATTCACGTTTACCTGCACTCTTAAAGCAACGCTCAAATCAGTCTCAAAGGGAGTGTCGTGTGTGGAAAATAGCAACGTCTTACTGTGCACCGAGTCACCGTATTTTAGAAATCATATATAATGAGGTACCTTTAACGTTTCCCCTCCCAAAAACAATCCTCAGAGAGCACATCATCAGAAAGTGGGAAAGCGGCAGAGACAGGAACATAGTGAAATAGGAGGCGCAGCATTATGGAAAAACTGAAGTAATCCCTGGAAGGCCACTACCCTGGGTGGGACTTTATATTTTAACCAGTGCCTAACTCAGAGATACAACATAAACACATCAGTGTTCAGGTATTATTGTAAAGAAATCCATAAAGAGGAACACCTAAAGAGGTTATTTTCTCTCTCACAATACATTTAACACACACAACGGTCTCTATTTGCAGAGGGTTCAGAAATCCTCCATGAACCCATATGTCCTCCCTGAAGCACATTTGATATGAAATCAATAAAGACAGTGCAGCTTTTTCCCCCTGAATCACTGGTCTCTCTGTTTGATAGATAACAAATTATAATATTTCAGATCGACCCAGTAGAACTAGGAACTGTCTTTACATTCACTTCCCCCGCCTAAAACGAAAAACTTTTTCTCAACATATCTTGCGTTCTTTTTACCGCATATCACCAGGAGGAAGTATTCCACATATCAACTGCACGCGGTTATGGACACTGCACACATACTGTACAGCTCTGCTGCTGCTGCTGTGCTTGAAATGCCCAGAGTGCATCTGTTCTTGCACAAAGGGTTTCCAATCACGCTACTGTCACAGAGCTCCCAGCTACCTTTCTGGCAGCTCCCAGCTTATATCGGTCTCAACCCGTCTCCTTTGTCAAGAGTTCAGCGGGTTAATGAGCACTCTCATTTCCCGGCGCTCACTTGTGTCTGCAGATGGGGTGAGAGCAAGTCCTCTCAAAGGCAAAGTCAGGAAGTACAACAAACTACAATAGCCGGAAGAAATGTACCTTAAGTAAGCATACAAATATCGAAACGTGTTGAAATGACTCCGAACAAACATATGCAGAGACGGGTGGTTGTACGACGCGCGGCCGGGTAAGCGAGCCACTTTAATCACCAGTAGTTTTACTCTCCAGCGATTTGGAAATGTGTAGAGCTCATCAGTGCCCAAAAATAGCGGGGCCCATTAATTAGTCTCAAACAATGTTCTCCTGCTGTATCGACTCCTTAATGGACAGAGAAGGACCTTGTTCGTATTCCCATCGAGTCAATGACACAGGGCTCTCTGGGGTGTTGGAATGGGTATTATGTCATCTCACCCTGCCCTTCAGAAACCGGACCTGCGCTGTTTTTTATTCCTCCTCTCCCTCTTTTGCTCATTAACTATGTAGGAGTGAGATGAAGGTCTGGAGCAGCTAGATAAGGTTGCTCACAGACTACCTGTCTAGGATATGTGCTTGGAACTCCAATTTAAGCTGGTGCTGCTCTCGCATGAGCAGCCTCAACTTTCCCAAAAAAATATGTGAGATCATTGAAAAATCGGATGCTGTAAGCCTTTCCTCATGCTCCGTCTGCAAACTGAGAATCTGCTCATTTCCTCCCATCTCATCACATTATTCAGCCACAGTTCATTCCAAGAAGAGCAGGCAGACCACCAGAGGCATGTACACTTCATCTGGCATCTGACACACGTGCACAAACACATATACTGAACAGTCACCCTCACACAGATGGCTTCCTCCTAGCCCCCTTTGTTTGACAGACAATCCCCACTCAGGAGGGAGCAGATTCAGTAAATGGCTTCAGGTGTTGTAGCATTATCACAATGGTCTTCATAACTGACATCTACGAGTTACGGAAAAACATCTTTTAACAGACGACTCTATGCAAAAGCTGGAGAAAACACTGAAGGTTTAAAAAAAAAAAAAAAGAAAGGTTGTTCGGTAAATACAGTGAGAAATTAAAACTGATTTATGTGTGTGGTGAAAATGAAAATGCTCCTTCGAAACTCAAACATTCATACAGATTATTTCATGCTAATAAAGACCGGTCTTCTTAGCAACGGTAAAGACTGTTAAATAGCTGCAGCTTCACTGGACTTCCACAATAATTATCAATAAAAGGATGAGCTATCTATATGGAATGAACATCTTACTTTGTAAGGAAACTATTTATATGTACATTAAAACAAGATGGCCCAAAAATGTATCATTTTGTAGACTGTAAAAAGTAAAAAGAAAGCAAATTAATGAACATCCTCTGGAGGGTTTTCACAGTGTGAGCAGATGTCCACAGTAAAACTAAATTCATAGCAGTAGGAACTGGGCCATGTCTCAAAATTTAAATATAATTCGGTTCATAATAATTACAGTTTGTGTTATATTATACCTCCTGTAATATGATATAGAGTAGGTCATTTTTATTGTTGTAAATACATTTGTGCACAAGTATATTTAAGGGTCAATTTGGGTTGGATGTTAAACGAGCAACCTAAATATGGGCTCGATTTCATTGTGATGGTATCTCTGTCGGAGCACAACAGCACTTCTTGATTTATTGTCCTATAAACACGCAGGTGACAGTGTGACTGTTTCTGCTTACAAATGACAATTGTGGTTTACACAACTGAAATAAGCAACATCCAGTCTCTTGCTTTAAACTGTGGCGTTTTTTCACCCTTTTTTTCCATCGTGGTTTTCTATATTAGAGTTAATTTGACCTCGTTTGTCTCCATATTTAGCCCGCATTATCATGACTTAGGCCTTCTTGGTGACTTCGGTGGCTGTTGTATTTTTTTCACCTAACAGTGCGAGTGGACTAACTTCAGGTGGTTCATCTTGTCCACTTCACCCCTGCTGCAGCATGCAGGAGTTTACACAACTTTTACAGAGAGTAAAGCCAAGTTCACAGGCCAAGAAAAGACTTTTGACTTTACCTTGAGCCACTCCGATATCCATCAGGAGGACAAGCAAAAGCCAAGACACGGTCAGCATCTCAGGCGATGATCTCGGCGCTCTTCCTCTCTCTCGGTCAGTCTTTGCACCGTGCCCCATGATGAGGAGTCAAACTCCGCTCAGAGGCAAGTCCGAGTCACTGAGAAACTGCGCTCAAGCACGCACGCACGCACTAGTGTCGCTCGTTGTTGTGCGCTGCAGTCGAAATGTCAGCCTTCAAAAACTCCCGAGCGCACAAAAAAAAAAAAAAAAAAAAATTGTCTTTGCAGGAAATATATCCAGCGATGTCTTTTCGCAGTCATGTAAAACTGTGACAGTTTAAGGAAGAAGAGGCGCGTGCATCGCCCTCCGTCAGGAAGGATGTTGCATTAAAACCTGTCCCCGTTTCCTTTTCCCTCGAAAGGTTCACTTGGTTTGTCTAGAGGTGTGGATCGATGACTTGATGACAAATGCATGCTCCGATTAGTCCCACACACAGAAATCGGAGTCCTCCGGTGAGTCCACTCTCTCACGCGTGTCGACCAGTGTGTGTAAGTGCTGCCGCGCCTCGCGCTCCACTGACGGGACTGATCCGGGGGAAGGAGCGGTCTCTGCGGGCTACCTTGCTCCTTCAGCCAATCCAAGTGCTCCGGCAAGTGGCGGCGCTGTATCAAAACCTGGCCCGGACAGCGGCGAGGAACGGATGGCGTTTATCAAATGCATGATGAGTGGAAGCTTTGGGTTCAATGTACATGTCGATCATCGAAGTTAGTGATGCTCTGAACCAGCCTTTCAAAAATGTTTTTTTTTCTTCTACATGTGATGTAATTTGATCTCTCTATTAAGTGCAAAACATGTATGAAGCCATTTATGAGCCACATTCTGGCAAAATAATATTTTAAGTGTGGTGTTTATTGAATTGTTAGTGGTTGAAGAACTACTCAGATCCTTTACTGAAGTTAAGGATACTACCATAAGGTGAAATGTACTGCTTCTGCAGAAAGATACCCCCTTTATCCCACTGATTTATACATATAAATGCCATTCGATTGTGGATACTGATGCATCAATGCATTTGAAGCTATAGTTTCCAACCTAAGGGTCGAGCCCCCTCCAAAGGGTCAGAAAATAAAAGTGAGATGATGAATGTGAAAGGAAAGAAGAAAAAACAAAGTTCCAAGACACAAACTATTCAAAATGAAACCATTTTAGTATAAAGTAGCGGGAAAAAGGTGAAATACTCAAGTAAAGTATACATCCTCAAGTTTGTCAAACAGGTATTACAGTACTGGAGTACCTTTCTACCACTGTGTATTGTCAACAGCTGCTTCCGTTTCCTGGTCTGTGTATTTTGAGAACATAAATCGTCATTAATTTAGCGTATGCAGGCGCTGCAACAGGAAGGCATAATTTATCTGACTGGGGCCTGCACTCACCCTTGTTTCTGTCACTCTAATTGTTATTTAGAAGTAGTAATAGCTTGTCACAAAACCTGATCAATAATGACCTCAGCCTAACAGACATTCTCTTAAACAGAGAGAGAGAGAGAGAGAGAGAGAGAGAGAGAGAGAGAGACACAATGCTTTGATTTGCTTTGCAAGGGGAAATTTGTTTCAGTGATTCCGATAAAAGCCTCATGAATAATTACATATGCATGACAGATGTCGAGGCAATGCCCCCGATACTTTGTGATTAATGGGAAATATGAGCTTGACACTGTCTCTGCACCAAAATAAAATGTGATAAACTTTTAAAATATTAATCTAATTTAAGAAGCGTGGTATTCTCCTCCCTCCTCCAGCAACACTTTTTTTTTTATGTACTCTGATGTCAATGAGCAGCTGTCATCCTGCTGGCATTTCAATTTCAGGTCGGATGTGCAGGAAATTGCTTTTATTCTTGACTCAAACGCTTCCAGGATGGGAATGATAGCTGTGTTTTGGGTCTCCAAAAGTACATCGTATTCAACATAATGCAGAGTGTGTTTAATGAGGTACTGTCGGAGCTCCTTTAGCCATTTCATGGAAGCATGGATACAACAAGGTGCCGTAAACATTCCTCTGGGAGGGTTGGTCCATGCTGACTCCGTAGTGATGCATTCATGCTCCTATCAACACATTCCACATCATCCCGAAGGTGCTCTGTTTGGTCGAGATATGACGAGTGCGCGAGCTGAGGAAGAAAAACTGAGGTCACTGCCATGGCTCCTAAAACCATCTTGAAGAGATGTGTGTGCATGCGAAATGGCATTCTTATCTTGCTGCATGTGTTAATTTGAAGAAATAAAAGTGCACTGTCATGAAGGGCCACATCCTGACCCTGTCACCAGCACGTCACATTGCAAACCAGGATTTCTCATCTCCTCAGTCACCCAGCTCTGGTGATGTCTCGCCCTCATGTTCTTGTTCTTTGCTGGCTGGAGTAGAAATCGGCATATCCCGATACACTTTCTGTTGCTTTCCGAAGAATCGCACTAAATCAATAATATGTCTCGGTTTTCTCGCGAGCTAGATCAAGGTTTAAAATTGGGTTTCTTATTAACTGCTTCTCAGTGCAGTTGAGCAGCACAACATTTGGCAATTACTGTATCCAGCTTGAAGGAGTGATAGAAAAAAAGCAAGATGTCTTCAGAAGAAAACATTGAGGCGCATATGCCCCCCAGATTGTTAACATGACCCCTTTCAGCAAATAACTCCTCTCACATGCACACCTTTGTCGGGAAGAAAAACAATTTTGCCCACAGCTCTGCTGCTAGATGGACGTTTTAGTCTGGCAGGAAACTTGATACTGTTGTGCGCGACAACCCCAGGAGGAAAGCTGTCTGAGATGCTAGAAGTGGAGTGTGCGGAGTGTCTAGAGCAGGGGTGTCAAACTCATTTCCACTCTGGGCCACATCAGCATCACGGTCGCCCTCAAAGGGCCGGTTGTAACTGTAAGACTGTACAACTGTAACTTCTCCTAATATATTGTTAAATAACTCTCTCTGCATTTGATTATTGTTTATTCAAGTGTAAACATATTGTACATGCAGTTATATCAATGAAAAATTATATTTAAACACATTTCTGTTATTATAACATTAATCATTTTAATTGAGGGTTAAGAAACCCACATGACTCTATCAAAGATCAAACTATTAAAGAAAATAACAAAGACAAATATCAAACACAAGTTATGACATTAACTTTGTTCAAAGCTGTTTGTGTCACCTCTCTGCATCACTAATGTTCCTCCCTGTCGTCGTCCTGCATGGCAGCTACATCCAAGAGCTGCTCACTGAGAGTCAGGTCTGATGAACATGGATAGATGATGTATCCGTGTTGTCTGTGCTGTGTTGGCTGTAGCTGTGTGAATATATTCTGCTGTGATTGCAGTCTGCCTTTTAATTCTTGGACAGTTTGATGTTTTTCTTGGAGGCTAAATTTAGCTCCGTGTTTGGTGTCAAAATGCCGACGTGAATTGTATCCTTCATCACCGACACGCCTCATAACACAGAAGGCAGACCCGTTGTTCTCCTTGAAGCACAAACGTGTATTCACTTTCCCATCTTTCATTACATTTTCTTCCCTCTGCATCAATTTTTCTCTTCGTGGACATTTTGGGATTATTTGTCGATCTTTTTCAATCGTTGGAAAACCTCTTTTCGGGCTGTTGCCTCTCCTGTCCACCTGTTGTGATCGTTTTAATGTCGGTACACAGACAACATGCTATCTCATAATTTCAACTTTCTATCTCATAATTTCGACCATGGGGATACTTTTATTTTCAAGTCTAACTTTTAATTATTTTTCCAAAAAAAAAAAAAAAAACTTTTTTTAATTTTAATTTTGTTTTTGCTGGCGGATTCGCGGGCCACATAAAATGACGTTGCGGGCCGGATTCGGCCCGCGGGCCTTGAGTTTGACACATGTGGTCTGGAGCGAACAACCCCAGTAAACTAAAAGTCCCTTGAATCAAACGCCCATTTTAGCTTTCAGTTTAAGAGCAGCTGAACTCCTGAACTTTACATGCTTTATAACTTTGCCTTATTTATGCGCGACCCACTGTCTGAGTCACTTAGCTGTTGGCTGAAATTGGAAGGTAGATGGATCAGAAGATGGATACTGAGTGTATTTCATCTTTATTGCCTGCAAAAAGGGAAGTGCGAAAACCCAAAGTTCACCCCATTTAGATTATATCATTCGGTGTCATGATCGGTCTTTTTCTAGAACAGGTGAAACGTGCGTATTTTATGTTATCGGTGGCTGTTAGTTTTAAAAGGAAAGAGTAGGACGCTTTGTGGCTGCGTTGAGCAGAAAATCTACAGGGATGTAAGTCAGCTCTGTCATCCTCAGAAGCCAGGATGACACATATCCTCTCATGGTTTTAAAACACCAATTATGATCTTCATCCTTTGTTGAGGTAAATGTTTCAACAAATGTCAGACATCCCTCCTGCTGAGCGATCACAGGACCCCTGTCTCTCCCGCCGGGCTGTTGATCAATTAGACGGACAGATAGTCAGACAGATAGATAAGCAGCCAACCAAACGGAGATACAGGCAGAATGATGATAATGCTGAGGCAATGTAATGCAGTGTCTATGTGGAACCCACTCCCCAACCTCAACCCTTCCCCCTTCCCCACCATCACACACATGCACACAAATAGGCCTGTGCTTCTTTCTAATTTTAAAGATAAACATCACTGAGTGAAAACGCAATTGGAAATGAATCACAGCTGTAAATGAAGTCACCTTTAGGGGTATCCTTCTCCCTCATCCACAGAGTTACAGGTAGCTGAAGTTATCCTGCAGAGCTGCAGGATAGAGAAGAATTTGAATGATGACAAATAGCATAATATGTTTTGCACACAAAGCAGTGGTTTGGGGCCGGTTTTTTTATTTTTGTTTTACAACCGTGAGCCACAGAGACACAGTGAATGGTGGTGATGGCAGTATGTGCCACACAATAAAGCTGCTTTCCATCGCTTTGGGCACACTTTACTGCTGCTCTTGATATCAGTATTAAAAGTGATTTGCAGCTCCGTATGTGGCAAGGAATCAAAACTTAATTTCGGCAGATAAAGATGCCATTTGGGAGGGAGATAAAGTGCTGCATCATGGGAGATGTGTTCCCCAGCCTGCTCTCAGCTCCTCACCCTCACTGCGCCCTCAGATTTACTAGCTCTTTTTTCCTGCTCCATAAAACAGCAAATCTGCTCGCCAGGCGACACAGGCAAATGTTAATGGATTCATTTGTCGAGAACCTTCCACTTATTTACAGTCCGCTTCCATTACAGTCGCTCCTCCGGTAAGAGAAAAAGCAGTGGCCAAAGTCAAAATATCGATTTGCCTGTCCGTCACCATAGTGAGTCATCCTGTAAAACCACAAAGCCAGAGACAGTGCTGCCACCAGCAGTGTGTTTCAACATGACAGTTAGATCATCACAAGCTATTTTTGTGAATCAAAGTTTGAAGCTCCACTATGTTTAGTATCCGTCCAAACCTTCCAAGATCAGATCTGAGCCAAGCAGATCTCACAATCTGAGCAGAAATATGACCAAAAGATGCACCGCTACTGATATGGTAGGAGTAAGTACAGTTGTAGTAGTAGTAGTAGTAGTATAAGCACTTCATTAATCCCTCCTGGGCATACTTCTTTATCACAGAAACATCAAAAGCAAGACGCAGTGCCAAACATAAGCAGGTCACCCACAAGCCAACCACTCATGCATATGCACCGCCAATTTACTGATTCCAGATAGCATCCTGCATATTCCTGGAGAAATAAATAGTTAGTTGTTTATCACTTGTTCCATGAACTATTCTTTTATACAGGAGGATGCTTTCATTTTTGTTCCTCTATGCTGAGAGTTTCTGATGCTATTCTTGGATTTATTGTGAAACTGAAGCTCATTAAGGCTCTTAAGATTCAATAACACATAAGTAGCAGCCTGGACCAGTGGCATTTCACCATTAGAGCAGAACAACAATATCCGCAAGGCAGCTACAGGATGTCTGTGATTCGTTGTTTAATAAACACTGAGTGCATCTTTGAAGAAAAGTATTTACTCTCTTTCCACAGCATGCTGTGATTCAAATCCATAGAGGTTGCTGCATGGCCTTTGCTAATTATGTAAAAGCCTCTGATTATCTCTCGCTCACCTCGGCTCAGAGGACAGACTCTCGTAACACATACGGCACTGCAGCATCTTACATTGCTTTCCACACATCTGTTTCCTTCCCCATCATTTCCACTTCCCTCCTCGTCCTTTTTCCTTTTTCTACAGTCCCCACCTCCCATCCGGGGAAATGGTTTGGCCTTTCTGAAGTAAACAGGCATTAATCACTCCTTGAGAGGGAATTGTCGGAGGGACAGCCCACGGCATTTGAAGGGGGCCACACAGATGCACATGGGACCAGGAGATAGATGCTGTAGGGTTGCCGGGTGTTATGGCCCCCTATGGGACGTGTACCGCACCAGCTGATGGGGTCAGCGTGTCCACCTTGGGTAAGTGTGTCAAGGACAGTGAGAAGAGGAGGTGGCACTTTGGCTCGGGGTGGAATGTGCTGCTGTAAACTGGAGCAGTGGGTGGACAAAATAAGATCATTGTTTTTCTTTCGTGGCTCTTGTTCCCCTTTTTTACAACAATACAAGTAGTTCACACATTTGGTTGAAGCATTAATTAATGAGTGATCCGTCATGAATATGAGAGAGTGAAAAAAAAACATCACGCACTTTCACTGGTAAAAACAAAAACCTCCACTGTGTACTTCCACTTCTGCCTACAAAATGAAAACATGGATGCAGTATTATTTTGTATTCTTTGACATTTCAAATCTCCAATATTTACCCCAAAATCTGCTCTCAGCAGAAGGTTTATAAACTTAACCTCAAAATAATGTAAACCGTCCATGAAACAAATTGACATATATTTATGATTTCTTAATTTGTGATGTACTGTGCTAATTGTTAGCTCTCAAAAAGATGAATAACACAATCTAACGCAGTTTACGAAACATGAATGGCAACCATAATTGCTTTTTTAACATTGAAAGAGTATTTTTAGAGTTCTTTATGGCGTAAAAAAACGATATTTCAAATGGATGAAAAAAACTGAGGATATTGTTGACTGCTAATTGGGATGATGTTTTTTGTTTTGCAGACTATGCTATGAGCCTATAAACCAATATGTTATTACTCATAGCATATGTGTTTTAATTTGAATTATGCATACACATTGTATTATTGCATGTTATGCACATCATTCGCTTTGTATTGAAACCCAAAATATGAGCACGGGTTTATAAAGTCAAGTATATTCTGACACAACCAGCTATCACTGACATTAGCAATCTCAACTAATTAGTTCTAGTATATACTGACATGTTTTATGACACATTGTGGCACAAATATGCTGCTCAATGACCACAGACCATTGTCATTCATTATGATCATCTGCTATTTCATTAAAATCCACAGTGTTTGGCAACCAAGATTTACTGTAGCTATGCAACCCAGTATTTTACAGTCCAATGACAGCTTTGTGAGACTTGTTCATGGTCTAGAGTGGCATTTTTACTGCCAAAGAATCAACTTTAACAACAGAAAATGAAGCGCAATCAACAGAAAAGCCAGAGAAAAATGCATCACATTGCAGAAGATAGCGGTTGATTTCTCAGTGATCTTTTGGGAAATACAATGATGCGGAAATAAAACACCAATTTATTATCTGTGATGTTGCCAAGGTTTACAGAGACTTTTGAGTAAGACCATTTTGCAAATTAAACACAAGTACTGCTTCAGAGAAACTTGATGAAAGTACATGAGCGGATAATTCGAGACAAATTAAGGCTCGTGACAAAAGAAAATGTTGTATTGATGTTCTTCCCAGAAGATGAATTCTATGTTGACTTTAGAGATCCCCTGACTTTTCCCTCCAGCGCTACACAGACATTCATCTCTCAGAATGACTTTGGTGCTGCATTAACCTCAGCACCTCAAGCACACTATTTGGAAGCGAGAGCAGGCTTATGTGTTTGTTTATATGTGTATATATATATGTATGTGCTGTGCCGTTGATCAGCTCTTTTGATAAGGTCTGATTTACCTGGAATGTTCCTTTTAAATTTTTCTTTTTAAAGGTTTGGTTAGAAAATCTTTCAATTCTTTCTTAAAACAACAAGTCCTCCAGTCTTTGTACATTGCAACAGGTTTTGGCCACTTTAATCCTTCCCCCTGTCCGTACTGGCCCTGAAGAGATCCCTTTGGACATATGGGACAAAATCCACAGCCCTCGTTCTGTTCAAAAATGGTTGAAGTTCAGCTGAAGCTTATATTTGGCCTCAGCAGTCTGGGATTGACAAATAAAGAGGGTGTGTTGCAAAATGATAGTCCTGTTAAATTCCCCCTTAGTGTGTGTTTCTGTGTTTCCTGAGGGAATCTACCCACTTAACTCTCTTGCCATCTATATTTTAGGATACATTCTCTGGACTGCAGATCTCTGACAGGGATCTCCTCTCAGCCAGCCAGGACGAATAATTACAGACACCAAAAACAGGTTCATTGTACATGTGGGCATACGAGTGTTATTCTAAGACAGACTAGAAAAAAATCTATCTTTTAAATTATGAATTTGATTATATTTACATTGCATGTTGTGTGTTTTGTGAGTACGTTTA
Organism: Melanostigma gelatinosum; assembly: GCF_949748355.1. NCBI lineage: Eukaryota > Metazoa > Chordata > Actinopteri > Perciformes > Zoarcidae > Melanostigma > Melanostigma gelatinosum. The sequence continues at coordinate 5,356,948 of NC_136651.1, forward strand.
TTGCATGTCTTAAAGCCACGAGAGCTTCTGCTGGCCTTCAGCTCATTAAAGCCACAGCACTCAGCTAGACAGCAGGGAGACATATGTTCCTCATCTTAAGTGGTGCTTTAAAAGGTATTGATGGTTTAAGAGCAGCCAATAAGAGATCAATGAGGAGACTTCACTGTCTGTTTCGCCATGATGGCCAACTGGTCGCTATGGTCAACTGTACCATCGGAAACTCCCAAAGTAAAGTGCTGTTGCGCACATTTCAGACGGATTCAAATGACGCAGCCTCAATAAAACCCCACACTGATGTTGCTATATATTCAGTTGAACTTATTAGAAATTGGTAGAATATATTATTAGATAACAAATCACAAAATCACTGTGGAAGCAGCATTAAAAGTCCTTTGCTTCGAGGTGAAGTGACGTCTGAAGTGACGTCTTGGCAAAGCAGGAGCAACAGTGATTACAATCAGCCAGATGGCTGCCAAGCAATGTTTGGATGTAATTGAAAAGGATTTGAAACTAAAATGTCATGTCATTAATAACCTAAAGCTCCATAAAGCTGTCAAACATTTTTGACTCATTTCTAATTTCTATGCAGAACAAAAGTCATATTGGAAGTAACCCACTGGAGGATACATTGTGTTGTTGTATATGTTATTGTGTATAGTATTCAATGGTACATACATACAGTCATTCAGAAATGGTTTTCATTCAGAAATACTATCTAATTTATAGTCTCACGGTAGTCTGAATCACAGTTTGGCAGGATCATGCAAAAATCCAAATTCCTGGTAGATGACAGGCGAAAGGGCAGAATAATGCTCTGAAGCATGAGAGCTCTCCACTTTCTTTAAGACACTTTCATCTGGCTCGTCTGAAAGCCAGGCCTGTTGTTCTTTGTTCAGGTGTGAGTTTCAGCTGTGTTTTGAACTGACATGACACAGCCAGAGATGTTTGTACATCCAGCGTTTGAATTACGGAGGACTAAAGGCCTGCGTGCTGATGTATGGGCAGGATGTCAGGTCTGTCTGTGAACAATGATTTATGAACGCTTGAGGGCCGGGTTGTGGTAATGCAGTCAGACTGAGAAAGCTACTGTAAACACAGTGTATGACACCTAATGGAGGCTCACACAGGAATCCATTACCCCCTTTTACATTCCACTCTTATGGTATTGCACTTATTTCCAGGACAACAAAGGGCCAAAGTACTTCATTTAAACATCTTAGAGATGCTCTGCTGACAAATCCTGACTGCATGAGTGACCTGCCTCAAGGCAGAAGCGGGAATCCAAGAAAAGTATTATCTGGATGGGCAAAAACAAAAATGATGCCATTGTAAAATATAAAATCGACTCTTTATGATGCCGAGACCAACACGGCAGAGTGAGCTCAAATGTGTTGGAAGACTCGGATTGTGTTCCTCTTTGCATCTGTAACCCGAAACTCAGACTCATCAAAGAAATTCCAATAAGCAGTAAAGACATTTGCCAGAGAGCATCCTGTGGGGTTCCCGGTGGCAAGCAGCCCTGATGGGTGGGGTCAGTGTGTCAAACTCCAATCCTGCCCCATTACTCAGCACAGGTCCCATTAATGTATCAGCCATCTGATCTGCACAGCTGCAGAGCAGGGGGGGGGGAAGACAAACACAAAGAGCGAGGAATTCAGGGAGAAGGGGGAGGACATGGAGATATGGGTTTGACTTCCTTGCAAGATATTGCTGCTGCAACATATATTCATGGATGCAAACTGTCAGCGCAAGGCCACATCAATCGAAGAACAGCTGATTTACTCTCTACAGGTCACAAATGAGCAAAGAGAAGCGTGGAGAGAAAGTTATCTCTGCATGTGTGTCTTTGTACAGTTGTGTGGAAGCATCTGTGTGTGTGTGTGTGTGTGTGTGTGTGTGTGTGTGTGTGTGTGTGTGTGTGTGTGTGTGTGTGTGTGTGTGTGTGTGTGTGTGTGTGTGTGTGTGTGCCCTCAACACAAGAGAGGGCAAAAAGCATGTGTGTTTGTGTGTAGTCGCAAAGTAAGCATCCTTTTCTGGGAATGACCTGCTTGTCTCATTAATAGGTTGTTGCCGGAGGGGAGCAACATGCAAACGAAGGAAAAATGGAAATCAAAAATATTTTCTCCCTCCGCCCTCTGTGGTCACACACACTCTCACTGACAGAACACACACAATCACACTCCCAGTCACAGCGCATTCAATTATTCAGCTCATAAAGCATTTACGGTCCTGATAGGTAAGGATCTGGATTTGTAAATAAACATGTGCTACCACAACAGAGACGAGGCACACTTAATCAAATTTCCTCAGCACATGGCTGTTTATGCAACTCTATTCATGGAAAAGTAAGCAACTGTTAATGGAAGATTTTGTATCTTATGTATTAGGCAGGAATTCATTTTTTCACTTTGTATACACAGTATATTGTGCCACAAATCAGTTGTAGTGGTGAGCGTTAATGCACAGCAATGAGTAAACACAATGCTCACACTCACTGTGACAATGAACAAATAAAAAAAGACATAAAAGATAAAACGCAACTGTTCCTAAATCCCATGTGCCTCAACCATTAGGCAGAATGTTTCAGAGCAGCATATTTCAAACTGCTGCAGAATAATTGCACCTGCAGTCATTACTTTGGACACTGTATTGAACAGAAACGAACAGCTACCAGAAGATCCCGTTATTGATTGGTAGTAGAAACCAGACATTGAGGGGGTGTTGATGAAAAACCAAAAGAGGGCTTTAATTGCATTTCTGTTGTTTCTCTCCAGCAGACTGGAGCCCGGAGAGCTTTCCACCAGACCCCTGCTGAGATGGGCTGCGGCGAAAGAGTCACGGCTTTCAGGCAGACTTCACTTCAGGCTGAGAAACAGAGGAGACAGGATCTGCTGGGGTCCCTCCTGGGCAGGGAGCGGATGATATGCCAGGACCCCTGCTCTGTTTCTGCTCCAGGTTACACCGGTTACAGCAGGGGGTCCTCCCCTTCCAGTCCCCGAAGGGTCTCCTAACCCTCCGGATGAACTTCAATAAATAAAAAAGGTTGAAGTCAAACTGAACACTTCACCTCATCAGCCCTGAAAAGGACAGTAAAGATGAACTGAAAGTAGTTGGATTTCATCTAAATTGTGTAAAGGCCTACTACCTAAATCCTGCCTTATCTGATACAGTATGATAATTATATCGATTTATTCCTTTTTTGGAAGGAACTAGATGATGTCGGTCAAACACAAATATAGAAAATACACCTTGATGACATTCTTTGTCTTGATGACAGTGTGTTTTTGCCATACAACACAAAAAGTGTTACATTGTATTGTGCATTGTATCAACAAAATCCTTAAATAGCAGCCGTCATACTTTAACAATAACTGTGGATATGATCCCTTTTTAAACCGCAAATAGATATTAGTTTTTCCTGTTTGAAAGGACACATTCTGAAAATGTGCCATTTCTTTCCACATTTAAAAAAGAAAATGCAAATTTTCATATAAATAATTAGCCTTCTGACAGTCGAAACATGTTTTTTTATAAAGCAACAGCGAACATGTTGCAGTTTTAACGCTCTCTTTCTTTCTTCCCACACCTCTTTCTACTGTTGGGGCTTTCTATCTTGTCGGTACAATGCAAACATTACTGGTCTCAATTTCATCGACATTGTTGCTACACTTAAGTGCAGTAACTTAATCCCTTCTGAAACAGAAGGGTTTCAACCTTAGCCGGCGGGCTGGGAGGGCAGGAGAGCTGAGTGGAAGCGGAGGAGGGTGTTGTCACCGCATTTTACAGCATTGTGCCGTACTGTAGAAGTGGCAGGGGCCCCAGGGTCATTTAGATAGGGTTCCTCTACCCCGAGGTGTTGAATTCAAAACCACATTTATCATCACAAAAAAAGCTTTTCTTTCAGCATCTGCTCACTTAACTTTAATTATAGCTTCCTTTCGGGGGAGGAAGGCCATTAAGCTGGGTTGGGTCCTTAACTCTCTCTCCTCTCAGGGTAGAGCATGTGTCATGGCTGGATACTGCACAGATATATGGAAAGGTGAAATTTATTCTCCTTCTTCACTGGGCCAGTAAACACTTCTCGAGGGTTAGTCGGAGGCCTACTATCCCGGAGGATCGAGACAAGCATTTTGAAGTAAACACAATCCACGTATCCAAGAATACTGTACTTTTGGCCTGGGTGTGTGAGTGTTTGGATTCAAAAGTGTGCACTTTTGTTTGTGCACATGTGGTTATCCTTATGCTTATATGTGGTTTTCCCTCATTGTGCTGCGAGTATCCCACTGGGGAAGAAGACGAGGGAGATTAACTATACGTTTCCTGTTGGTGAGGCTTTGATGTTAAGTGGGGGAAATGCTGTTCAGTCACATTTTCCCTTCATCTGCTGTATGTCATTCAACGTGTACAACCACCTCCAAAGTCACCAAGCCCTTCATGCTGTTCACAGTCTGCATTTAGAGACATCAGTCATGTTTACAAGAGCAGCCTCTAAGTTTGACCTCAACTTGGTCAAAAAGCTTTTTTCCTCTCTGTTGTTTTAGGAGCAAAAGCAAAAGGATCTTTACTGAAAAGAGGTCTGCCCGATGTATGTGTCTGGTACACTGTGGTTGTACCACTGACCTGAATCGACCTTTATGATCATCCCCTCAACAACAAAAAACACACAAAACTGCAACAATGACAAAGTTCCCCTTTCAAAGCTGTTTCTCTGATCCATTTTGAGTTCTGGAAGGAGCTCCACACACTGATCCCCTTAACGGAGACAAACGTCTGTCAAAAGGAGGATTTAGTTCCCCATAGATGCACCCAGTGTTACTGAGCCAGAAACCCTGAGAGGTAACATCAGGTCACGGAGCAGCCTGGTTATTTAGGCATGTATGCATCAGTTTAAATGTTTTTAAATGGCTTAAGAATATATCAGTGGTAAAATCGTATTGGCAATATGGCCCAAATTAGGTTACGGTGTGAATTTCTTCATTACGAGAGTGTAGTTTGGAATATTCTGTCCATGTTACATAGTTTAGTGGATTCACTGCAGATCTAGTGATCATTACATGTTCGAGCTCCTGAGGCACTATTTCTACAGCAAAGGGAAAAGCATCTCAGCCTTCTGCACTGTGATAACTGGGCCCTGACACAAAGAGGACATAGGGGTAGATAGTTCTTCTATGTTGAAGAAGCATGTGAATAATGTTGGGATTTTTATTATGAGACCAAACTTCTGTATATTTCATGACACAGCATGTAGAGACTTAAGGCAGTTTAGTGTATCTGTTGAGTGTATTTAATGAGTGTGTGTGTGTGTGTGTGTGAGATCTTGTTAAGGAAATAGTATCCTCTCCTGATGCTGTGAATAAAACTGAAATAATAGTACAAAGTATTTATTTATACAAAATACAGTATTTCCCCCCCTACTGTATGTATTTCCTGTTATCGACTTTGCTCATAAACTCCTCTTTACGAGCGTACTATTATTTGTAATTTAAGCAATATTTAGAGTTATAACTATAAAGCATTTGGCCTCCATGGCAGCTGGAGCTCTCTCTCAAGCTCTCAGTATGATTGACAATTTAGACAGTCCATGAATTTCAAATCCTGGTGGAACATACGGGGGTGCCAACATAAACAGGTACAAAACACCCAGTAATAGGACTCAAAAGGGGGCAATTAAAAGCTCGGAATGTAAATCAGCTGCATCCGCCGTACTCCCACTTTTTCCACCCTGTGGATGCTGGTGAACTGAGAAGACCCCCTCCCCTCGTTTGTCCAGTCCTCCTGCTCTGGCTGGAGGAAAAAAACACACAGTGGTTCTGCAGCTTTTGCATTCAATTATGGGTCATGTTTCAATCTCCCAACCCTAAAACAAGAACAGAGAAATCCAGGATGGCGGCCAACTAATGCAGACTGATAGACAGATACACACACACACACTGTTTGGATATCTGAGCGCTGGAGGGAATCCAAGCACACCATTTCTCCCGCGTGCGTATACTGGCTTCATGTTTAGCAGCTATTTTCAAATGTTTCCCATTTTTTTTGCTTCCTAAGAGAGTATTTAAAAGAGTGCTTGCATTGTATTTCCTCCAAACAATTACAACAAAAGAAAAATACAACAATTAATATTTAAAATGATTTTGCCATTCCTCTATTATATTCTAGTTATTTATTTATCTATCTAGCTATCTAATTTACAATCTGTTCAATACCACTTTAGGATCTCACCCTCAGGTCAAAGTAGCTTATTGATGTCAATTTGTTTGAGAGATTCCAGATTGGCCAGACTACGATAGACTACGATATAGACCAGATGGCTCATTGTGCGTTCTTCTTTTTTGGCAGTCTGACCCTCCTGAATATTGAGATGAGAGGCCAGCTTGGATTTTCTGGGGGGAAAAAGTGTGAAATTTCTTGGAGTGCGTGTGTTGCCTATCTGTCACCCTCTGTATTGGACTGGATGTGCAGCCACAGTCGGTAGACATCGTGACGTTATTTCAAAGCTTGAAAGAGAAAATGTGATGATGACATGGGCATATATAAAATGAGATGCATGTTCTTCTGTGCTTTACATCAATCTATGTGTGATTCGTTGAGCTACAGGTCTAAAGAGAGCCAAGTCACAGTCTTTGTTCAGTGTGCAACCGAGGTTCTTGTTAAACTATCTTAAATGTAGACGTCAGCGCAGGTTGTATCTTTTCATCACAAAGTTCTTACAACAGCGTAGGAGACAACAGGCAGCTGGACTGCATTTGGGGACAGATTAACATGTATTTGGCTGGGAGTTGAAGAGAACTCGGATGCGGAGAAGGAAGTGTCCAAAAATAAAACACTTCACTTGATCCACTGATTCCCAGTGTAGAGCGTTGAGGACTACATTATACATCTGATGCTTAAGGACACGCTGTTGTTCCAAACCGGAAAGAGACTTGGCCAGGACGTGTACTCAACCAAACAGTCCTGTTCGGAGCAGTGATTCAGCGTGTGATGGCAGATAGGGATTTGACTGTTTATGAGATGTACTCAGTGGGCAGTAAGGCAGTGGCTGAGCTGCCACCTTGAGGTTTACAGATGTATTTCAATTTATTTTGTTGAAATAACTGGAAAAAAAGACATGTTCAGCGCATCTTTACAACTGAGACATGATAAAACATGTTACATCTCACATAATTCTGATTTCTGCATTGGAATACATTTGCTGTTAAACTTCACATTTGCACACATTTAGAGTGGGAAAGCCTTTGGAAGGGGCCAGCGTTCCCAACTTGAATAACTCTGTGACTTTGCTCTTGATGGTTTTGGCCACAATGCACTATAGATGCACTGCGCCGTCCTCTGTACCAGACACAGTGAGGGCTGATGGGAGACGGCTGGTTGTATGTCACAGTTGGAGACAGTGGAAATGCGTCACCGGTTCAGCCTCCAACCGAAGAGGACACATGCTGGGAAATTTATGGAAGTATTAAACATTAAATGCTCTGATGCAATTGCGATTTCATGATGGGGGGAATGGGATAGTTAATAACTGTCTCAGTGAGCAGCTTTCTAGCTTGAGATGAGCTACAATTAGGTCAAACTGGCTGGTGCATTAGCAGAAGGACAAGAGGCAGATTCAGGACTTTTCTTCTTTGGGATGGGTGAAACGCGACATTAATCACAGTAATGTTGCTGCAGTGGCGGTAGAGACAGCCCACAACGCCGTCTCTGCATAATATCCGAAAGTGAACATTGCGTTCTCATGCTAATTTATGTACTGCCACCAGGGCTGTACAGTAAAGCTTTCTGAAGATGCTTATTGCTCTGTAGCTCACAGAATGAGAATACATTTGGCCGACTGCATGGAAACTTCACTGTATTGTTTCTGCAGTGCATCAGCTACAACGCAAAGGCTCTGGGAAGTGTGGGACAATGAGGATCTGGAACCGTCTTGTGAATCACCTGCAAGAATGTACGGAGATATAAAAGGAAATTTAAGACGTGACACTGCATAGTAACGTCAGGATGGAGAAAGAGCCACCTGTTATCGTTCTGCACCAACTTTCCTTCCTGCACATTAATCCCTGTGCCATTTCTGTTTACTCATTACTGCTTATTTCCTCATTTAATTTAGTCCAATTTTACGAACCAAATTACTGTACAATGACTGTGCTTTTTTGCCTTTCTTTCACTGTGTAGAGACAGAGGCTGGAAATGGGAGGAGAGAAAGGTGTATGACATGCAAAGGTCCAAAGGCTGGAATCTCCCGGGGTGATGCAGCAACTCAGCTTTGAAGGCGCTCCAAGAGTGTGGTTTTTAAAAGGGAAAATGAACTGTCAACAGTTTAATTTGAAATTAAAGATAAAAATCAATCAAAACCAAGAGTGTGATTGCTTTGATGATGCTGATTTTCTATATATGGAATATGGTCAGAAAAGTCACATAATACAGTATAGCCTGCAAATCTATAGAGCTGTGTGATTATCCCAAAGATGCTCTTTCCTCTCCATAGTAAGTATTGTTCGTGTGAATCTTTGTCAACATAGAAAGATGGCTTCCGTTGCAGGCCACAGTACAGATGGGACAGCATGAACACAAGACGAGGTCAATTGAATCGCTCCATCCAATGAGCCATTTTGTGAGTAACACAATATTGCACAGTGAGGAAAGAAGTTCCTTGTCAAACGCGCTCGCCTCTCCTGCACGTCTGCATGGGAGAAGACGATACAGCTTGTGCTTTCAATCTGCTGAAGCAGCAGCAGTGCACCTCTCAATGCTTCCCATCTCTGCTGACAGTCAGCCTGATATTGAACCAGCAAGCAAGAGGGGATCAATTAGTGGCCCATATGTTTGAATGGCAGCAAGGATGGAGTAAATTTAGAGAAGAGGGATTGGAGTATTCTCCGGAAATTGTCAGTGAAGCAAAAATAAAGGCAATCAGATGGATTTTTATCTCTATTCCAGTGTCACAAATCTTTAACGTGCACATTTATCTGCAGTTCTCTTGGTACAGCAAGTAGCTGCTCTGCACGAAGAGACAATTCGTTGGTGATGGAATTATTTGGTGAAGGTGACGCGGCAGAAACATTGTAGAAACCCATCGAGGATAGAGTTATGAGGTTTCTTTTACAATAAGATGATTTCATGATATGGTGAGGTTTTCATTTTGACACAACTATTTTTATTGATGTCATATTATACATGATTGTACAAGGAAAAGAAGCTCAGGTTCAACAGATCGAAAACATGTTGTAAAACGTTCTTTTATGAAAAAACAAAAAGAGACAGAAAATTAAGAAAAATAGATTCAACATGAAGTCAAAGAAAGTGGGTGGGAATAAAAGAGATGAATGCAGACAAAGTAAGATCAATCAACTTAGTGTGCGTTTAAAAAAAACTAATTTATATTCAATTCGTGACTTTTCTCACTCTACCAAATGAGATAAATATAAATGATGTCAATATTTTAAAAATATCCTAAATAAAAGACACTGTAGCATAAAACTGAATTTAAATCTAAAATTAGATTTTCTTCATAGATTATGTTCTTTTTAACCAATGTAGATGCTACATAAGAAATACATGATATGTATGGGAGTTGTACTTACACTGTTACACTGTACACTGTCAATGGATGTGCTACAATGAGCATTATATTCAGTCCTGAATTTGGCTGATCTATGATCTGGAAAACACCAATAGGTTCAACCTTGGCACTGAATAATAATTCATGAACAATATTCAACAAAACATTATGTCGTGCACAAGTTCAAGGACGTGTCAATGCTGAAACACTCAACCTCCTTCGTGATTCGCTCTGCATTAGTGTTCGAAATAATTCACTCCGCTAGCTGTACATGAATTTGAAAAAGTGTTTATTTCCAGTTGATGACAAAATGCTGAACGGCCATCATGTGATACATTGTAATGTGCTGCCCACTGCGGCTCAATAAAAGCATTTACTGCTCAGTAAATCTCTTTAATAGATGAAAAAGTACGAAAAAATCAATACTTAAACAAAAACAAATTAGAGAGTGACTCCAAACCGCACACATATACATGTCACACTGTAGTCCATAGCTCTCTTTATTTACTGAACAAAAGTCGAATTCATCAACATATAAAAGCATTCAAAGCTACAGGCCTCTTTGTAGCTTTATGGAAGACAAATTGATTATAAAATGATGTGTATATTTCTTCAGTTGTAAAAATGATGTGCTCCTTTTACATCCAAACACACACACACACAGCAATTTACACACCCTTTAGCCTTTGACTATAGATCTAATTCTTATAGCAGGCAACCATTTTTTATATTAACAATTCATTTTGTAAAAAAATAAATCAGTATGTTGTTTAACCAAGAAAAGTCTCTGGTGGAGGAAGAGTCAGCGCAACAACTACATAATTACAATGTATCCTCAATGGACCTTCTATACGACATCTATACCAAAATCCATGGCCATCGATTGAATAGTTCTCAAGATATTTCACTTTAAACCACAAATGTCAACCTTGTGATGGTGCTAAAGGAAAAGCCAGAAAGAAACATCTTCTGGAAATGTCTTTCTAAGAATCATGCTGGTCCATCCAATAATTGATAGTATATTTCAGTCCGCCTATACCACAAATTAATACAATCATGGACCTGTAAATAATATGTAACCATTTTCTATGCATCAGCGTGAAGGGAGGTAATCTTTGTCGTAAAGTGAACATCACATAGTTGCACTTAAATCATCCATCTTTCAATGCTTCCTATCTTTTCAGTTATGAAGAGAATATTTCAGATTTCCCACTCTGTAGTGGCACCAGCACAGGAAAACAGACAGTATCATTTACTGTATATGGCCGTGATATGACATGCAGATGATGGGAGCTAAACCGTAAGTGATGCTCGCAAGATCCAATGAAGGTGTTGGCAGAAGAGTTGTGGACAGGAAGTGCATCGCTGGGCAGATCTGACAGTGAAAGATGGTTGTTTATATTGACTGCACTGACATGCCTTTTGGAATAATATGCAAGATGCTTGTAAACAACAAAAATATTGATTTCTGTTGAAGCGCAACAACGAAAATGGGAGTTTTAATCCATGAGATTGTGTCCAGGACAGAAAATAGATTTGATTAAATGGAAATTATAATCGATTAGAAAAGGTAAAAACACAATAAGAGCATGAAAATGATCTTTCCTCTTTGACTGGTCACTGGAAAATGTAACGTTTATGCGACTTTGACATCAGTCCGGACAATCAAATAATGAGGTCAAATATACTCCCATTGCTTCTTTATGCAGATGAGCCATGACTGTCTGAATAGCTAATGTGTTTATTGCATTTATCAATTAAAGGACCTCTTTGGGGAGAACAAGCAGATGGAAATACAGCTGTGTAAAGTCAGAAAATAATCTTTTCAATTGGTATTAAAATCTGAAGGCCAGACGCAGGTCTTGTGATGTAACTATTTATTCAGAAGTTCTCCTCCACACCAGCCCTCTCTTGCCTCTCAGCCAATGAGCTTGTAAATGGCTTCAATTTTAAAGTAAAAAATATTATTGATGCCAATGCACCCACTAAAGTGAAGGTTGTCTCGGGTAAGCAAAGATCTCCTTGGAGAAATGCTACGCTGGTCAAAATAGAGAAACGAGAGTGTCGGAAAGCTGAGCGCAGGTGGCGAAAAACTAATCTCCAGGTTCACTGTGACATCTATAAAGAGAGACTTCGCAATTATAATTTAGAACTTAGAAATGCAAGGCAGTCATTCTTCTCTGACATAATAACCAAAAACAAGAACAATACACGCGCCTTATTTGCTACCGTCGACAGGCTAACAAACCCTCCAGTGTCGGTAGCTGCTGAGCTCCAATCCACCTGGGCATGCAATCAATTTGCCTCCTTTTTTACTGACAAAATTCAGAAAATTAGACAAGCAGTCAGTGCCTTCACATCAACCACAGGATATGTGTTGTCCCGATCTCTGAATAACATCCATTCAAATATCATGACACAATTTCATTCAATCGACCGTAGAAGCCTAGAAGACATTATACAACATCTGAAGTCATCCTCCTGCTGCTTGGATATTCTACCAACACACTTTTTCAAAAATATTTCAAACTGCATGACCACTGATCTTTTACAAATTGTAAACACATCCCTTCTCTCAGGTGTCTTCCCACAAACCCTAAAAACTGCAGTTATTAAACCGCTCCTAAAGAAGGCTATAGTTTAGACTCCGCAACGATAAAAAATTATAGGCCAATATCAAACCTCCCATTTTTAAGTAAAATAATTGAAAAAGCGGTTTTCCAACAGCTGACCAACTTCTTGGCCATAAATAACTGCTTTGATGTTTTCCAGTCAGGCTTTCGACAGCACCACAGCACTGAAACTGCTCTTGTTAAGGGTTTCAACGACATCCACTTAAACATAGACAATGGCAGAAGTTCAGTCTTCGACACTGCTGCATTCGACACGGTCGACCATGCCATACTCCTAGAAAGAATAAAAATCTGGGTGGGACTCTCTGGCACAGCACTTAACTGGTTTGAATCCTACTTGAAGGGCCGAGAATACTTTGTGTCTGTAGCTGATTACACATCAGAGCTGACTAAAATGACATGTGGTGTTCCCCAAGGTTCAATACTGGGGCCTCCTCTGTTCAACATCTACATGCTTCCACTAGCTCAGATTATGGAAAACAACAAAGTGTGTTATCATAATTATGCAGACGACACACAAATCTACATAACTATGTCACCAGGGGACTATAATCCCATACAAGGGCTGGGTAACTGCATTGAACAAACCAACAACTGGATGTGCCAGAATTTTCTTCAATTAAACAAAGATAAAACAGAAGTAATTGTTTTTGGTACCAATGACGACCAATTGAAAATCACCGCTCAGCTTCAGTCACTGATGTTAAAACCCACAAACCAAGCCAGAAATCTAGGTGTAGTTATGGATTCAGACCTCAACCTGAACAGCCATATCAAGACAATTACAAAATCAGCCTACTATCACCTGAAGAATATATCAAGGATTAGAGGATTTATGTCTCAACAGGATTTGGAAAAACTTGTCCACGCATTTATCTTCAGCAGACTGGACTACTGTAACGGTGTGTTTACAGGTCTCTGTAAAAAGTCCGTCAGAAAGCTGCAGCTGATTCAGAACGCTGCAGCTCGAGTCCTCACTAAGACCAGGAGGGTGGATCACATCACTCCAGTTCGGAGGTCTTTGCACTGGCTTCCTGTCCAACAAAGAATTGACTTTAAAATCCTGCTGTTGGTTTACAAAGCACTGAATGGTTTAGGGCCAAAATACATCTCTGATCTGCTGCTACCTTATGAACCATCCCGACCCCTCAGGTCGTCTGGGACCGGTCTACTATCTGTTCCCAGAGTCAGAACTAAACATGGAGAAGCAGCGTTCAGTTTTTCTGCTCCACATATCTGGAACAAAGTCCCAGAAAGCTGCAGGTCTGCTGAGACCCTCAGCTCATTTAAATCAAGATTGAAGACCTTTCTGTTTGCTGCTGCCTTTAATTGAACCACAGTCAATGAATATATTAATCAATTTCCTGCATTTCTGCATTTTACAACTGAATTTTATTTCTTACACTGTTTCTTTAATTGTTTTTAAATCTCCTTTTCTTTTGCCTTATGTTTTGATGCTTTTAATGGTTTTATGTGAAGCACTTTGAATTACCTTGTTGTTGAAATGTGCTATACAAATAAACTTGCCTTGCCCAACACATAAGACCCCCCAAAACTAAGTCTGATCATGTGAACAATATAATTTTCATTGTTTCACAGAATATGCACAGTATGAATGAGAGAGCTGCATATCTATCTATCTGTCCTCTGAAATATTAATTTTCTCTCTCTTTGGTATTCATTTCCACAATTGATTAGAGAGTCTTTTCTGTTGTTTTGACTATCATGTTCATGCAGAGAGAGCCGGTATGTTAGTCTGAGTCACAACCAAGATAAGGCGGCACCATTACAGAGCTCTGAGACTATTCAGACCGTCTGCTCTGCCCATTACAATTTAGATGAAGGAAAGAACATGTAAGCACATAGATAATCATAATAAACAACTCAAAATGTCATTATAATGTGGACTTACAACGCATGGGCAGAAACTGTGTGCGGATGTAACAGTCCGAGATGAGTTTGGAGCCAGGGAGCGGCCATAGAGGCCTGTGTATTTGGAGACAGCTTAAAAATAGACATGAGCTGTTATCATACCATGAAGATGCAAATCAATAGTGATTTTATGACAGTGTTTAATGACCTCTATTTCACAAAGTTTACAAATGAATTACTTATTCCATTAAGTATGGTATTAAGCAAGTGCATAGGCGCCAGTGGGAAGTAAGTGTGTGTGTGTGTGTGTGTGGTCTACATGTTAATGGTGAGGAAATGGCTCAGCAGCAACTTAGAGGAATCCATCACAAGGAATAACATAAACACATTTACTGTTAAAATCATATGGCACTACTGTTGAAAGGAGTAGATTCATTTGAAAAGTATATACTGTATTATTACACTGCAATAATATAACAATAGTGAAGGTAATTATGACATTCACTGTGATGCTTCGCTATCACAATCAATAGTCATGACACTAAAGACTGATTGTGATTGAATGTGTACGAGGCACATGGCTGCCTACTGTCAAAGGAAAAAAAGTGGCATTGTGCATGTCTGTATACACCCCGACATTATTTGAATTTTATAAATTCAAATTATTTTTATCAGTTGTGGCGCTTGAGTGTTTGAAGGAGTAACACTTTCATCCGTTTGGTTGGAATGATTCATTTCCCTCATTGGTCGTTTCTCCCTGATACTACACACATTGATACTGCACGCATGTTCCCCGTTCCTTTACAGAGTGCTGGCTCTTTGGATTCCTCAAGAAAGTTCTTTGGGGAACGGGGCTAAGGCAGCCTCACTGTCCCCCTGCTCTACCCGACCGGGGTGAAATCCACTAATCGGCTTTTCGTGGCCAAACATGATAAAGCTGCAGCCAGGATCAGACCAATTTCCAGTGCGCCAGTTCTGTCTGTCCCGTGTGAGCTGCATACCCACAGAGCAGCAGCTCAGTATCCTCTTAAAAAGATTGCATTACTATCAGGCTTGGATTGGCAGAACCATGTGGAATAACCCTTTGAGAAGAGCCTGTCTCACTCATTTCTACAGCTGGTGGCTCAGCGGAAGTGGGGAGCTAAGATGGGGCTCTTCCTACGCTGCCTCAGTGTGGGGTCCCTGCTGCAGCTCCACACAGAAAGAGAGCCAAATGTGTGTGTCGCAACACATCTGTGCAGATGGTGGCTGGTGATCATACAGACAGCGGAGGGTGTGATAAGGTGTATAAAACTGCTCAGCATCCTTTGAACCATTATTTTTCCTTTGACAATCAATCAAAAACCAGGCCAGTTAAGTGGCAAATAGATAATAGTGGGAGAAAAATCTCCATAATGTGGCTGTAATTATTTAATTGGATTTATGAGATTTGAAACTTGGCCTTGGACTTATTGTAACTGCTCAGCCTGACAGATCATAAAATATGTTATGGGAAGAATGTTTGGGTTACAAAGTCACTGGATGGTAGCACATCTTCTCGCCGACATGTGAGCTCGGGGGAATGAAATCAGTTTGCTGGAAAGTAAAAAAATAAAAGATTTATTCAAATGGGGAAAAGATTATTCCTTTAAAAAGGTGCTGAATGCGAAATTGGAGGCATTTCTATATTGCCTCTCAAAATGTCGACGGCTGAGCCGGTGGCCTGCAGCTAACAGCGCTAACAGGCCATGTCTGGACAGTGTTGGCGCTAACCAGTGGGGCACAGAAAGTGGAGCAGTTTTGTCACTCTGAGCGTCGCAACTGTGTATGATGCAGTCACAAAACTTGATAGATGTGTCGTTGAGATTAAAATGGGGGCCGAATTCAAAGATACGGGTGGATCGATCAAGGGCATCGGAAGTAGGGAGTGCACCTGACATGATCCCATCGCAAGATGTTCTCTGGCAATGACTTTACAAAAGAACATTTTCTCTGTAAGAATACATCGTACTTTTTGCAGACCTTGCTCATGCAAAAAAAACCCACTATTAACACAAGAAAACATCCAAACGCTGTGTCATTTTAATCATCATAACTCAGATACCTGAAGGACTTGCGGTGCAAGATAAACGTAGCAAGTCTTTTCCTCCATATCGAGATGCGTAACATGCTCTTCCTCTGAGACTCAGCTGCGATTCTCTAACACTTCACTGTAATCTAAAACACCTGTCTTCTTTCAATACTTACAGGCGAGACAAGTTCCTTATCAAAGGCAATTACTTGACAATGTTACAGAGGGCAGCATGTTACTTAACAATGAGAACGAATAAGGCAGGGATGTAACTGGTACTTTAATCAAGACAGAACTCTTCATGACAAACAAAACTAAAAGCAAATTACAAAATACACAGAGGAAAGGACAGCAAGTTAGTTTTTAACACTTTTGGGAGAAGCAGCATAATGTAGATCAACAAGGAAGAGAGTTTCTTTATTCGGCTCTTAGACTGATTGATAGTCGCAGAATACTTAAAATCTAGACGGATTTAGCGGTGCAATTAATCACAGGTTTTATTGTGGGTCCTAAATCAAGAGAGGCAATTCTGGGCTCTATTAATATTTAGAAAATTGCTGTCATTAGCCTATTTTTGAACAGTTCCTATTTATCCCCAAAAGCCCTTTTATAGTGAGCAGTTATCTACTTACAGTAGCTGAAGTGCACACTGGGGCATCTCAGGTGTTTGGGTTTGAAAGGGCAGAAGAGGCCTGCTCTGACTTAGATAAGGAGATGATTCAACAAATACCCTCTAGGACAATAAACCTGAAGCTCCAAAGTAATTAGAACGGCGTTATTATCATTACATTTTGCTCTATCATGAACCAGATAAACTGCAGGTCTTAGAGGAGTAAAATGACAATACGTACATACATTTCTATTGTATAAACTCTCTAATATTTGCAACTTTATCTGCATAAAAGTCACAGGGATGTATCTATTTAAACCCGTGTTAAGGACAGAAGGAACAGGAAGAAAGGAGAAAGTATGGCTGTATGATATGTGAACAGAAGGACAGCACCACGGCTTTGACATCATTTTCAGATGATGTGCCAGCTCTGCTGCCATGCACAGATTTCTGCCTGGCCCCGGAGCTCAAACATCATGTGTAGATGCAAGGACCCTGTGCCCTGTGGGTAAATACACCGTAAGACCAGACTGCACGTTAATATCCACAACACATCGAGTAATATCCGCTCTCTGGTCTACAGGGAAAATAAGACCGTTGACTCTCTACTTTGGATTTGGCTGTGACTTTGTGCCCCCTCCCCCCTTTACTGCAGGAGCTTAAATGGTGCATACTGTCAACCATTACAGTTTAATAAACATTCTAACATAAAATACCAATTCTAAGGTCTTTATCACTGGTGTGCTAAAAGGGATAATTGAAATGATGAAAGTTTTCATTTCACACAATCAAACCTTTGCCATTTTCTATAGTGTGCTAAATAAAATAAACGGTTGATAGTAGTTTTTTTTAGCAGTGGCAATTATAAAGTAATGCTGCTTGGCAAGTGATTCTGCCTTCCGTCTTTATACATGCTGCCATCACACATTTAAATACCTAAAATAATCACAAATGTAACACGCCTGGGACTTTGCAGTCAGCTCACTGTAATAACAATCAAATTTAAAAAACGGTGTTCATGATAACTGGCCAAACAACCACCTGACCTCTCCGTCTCGTTCAGTCTCATTGTCCCATGCCCTCTTGACTCTACCTCCCATTCACAAATAGGTGCGGGTCCAGGCTCAGGGGCGTCCTCTTTGTCATTGGAAGCTATGACCTCCACGTCCCCCCCCCCCCCCCCCCCCCCCCGGCATAGGGTCAATTATTCACTGCGCGGGAACTACACCCGTGTCCCTCGTGAATCTCCCCGACAACCAGCCGCCAGAAAGAAATGAGTCTATTACCATGGCGGTGCCAGGTGATGGATTTCATGTTCGCTAGTAGAGTGCAGGTAAAAACCCGGGGAAGCCTCTAAAGGTAACCTTCACAGCTAAGGCATCTTTACCGGTCGTGCGTGCAAACACACAGACTCCCATGAGGAAGTATCAAAGGCAGGAGTGGAGCATTGGTTTCCATGTCAGACTTGTTTGTTTACTGTGGGTTATTGTTTGTGTGTAACCTGAAGGACCTTGAGCTGCAAAGTTCTCCATAAGACGTTCCCTGGTGGACTATAGTGCCTGCGTTATATCTATTAAACCAGTCGGCTCTTTGCATGGGGCATATGAGCCGTGACATAATAAAACATTCATCACATGATCTCCGTGTTGTCCGGCCTGTTGAACCTTAACTGTACAGTATCATTCAGACTTTACAATTATCATAAAAGGCTATTGTGAATAGCTATCATTTATTCCAAAGCTGGGGTCCACTAGCAGCGAAGTATCATCACCTTTCAAAACACATTCCCAGTACCCACTAGTGAGGTGGCATCTGCAGCGCTCAAGGCAGGATGGCAGCCAGGCAGGATAGCACCGAACCAAGCTGCTAGGCCTGCTGTCTGCTAATCCATTCCAGTGTGGCAGCACAGTCGGTGAACCCCCGTGCAAGCAGCACTCCAGGTCAACAGATATGGTCAATACATGTGGTCGGAACATGTGGTCAGGACAACAGTTCTATTGGACCATGACTAACGGACTTTGTGACAGGCTGTTTGGTGTGTGCCTCCCTTTATTCCCGTAAGAGTGTGCGTTTGTCTGCCTCCCTGCCTGCTTGTCGGTGACTATACGTCCTCGTGTGTATGTTTGAGGCTTGTATATCCTTTGTCTTTGTGCACTTAAGCATGCTCATGCGCAGCATGTTGCCAGGAGACTTGGCTGCACACACAGGAGACAGGTGAGACATGTGGCGGGGGACAGGCAGGTTTTTGGAGCAGCATCACCTCTCTGTAACTTTGGACCGTTGGTGTGTCTGTCTTAATACCAGCGTGTGTCAGCTGTCCTCAGCATGCAGAGGCACTGGAGTGTACAGCTCCAGTCTGCTGATCCTCAGCCTCACTCGTTTCCCAGTCGCTCCCGGGCCTGCCAACCAGACCAGACATGGCACAGGGCTGAAGACGAGCGCCACACGACTCTGGCTTGGTCACCCGGCTCTCGCTTTTGTTCAAAAACGAAACACGTTCATGCTTCTGCTCAAAAATGAAGCGATTTGCTGTTGATGAGAACATCTTGTTCCTATGCAGAAATGTCAGTGGTATATCTAAAGGTTTCATAGAGCAAGAAAATTATTGATGCCGTCGAGTCAAAACACAAATTATTCCATAAAGTGGTCAGTTTGGAGCTTACTGTGCAAATGAGACCACCAAGTTATACACTACGCATACTGTGGGTTAAGAAACACAACTGTGAAACATTTATAGTACGCTTAGTGTTTTATGGGAGGTTTTATTGCCCATCTGCCATGGGCACAGCTGTAAGAGCTTGAATTTACCGATATGAAACTCTCATTGAAATATAAAATAATTGCTTAGTCTATATACTTGAATTATTTGCTCACCTTTTATATCAAATTGTCAAAAAGATCAAATACATTTTTTGAAACATGCATGCAGCTGTCATCTATCGCATCAACCGCACACACACTGTATCTGTGTTGAACATGTTAATAAATGCTCTTATGCACCGTTACAAAAACCTCTTTATCCTCTAATCTTGTCATAGTTAATGATGTCGAATGTGAGCATGCGACTTGTGACTAATGGTCGTGTCCATTAATGAGACAATAAGCATATGCAAAATCCCTCCGTGCCTGTCATTAATCACAAAGACCAAGGTCATGTGATTTGATTTTATTCTGAAAAGCTGAGAGGCCCAGACAGAGCATGCAAAAGGAAACACTGCCATATTGTGCTATAATCCAGAGAACAACAGTTCTGAAAAAATCCTACTGAGGTATTTGAAATGTTGCGTTTGACTGTCAGTCACTTATACAACCTGAAATGACGGGAGAGGGCATCATTTTGACTGTATGGTAGAGTATCGTGATTGGTAAAATAGCTCCCTCTGAAGGCACAAAGATGAATCATGAATCTAAATCAAAAAGACAAAGCTCGTCTCCACACACTGAGCATTACAAACAGCTGTGTGTCCATTCATTTGGTGCCAAAATTACCACTACGGGTAAGTGTTCTCTGTGATTTTATCGAACTGATCCTTGAACAACATACATATTCTTATTGTCTATCTTGTTCCGATCCTGTGTTTTGAATGCCGGTGGTGGGGCCTACCCTTTTCTTTACATTTGGATCACAGATTGGGCCCTTAAGCTTGGTCCTTGGAGGCCTGATCATGAACTTATGTGTTACGACATTTGAACAGGCAGACTTGGACAGCCTCTAATAACTCAGAAAGGTTATTCTCTGGCAGCAGATATAGATGAATGTCAGCGACGTAGCTGAGGCTTCACTGAAACAGAGCAGACACGATGCTCGCTGCTGATATTTACACAGCAGAGCCGAGTCCGAAGGATGGGGGCAGGCATGGCCTGCTGACAAAATTGGATCTCACAGTAATTCTCGTCCAGCGACGGACAACTAAATCTCCTAAAATGTCAATCAAGATTATAGTAAGCAATGCTGCTTCTTTTGACTTTATCATAACCTAATTGTTTTACTGTAAAATAAGCGTGAAATATAAATGCACCTTTTAATTCACCCATCTTTAGCACTTTGTTGCACTTTTCCCCCTCTACCCGAGAGATAGCGATGGGGGTTTGTAGACCAAGAATCACCTCAGTCTGCATTCATTAATCCAGGGAGAACCTGAGGCATGTCTCTGCGAGACGTTACCCCCAGCACTCAAATGAGGGATGGGAGGAGGAGAAAAAGGGAGGAGAGAACAGAAGAAGGCCAATTTGTGTGTTAGCCCCAGAAGCAGGACAGGCAGGCACTTAATTCTGTGGAAGCGCATCATTATATGCACCATTTACCAGATGCCCATTTAACATGCAATAATTAGATCACTCAGTTTGGAGGGGAAAAAGCGTAGATGTGGGCCACTTAAAGAGGGTCCCTTGCCATAACATTAGCAGCCCCCCACAGGGTCACTTGTCAAAACAGTTTGAGAGATTAATTCTTTGGAGTGTCGAGGAGAAAGATGTATAGGAAGGCTTTTCTTTTGTTTGTCTTCGTTGTTCTTTGTTCTACAGTTTGTCACTGAAATGAAACACACAGAACAACATTGCATTTTTACAGTGAAATACAAAATGAGAATGAAATACTAAAGTTCTGATTGAGAAAATAATGAAGACTGAATTTATTGTGAATTATTGAGGAGACAGAGTTCTGTAAATGCTTGTTTACCCGCTGTGATTCATTTGAAATGAGTATCTTCAGGTTTTTTCTTAATCTCTGAGTCAAACAAATAGTTCGATTTTCAACCACTTATGGCCGTTCTCAACTCTTTGCCTTGTATGCTAATCATCACATTTCTCTTCACTTCTAAAGCCATTTCATCTCACTTTGAACCTGTCTCTCAATAAATTACTTTTACTTAAGTCCAGTGTGTGACTTTTATGGTGCAAACCAGACAAAATCTCTCTCTGTTGAACTCAGCTCTGTTTGGTTTGTGTTAATAAAATACATCCATTTCAGACGGAGATTCATTTAATTTCTCTCTGAAGCAAAGTCAGCTTATCTCTCACACACACACACACACACACACACAGCTACTGCACAAAGGCCATTCTCTCGGCCACGGAGGAGATACTAAAATGAAGAGAGTCTACGCAGAGGTGGACCCAGTCGCTGTGTGATGGGCCATAACCTTTGCGCCTGGTCAGTCCTGAGGAGTAGATGTTGAATCCTCTGTCTTTACTGGTGCTGTTATGGAGATGTTAATGGGGTAATTTATGGAAGATATAAAGGGAAATAGGTCATCATCAGCTTTCAGCCCTTTCATTGTTCGTGTGTGTGCGACAGTATGCTCCTTTCAGCTGAGGGCAGCCATGGAGCACTGGTACATCCCCCGGGCCGAGGAGAATGAGTGGTACCTGAGGAGTTAAATGGCCTGAGGAGGATACAGCCCAGCATGTATTCTGTAAGGCTCTACAGAACAGCCTAATACAATGGTAGAGGGGAGGGCGTGCTTCATTTAGGGCCCGAGAAGCTGTGTAGTGAGGCTACAATCAATACACTGAGGTGTACTGCAGTACATATATGGTAAAGTGGACATTCAAATGAAGCGGATGAGCATCAAAAAGCTTTGAGATGAACAAAATCAGATGTTGAGAAAAATCACTCAACCACA
The DNA here is from genome assembly GCF_949748355.1 of Melanostigma gelatinosum. Taxonomy (NCBI): domain Eukaryota; kingdom Metazoa; phylum Chordata; class Actinopteri; order Perciformes; family Zoarcidae; genus Melanostigma; species Melanostigma gelatinosum. The sequence continues at coordinate 5,379,293 of NC_136651.1, forward strand.
ACTTTATTCCTAACAGTCTCTTGGTTGCTCTTTAAAATCCTCTTAGTGCACAGCTGATGTACGTTTGGTCCATATCACAGCTGATGATGAACAATAATTGATAGTCAGAGGGTAATGCTTATGCACTGGTACTATATACCATGGGCAGCTTGGTTCCTAAAACCAACCAACTTCCAGTCTAACGACATCACAACGCTCCATCGCTGTTAGCAGTAAGCAACTCTCCTCCACTTAGAAATTAAAGGTGTTTTGTGAGTGATGCAGCCATTGTCATCTAAACTGTCAGTGCTGGCCAGAGATGATATACCTATTTAATAATAGAAAGAGCTTTTATATGGCTGTGTCCCTGGGATTGGCATACTTTGATTGGCTAGAAAGACCATTGCGCCTTGCAGATAAAATGAAACTACCTTCAACATAATTTATAGATGCAATTTTGTGGGGCAGTCCTGAGCTCATATTTGATATGACAATTGGAAGGTGGATGTGTGCGTGCGTGCACATGTAAAACCATAATAAATAAATAAAACACATTTTAAGCCAGTTGTAGTTTGTACGATATTGGAAAGTCCGCTCTATCTGTTAGAAACTGTTTCAAACTGAGCAGGTTGAATCTCATATAACCTTTCTTAACAAAGACAATAACGATATTTTCCCACTTGACCTGTAGTTATACACAGTCAGACTAAATCCCACTATTGAGTCTCTCCTATTGGGCTCCTGCAGGTCAGTCAACAGAGATCACACCTTAAGGTTAACCATCCATCACCTGCACAAGTTAGTGACCCTGACCCTTCCATAAGACCCAGATGCCAATATGGTCATCCACCAAAAACACACGTTACCGAATCACAGTCTATATTTTATAATATCACTTAAAGATTTGAGTAATATGCATGTAAAATGTATGAGATCTTAGCAGTAATGAAAACAGCATCAGCTTCTCAAGTCAAGAGAGATATCTATGCTACAGATTTCATGCTGAAGTATTAAGTATGATATTGTCACACAACAGCTCCACATCGGTATGAGCCCGTAATGTAAATATAAGCAAATGCAGCTCTCTCTGCAGATGGCGGAGAGGAGCAGAAGCTTCCGGCCGACGACTGACACTTCCTGTGTGATCCATTAAGATACAGGATCGCCTGCCCGGGTCTCAAATCAAAGACGAGGAAATTGACCAAAATATCTGAGATGGCAGAGGCATTAATCATCCGAAGACATAATGTGTTCTCTCAATGTGGTTGTAATATTTTACGACCACACAGAGGGGCTTTAGTGTCGGCAAAGTCTGGTTCGCGGTAACGCGGCTGCAACAACCAGTTGGCAGGACTTTGGAGTGATTAGCGCGTGACCTCTCTCTGATGACATCCATTTTCATAGAAAGGTCACAATTTTGTCAGATTCTGCACTTTAAGATGCACCATGCTGCTCCAGTAATGTACTGACATGCCGAGTCCTTGCAATAGGTCGATTATGTGAGCATTTAATGGCAAATAACATGAATTTTACACGAGCGTGCTGGTCTTGAACGTAAAGTGACAGTGTGGTTTGTGCAGGGCTCTTATTGAAGACTCTGCCCTGTGGACCAAAGGGTCCTATCACTTAAATGAGCTCTATTACTGTCTCTGTGGGGGCCGCAAACTCACAAACCTGCTCACAGACTCAAAAACAGCTTTTCTTACGCCACCCCTCTATTGCCCTCCAGTTTCTCACTGATTTACATACAAATTGATCTTGAGGTAAATCAGATGTCACTTTTCTCCGGGTCACAGAGAACACGCTGAGATAATGAAATCAGGCTCCGCTGAGTGCTACACTTGCACAAACTACCAGATGGGTCTCTCCCTTAATGCAATGCCTCAGCCTGCATGTGTGTGTGTGTGTGTGAACGGCTGGGTGCACACGCACGTTGGTGTGAATGCACGTGCATGCATGTGTGTTTGCGGATGTTAAAATGACTGAACATCTTCTATTTATTTTGCCAATAAAAAAGTGAATGTGTGTGCCCATGTGTGATCATTTATCTGACACCTCTGTATAGAATACATGCTTCGCCTGCGACTTTGGGGATTGCTCTAATTTGCATTTCATTTCTGTGGTTGCAAACGTGGCTTTCTATCGACTCTTGCTTGAGAGGAGAAAAGAAAACACAAAAATTGTCAACAGAATGTTTGCAGTTTGGTGGCTTCTTTTCTTTATACTGTATACTGTTAATTCTTTTTAGTCTCGCATATATAGCAAGTTCTTTACCGAGACCAATTAATCACTCCTTGAACAGATTCCTATGCCTGCCCCCCCCCCCCAGAAGAATATGTCACAGACAGTATGGCTTGAAGAAAGGAGCAGAGAGGTGACAACTAGAAGGACAAGAACTCAATGGACCATCACATCCCATTAATGTTGTCTGGGGAGAAATTAAAGAGCCCAGCATAATGTGCCATGTTTCTGTCATGGGACAGACTGACTTTGGGGAGTGTAGGTGTGACTGATGATAAGTCTTGACAAAAAGCAGAGATTAAATGCATAAGATCATTTTGAGCATGTTATTTGAAGGATAAGAGAAACCTGAGTGAGCGTGTCAACATTTCTTTTAAAGGAATTAAAGGAATACACTATTGTTTAGGCACATTTACAATAAATTCCTTATGCAATATCCAATTTCCAATGGCATACCGCAATGTTTTTGATAAATGAATGGATAGTTTCAATCTTGCAAGCGGCCCTTGGCATCAGTTAATTTCTTAACGGTGACAAACTTCACTTGCTTAAACTTGTTTAGGTTTGTAATCCATCATAGTGGACAATGTACTTAGTATCGTTGTTGTGAAAGTTGTGTCTTTGTTGGAAATGTTAGAAATGCTGATGAGGTCTATCACCACCATGTATCATCATTTACACAGCACTATGTAGTCACACAATGTATCATAACTTTAAAACCCTCCTCAAAAGGACACCCAACTGATTTTTACATCCATTAAAACAACGTTATTCAGCGGCCAATTCTGAGATGTCAATTCTTGCCGGAAAGTGACTTCACCACACTTGCAAAGTGAAAACAAAACCAGAAACTAAGTTCACTGCGATGGAATTTAGTTTCAAGTCTTTGGTGTGTTTTCATGCAGTGCCTTTACTGAAATTCGTTTAAAAAAAAGCATGAATATCTTACCTGAAGGGTAGGGAACAGATCGTAAAATACTGTGGTATGCTTTGAAATGTTTGGAATACAAAATATTTTTTAAATGCAGAAGTAATTGTACAGGTCTCTCATGTGTTCTTTTAAATGCATATGTCCTTCAAAGAAAAAAAGTAGCTACCTGCAGTTGACAGTGAAAGAAGGATTTTAAATAAATGCAGGAGATTCCACAGACCTTCAGTGTTGTAGGTCTCTACTTCAAATCATAAATACAATGAAAAGAAAGAGAGGGATGATGTGAGGCCCAGAAGTCATCAGTCAGACTGACAGGCTTGAAATGAAACAATGCCTTGGTCTCCTCCCCTCCTGCGCTGCAGTATTTGTTAAATAACTCTTGTATTCATGAGATTTCTTCCAAGCGCTGCCTCTAAAGCTATTCTATGGCAATCAAAGGGAATGTGAAAAAATACAGTTAATGTGTTCATTTAAAGCCAAGGAATTATGAGAATGTTATAAGTTATCAGTAAAATAAATAAATACATGTAGTGTGCTTAATGTATCCTTTGTGGAAATACACCATCAAGTTATAATGGGATGTGGCTGAGATATTAATGACAGTATATCATACTTTACAGCAACTGTGGTAAAAATGTATCACGTATCATCTTCCACTTATTTTTTTTTCACCTATAAACTTTGCTTAGATGAGCGTAGACCACGTTTCTACAGTTGAATAAGTCAGTATATCTTTCTCCTTCATAATACTGTCATCAGAGGATAAGAGAGATCATAATGGAGCAGTAGTTTATTTTACTCCCGGTGGGCAGTCACTGGCCACTTCCTCTGCTATGAAGGAAATAAATCAATAGGTACAATAACAAAAATGACCAGAGACCTCTCAGGGACCAGGCTTCACTACTGAGGGGGATAAAGGTGAGGCCTGATGAGCTCTGAGCCAATGGCAGCGCAGCCTTGGCATAATAAATTCAACTCAAATTGCATGCTTTAATTGGGTTCATGATCTGTGGACTGGAGCATCAGGAGCCTCCAGTAAAAAGGCCTGACAAATGGGACACGTTGATTCCTAGCACCGTTTAATGCAGTTATGAAGATTGAAAAAATATTGGAGCTGTCTAGAGACCCAAGTGGAGTTAGTGCCAGGCTCTGCGTCCACTGATAACAATTGATAACCGGCCCTATGGTTAAGAATCACTGCTCTAGACTACCTGGACAGGCTGTAGCAGGTGATGACACACAACATCTGGAGTCACGAGGGAAATAGCTACGCCAAGAACCAGCAGGATCTCTCAGCGACAGACTGACACACAAACCAGAGTTTCTGTCCAAGAAGACACCCGCAGCTCGAACATGCCACGAGTAACACAAACAAAAACTCTTATCATTCATTCGACATGTACGATAAACAGACAGTGATACAAGATATATGGTCCTTCAATAAGCAACAGCAATTTCTAAACTTCAGTGGTATTGCAAACAAATTCAAAGCTTAGATCTCTGTCCCGGCAATGCACAGTAATATCATTTAAACATCCTGATACAGAGCAGACTGTGTGATAATGATTCGAGTGGTCATTACTTTTCATTGCATTATGTCACACATCATGCACATCAAGCCTGTTGGGCCATGCGCAGACTCTTATCTGTAGTTGTCACACAGCAAACACTTGCTTTGGCATTCCCACAAAGACAGACTCGCACACATGGAAGGCAAGCAGCAGTGCTCCTCCGCCCCGAGGACCAGCTCAATGTCAGTTTCAGTCAACAACACACACATATACACACCTGCACACAGAGAAACACACAGATGTGGGTGCTGGGGGCAAAGACGGATGAGATACAGAAATCCCTGTCCACTGATATCTTCCTCCGATAACCATGTGTGAAGGTCATTTGTCCCCTGCTTTGGCAAGACTCTTCATAAATCACTGGGAATTGGAATGATGGGTATTCATGGAGGCAGCTACTGCCTCCCGGTCTTTCCCACTCGCCCATCATCATCTCCTGTAACCCGAGCAGATGTGTACAATAAATAATGACACATCTGGACAATTTCATCCGTTACAGTACACTTGCAGCAGACATACCATGGCCACCATCCTACCTAACGTCTTCATTTCTTTCTGTCTTCGAGTATCTTGACATTTCAGTGTATCGAGTTATTAAAGGAGCCTACACCCAATGCAAGTAATTCTAAACAGTTCAACACCAAGATATAACTGTCTCTGGTGGTTCATCAGATGAATTATATTTACTTGCAATGCAAATTGTGACTTGATTCATTGTCAAAAATATCCTTAAAAAATGAAGCATTTTACAAAATAAATGTGTGATTGGAGGAGATCTATCCTGAAATATCTTAAATCAGTCCTTTATTTAACCTCTGTGCAATGACGCTTTGCCTTGTTTCACACATACACACACACACACACACACACACACACACACACACACACACACACACACACACGCACACACACACACACACAACACAAAGACACATCAAAGGCATGCAACCAAAGATCGCTTCCTCACATTTTCATGCAGATGGCGGTTGTTGTGTGTGTGTGTGTGTGTGAGTGTGTGTGTGTGTGTGTGTGTCTGTTGTCAATGAGCGCATCTGTGCGTGCGTGTCTGTGTGTATGAGGCTGCGTGTGTGTGTGTGTGTGTGTGTGTGTGTGTGCGTGTGTGTGTGTGTGTGTGTGTGTGTAGGTCTGTGTGTAGGTGTGTGTGTGTGTGTGTGTGTGTGTGTGTGTGTGTAGCATACTTATGAGAGCGGCAGGTTCGGCCCCCGAGGCGATGACAAAGCGATCAAACTCTATGTGTCACATATAAATTGCTTTGACCTTTTTTTCCCTCTCAGACTCATGGCTCGATGGCAACAAGGGACATTTTACCCAACTGGAAAGAGTGCTCAAGTCCGCAAAAACACGAGGAAATGGCAAGCGAGGAAATTAACGGTGGTAAGTGTTTGTCCTCTACGGGGTCAAAACGCACCACTTTGTTCCCTTGTGTTTATGCTTTGCCAATTTCCCAAAAGACATCTGAAAAACCTTGAGCATTTATTTCAACACTTTGTGTTGTGAAAGATAATTGAATTTACTTTGTGATAACAGGAGGTGTGATTGTAGAAACAAAATGTTGCTCTGTATCACAAATTCTTGCTATAACAAGCAGACAGGTCAGCAGTTTTAATTCAGGTGAAACAGAGCCGCCCACTCGTAGCATCTACCATTATACCTCTTAACCCCATTAGTGGGCAGGGTTAGGTTGTTTTGGAGCTCTCCGTTTTCACACTCTTGACCATTTTAATACATTTCAATTATTGCTGGCTGCATAAGTAGGCTTCATAAACGTAGTCTGTAGTGGCCATCTGGCCAGAAGTCATGTATATAAATGGACCTGTAGACACTTGACTTCTGTAGCCATTGGCCATTATTACTCTCTTGGCCTAATAAAATATTCATGCGTTAGAGTAGGCATGCGTTACTTTTTTTCTCCTCCTCTTGCTGCCGTCGGTAATTGAAATTTCTGAAGTGCAGCATGTTTAATAATGGAATTAATTTCCCATGCAAAGTGTATATGATTGACCATGCACAGGCAGCACAGGGAAAAAACAGGCTCCATTTCAGAGAAGAGGAGAGCTGTTAACCGTATTGTTAGATTTACACATTTGTGTCATAAATAACAGCATTATTTGAGATGATGTATCATTTTAATTACATTGTGCACAAGCATTGCTTCATCACTGCAATGAAGATACATTTATTCTGCAATTTGACTGAAAGGATTTTTGCATAGTTACAATCTACATAGTTGATAATATTTTCCTGCTGGCATTAAGAAAATATTATTGCAAAGAGGGGACAAATACATTACCACAGCCATGAATTATGGGAGGAAGAAAAGGAAAAATAAACATAAAAAACAAAAGAGAGAGATTGGGGGAAAAGGCCCAGAAATATGAAAAGTAAACGTAAAAAATGTGGGCGGGAGACTGAGCTCCTTCGGAAGGCGAATGATCACGCTGGTTTGACCTCTCAAGCAGTTAATGCAGAACAGACTGTTCCTGGCAAAGCCAAGTCCAAATGACAGGCCATCACGGGAAAAGAACAAAGGAGTAGTTTTCACAAGAACACCATTCATAGCCGCGTGGCCCTGGTTCATGAGGCAGCAAACGCAGAGCAGGGAAGTCCAGCTTCAAAAGCTTATTTCTGATGCAGACAGGAAGCAAGTCAACTTCTGCTTTCTGTTCATAAAACCCTTTGCATGGCTTTGTTTCGCACTCACATTTTGATAATCTCCCTGTTCTATTGCTTCTTCTTTTTTCAATGTAACTGCAAAAACAAGAACTGCCCCTAAACTACATCACACCTAAAATAAAGATAATACAAACAAAGGTTTATTTACAAGAAAACTGTACTTTATTTAAACACGATGCGTAAAGGGCAAAAACGAAACACCGATCCTATGCAGAGCAACTCGAAATCAATGCCTTCTTTCGTGGCGATGCAAGGTAACTCTCGTGAGTTCATTTGTGAAGAAGGCATAGGACAAACACAATTCATTTAGCTGCTTTTCAGTTGACAGCACAGGGTGAGGTTAGCAGGGAGGGAGGGGTTATTGCAATGAGACTGTGATGAAAACAGTGGGCTCAGCACAATCATGCTGTATGCGCCAGCCAAGACATGTTAGGTTCATGAAATGTTCACAGGCTGTAATTGTTTGCAATGAGTGAACAGATTGTGATAAAGGACGAGAGAGATGCAGCAGTAATAAAGGATTGAAGAAAATAAAAAAGTCAACAAATATGTAAAAGGAAATTCTGATCGAAGGTGAACATTTCCAAAACATTATGTTGAGGACCTCACTTAAAACAGTTTGTTATGAGCACATCTGATGGTAGGATTTTGCCTCACTAAAAATGAATACAAATGCAAGGATTTTCAAAAGGTCTACTTGTATATATTTTTTTTATTCATCTACAATTTCTGAACATTCCTCAGGTTTTTTTATGAACGCAAGAAAGAAGCTTGCTTTAAGCACCACTCCATATTCCCGTTCATGAAATCGAAGAAAATTGCTCCATTTAGTATAAATGCATGCTACAGTCTCGTCATTTCCAAGATATAACCTCGGTCCCTCCTTCTATAAAAGATGCCACCCTCACATTCCCGGACAGCTATGCAGTTAATAAATGAACACAGATCAAGAACGGCATCAACGGATCATAAAATGCAAGGATGCGGTGAATAACACAAGTAATACAAAATGGGAAATGAGTGGGTGGTAAGAGGGGGAGAAACACAAAAAAAGGTGAGAAAGCATCAGAGATTACAAGAGTGGGAGATGGGGAGTTACAGAGAGACATTTAGGGGAGAACTGAGTCAAATTCAAATACCCAACGATTACATCTCTTAACATGTCAAGTATATTTCCATTTAAAGTGCTTGCTTAAACACCCATGAAGAGGTGTCTCCGGCTGCTATGCACACAGTAATGACTGGGAGTCTCCTAAGACCCTCAAGATCCAGATGCCCCTTTGGACTTAGTCACCTTACGCACCACTACCTGAGATACCCGACGCTGAGATAAATGGGCTGAAAGTAACAGAGACTACATCGATTTTCCACCAGGATTGTAAAAATTCATGACATCAGGCTGATTTGTAAAATAATAATGACACAAAAAACTGAATTAGCCTTTAGTGTTGACTGAGTAAGACTGGGAAATATGAAATCTTGAAAGGTAAAAGAGAGAACTTCCTATTTCTGAACCGCATTCACCTCAACATTCCTGCTGACTGCATTCAGCATTGATAATCCTGTCACTCCCCACAGGTCCATTTATTAAAATGCAGCCCTGATGTTTGCCTTTGTGAAAGGCCTTTATTATTAAAGTGCCCTCACCTGCTCACACATTACAGCCCGTAAACAACATGAATGATGTGCTGAGCACTGCAGCCCAACACACATTTATTAAATTACACTTTTCAGCCACACATCAGCTTTCTCCTTTGATTCATTCCCTTTAATGAGTTTGCTGATGTAGACTGGCATGCTGTAATGAAAAGGAAAAGACAAGCAAGCAGGAGAGCCATAAATAAGTCTCAGAGCATGAGGAATAATGACAAGACTTTAATGTCCAATTAGATTAAAAGGCTCTCTGACACAAAAGCAGGATGCTGAGTGCACTGCTCAATGAGCCTGTGAGCGACATTGATTCACGCTAAACGGATCTATTACTCTCATCCAAGGTACTGATCAACAGCTCTACCTGCCACTTCTCTAACACCATAAATGTGTGTGTTTGTGGCTGCACCTATATCTAAGTATGCAAATCTGTCCGCCTATTATAGATGAACTAAGCTGGTAATGTCCCAAATAATCTTTTGGTGTTATTCTCAAGTACATCCAGGTAAGATTTTGTCTTTCAAATGAATGTCAGTGTGTAAACAAAGGAAACGTTAACCCATGCAAGTTTCACAATGGAGACCTCTGTGGGTCTAGAGTCCTGTTTCACACCATAATAGGCAGTAGTGTCTTTCCAATGCTGATATAGTGATTAGTAAGGATGGACAGTAATAATCTTATAACATCAAATTAATCAATATGTCAAATTTAAGGTCCAGATGTTTTTATCCCGTCGCTAACCAACCAATATGCATAAAAGCAGGGACATTTAATTTTCATTACCTATTAATTCAATGAGATTATTATTTATGCAAACAGCATGGCTGCAGGAAGATTAAACTAAGTGTTTTCCCCTTTCTTCCTGGGATACAGAGTACATGTGTAGCACACACGTAGACTATTTGAGATGGGAAAGAGGATTTGCTTTGTTTTGTATCTCTTCATCATCATCATAAGCATCAGTCCATTATTCCTCGTGATGCAGATTCTATTGCGCACGACAAAGGAGACAGAGAGCGAGAGACTGAAGTGTAAACGGGACACAAAAACTTTCTTTGATCATGAAGCAGAACTCTCAGCTGAGGTAACTGCAGACGGAAGTCTCAGGTAACAGTGATAAACAAAGTGACAGTTGACTCAAACGAACGTTTCCAGAGCGGTTTGAATGCATTGAACTGGCAGCAATACAGTACGTCTGGGATATGAAATGTCTGTATTGTCACCGCACTGCATTTTTATAATAATCTGGTCACATCTCTCCCCATCTGCCTGACATTGTATTTCTAGTACGCACGAGTCCTGTTGTATTGACTGGGAAAGGACTGTATATTGTTACTGTGGTTCATTAAACGTTGTGGCCACCAGGGGGCATCGATCAGAATGCACTCCAGACAAGATGTTCCTTTTGAGAGGTTTACTGACAATAGTCAAACAAGCAATTGTGTGTGGTTCTGAAACAGACATACATGAAATAATAATTAGTAAATACCTCTATACAACATTGGTTTCTAATTAGGACATACAAGGACAGAATACAGGCAGTGATAAACAGGTCCGGGACTCCTACAGCCACCAATTAGCAAACAAGGAACGAGCTACTAACTATCAGAATAGCTTGCCGTGCAAATTACACAATATAACACTTATAACTACATTAGCCTAACACCAAACTTTACATCTACTTACTGGTTGTTTGCACGCACACAGTCTTGAGAGTCAAACTCCGAACAGCAACTTAACTAATCTATTCACAGACACGGCCGTCATTTCGCGCCGCCTAGCTCGTTCAAGCCTTTTCACTTCCTTCACGCCGTTAATATTAGTCCGCGAGCAGCTGACTGCCGTCCTCTTCCGCAACGGGCGTAGTGCGGTTCCTGCTCCGCTGCCTCTCCGGAACCCGTCTGAGGTCGTCCTTCGTCACAGCCGCCCCCAAATTTGTCTCAACTAATTTGCAACTCAAAGAAGGACTAACCGGATCAGTGTCTGGGATGGTAGGCAGGGTGACAAGGCGAGCGACTGGTCTGGTATAGGTCTTGCCCTTGATCTGAACAACTGCCGTCCGGACTCTCCCGTCTGTTCCTGGGATGACTTCAGTTACGTGACCTAATGGCCAGTGAGCTCTTGGCAACTGGTGATCCACCACCATGACTATGGTTCCCAGTTGCAGCTGTGCAGGGTCCTTATGCCACTTAGACCGGGTCTGAAGAGTCGGAAGGTAGCGTCGGATGAAATGTGTCCAAAACTGATCAGCTAACACCTGAGTGTGTCTCCAACGTCGGCGACTGAGGAGCTCTGACTCAGCATACACAGCCTGTGGTAGTGAGGGGTCAAGCCGCCCCATGAGAAGCAAATTGGGGGTGACTGGGTCAACATCCGCCACATCTGTTGACACGTAACCTAGTGGTTTGGAGTTTAAAATCCCCTCTACTTCAATCAGTACTGTCCGTAGGACCTCTTCTGGGACAGTTTGGGTCTGAATGGTGGCGTAGAGCGCAGCTTTCACTGATCTCACTTCTCTCTCCCAGACACCTCCAAAGTGTGGTGCACCTGGGGGGTTGAACTGAAACTTGATCTGGTGTTTAGCCAGATGAGCTTGGAGTGTGGGGTGCATGGTTTTGAATGCCTCATCTAGTTCTCTCTCTCCTCCTTTGAAATTAGTGCCCTGGTCAGAGCGAAGCTCTGCTGGTTTGCCTCTTCGTGCAATAAAGCGGCGGAGAGCCATCAAAAAGGAGTCAGTGTCCATGCTAGACAAAACATCTAGGTGCACAGCCCGTGTTGTCAGGCACTTAAACAGTATGCCCCATCTCTTCTCGTGGCGACGGCCAACCTTCACTGTGAAGGGCCCAAAACAGTCTGTGCCTGTGGAGTAAAATGGGGGCTTCAGTAGCCTCAGTCTGGACTGAGGGAGGTCTGCCATCTTGGGCACCACTGGAGTGGCTCTCCACCTCTGGCAATCCGGGCAGGAGTACTGATGGCGTTTCACAGCTTCACGGCCATGCAGAATCCAGTATTTGCGGCGCAGCTCTGCATAGAGGCGCTCTGATCCAGGATGATGGAGGTCCTTGTCTAAGTCCTGAATGATGAGCTGGGTCACTTTATGCCGAGAGTCCAGTACCACTGGGTGGATGGCATCTGGCTCTAACTGGTCGCTGCGGCGGAGCCGTCCTCCAACGCGGATGAGACCCACAGTCTCATCATACTCCGGGGCTAGGGAGAGCAGCCTACTGTTGGCAGATACTGGCTTACCGGCACACAAGAGGTTGAACTCCTCAGGGAAACTGTCCTGCTGGGCTTGTCTCAAAACTTCTCTTTCTGCTTTCTGGTAATCTTCTGCAGGAAGACTGTCTTGGTCTACTGCCGCCCCATGGCGGGACTGTGCAAACGCCTCTGTCAGTGCTCTGAAGGAGGTGAACTGGTTGGCATCTGGTAGCAGAGGATTATGAGTAGTCATGGTGAAGCAGCTGATGGTAGGTTTTCGCAGTTCAACAGAATTCACTGTCTCTCCTGAGGCTGGCTGTGTGGGCCAGAATTCAGGTGACTGCTGCAAGAAATCAGGGCCCTGGCTCCACCTACTTTTACCGGCCAGTTCCAACAGTGTCTTCCCTCGCGTGAGGTCATCAGCTGGGTTGTTGACAGAGTCCACGTACCTCCAGGCCCGGACATCCGTCAGCTCCTGGATCTCAGCCACTCTTGTTCCTACGAACACTTTGTATCTGCAGGAGTCTGACTGGAGCCAAGTGAGGACTGTTGTAGAATCTGTCCAGAAGACGACATCGCGGATGTTCACAGTCAGCTCTCTTTGCAGTAGTGTGGCCAATTGGGCACCTGTCAGTGCAGCACAGAGCTCTAATCTCGGCACTGATTGCTGTTTCTTTGGAGACACCCTGGATCTGGCAGTTAGGAAAGACACTTCCACACAGCCATGTGCGTTCTCTGCACGCATGTAGGCCACTGAGCCGTAAGCTCTCTCTGAAGCATCAGCAAAGATGTGCAGGTCTCGCTGGAGGTTTGGAGTGTCCATCTCAGGGCCCAGATAGCAGCGAGACAGTGAAATCTGAGACAGATGCTGCAACTCCTCCTCCCATGTCAGCCATGGCTTCAGCACATCATCAGGCAGTGACGGGTCGTCCCAATCTCTTTGCTTTCCCCATAGTTGCTGCACAAGGATCTTAGCCCGCGTCGTGAAGGGGACAATAAAGCCCAGTGGGTCGTACAGGCGTGCCAGAACCCGGTACATATTTCTCATGGTGGGTTTGGGTCTATCCAGCATCCGATATTTATATCTCAAGGTGTCTGAATTGCAGAGCCAGCGGAGTCCCAGGGCGAGCTCTTGTGGGTCCGTTCCTGACTCGTTGAGCCACAGCTCACTGTTTTCGGATCTGGCTTCTCTGGGCAGGTGGCTAATGACCTCAGGGGTGTTACTGGCCCACTGGCGTAGTTCAAATCCACCTGTAGCCAGCAATGATGTCAGTTTGTCAACTAGGCGTCGGGCTTCTTCAACAGAGGAGAGACTCTGCAGGAGGTTGTCTACATAGAAGGACCTTTCTATGGAGATACGGACATCCTCCCCTGGCTGACTGTGGTCAAATACATGTTTCTGCAATGCGAAAGTGGCACAGCAGGGACTGCAGGTGGTTCCAAACGGAAGGACTTGCCATGTGTAGATGCTTGGTGGTTCCTCTGTCTTCAGGTCGCGCCACAAGAAGCATAGCAAATGCTTGTCCTCAGGGAGCAGCCTCACCTGGTGAAACATGCCTTTGATATCACTACTGACGGCAATGGTGTGCTCTCTGAATCGCAGCAGTACCCCTAGCAGACTGGAACTTAAAGTGGGGCCAGGCAGCAGCAGCTCATTGAGGTTGTCTCCCTTATACGCAAAAGAGCAATTGAAAACAATCCTGTTTTTTTCGTTGTGGCTTACCATGTGATGTGGTATGAACCAGGACTCCTCTGCTTCGCTAAGCTCCTTCTCTGGCACTTTCACTGCATAGCCTGCTTTTTCCAGCTTTCTGATCTCTGTGCAGTAAGCGGCTGCTCTTTGCGGGTCTCGTAACAAGCGTCTCTCCGTGCTGCGGAGGTTGGCTAACACAGCCCCCTTGCATGCCTGGAGCTGTGGCATGTTCTTCACCCTGAGGAGGGGAGTGGCGTAGCGCTGGATCCCATCGACGTCTACTCGTATGGTCTTTGCCTCCAACAGTTGGACTGCTTCCTGATCCTGCCTGGATCTTGTGGAAAGCTTCTCACTCCTGTAGGGAAGGACATCTAGCTGCCACAATCTCTCTACACTCTGCAGAAGCTCAGACTCAGGTGAGAGGGTGGATATGTTTAGACATTGTTGTGCTGTTGACTGCTGCTTGATGTGCTTGGTTGGTCCCTGAAGCGTCCAGCCCAACCTTGTCTTCACTGCCGCTGGCCCGCCTGGAGGTCCTAGACGCACCGGCTCTACTGGAGTGATGAGGTGGGGGTAGTCTGACCCTATTAACAACAGAGGTTGCACTCTGTCTAGTGCCTGGAGAGGAAGGCCTCTCAGGTGTTTGTGTTTCTTCAAAAGCGCATTTATTGGGTATGTGTGCTCAGCCAGACCCAGTTGATCAGCAGTAAATGCTCTGTGTATCTTGAAGGACTTCTGTGGCTGGTCGGCTGGGGAGATGGAGAAAGACACAGCAGCACCCTGCAGAAGCCTGACATCCTGCCGAACAGTTCTGAGAACCAAATCCTCTGGCTCACCAGATAGCTTAAGTCTCTGCGCGGCTGCTGGAAGGAGAATGGTCCGCTCCGACCCATCATCCAGGATGGCATGTGTCTCTAAGGTGTGCTCACCATTGCGCAGCAACACCTTACTTACTTTGAGTAGGACTTGGCTGCACCCGGACCGTCTGTCCAAGTACAGTACGTCATTGGTTGTGCTGACAAGGCAGGACGTATTCTCAGCTGCAGGTTTTATATTCACATCGTGCAGAACTTGCAGATGCTTCCCCTTACACTTCTGACACGTAAATTTCAGGCGGCACTGTGCAGCCTGGTGCGAGCGGCCGCATCTCCAGCATCTTTTGTTGATCTTGATCCAGGCTGTTTTTTGTTCCACTGTCAGCTGTGCAAAGCTTACACACTGGTCGAGAAAGTGCTGCGTGTTTAAGCAGTAGTGGCAGTATGGCGTCCTATCTGGCTGCTTGGCACTTAGGGGTGGCTTCACTGCTGCTGGTGAGCTCTCAGGCTGGTCTGTAGTGTGCAGGATGCTGGTGCTCCTGCCACTCTTGCTCCTGTCGCAGTAATTCTCTGGCCGTGGTCCTGATTTGCTCTTATCCTCTCTGTACAGTGAATCGTACACAGTCTCTTGAATCTTCAGCTCATAGTCGAGCCAGTCTGAAAAGTGGAAGAGGTTGGGGATGGTAACACGCATCGGGTACAGGAACCTCTTAAACTCAGCACGCATATCCTGAGGCAGCTTGGACAACAGCCGTGTCACATGTGACCCACAGTGAAGCTCAGTATGTCCACTGTCCCCAAGCTGATCTAACATACCAACTAGTGCTCTCAATCGCAGTGCAAACTGCTTGAACCCACAGGTGTCTCCACGTGCGATGTTCGGGGCATCCATCAGGTCAGCGATTTTTCTGAGAGCTAGCTGGTGCGGCTGGCCATAGTTTTCAATGAGGCTAGCCATCGTGTCAGTGTAGGGCTGCAACGAGTTGGTGTAGGAGTCCGCTATGAGCAGTGCCTCCTCATACTTCAGGTGGTCCACCAGGATCTGATATTTAAAGCGCTCTGTAGCATCCTCAGGCAGCAGGTTCTCCAGGGCAACCTTAAGCCGAGCAAACTCCCTAGGATCTCCTTTAGTGAATACAGGGATTTTGGGCGTAGGACCACGGTACACAGTCTCCTTGTGGTGGGAGGGTAACGGCTTGCTGGGCAGTGACTCCCTCCTTGGTGGGGTATAAGGTTCACAATACTCTGGTGTATGCATCCGTGAAACAGGATAAACTGGCTCTGGGCCACAGAAAGACTGCACCTGACGTCTCGTCCACATGTCTCTCAGCGGCATTGTGAGCTCTGACACAAGGTCCTGTGGTGGTGGTTGTGGCTGGTAAACAACATCTTCTGTTACAGGGGGTGGTGGCAGTGGCCAGTCATCATTATCCACTGGAGGCAGAGTGTGACTGCTAGCTTGCACAGGTGAGGAGAATGAGAGAGGGCGGTACGTGTTATCAGCCTGCACGACGTGCTGCTGAGGGGGCTCAGACGTCTGTGAAAGAGAGGGGGCTCTCTGTGGCGGCAGTGGTGGGTCAGGGAGTCGCCTGTGTATGTCCGACATCTGTTGCTGCAACCTGTGATTGTCTTCCATCAGCCTGTGGAGGGCTTCAAGGATCTCTGGCGCCGTTTCTGCTGCAGGCCTCCGTCGATGAGAGGCAGGCGTACTCTGGAAAAGTGTGTCTGTATACTCAGGCTGGAAGGGATATTGAGCTGCCGCTCCCTGCGCAGCACTCCAGTCCTCATCTAGCCGGGGAGATGTGAGAGGCGTCATCCTGGCGTTTCTCTCCGGAAAATTCTCCTCGCTGTAGTAAGGCCGCTGCTGTGCTGGCATGGAGACAGCGTAATCTTCCATCCAGGCTGGTGGCCGTGTCTCTCGGCGGGGACGGGCGTCTGCAGGACGTGAAGTCCTCTGCTGATATGGAAACATCTTTAATCAATCCCACGGTGACCACTCTGATCCGGCTCGAAGGACCATTTGTTGTATTGACTGGGAAAGGACTGTATATTGTTACTGTGGTTCATTAAACGTTGTGGCCACCAGGGGGCATCGATCAGAATGCACTCCAGACAAGATGTTCCTTTTGAGAGGTTTACTGACAATAGTCAAACAAGCAATTGTGTGTGGTTCTGAAACAGACATACATGAAATAATAATTAGTAAATACCTCTATACAACATTGGTTTCTAATTAGGACATACAAGGACAGAATACAGGCAGTGATAAACAGGTCCGGGACTCCTACAGCCACCAATTAGCAAACAAGGAACGAGCTACTAACTATCAGAATAGCTTGCCGTGCAAATTACACAATATAACACTTATAACTACATTAGCCTAACACCAAACTTTACATCTACTTACTGGTTGTTTGCACGCACACAGTCTTGAGAGTCAAACTCCGAACAGCAACTTAACTAATCTATTCACAGACACGGCCGTCATTTCGCGCCGCCTAGCTCGTTCAAGCCTTTTCACTTCCTTCACGCCGTTAATATTAGTCCGCGAGCAGCTGACTGCCGTCCTCTTCCGCAACGGGCGTAGTGCGGTTCCTGCTCCGCTGCCTCTCCGGAACCCGTCTGAGGTCGTCCTTCGTCACAAGTCCGATACAAGTGCAAAACGTAAAGAAAAGTGGTCTTAAGACCGACAGTGGACTTGAGTACTACAGACCTTCCTCTGATATGAGTTTAAATCTGCTTTGCTGCAGGGGAAGGGAACTCCCTGTGGCTCCTCATTATTCTGCTGACAAAGCTTTGTGGATCTTTTCTCTGTTGAGGAGAGATAGATGGGGTGATGAGAGACGTCCTCCTGTGGAGGAGTATGTCAACACCTTTGACATACAACACAGCCTACATTAACATTCACAGTACACAGGATCTGGTGTGCACCACAAAGATCAGAGAGGCTGTATTATGTAACAGACTGTTTTGTATAATGTGTAGTTCCCCTTGAAACTTAAGGCCAGGGGTCACTCTCTGGGATCAGTACAGTGTTTATTATGAGCCAGAATCCACGTGGGACTCATTAACATACATGAGAATACGTTAGCGGTCTGCTCTCAGACTTTTCAATGCAAATGTGTTCTAAATCTTTAAAGAGTGACATCATCACTTTGGTTCAAAGGTTCATTTTCTAATAAATGGTGTGTGGCGTGTTTCATTTCCACAATTCATGCATTGAGGGACTATTTCCTCTCTGCCACTAAACAACAAGATGGAAAACCTGCATCTTGATTCTGCCAAATGCAAAAGACAATGGCTTTAACTGGCACAGTGATTCATAATGGTCACAGTTAGTACTGTGAAAGCGTTTCCCAGCAAAGAAAGTCAAAAGCACTGCTCGTGTGATAGGTGGTCCTCACCGGGCCACAGTTGTTTTGCATTAAGGTAGGTCATCTTGGGTGGACCCCCAGCCTCATTTACACAATGGGATGAAGATTCTACACAAAATAAATATTGCAATGCTCAATATATCTATGCTTAAAAACATAAGCATAAACAAACATATGTAAGACTTTAAAGGCATTTGCAGAAGTCAAGGCTAAATGGGCTACATAGACATCTGTTCATAGGTCTGGAGCGACTAAACCTTTCATCGTGTAAGAAGAGATGGTCTGATATTAAAGTCAACACTAAGAAGTGCGTTTCTGCACAATTGCAAGGCATGGGTGTAATCATTTGTGGAGGTCGAAAGACACCGGCCTCAGTCTCTTTGAGAAGCGTCTGCCTTCAACATGTCATATCAGTATTCCTGATGTATCTCAAGGTAACTTATGTAATTATGAGACAAGATACATGTGTTAAAAGTGTCATGAGAACATTTATGAAAATAGATGTAAATAGGATCACATTGTAGGGAATATTCATGGTACACGCAGTCCACATTCAAATTCAGACCATGTACACTCATTAACACGGTCCCATGTATTGCTGCTTAATTACAGCATGCCAGTCACATAATGTTTTGATCACATACTTACATCCGATACTGCCGCTGTCGAACTTTTACACTTAACAGCCTAAAGCCATCTCCGCATCAAACCACTTTGAAGAAAATGTGATTGTTGCGAAATGCATTGTGGCTTGTGGTTTGGAGAGTGGAGAGTCAATCACGTCTTTCTCCAGAATTTGTGATCCAGACAACTTTTTGAAAATGACTCAAGAATGACTAAAGAATGTGAGCTTCTGTGGAGTATATATATATATATATATATATATATATATATATATATATATATATATATATATATATATACACACACACACTCCACAGAAGCTCATGTATATTTTTTTGTTTTATGGAATCCAGCTATGTTTTCTCCGGTTTTACATTTGGCATCTGGGAACGGTGTCTCACCTCAAAAGAACGGCCGTGACTCACAAGAGCCGGCCATGAACGCCGCTAAACTTGCCAAAAGCGACCTCGCACAGGAAGATTTCTCATTTCCAGGAGCTGTGATGGTTCAAATTCATCAAACTGGTGTTTTGCTATTTTTCACTCAAATCAGTGTTTTGAAGTTGGAATGCACCAATCTGACTTTTTGACCGTAAGTAGTTGATGATTGTGGTAAAACTTCATTGAGCTGCAGAAGTTCGTGATAATTCTGTATGTAAATATGTGAATGTATTTTCCTCTTTATCGGACCAGTGCCCCCAATTTTTTGAACCGAGCATGCATGCTGTTAAGGTCAGTGGGGTTTTAGACAAACATGAAATAGCCAAGAAAAGATGTGTATTTGCAGGGCTTCTTTCATGGAATGATTGCGAAGATGCTCCTTGCTCTGCCACAGTCCATGAATGTATTTCACCTCAGAAAAACATGAGCCACTGCAGTTGTAAAAACCTTGAAAAAACCCTGGTTTGCAAGGCCATGCTCCCCACCTTGTGGAGTCTAAGTATTGAGCAATGTAAAAATAAATCCCAAATGATTCTGCTCAGAAAGTGCAAAATAGTGCAGCACTAGCAGTCTTGCAGCAGAAAACTACGGCTACATTTTTTCCATATAGATTTGAATCAATTAGTCTCTTCACTCTTTATTAGTGCCTCACCCAGCAAATGTTATTGCTTAATTTATTTCTTCACAGTGGATGAAGTCGCGTACACACACCCACACTTTTCTATATCTGGATCATCCCTTACACCTCATTGCATTCAAATGGCACGTCACCAAGACAACTCCACCGCACAGTTCATGTGCTCAGCCAAGTTTCTCTCACCTTTTTCTTAACTTTACTAATTTCTGGTAACGTCTATCAAACCCTCAGCGGTAGTAAAGAAATTGCCGTTTTTTAGAGCAGTAAAATCTCAAGTTACATCGTTCTAATAGCAGAAAAACTTAATTAACTAGGTGAGCCTTGGGGGCTCTTACAAAATGCCTCCCCAAGCAACAGCAGAGAGCAAGAATGACCCCCAGCTACCACAGACCTGCTTACTGATACAGAAAATATGATTGCTTTTCATATTCCAGTGAATTTTCAACATTTCCCATTTTACCTCGGGACACACAGTCGCTCAGAACACATTAGAATCGGTGCATTGCAGGAAAAGGGGCAGTGCACGTGGGCGTTATTAGCCAAATTAATTTTAAGAAATAACACTGAATCATAATGAAACATAAGACAATAGGAAGGCGGAAATTAAATGCTTGTTGAAGTATGCAAGGCAGATAATGGGATACAGTGGCGAAACAGATGAGTTTAAGGAGGTGCGTAATACTGCATGTTCAATTTATATGTAAATCAATCCACCTAACAGAATGACCTCGACCAGGTGCCAGAGGATAGGAAAACGATCCCACCCAAAATCATTTTTGAATTTCGAAATCTCATGAGCTTTTACGGGAACAGGGTGTCAGCCTGGCGCTACAATAACCCATTAGAGAACAGGCTAATGAGGTGATTCATGCGAGCTACGCCGAGAGTCACGCACCCACAGCAGTCGACACAATATACAAATGCGGCACCCACAGGTCCCTTCAACGGGGAACCAGCTGCCCTTTTCCCCCCCCATGTCCATGTCAGTATGGGGTGGATGGAAAGGTGACAAACATGCCATCGTTCCACCTTCTTGTCCTTATGTAGCCTGAAACAGAGACACTACATGTCTGTCACAGTGAACCTCCTTGTTAGAGAGACAGCAGAGGATGGCCAGGGGAGAAGAAATGATGTGCTGTGAACCCCCCTGCTGTGTCACCTTTGACCGTGCACGTACTGCAGACATGGCGCCCTGTCTACCTAATAATGACATGCAGCAACTACTGCATTGATTAGCAGGAGATCGGGTGCGATCAGAAAGTGCTACGCAGATTTCAACAACTTGTTTAAATGACATTTTTAGTGCTACTTGCTGTATGTGGGCGTGTTCTGTGGAGTAAAGGCTCTATAGTCCCACTGTCTATCGGTCACTAATGGTGTGGAGCAGTGGGAGGCCAGGACACCTGCATGTGCTGCCTGATAATGAATATGATGAAGATGAATAATACTTTACTCCGTCTGAAGCCGTGCTCTCAGCTAGGGAGTGATTATTGTTGTAATTGGGATCCATGGTGGCTGCCGCTGGAGATACTGACGATGAAACTCGACTGAAATGGAGATAACGTTGACATTACTCATACTGGACCCGAGAGTTACAACTTAACTAAATCATAGCCTGTGACCTCTTTCCCTGTTTTAGTGTAGTTTGATTGTAGATTCACATTGGTGTAAAGGTTGTATACATTAGTGAATATAAAGAAGTGGTATCTTTGGTTCAGATTCACAAAGCAACCACTCCTCCGTAGAGTCTTGGTGTAATCAGCAAAAGGTGACCGCGGTGAAGCAACAGGACGTAAGTCCCTTTAACATCCTGTGTTTATCAACCCCAGCTTTCCTCAAAAGCCTGACCATGTCCTCATGTGTCCCCTGCCACACCTGTCTGAATGACAGCGCAGTCTCAAACAACATTGATATGCCGGCCACATAAACGCCACAGAGACTAAAACACTTAACTGGAAAAGGATACACAGAGCAGGAAAGCACTGATGATATTACCCACTTTTGGGGGGCAATTTGTATCAGTTGTGTCATTCTGACCACCTCCATCTTGTGCCACAGGATTTGACATATTGATCATACTGCTGCATGGGCCATCTCCATACTTCATGCTGTTCTTTTGAAATATTTCAAAACGAGATTTATGAGGACCCCAGAGTGATCATTACCAGGTGGCCTTGTCAGGCATCACTTCTTCTTCTTCTTTGGTGAGGCTTCCTGGGATTCCTGAGGGACGATGGGTGTCCTCTAGGTAGTGTCCTAGTATATAGAGGGTGCCGGGAACAAGGTGTGTTGGGGGGGGGGGGGGGGGGGGGGGTTGTTAATGACCATCTGCTCAGAGAGCAACCTTTTAATGAAGACTGATGTTGGGGGGGATCTGACCAGGGGCTCCAGGCAGGGGTCTAATGACACACCCTCATGTCTGGACCTTAGCTTGTCTTATGTGCCCCATCAGCCCTCACCACTCCAAGTTGTGGAAGCCACGAGTCAAGTTAAACTAACTTGTACATTTTTTGACAAAATCTAAAAACGTATATGATAAAAATGAGGTGCATTCAAGAGCATAATGCAGTACAATAGATGAGTTAATCCATATTTTCATCTTCAAGCACAAGAGATGTGTCGAGCATACTGAAAACTTTTTCTAAAAGTAGCTACAGAAGCGCAGCATTGAAACCGATTTCACAGTTCGAGATCATCAAGAGGTCAGTTCTTTTGTGGCTCCAGGTTTTATGTGCATAAATGTTTTAAACATAGATAAAAGCTCTACTCTGGAAGCATGATATGAAGTTGGGCCATTATTGTTGCTCTAAGCTTCGTTGTTGAGCCACATCATATTAGGGTTGAGTAACTAATTAATTGAAAATT
Source organism: Melanostigma gelatinosum (assembly GCF_949748355.1). Taxonomy (NCBI): domain Eukaryota; kingdom Metazoa; phylum Chordata; class Actinopteri; order Perciformes; family Zoarcidae; genus Melanostigma; species Melanostigma gelatinosum. Next base: position 5,402,005 of record NC_136651.1, read on the forward strand.
AAATTCCCTTTGACTCATGATCTGCATCTTTTGTTATCCGAGCCTCTTTTCACACATTGTGTTTAAATATTGAAGTCTTGGGAAATGTTTCTGTTGATTTGGCAGACTCAGAGTCCTGTGATTATACTCCAGTGCTCAGGCCTCATCATCTTAGATGTGATGCCATAGCCGCAGTTTTAATAATACCCAAAAAAGGAAAGAAAGAGCTTACCGCGCCCACACCCTTAGGCTTCATCCCGAATGTTAGCTCAAATTAAAAACAAGCCCGTGGCCTAACAGCGGCTCTAAACACGGGGGCTATTGTGTCAGCAGTCTTTTATTAGAGTCATCCTGTTGGAGAAGACATGGGCACATGTGTTCCCTTGCTGTCCTTCCTTTTTTCCCCCATCAAACATCTCTTCTCTGTAAAGGTTATTAGAGAAGCCAACTCGGATTGATGGATGGATATGGAAGGCGCTCAGAACCACATCTCTCTCACACTCATCTTCATCTTGGGTGTTGCTACTGACAGTAGCGGTCCAGCCGAGGAGATGGATGGATGGGCCTGCTCTCCGTACTGTACTTCTTTTACAGAGGGTAGCGCTGCATCTCCGAGCGCACGCTAGTCTTTTTAGTTTAGACGACTTACAAAACATTATTTTAACACTATGGGCTACAAAACATGAGTGATTTTCTGTTAATGGGCCATTTTTAATGTAATCTGGGATACCTACCTGCGTGGATTTGTCTACTACAGTAATATGCTGTAAGTACTCGAGGTGCCGCGGGCTAATAGCAGCCGTTTTAAGGGATGATGCCAATAAATTGATATATTTTCCGCTCACCTTAGTCCTCTCTGCAGCTGCAGTTAAAAGGATCGACTCAGCCTTCACTAACCTTGTATTTGACTTGAACTGTCATTAGCAAATCAAAAGCAGATTAATTAATCACAGGGTCCACTGGGGTGTGCATTACCGTAAGTGACTATTGTAATATAACTTAGAGAGAAATCACACATGATTTCTCATCTTGACACCAGAACGAATGCTTTGCGTCTTCCAGGAGTGCTGCTGCTGTCATCAAGATGGGGGAAATGGATTCTGTAAGTGGTGGAGAGTCTATTAGAGCATTAATTCTGCTACAAATGGAGCTTTGCTCGAATGGTCAACGCTTGTATCTCATCTGATCTTCTTCGAGTATTTTCCGCTCCGCTGCACCTATTACTCCACCTTCCCTGCCTCCTTTCCTCAAATTCGTTTTGCTTTAAAACACACTGCTCCTCGGCCTTGGCCTACAGGGAAAAAGCGAACATGTTGGTTCAGTTTGACCGACAGGGTTGGAAACTTGTTATTCAGTGTGAGCACATACATGAAAGCTCTGTTTGCAAGTGCCAGTGTTTGTCATTGACATGACGAGCGATTGGTACGTCTGTGTTGCTGCTCTGCCTCCAGCTTGGACGCTTTTCCACTCATCTGACATTTGAAAACAAACCGTGACTCACTCAGTCGAGGGAAGAAGATGCTGAATCACAGTGAGGCCAGTGGATTGCAGCTTGAAGCAAGCGAGATCCCTGGAAGATGGAGAGTCTTTTGTAAACATGGGGCAGTCTTATCTTTGTGACCCCCACAAGCATCACACTGTGTCCTTTCTTACATCTTTACATGCCCTTCTTTTCCGGTTCTTTTTTTCTCTGTCTGAAAAATAAGTGGTTACCGTTACCACATTGCAGCCACCCCATTGGTGTACTAATAGTATCCCCTGCTGGCAACAGAGGGAACACAAAGACAGATGGGAACAGAAAAAGTATTCAGTTCTGCAGTAAATCACTGTTTCTGTTCTTTTTTCACAAAGGTGAAATGTTTTCAAAGACATCAGACAAAGTGATATTAGTAAGAACTGAAGCAGAAAACATGCATGAATGTAGCCACACTAACTTACTTTCACAGGCTGGGAGCACAGTAATTAAATATTACCCCACTAGAGGTCACTACTACTTCACATTCAATATCAACATTTATTTTATGACAGGTATATCTTTTGATAAATAACAGACCTAATTGACTTCCCATCTAAGATGATACAGTGCACGATGCAGCTACAATCAAATCCTCAGCAGACATTATGACTCATTGTAGAGACATAGCCACAGCCTGTTGACATATGTATTTGCATTTAGTGTATGCAGTCTGTATAAGCATAATTAACATAGATTGTGGAGCAGAGTTCCTCTTCAATGCAAGTTCCCAAATAACTCTGCCATGCTGAGTGGCATCAATTAAAAACAATTTGTTCAGTTAAAGTTTATCAGATCAACAGAAATACAAATGCGGAAGAAATTGCATTTAAAATCAATTTTGACAGCATTTTGTCTTCTTTTCAAAACATAATTCTGTCGATTTTTTACAATCTCAGTTACGAAATGTTGCGCTAATTTGAGGACATCTATCACTAGAGCTGAAACACGTTGAATCTGTCAGTTTAGAGCCAAAGACTTTTAACCTAACACAACAGATCTTAAGCCATCTTAAATGTTACTAATTAAATTACTGCGCGAGAGAGATCTTTCTAAAACTGCGGGTTAAAGGTTACTTTGAGTGGGGGAAGCATTTGAAAAATAAAGGGATGTTTTTGTTTCCAGAAATTTCAATGAACAATTCTTTTCTAAATAATATTCTTATACCAATATGCAACTGAGCAAGGAATATATATTTTTCATAGTAGAATCACAAAACACGCGCTCACATATCCCCACGCACGCACCAACGAGACCCGTTTAAAAAAAAAAAAAGAAACTTTAACTATTTACTGTGAGGTTAAGGTGCACTCAGTTTGAAATGACGTTGCTCACATAAAGCCGAGTCAAGGGCAAAGGGGTAACCGGTGAAAGAAAAGAAGTTCCTAGAAAAGAAAACGGAAGAGTTGAGGTGGGCCGCGGTTCAAACAGAGAGATTCCTCAGAGGCTTAACTTCTCCGCTCAGCGCGCAGCCATCGCACACTCCAGAGAAACACGGCGGTTGATCTCCTGTCATCCAGATAACAGCTCAGCGGACTGAAGGAGTCATTCATTCTGACATGTCACTAAAGTGTTTGCGACAGCAGCAAGAGGTGAGTGGCCGTGGCGCTGACAGTTCAGGGCTCTTGGTTGCATCTTTTTCTTTTTCTTTTTGAGGATACACTTGGAAGCACTTCTTGGATTCATTTCCAAATAGACTTGCCTTAACTTTAACTTAAATATTGGCCTTATACTGTTTCCATGGACTAGTTCACTTGCAGTCATCATAACAAAATATATTTTCTTACGGAAGCAACTTTTATGTTGGTTAATATTTATTTTTGAAAAACATATTTTACACAGTTAACTTGCTGTTGAGTGGTTTTCTCCAGGTTTGAGGTTTTATTTTACAAAGAGTGTGTATTTGTTGTACCCTTTATTTGATCACAGCATACTTTATGTGTTGTTGTTTTGAATAATTTCCTAGGTGTGAGCAGTGGATTATGATATGAAGCAAACTTGGCAAACTGCAGCAACTTGAATCAGGTTCCTGCACGCAGAGCTTCTGGTGACTTTGCTCCAGCCATGAGTGGAAAGGGTTGTCAGCTCCTGGTGTCTCCTTGCAGCGTGTCCCCATCATTAAGCATGATCAGAGGACACCAGTCCCCGTCCATCAGAATATCCATGCCTTCACCACACCGAGCCGATCTTAGTTACTCCTCGGGCACGGAGAAAGTGAAAACGGGTGCCATCCACTCCTTTGTTTCTGGGACACAGAGCGGCGGCCAGCTTGTCCTGCCGACCCTGAGCCTCCGCAGACAGGTGTTGACCAACGGGACGCATCTAAACATTTCGACTGCATCCCTACAAGTGCCTGCTCATCATCCCACAACCAAAAGAGTGACAACCGCCATACAGACGGGACGCTGCTCCTCTAACAACAGCTTCAAAGGTAAAAACAAAGGTTAGAAATATCTAATCAACCCAGGATGTGTGAGTACAATGCAAGTGTAACTTTACTCCACAGAACAGTATTTTAATACTTCAGTATTGTGATGTATACTAAACTACAACTGAGTTAGTAATCGCATCTTCATACTCCACTTATTCTCAGTGTGCTCTTCACAACCTGACTGACTTGCAAAACGTCGTGTTCCTTATGTATTGATAATTAACCAGGCATAAAGCTTGTCCCGAAATTTTCTACCGAGGAAAAATGGAAGGAGGTGAAAAGCTCATTAGTGATTAACAGAGCAGAAAGTGTCAGGTTGGTGAGGGGAATTCCACAATCTGCTGCATAACCCTTAGTTAAAGCAGACTTAATGTGATGTGTTTGAGTTTTTATTTGCATTTTTTACTGTAATGTCTTTTCCAAATAATTGTGTACTTATGTAAATACTTTGAATTCATCTGTAGGGATTTATTGAAAGTGGATAAAAGTTGTGTTGCTCTGTTGTAACGTATATACTTTCAAAAGGCATCTCCCATATGGATATTCTGTTGATTGAATTTTGGGCTTGTGTCCAGCCGATTGCTCTGTGTCTGGGCCTACCATGGAAGTCTTTGGTCAGCCAGCCGCTGCTAATCTGACGGTGACCAGCAGCCCCGTGACTGTTGTCACAGGCCGACGGTATACTGCAAGGCCTGCAGCACCACAGCCCCCAACACATCCACACAGTGTGCAGATTCCCCACACTGATGCCAGGTGGGCAATATCAATAAAAGTATGTGATTGTGATGATGAGCTCACGAAACCTTAAGAGCGATACTAAAGTGGATAACAACAATCTGTTTCAGATCCTTACATTCCAGAGAATCCCTGGCATCCACGACCCTAAGTCTGTTTGAAACACAGTCGATGTTTAGTGGCAGACATGACTGGTCGTATGGCTACCGTGTGCTTCCTCCACTGGGTCTACCTCAGTGCTCCGCCCAGGCCAGCGAAGGAGGTGAGCAGCTCAGCCTTCCCCCTGGCACGGCCATGTCCGGCACGACCATATCAGGTGGCACCAGCACCTCCGCCTCGCTGCCCTCGTATCTTTTTGCAGGTGATGCTGGAAGCCCCAGGCAGTCACGGGCTAAGAAGAGAGCGCTCTCCATGTCGCCTTTGTCGGATGTCATGGGCATTGATTTCAACTCCATCATACGCACCTCACCTACTTCACTTGTGGCCTATATCAATGGCTCCCGCAGCTCTCCAGCCTCCCACCCCACACTCTCACCTGTCCAATCTGAAGGTTATGGTCACTTCCTGGGTGTGAGAGGCCGCTGCATCCCCCACGCCCATCCCTACAGCATGCCAGGCTCTTCGCAGGCTCTGGCCCCTCAGACGGATTATGGCCGTATGCAGATGCTTGAAGAGGGAGGGGGTCTGGAGAGCCAGATGGCTAACATGGTGGTGGACCAGCAGTGCCTCCCTGGGGAAGGAGGGTCACTGGAGAAGAGAGCAGAGAGCTGCAGCCAAACCACCAACAACCTGCTGCCACCTCCACAGTTACAGCCAGCCCTGCTGGCTACTATCCTAGAGGCTGCTATTCCACAGGGGCCTCCACCACCCTACCACTCACACCAGCACATCCACCTCAATAGACAGTGCTGTAAAGTAAAGTCCCCTTCTCATCACAGGCATGGGGTGAACTTTCTACCCCAGGTCCCTATGCTGGAGGAAGAAGAAGGAGAGCTGGAGGACTATGGGGCCCACTGCTGCAGGTGGTTGGACTGTAGTGCAGTCTACGACCAAAGGGAGGAGCTGGTAAAGCACATAGAAAAGCTACATGTGGACCAGAGGAATGCTGAGGATTTCACATGCCACTGGGTGGGCTGTCCACGCAACCTCAAGGCCTTCAATGCCCGATACAAGCTTCTTATCCACATGAGGATCCATTCGGGAGAGAAACCCAACAAGTGCACGGTACACCATGTAGATCACAGCTATGTCTCTTCTCATGCTACAGAAGTATATCCATCTATCTATCTATCTATCTATCTATCTATCTATCTATCGTCACACTATATTTCTCTGCCTCTAAGAAATAAGATCCCGTATGATATCTCCCCTCATTAATACAGCACGGCTCTCTAAATCAGTTGAATATCTTTTTACTCAGTTGTGAGAAGACGGAGTGACTGCAGTCAAAGCAGCAACATGATGAATGTCGGGGGCTGACTGAGTCCAATTCTCCATGTTCCATTCAAAGCCACAGTACCTAGCTGAAGGCTTTTAAGCCTCAGACTTGTTTTTGTGCGCTCTATGTTTATGGCCACGGTTTAGGTAAAAAATATGGCCTCTCTCCCCTCTTAACTTTAGCCATGTGGTAATTAGCAGAGCGCTGTGATAATTGACATGGGAGTTAACTCAATTATGTAGTTATTAAATCAGCACAAAGGAAGCCTCGCACTTTAGATCTGGCATGGCACCATGGCTCTCCAGTGGGCAGCAGTGTCAGCTGCAGGGGTCCTGCCAGGCCACCGTCTGACAAACTTGGCCGCCGTTCTGGGAAGGCGATGCCCCCATAGTCTGGATATCTACAGGTCTGCATCTGTGGCCAGAGAGTTGGCATTCATCCATGGGGCGGATTATTGATGAAATGGTCGCTTTGTTTGTCCAATGTCGATGAGCTGTTTCAGTTGTGTTGCAGTTTAATGAGTTTTAAAATCAATGTGGGATTATTAAAAACAAGACACACCAGTACTCCGAGCTCGATGCTTGTGTCAGCATGCAAACATGCTCACATAGACAATGCATAATATGCAGATGTTAAGCAGGCGCAAGGTCTCCATTTTCACTATGTTAGCTTAGTGTTGCTAATAAACAAATACAGCTGAGGCTGTTTTATAACCAAATAGCTGCAAAGCTAATGACATTCCAAAGAATCAGATAATTATAATTTGAACCCAATAGTGGCGTTATATAAAATGTCCGGGGGATCACCTAAGTAATTTAAATTCACCAGAAGGGCGCCATGAATGTCTCTACCAAATTTCATCGCAATCCATCTAATCGCTTTTTAATATTTCAATAAAAGTGGTGGTGGTGATAAAATAAATGACAAGAGGACCACCACAAATCAGTGGGATTCATCCTGTTGCTCACCTGTTCATGGAGCCATGCAGCTAGAATGGCTAAAAAAATATGTATGGCCAGTCCACAACTATGAATTCCCTCCTTTGTTTTTGTTTTTTGTCACTCCCACCGGGAAAATACCGCAGACTTAGATGAGTAATTGACAAACCACTCGCAAAACATGCCTCATGTCGCTGCTTTCAACAAGTCAGTTATTAACGCCGTGCATACCTGCAGTCGACCTTTGGTACCAAAATACTCACTTATTAGTTGAAGCCCGCTCTGTTGCCATGGGGCTGCAAACGTTGGATGGGTCTGTGTTCCATGTAATCATTCAACAAGTATTCATGGTCACAACCTATTGCCATAAACAGAATTGTAACAAAGTGGCACTTGTATTTGTGGTATAGTAAATATGGGACCGGCTTATTCTGGGGAAAGAGAGAAAGGCCAAGCACACTACAGTTATCTTTCCTGCACTTTGGACATTATATCAAGAGTGCAGGCTTTGTCTTTCTTTACATGAGTATTTTCATATATCTTTGCACGAGTATGTTAATGTGTTTACATGTACTCCCTTTGAGATGAAGTTGCGCTTCAACGATAGAAATGCGAGCCATGAAAACTCAGAATTTCACAGTTAGAAAAGCTAAAAGCACTTGAGTCCTCAAGTCAAGATGCAGCACTCACGATTTCCTTGGGAAATGATTGGCAGGTGAATAAACTGGTGCATGGTAAAGTGCGAGGCTGCAGCAGAACAATAGGGAAGCTCTTGTTACAAAGTGAACATCTAGGGCAGGCCCAGGCGTGTACCTGTCGTCTCACAGATCCGTTGAATGAGGATGCAGCTGTTTGTTAACATATTCTCAACTCACCAGTCTGTCACTGTGATTTAAACATATGACGTTTTAAAAGCACAGAGTGAACTTAAAACCCAAACAAGAGATTCCTTCGGTCATTGTGGGTCAGCATGTTAATTATGATTTTAAATCTTTTAATGTCATTCTGTGCTATTAGCTTGTACATTGTGGCTGGCGTGTTTTTTTACTTCTACTCCAACACAAAAAAACATCCACTCAATTAATTGAAGTCGTAATGAGTAAATTGTGTTTTTACTGAATTCTAAATATACTGCTTGTTCAGTAAAACAATAATTCAACCTTCAGTTGTTGGCAAAGTTGGTCAAAATGTACTTCATCTTCTTTCAGAATGAGTCACGAATAATGCTTTGATCAATCAGTGCATTTGCACCAGTATGGTGAAAATGAAACAGGAGTTCACTGCTAATCCACTAAATTGCCGTACATGAGCAGCTTGTAATTCAAGCCTTGTGAACACTGAAACTCAGGTCTGATTCGATTTCACAACATCCTTATAGCTTTGAGGGAGCTAACCAAAGAAAATAGTGCTTTAGTATCTGGAATACACTTTCACATCACAGCTAGGTCATTATTTGGCTTTCGTAAACAAAGCCGCTTATTGATCCAGAACGCTGAACTCCCTCCTCTGTTCCATGAACAGTCCCACGTGGTGGTTTCTAAAATTGTGACAGCAAACTGATCGTGTGCTACATATTAAAGTATGTCAAAGATTTTTCATTTCAATAAATATCTGTTAAGTCACAATCTATCGCCTAATGAAGTAACAATGATGATTCGGTCCACGGCACACTAATGAAATATTTTGCATCAGCAGGACGTACAGTATAATATTTTAATTATTATTAAAAGATGACACGGTTTGGATCTCTGAGAAGTGAGATCCAATAAACACGCCTGAAATTACCACTTAGCGTGGTGCCGCCCAAAAAGAAAAAAATAGATCTTCGAGGTTGTAACTTTGTCCCACACTTTGAGTAGTTGTGGCAAAACTAATATTTCTCATTTAACACCCCTCCAGGAATGTACGAGTCACTGGAGAGAAGGAATGAAAAGTTTAAAAATATATATATATAAATATATATACACAGGATAAGGAAAGCGCAAAGAGGGTAGAAACATCACTTGTGAAACAGGGAAGAGTGGAGTCCAGAGTGAATTGACCTCATGCTAAGACTGGGCATTGGACAGACTCTGCTGGCACAGACAGCCGCTGCCATTGTTCAGCCAGGGCATGAGTACCTGCCAGGGCCTGTCAGAAGCTGGCCGCAACACTGATCTACACCGAGGAGCCATGCTGCTTCTTTTCAGCCCAAACGTCCCTCACGACAAAACTAAAAAAGCCCTCGGCGCTTCATGAGAGCTTTATGAGACAGAGAAAGAGAATTACACAGTCACCCAACCCTGGCTAGGCCTGGGGTCTTTTAGCTTTATGCTGGTTCTCACTTGCCTGACCACTTTGCTTCTGAAAGACTTATTTATCATCGTCTGCTTTTTTTTGTGGTAGTCTAGCTCAGAATTTAAACTAAGGATTGGTCAACTTTGCAAGACCATCCCCCTATTAAGGAGCATTTATCACAGTAGACCAGTATTGGAACGTGAAATGGTGAGTAGGGGTTATGAGACGCATTTGTCATTTTGTGCTTCTCTAAAATGTTCATCTTTCAATTAAATCGATTGGCTTTGACAACATTTTTAATAATCCTTCATATTCAGTGCTGGTAAATCTAGATCTTACGCTTTTATAAAAAATGTCCAGAATACAACCACCAACCGTTTAACATTCAACAATAATTGTCATAACATTAAATTGTGCCAATATCTTTGCTTTAAAACAAAGTTTGGTAAAAAAAATAAATGTGACATTTTTTTTATTTCCAAGTTCAATTGAAGAATAGATGTCAGGAGATAGCTGTGTGGTAATTATATGTGGAATGCAGAGGAATGTTGTTGGTTAACCATAAACGGGCAGAGACATTTTGATTGGACTTTGGCAGTGATGACTGAGAGGTATCAGTATGTCAGGAATCTAGTCTTTGAGGAACAAATAACAAAATTGGTCATGGTCTGTGTGATTTTCTCCATAAAGCCGAGCAATCACATTCCAACCCCCCTGTGATCAGGAAGAGAGGCGTAAAGTCCTGGTCTCACAAAGTGGACAGACATATTAAGCACTAAAGTCTCTCTCTCTCTCTCTCTCTCTCTCTCTCTCTCTCTCTCTCTCTCTCTCTCTCTCTCTCTCTCTCTCTCTCTCTCTCTCTCTCTCTCTCTCTCTCTCTCTCTCTCTCTCTCTCTCTCTCTCTCTCTCTCTCTCTCTCTCTCTCTCTCTCTCTCTCTCTCTCTCTCTCTCTGTCAAGGGGATGCAAGATGGATTCAACACACAAATGACAGAACAGTGATGTGTGTATGAACACTGCCCCCTGCTGGTGACACACAACTATCAGAACTGTGTCTTTGAGAATATGATATTTGTGTATATATATATTTTAAACAGCAGGGAAGTAAAATGACTCTCTCGCATTTGAAAGTGTTGCAATTAAAACCCCGAAGTTGAATCCTCAATTTTGAGAAAATATACATTTTTGAAAGCACAAAGCCTCATAGTTCTGTGTGTGACAGACACTGCGTCTTTCATAACAAGAGTGCAAACAAAACAGAAAAAGAATAAGAAAAATAGAACCATGTATTTCTACCATATTTTTTGCTTCTTTCTCATTTGGTTGAGTATCATGTTGACCAATTTTGACTTTGTGATAATCAAAACGGTTCAAGAGCAGCAACCATTTAATTAGTTATTTTTGTCTTGTGCACAGAAAGAGAGAGTGCTTGTTGATGGAGTTAAGCATCATAAGTTAACTGATTCCTTCTTTTAATAAAATCGGTTAATTAAGCTAGCTTCAATTACCAGTGTTAGGTTTGTAAAGTAGAATATCTCCTCTTCATAGGGTGGTGTGCTCTGTGTCCTAAGTGTACAATCAAGTTACATGCTCACAATATACTCGCCTGTCAATCACGAACATACTGCAGCAGTGAGCAGTCAGGACTTACATTAGTGCCAGTTGAGACTAAATGGCAGTAATTGTATCCATTCAAAAGGTTCTCTATATTCCCTCTTTCCCTCCCTCCCACACACTGAGGTCAGCAGGCCTTTGTCTGCAGCGGCTTTCAGCTAATAAGCTCATAGCTCCAGGTATATGTGAAACATCATGTTGGAGATAATTGCAGAGCTTATATTGGATATTGCACTGGAGGGAGTCAGCAGTCAAACGCCTCATTGGCCCCCCCAGGCCTGTTTTAAATGGAGTAGAAATACATTTTTGGCAACCTGATAGCGATGTCCTGCTTAGACAACGTTTGCTGTGTTTGTATGCGGTTACAGTTCGAGGGCTGCAAGAAGGCTTTCTCTCGACTAGAAAATCTGAAGATCCACCTGCGTAGCCACACGGGGGAGAAACCCTACATGTGTCAGCACCCAGGATGTCACAAGGCGTTCAGCAACTCAAGTGACAGAGCTAAGCACCAGCGTACACACCTGGACACAGTGAGTGGCAGCCTTTGCACAAAACACGCTCAATAATCGATGGGATCTCAAAGCTTATGTGTGTGTTTTTGCCTCCAAGTGGAGTCCGACAAGTTTTCACATGTGTGTGGTTGTACAGAAGCCATATACCTGCCAGGTGCCTGGCTGTGCAAAGCGTTACACTGACCCCAGCTCCTTGAGGAAACACGTGAAATCCCACTCGACTAAAGAACGGCAGTTACGGAAGAAGGTACAGACTGCAGTGTGTGCTGTAACACAACTCACTCGATTTTTCCCAAGCACTATTGTTCTTGAGAATGTATTTTAATGAAAAACGTATCACGTACACAACTGAAAGAACATGTGAGCTGTCTTCCAAAAAAAAATAAAAAAAAGGATTTGTAAAAGACATTAGGCCAAATCTCATTAGTGATGATTGAAAGTAGACACCGATAAACAAAAGAAAATGTATATCAACCCATCATGTCATTATGCTTTCTTTTCTATAATTAGCGGACAGTATTGTGCATTATAGTCTCTGTGATGTGCTCTCCATCCCACTCTCTTTAACACTAACTTAACTGTTCACCTCATTTACTTTAACGGCATTGCAGTCAGATGAAAATACATCCACGTGCCCTCACACTGAGCTCGGTTGCAGAAAAATACACATAATTATGTTGTTTGTCGGATCTTTGTCCCGTTTTCACCTCCTTTATTTTCCACGAAGGTTGAGTCCATTTTAAAGATTCACATTATGGCCATGCAGCGCTTCAGTTCAGATTGCTACATGTGTGTGTGTGTGTGTGTGTGTGTGTGTGTCAGAAGTATTCTCTTTAGCTCTTACTGAGGGTGATGTCACCATAGATACAAAGAAGGTGGGTAGTTAATAAAAAAGGTGACATTTTACAAAGTCTCCCACATGCACGACTTCTCTTGTCTAAACCTAAAATAAACATGTTTATAGTAATTGGGATTCAACTGATGCTTCTCAAGATTGAATGCGTTATATATTAGTTTCTTTACTGCAGAATTCTAACATTTATACTGTCTATTAGTAGTTCCTTGTGTAATAATATCAGAAATAGTTCTGATGGTATACATCAAGCTTTGAAGCAATTATCCTTCAGATGTTCATGTTGTTTGATACTATTTTTGGCTGGCATGTATTCTGCTATAGCCCTTATATCCAAATAAAAAAATAGATGCAGAGCACAGCATCAAAGCACAAAGGCACTATTCATGATAAAGGTGTGACAGAAGTAATATTCTAGAATCTAGATAGAACAATCACAGTTGAATTATCATACTTCTTCCAGAATACCCTCGCTGTATGCATTTTGTCCACTGCTGTTATGGATTATGTGCCATGTTCCTAGATGAAATCCACTGCTGATGTGACTCAAGTGACAGACTGTTTAACCATCCACCCTCTGCAACCAAGCCTCTCTCCACTGGCGAGGATACACTTCAACTCTCCGCCTTGCGCATCCCACGAGTCATATTCTGGTCTGGGTAAGTTCTGGCTCTTTGCATTAATATGCGTTTGATGTGAAAACGAGAGACTTTAGCACATCCCCTTGCAACCATGTGCACACAATAGGTTTATCCATTCGATTTAGGCCGTGGTGGACAGCCCTGAAGTGTCTTATCTTCCCTGTTCCTCAGCTGCTCCACAGGGACGAGACTCCTCCAGCAATCCTCACCTGGCTCGGTTGTGCTCCTTACAAGATGAATACAGGTACCGGGGATTTTTGTCATTTAAGATAAAACATTCAAGCCACTTTACGATTCATCAATCCATGCATTCATATCCCACAATAGGACAGGAATTCCAACTACATTTTACGGGGAAAAATGTCACTAAAAGCGTGCACATGCCCATTCAAAAGTAAAAAAGACAAAGCTGTGGAATACAACCATCAGCAGCAACAGTTATAGCCGTTAGCCAACTGGTATTTTCTTTTGATGTTGTATTCCCATTGACACAGTAAGAACTTTAACCATGACTGATTTAAATGCGTCACACATCTTTTTTTTCTCCCTTTTGATGATCTGAATCAACTTAAACATTGGTTGTCATGGCGGCGAGACTATAAACTCATAATTAGAATAATCAGTTTAAGAGAAAGCGCTGTTTTCTACCCTGATAAAAGAGTCTAGCTGGGGTTTTTTTTTTGGTTTTCAGGGTGTGCTGTGGCTGGGAAGAGGCTTTACAGGTTTGGGACAGCCAGCAACTCATTCCCCTGGTCAATCCATAGGAAAAACACCCCTTCATCTACGGACTTCAAAAGCATGTGATGAAGTATTTCCGTCGCTCTGAGCAGCCAGATGCTCATGGCTCCTCACTGGTTGGGATTGTTCTCATATCAGCAGCAGGCCAAAGCATTCACTGCAGGGTTCCGGGAGGACAATTGGCCTGCGAAAGCAGCCCTTGCCTTGGCTCATTGGTCTTGACTGCTGGCATTAAAAAGGATGCTATAGCCACCGACAAGAGCGGCTAAGGAATTCAATAAGTGAAACATAGAATCTAAAAAATACCATTTAAAAAAAAAAGGTCCAGTGTGAGAAGAGAGACGCTGTAATTTATTTTTTAGAACGTTAAATTGATTGTAAAAGCATTGTTGCCATTTTCAGTACACTGTTCTGGGATTCTTCTTGGTTCCCATTCAGTCCTTGCATATTGTCAACAAACTCTGGCTCCTTCAGTATTCTTGTTGTTGGCAAGTAGACATGCAAAAGTGTTACTTGGCCAAACCTAACAGCAGGGGTGTCAGCTCCCATGGTCACTAACAATATTTACATTTACTAGTTTAATCCGCTGTATTTAACAATCTGTTAAATCAATCTGAAATAATGTTCTTGATTTTCTTAATGTTGTTACAATGAGCACCAGAGACCATGTTTTAGCGTGAAACTTTTATGTTGTAACAATAAGTTATCGTGTACGAGATTAATAGTATATTGTTAAAACAAGACATGTATAATGTGATGAGTTTATACGTTGTAATAATGTGAAAAAAAACCTTGATTTAACATTTTAAAAATATCACACGATAACGTTACACTGATCTGTTTTTTTGTTTCTGGCGTGGCAGCAATACGCCGCCGAACATATACATACAGCAGAAAATATGAAAGCTGTAATTCTCTCCTCATTACGTGCAGAAAAGCAGAAAAAGTTGATCGAGGGAGCCTTCTGCGTTCTATTAAGTGGTTCTTTCAAATACGGGTAATGTTGTGCATCTCATCCGCGTCATTCAAGCGAGTAAAGAATTGCCTGAGGACAATCATGAATGATGACTGGTGTATCTAATGCAAATGGTTGCTGAAGTGTGTGTCAAATGAACACAGGCTGTGTGAAACCGTCACCTGGTCATTCCCGCATGAAGGATTAATGAATGCTTTTTATGCAGTCTAACTGGTCATCATGCGTTTGTGTGAAAGTGGTGGAATTGGAAAAATACAGTTTGTTTAAGTGCAATGTTTGCCAAAACATTCTAGTTGAAGTTTGGTTAAACGGTGATGCAGGGGGATGTTTTTGATTTCTTTCACAGAAAAGTGGTTTAAAACATAAAATGAGAGCCTTTAATCGTGATGTTATGTCTTCAGTTATTTCTTTTGTGTTTCTGCTCATTCACTGGTTTTTATTTTATTTTTTTTTAAACTGTTTTAACTCTGCTTTTTACTATGTTTTTACTATGTACTGGCTCTGTGGCACTCTGAGATTTTTTTTAAATGAAAAGTGCATTACAAATAAAATGCATTATTATTATGTCTTTACATTTAGATGATTCCATTACATCTTTATAGAGACAAAAATGATGTTGCCTGACTTTGTTCTTTACCCATCATACACTGATTCATATATAACATAGAGGATGCGCACAACAAAGGCAACACCTGTAGAATGCATTGCATTTCAGTACTTTACCCGTGCGAAAATACTGACTCCTTAAGGCGGAATATTCTATAAACCTTGATTCCATTCAGTGGGTTATAGATTTTAATGTGAGAAATATTTAGAAATATTTTTATATTAAAAAATATAACATACACCATATACAGGACAATGTAATCCAGCCTCAAATATACCTTATACATTTGAATCATGAAACGCCGCTCAAAACTACAATATCTACATTATTAACATTATTTTGGATGTTACTGCACGGTTCACAGTATGTAAATAAGTAATAATTAGTTTCATTTTTTAATAATAAAAACCCACATTGTTCTTTTTCTTTGTTCAACAAGCAACGTTATTAATTCAGTCTGAAATATTTCAGGTTTGTTGATCCCTCCCCTCACCAGCTCCTCCCCGGGGGCCGGTGCGGGCCTTGCCCTCCCACCTGCCTCCCTCATCCTCCCAATGGGACATCCCTACAGAACAAGCGAGATCTGAAGCAGCCCAGCCAGCCCCCTGATATGGCAGAGCACGATCCAGGTACTCGGAGGTGAATCATCTTATTGCCAAATCGATGTGAATACAGTTGTGCTTCTGAAAAAGGGTTAATAGTGTATGTTTCACATCTGAAGAGCCTATTAGTAAATGTCTGAGCGATTTGACAATCTGAAGTGATTTCTTTTGACATGCACATTAATTATTATATCTTTCTGATGTGTAGCAGGTGGCTGGTGTTTTTTCTTGTCAGACAGAATCAGGCAACTCCACTCTATGTACCTTTAAATAGATATCACTTCTTTTCCCCGCGGACTTGAGAGCCACCGTGGTGTTGACAAGGTTTTCAGAAACACGCACTGCAGTTTTATCCGTTACTGAAATAAAGACAGGGTTTGAAAAGATGAATTCATGAGGTCTAATGTTACTTTTCTACAGGAATGTGTGATATAAGGAGACAAACTTCAGACTTTAATTGAGTTGTTCTCTACGATGTGGATAAAAGAGTGAAGCTGTTACATTTTCCTCATCGAGCTCTCAGGGCAGATTACAATGATATATTCTCCTCCACAATATGGCAGGATCGCAGCACGGACCAGCTCAAGTCACCTGATGCACGTTGATGCCTTTGGTGACAGCCTCGCTCCAGCAGCCAATCATCCCAATGGGGTGGCCACCTTACAAACGTCTCTGTCCTGCATTACAGTTAATGAAATGAGTGTCCAGACTAAGATATCAAACATGAGCACTTTATTGCCATCGGATCTTACAACTCTCTCTGTGTGCATACATGCGTGTGTGTGTGTGTGTGTGTGGCTGCAGGCGCATCTGCAGGATTTGATGTCCACAGTGAAGCACAGGATGTGGCTCCTGATCAAGAACTGCATGGAAGGGACTTCTTCAGTGGGGTGGACCACTGCACAAGCCAGATCTCCTGCATCTATACAGAGGGATGATATTACTTCTGGCGGTTTCGTTCCTTTGCACTATTTTGTGTCCCCGTTCCATTAAAAAAAAAAGGGACAGTTCACCCTAAATTCAAAAAGACATTTTCCTCTTACCTGTAGTCGTATTTATCGATCTAGATTGTTTTGCCGAGTTTGGGAGATATTGTCTGCAGAGATCTCTGCCTTCTCTTCAACATGATGTAATTGTCTTGGCTTGTAATGCTCAAAGGGCCAAAAAAGTTGATTTGAAAAACTCAACAGCAATGTCTCTTTCCAAAATCATGACCCGGCAACTGGCGATAATCCACAGTCTTTGTTGTGAGCAGTTTCCTGCGGGAACTATCGTTGAAAGGAAAACAGTCCCATTATATTGGAGAAGGGCAGACATCTCGATCGTCGATATCTCCAAAACTAGAAAATTCACATGAAAACAATCTAGATTGGTAAATAGCACAACAGGTAAGAGGAAAAATATGCGATTATATTTTGGGGTGAACCGCCATCTAAGAACACTTTAAATGGCGCCACATCTCAGCAGCAGCTTCATTTAGCAAAATAAAAGGGATTTGATTGATTGATTTATAAAACAATCCAAGATGCTGCTCCCTCGGTCTTGAAGGAATTGACTTTTACATCCTCAGTGCAAGTTTCGACTAAATCTCTATAAATGGCAACAGACTGGCTTCTGCCTCCATAATCAATGCATATGAATTTACTTTCTCAGTTTTGATACAGCGTGTGAAGAACAATGTCAACGCAGTAAATACTTCAGGTAGTTTCTGGTTACGTTTTGCACATAATTGAACACTGCAATCATAGCAAAGTATGCAAGGGGAGGTTTTTCTTTGAACCGTGGCTTTGTAACTATAGTAACAAGACAGCCTTACCATTTCGCTGTAATGTTCATAGACATAACCTGTTGCTTGAGTATTGTACTGTAATGTGCAACGATTGCTCCTGTGCCTGGATCATGAGGTGGATTTCTGTTGCCCATATCATTTTACATGTTTTAGTTGAATTACTGCCAATGACTTACATTTCACATCGTATTGACCTTTTCTGAAAGCGTGGCATCGTGCTGTACATTTTCATCTCGTCTGCCAGCCATTCATTTTCACATGGTATGAAAATGAAGACTACTGGCTTGACATTTGTAAGCCATCAGTGACTACAGCTGCTTTTATTTTTGCATTTCAATGCAGTGCAGACTTTTCAATCCAGGTTGCACTTTCAGATGCAACCACAACACAACTACAACGCTTAAAAGAACATATGAAGAAAGCAGACATGATGATCACCATAGATTACCAAGCACAAACGCACATTGGAGGTCCCTGCAAATGTTTGATTTTCAAAATAAATAAATAGACATTCAGACCTCATCATGATCAGCAGCAATGTAAAGTACACATGGTTTGTAGGACATGGGCTAAAATAAGCAAAAGACACTGCTAGGTCTTTTTACTTTTGAACATATTATATATATTAGAATAGATCAATAAAAGAAGAAGATTATTCGTACCCTTGTTTTCTTATTTGTCACATACTTTGTGTCTCCGTGTGAGATGAAGATGCACCAAACTGTTGTGGATCCGTTCATGGTGGCTAATTTAATTTGTTCTTGTTTGAAATTAAGAGGACAAAACTCTTTCAGTTGAAAAAATAATTCTTTTAGCAAATGAGGTTCAAGCATCAGATGGGGGTTTCAGTAGTTGCCTAGCAACAACATCTTTTCTCAAAAGCATCTGTTTAGTACCGCTAACCAAAAAAAAGAAAGTGTTGCGACGTGGACACAGGTGGTTAGTTAAGCTCTGTATCTGGTATACATTTAATTATGTATTTAATTGTTCAGGAGGAGCGACACATTCATTAGGAGGGGTTAACTTTTCAATAACAAAGTAGGACAAAACTAAAAACTATGTGTACAGCGTTCATTTTAAGTGTATACCACCGGTTTTACCCCCACTTTTCTTCCAGCCCTTGCATTTACTACATTCTCCCACACAAGGAAAACATCAAATGAAATCTGGCTTATGCTTTTTCTTCAGCTCTCAAATCTGAGACATAAGAAATGTTTCGACAAATGAGAGATCTATTTATGATCCTTATTTTGATACTTTCTATTCGGACGTCAGAATGAATGAATGGCCTACTTCTGTATTAAAACACTGGCGGTGGGTACCAGAGGTTCTCAAACCCGGTGGAAACGGTAGACACAGTAGCTACCGACAGTTTGCAAGGTGTAACATGAAGTTATTTGTTTTACTCACGTTTGATGGTTTGATGGGCTCGTGGGTTTGTTTGCCATTGACGTTTATTAATTATTGAAACCAAACTCAAAGTCAATAAAATAAAGTAAAATAAGAACACAACCAAATAAATCAAGCTATTTCGGTTTCTTATGTTACCTTCTGTTTCAGATCCGCTTGGCAAATTCGTCTGGCGTCTTTGGCTTTCCACGTCCACCTGGCGTGGTTGATTTGGGCCAGGGCGAAAGAGGTCACGTGTTAGTATGTCCTTTTTCTGTTGAACTAAAAGGCAACCACTAGGTGGTATCGATAACCTTTTTCTAAACTATTTGCTCCTCTTTTTTTTTAACCAAACAACACAATTGTCTACGGATAAAATCATAGAGTTGTTTTTATTTAATTTTATGAAATTAAAAAGTGAACGTCAAGAGAAACATATCTCCGTGGCAAACTGAATTATTTACTGCAGAAAGACAAATGAAAAAGGAAACACCCAGATGTTGCTGAGACTGAGACAAAGACCAGAGGTTTAGGAGCACTTGTTTCTCTTTGTGGCCGGACATGATGACAGACCTATAACCTCTAGGCCGGTGTGACATGCCAGACATATGAAACCAAACTGTAATTAAACCTCGTCCTGTGTTTGGCCAAAACTCCGATAAACTTGGCATCCTCAGATTCTCACAGCATGGGCTATATATCATTGCAGCGGAAAATGCAATCACCTTAAAAAGAAGCACAAACACAAGCGTGAATCATCATCGGGATGTCGCTTAATTATGACAATATGGAAATAAAGAAATTAATAAAACAAAACACCATAATGAGGGTCCTGGTTCAGGGTTAGGTCTTTATACAATTTAGGTGAATCCATTACAATGGAAAACTAAAGACAATGCAGATTATTTTCTTTTTCTTTAAGAATATAAAGTCGTTGTCTTCTTTTTTTATTTCAACACGCTATTCATTCATTCTTAATGTATTAAACGTCTCCAAATAAACCAGACTAAGCGCATCCGCTCGGGTATAATTATCAGTCTTGTTACATAGACCTAATATACTCAAACACATGTATTTCGGTGTGATTTTATTTAAAACTGTATTAAGTGCGCTTTAATCTCCTCCCACCTGCCTGGTAAGGTTGCGCGCTCCCGGTGAGTTTTATAGCAACTGTTGCCCAGTGAGGCAGCGCCATAGTCACCGTAGTCCTGGCGACTGTAACCCACCAACAACAACCTCTCGCTCCATCATTACCACCTCCTCCACCATCCTCATCTTCATCAACCAGTCCACAGCTCAGGTTTGAATACATTTGTTTTTTTAACTGTTTTTTTTTTTTGCCAAGCTTTTAAATCGGCCTTTCTCGCGTCCAAGGGATAATTGCGTGAAGGAGCTATTAATGCTGTGGTTTGTGTTTTTGTGTGCAGCTGAATGAAGGCTCGGTGGATAGCTGGGGTAGTTTGCTAGCGAGGGTGTTTCTTTGTGACGTGGTAGCCTGCTTTGCTAACGTTGCCTGTAAAGATACCCACAGCTGTGAGAGGTCCTGATCGCAAGCTGTAGCCAGCGATGTCCTCTTACGGGGTGCTTTGTGTCTAAAACTGACCTAAACGCCAGCTGGTGTGGAAGAAAAACGGGTTTCCGTGTAACTTATTTGCCTAAAACTTACCATGCTGGGTGGTAGCATAGGTCTGGGCTAGGCACTGATGCTAGCTGGTCAGCTGGAGCAGGAGCAGGTGTCTGTTGTTGCTAGGTTGCTAACGCCAAGCGTTGCCCTCTCACAATGCCTGTTGGTGTACCGTTCTTGGCTAATGTTTCGGTGATATTGCAAGTGTATGTGTCGGGTGGTTTATATCTCGTTGGTCATACAAAATCAATTACGTCGATCAGCAATGGAGAGTGCTGTGAGCTAGCTTTCCATACACTAACTGCTATTGACAATAGCTAAGCCATTACTTTCCCTTTTGTCTTAGGGAGCAAGATAGCGTCGCTAGCGCTCCATCTGCCCTCTTTGTGGCATCCGATGGCTGTGATAAGCTATCTTGATAACACAAGGCGAAGTTTTGCAGTGCTCAGCTTCGAGGGAAAAAAAACACCTGCCCGATTTAACATTCGAATAGTACCTCAATGTATTCTAACTACCCGTGTGCGCGCGCGTGTGTGTGTGTGTGTGTGTTTTTTCTCCGAATCGTTTCGTTATTCTGCAGTTCACCTTCCGCACAGGGCTGGTAACGTCCAGATGTATCAACCCCTTCTGCAAAACACGTGTAATTATTGAGAAACATGTACAATTTTACATTTTTGCAATTTTGTTACGTGTGCGCAAAAAAAAAACAAGGGACCGAGAAGGAGCGTACACTGTTCCAGGGGGGGGTCCAGGTCGTTCGTTGATTTTAATAATGGCAGATTTGATTTGGGGCTCCCTTAAATGTGTGACAAACATTTCAAAACAATACGCCCTTTGCTTAGAATGGAACAGTAAACTTGCATTTTAAGGTCGCTTAATCCTCTGGGTGCTTCATGTGAGTACAGGCTCGGTTTCTTAACGTTGCATCACAATTATTTCGGGGTCCATTGGGTCTCCTGTGCAGCTGCGACCTGTGATTCCCGTTAGGGAGACATTGGGTGTGTCAGTGGAGAGGACAGGTGCACCTCTAGCACTGATGGGACTCCTGAACCATCTCGGCTAGTCTGTATGTGTCCACCACACACACGCAGTCAATTAATACACTTAATTTCGTAGAATTTGGTTATCTTTTCAATTGTATGATGGCTGTGAACCATGAATCACAGTACTACTTATGTAGCCTGACAGAGCCAGAGCACTTCAAAACCATTTAGATCAAAATACAAATTTGTTTTTATTGCATACTGCAGGTAAAGCCTAAAATATTGTTAATATATTGATCTGTTGTCACATGCAACCCAAAATAGGTCAGGCACAGACACCTTTTCCCAACACACACAGAAGACAGGATGTTGGGAACTGCTAGTTATCATATCATGTTACCACTTACCTGTAATCCGGCAGCGCAGAAATAGTACCATGCCACCTGCTGCCTGGGTCCTGTTACATTTCCAATCACTTAAAGAGGGGCCGATTAATTCAATTATTCAGTCATCCATTTTCATGGCTGAGCAGAATACAGCGTGTTTGGCTTGTTATTTTCCCCCAGCCTGCCCGCAATAATGTATATTGTTGATGAAAGGGGAGACTTAAAGGTCCTTGTTTTGTTTTATTTTTGCTTCCTAACCCCACATAAGTCAATAACAGGGTACAATTAGACTCGCTCTGTAGCCTATGTCACGATGCTTCCAGAAATTCTGACATTTCTGCTTCCCGTGTTTCCCGTCATGAAATAAAAACAGATAGTACATTGACACTAAGTATCACTTTGTTTTTGTCACCACTGACGTTGTCGCATATGTTGATGCAATGTTTCATACGTCAAAATCAACATCAGCGCAGTCCGTAACAACAGAAGTCACCCCCAGTTATCTTTATAGTCGTAAAACTCAACTCCTAACACAGGAACTTTGCATACCTCCTCCTTCCTCAGCTCCCAATCACATCTCCCTCCACCTGTTTTCCCGCTGTATTAGCACCTGATCATGCTCCAGTCTTGCCTGGGGTCACATGTACTGTATGTGTACGTGTGTGTGTGTGTGAGAGAGGGAGATATTTTGTGTATGGTGTACTTTTCAACCTTGTTCACCA
Source organism: Melanostigma gelatinosum (assembly GCF_949748355.1). NCBI lineage: Eukaryota > Metazoa > Chordata > Actinopteri > Perciformes > Zoarcidae > Melanostigma > Melanostigma gelatinosum. The sequence continues at coordinate 5,424,750 of NC_136651.1, forward strand.
GCTCGTATTTCTTTACTTGGTCCGTCACACTCCACCTTTATCATACATGATCATTAGAGAGGCAAATACGGTACCGTCTGTTTTCTGGCGGCGACTGTGAACCTTGCACTTTTCCCTTATTCTTCGCCTGTAATGTTAGCGAGAGGAATTGAGGGGAGAAAACGCTGCCCTCCTTGGTGGCTTTTGTTCCTCCGTGTCTTTGTAGGGCTTGCACTTGCTCAGTGGAGCACAGCATTTAAGTGGGCCACAAGGGAGTGCCTGAATGGTGAGGCAGGAGGTGTGGTAGTGTGTGTGTGTGTGTGTGTGTGTGTGTGTGCGTGTGTTTGTGGAGGGGGTTGGGGTGAGGCAGCAAGAGTGCGTTGTGATGCATGGGCTCTTTCCCTCGATTTCTGGTGGGCCCAGTTGGGGCCATGTTCTTTAGCCTTCAAACTGCACACACAGTGGAATATAAGTCTAGATTCTCCTCCCTTCACAAGTCCTTTTTATTAGCATTTGGTTGCAGTAAGCTGAAGGCTACAGTTATACTTTGCATTTTGACATTTTGGGTGCCCTGCATCCAATGGCTTTCACGCTTCAGGGTAAAAGAGTTGCCTGTGTGTCGTGGTAGTATATATAGGTGTGTCATTGTTTTTGTGAACATATGTCATAGTTTACAGTGTCTTGTCTAAATCTGCAGAATATGAATATTTGAACGGGATAGTAGCTTATTGTTTTCCAAGAACCAGACTGCAGCCTGTCTAGCAACAGCCCGCTGACATGTCTGACAGTGATAGTATATACTCGCATCCCCCTCCCAAAGGTGTTGAAAATAGTCATGCTGCAAGCAGATGGCTTTGCGTTAATGAATGTCAATGCCCCCTGTATATTTAAAGAAAACACAGACTGCCTTACCCACTCCTCACCCTCTCAGTACACAATTGACTCAGCTTTCTGGTCCAATTTTGAGGCTGGTCATCCCAACGCAAATAAAGTGAAACCCTGCTTCCCAAGAAAAAGGCCGGTATAATATTGAAGGGAAGGGGCAGGCTGTCCCCGGTGAGATTCAGAGCTGTTCGGAGACCCGGCTTAATTAACCAAGAGAGGCTTGTTCGTGGAAACTGTGATGGGGAGGAGGTGGCCTTCCCCTGGAAGGAATGGGTGATGGTAGCCATGCTATTATGAACTCATAAACAGGTTCACCACCAGTGTCTCACACTCTTTTCCTTGTCTTCAAAATAGCTAATTTTAGCCTTGGATAGTAAGTGCTGTAGACATAATCTTAAATCTCTGATGCACAATGCAGCAACATAGCTTTTGTATTACCAGTAATGACGCCATCTGGTGAAGATACTTTAAAATATAAGATAACGTTCCAGTAGTACCTTTCCTTAGTACTGATCCTGGACTTCCAATCTCAACTAACGTTAAACCTGCAAAATTGGGAACTGAGTGAGCAGCGAGAAGCATCATTTATTTGGAGTTTGTTAAATATTAACTTGTTTTATGGCCGTGAACATGGAGACAAGACCATGTGTCACTGATGCACGAGGCTCTCAGTACATTAAGTACTACAAGGCAGAAACAGGTGCTAGGGTAGGCTTTCTCTGGAGCAGCTTTAGTAGCATTGACTTAAGAGAATCTGTTGTGTGTTCTATCATGTTTTAGGGACGTTTTATGTCCAGGGCTAACAAAATCATGAGACTAATTTAATAACTCATTTATTTCATCGTAAATGATATGCCTGTTACGACGGCATATTTGTAAATCTACTCTGTTTAAGGGAGTCATCAATGCTTGATGCCCTGTGTGTGTGTGTGTGCGTGTGTGTGTGTGTGTGTGTGTGTGTGTGTGTGTGTGTGTGTGTGTGTGTGTGTGTGTGTGTGTGTGTGTGTGTGTGTGTGTGTGTGTGTGTGTGTGCGCGCACGCGCACCCTGGCTCAGTGATGCGTTGAGATCATTTCGTTGTTGTTCCTGAGTTGTAAAGCTGCGTTGCCAGTTAAACCGGTAGGTCGAGGGTGTTCGAGGGTTTCCACTGTGATTGTGACCATTATCTATCTACAGTAACACTGTGTTGTTCTCTGTCTTACTTAGGCGCCATGCAGACCCCTGAGGCAGGCGCTGACTCCACCTCCACAGTCCCTCTTCAGACCACCGTGCCTGTCCAGCCTGCCGGCTCCACCCAGCAGGTGCCTGTCCAGCAACAGGTACATCTGTGTGTGGGGGCGTGTTCGTGTCTGAATGTTCCTGCGTGTGTGCATGCTGTGTGTGCATATATATGTGTGTGTGTGTGTGTGTGTGCATGTCTGTATTTGCAAAATGGTCAATTCCATCATTAATTTGCAACTCTTGCAATTTGTCTCGCCAGGCCCAGAGTGTTCAACAGGTTCAGCATGTTTACCCAGCACAGGTGCAGTATGTGGAGGAGAACAGTGGCGTCTACACTAATGGCAACATGTGAGTCAGTCTGTTACCCGGCTCTATAAATATTAGCGCTGAGTCTGTGCAGCCTGTTCGCTCTCCTCTTGAATCTCCTCAAAGCATCATTCATGTCACAAGCACATGTTGTTGGTGGGAGTGCGTTCAGGGTTTTTTTTGTCTGAGTGTATTTCGACTCGTATGAGGGGGGGGGGGGGGGTCTGCAATCGTGTGCTCAATTGTGCTCGGTCACCTGAACATGACCAGAAGTAGTTCTGTCTTTCTAAGTGCTGCTGCTACACCAGGGCCCCCTGGGTCTGAGGAATGGGGGGGGGGGGGGGGTTACATAGACACTCGGCTAAATTGCTCAAGCTGTGTTTTTGTCCTACTGTGTACAAACACACACACACACACACTGTGTGACCTCAGCTGCTGGTGGAAACACTCATGCAAGCTCGACTTAATCAAACATACAGCAAACGGCTGGGCACGTGATCTGAGTACCAGGCTTGTGTTGACATAATATGTGAAGGGGGGGGGGGCACCCAAATCACAAACAGAAACCCATCTAAATACATAACTACAGTTCTGGATGTTACTTTCAGAAGGTATCCATAAAAAATGATGATACATTTTGGATTGGACAATTGTTGTTGACAGTATTTGACTGTACCTGCACAAATCATTTTATTGTAGCTGCCACATCAATAGGTGTCCTAAGAACATAAATAACATTACAACAAAGAACAAAGAACTTCATTTGAAAGTTGAAATAATAACTCTTAATTGTTTTAGCTTTGTTTCTCAGTTTGGTGACTGACTGCTAACCTCTCTTTTGAACAGAAGAACCTACTCGTACTCAGAACCGCAGCTGTATAGCCAGAACAGTGGAGGGAACTACTTTGACACGCAGAGCAGCTCATCACAAGTCTCCACTGTGGTGACGTCTCACGGCATGACCAACAACGGAGGAGGGGGCAGCGGAGGAATGAGCATGAATCTGACAGGGGGTCAGGTAATCAGCACCAGTCCTGGGGCTTACATCATGGACAACGCTCTACCCCACCCTGTCACCCAGACGGCACGAGCCTCGCCAGCTACTGTGAGTTAACAGCACCCACTAATTGGCTCTTCGCTCTCACTACGCGCTGCGTAGGCCGTCTCTCTGCGGTGAACTAACCACTGCCAGCAATGTTCACACCGTAACCCTTAATATGTAACGGTCAAGTAATGCAGGGCTTTGTTTCCATTCCTGTTTTTATCAGTCTGTTATTCCCTCTCTTTGGTGTAGAAGAAAGGCGGGGCTACGACCTGAGACAGGTGTATTAAGGAGGGGAGGATTTACCCACTCATGAGAGTCCTGCAGTGGACAAAGCGGTGCATGCAGCACAAGTGCTTTGCCCCATTCCTATTGTCCACCATGATGATGCTTGGCGACTGACATTACATTATGAGGATATCAGTCATGGCAGAGAGTTTAGAACATCCAATGATGGCTGTGCAAAGGAGAAATGTTTTATTTTGTATTTAATCAAAATGTGCGCAAGGGCATTTAACTGCTTAAGCGAAATACCTGCTCAGCGTTGTGAAGCCGAAGTGATGTGACAATACAAATGGGCCCCTTTGTTACTGTGTATTGTTGTCAGTCATTCGGCTGTTTGTTAAAAGCCCGGTACCCAATTAGAACTTCTTCACTTTTTAATATAAACCTTGAGTTTGACACGCAGGTGTTAGTAAATCATCTTGGCACGCTGCCTTAGTCTTTTGTTTTTATAATGGAGAGGAGACTTGTCATCTCTCCACGTGACGCTTGTTAGAAGTGGATCTGTGCTGGTGGAATCTGGAAGGGTTGCGTGTCTGCCAGATATCCTCGATATGAAGTGCTTCGTTGATCCTGTTGAGCCTCGTGTTCCCACTCCTCAATTAGGCTTTCTTAAAATGACAGGTAGTCCTGCTTTGCTTGGGTTTAGCGGTGCTTGCTTTGTGATCCTTTCCAGATTCTCTTTATTTTTGCACGTGGATACTAACGTGTCTACATCAGCGCTTTGTTTTTGCTTGCTTTCCTTTTTTATTTCCCCCCCCCCCCCCTCTTACATTTTGTTGTCCTGTGCTTCGTGGTTTATCAGATTGAAATGGCGATTGAGACTCTCCAAAAATCGGAGGGTTTGTCCAGTCAGAGAAGCTCGCTGCTCAACAGCCATGTAAGTTGCTTTTTTACGAACGCTTGCCCTCCCCTCTGCTTCTGACTACTGCCTCTCTCAACTCTGTATACATTTGAGTTTGACTTTCTGTTTTTCTTGCTTTTTAAATGTCACTATCGTTTTAAAAGTCACTGGCTGCTGTAGAAATGCTTTTGCAGAGTTGTGGCGCTGCGACATCGAGAACAGACTGCTCGTCTGAGGTCTCTCCATTGCAGTTTGCGTGGACCAGTGTTTGAATCTCTTTGGTACAAAAAGACAGCATGTGTTCCCCTTGTAGCTCCAGTGGCTGTTGGACAATTACGAGACAGCAGAGGGCGTAAGTCTACCACGATCCACCCTCTACAATCATTATCTGCGCCACTGCCAGGAGCAGAAACTGGACCCTGTAAATGCAGCCTCTTTCGGTAAACTTATCCGCTCCATCTTCATGGGACTCCGTACGAGGCGCCTCGGGACAAGGTCAGCTCCTTTTTTTCAATTGTCTTTATCTGACGTGAGGAAAGGTTCATGGCCGTATGCTTGCGTGGCTCTTCTTTTGTCATTATTTGACACCCTGATATGCTAAAAGCCTCATCCGTCCTTCTCCTCTGTGCCTCTCCTCCATCCACGTGAACATGTCTGTTCGCCTCACATTCGTCAATGTGCGTTCACCTTTGGTTTTGGCTTGCAGAGGGAACTCCAAATATCATTACTATGGTATACGTGTGAAACCAGACTCGCCACTCAACAGACTCCAAGAAGACATGCAGTACATGGCACTCAGACAGCAGCCTGTTCAGCAGAAACAGAGGTACACAGGCAACTAGGCATGCTTACGGACATGCAGTATTTGTTGGGGGAACGAGTCGCAGTGGTTTTTTTTATAGATACCGATGTTATTGGCAGGTTCAAGCCGGTGCAGAAGTTTGATGGCTGCTCTGGGGAGAATTACTCAGGTGGAGGCCAGCACATTCCTGGTGCAGAAGAGCAGACAGTCATTGCACAGAGTCAACACCACCAGCAGTTCCTTGGTCAGCTGCTTTCCTCTTCATCTGGATGTCTCTGTACAACCAAGAACGCATGAAATTGCCTCAAATAAACTGAATATTTTGTTTTACAGATTATTCCAATTTCTTTTTTTCTCACTCCCAACAGATGCGTCGCGGGCACTCCCTGACTTTGTGGAGCTGGACCTGGGACCGAGCAATACAGAGAACATCAGCCCAGAGGATGTGAAAGCTCTCCAGTCCCTTTACAGAGAGCACTGTGAGGTTAGATAAAGGGCTTTTCATATTCACCTCAATGTGTGTAATTCACAAGGGGGTCAGGTCCCTCTTCAGTGCTGAGAGAAATCAAAGTAATCCCTTTTAAATTAATATTGCAGCATCCGTTGATATATCATCAATAAGGCCAGTCCCTTCTTTTCCCGTATATATGTACCTTAATCTGCCTCTGTCTGTTATTACAGCAATTCACTAGTTTCATCTTATTTAAGCTATCTTTAATGAGAAAATGCAGGTAAGACTGAAAATACTGAACTAAGGTTTTACACATGTTTAAACTTTGGCTGGATTCGGAGGGTGGAAACTTTGGGAAAGGTCATGTGTGTGTTTATAGTGACAGACATTTCTAAATGCCAGCTGCTGACATTTTGGAGCAGAATGTTCTCTTCATCTTGTGAAGTTTTCAATCAAATCTCTCCTGCTGTCTGGGGAAAAGTAGGAATCAGGTCCGCAGGTGATGACCAAGGACTTATGATCCTTCTCATGATTAAAGAACCAGTTCACCAAAATTACCAAAAAAACATCACAGCCCCCTAGTTTGGGGTTGATGTGCAGTTTACAAATGAACTTGTTTTAGAATGCGGTTCCAGTGAAAACGATTCATTCGTGTGGTTTATTCTCTGCTTTTTGTTTCAGGCTATCCTGGATGTGGTTGTCAACCTCCAGTTCAGTCTAATTGAGAAGTTGTGGCAGACATTCTGGCGTTATTCTCCCCCGGACTCTGTAGAGGGGGCCACTGTAACAGAAAACAGGTGAGGTCAAGCTGATAATATGCAATGTTGAAGTCTATCAGTGACAGCCAGAGAGAAATATTGTCAAACCTAGTTTATTTTAGGATGAATCTGAAAATTCAACGGCATTTTTTTTTCGATTTTAAGTCCGATTTGTTCGTTCCTCAGCAGCTTAAGTGAGATTGAAGCACGGCTGCCCCATTCACAGCTATTGGAACTGTGCAGAAGCGAGGCGGTACTCAAATGGATGAGTACCTGTGACCATCTAATGTACCAGGCCCTCGTGGAGATCCTCATCCCTGATGTCCTGAGACCCATTCCCAGTGAGCCACAGTCACGGACGCCTCTCATGTTTGCTTGTTTGCTGTGTTAATGCTCGCAACACCGCGATCATAAACTCACTGTTGTTGTTGTTTTTGGTCTTCCAGGTGCCTTGACTCAAGCCATTCGCAACTTTGCCAAAAGCCTGGAAGGTTGGCTCAATAATGCCATGAATGCCATTCCTCAGAGAATGATCCAGACTAAGGTACACTTGCAGTCTTCAAACAGTTACCTTTGTGAAAACGCTACATTTAAAAGTCAGAGGGAGTGACATTTGTCGTCAGTTTTGAGCGGTATGGAGGTCAACACCTGGGCTTTTTATGTGTGCTCTATACACAGATTGCCGCTGTTAGTGCCTTTGCGCAAACACTGCGCAGATACACATCTCTGAACCACCTGGCTCAGGCGGCACGTGCTGTTTTGCAAAACACATCGCAGATTAACCAGATGCTGAGCGATCTCAACCGTGTTGACTTTGCCAACGTACAGGTCAGGGCAGCTCTTTGTGTTTGGATGTTCAGTGTCGGTGCTTTCGTAATGTGTGCTGTGTCATTCCGTCTCCATAATCCACTCCGTCAAAAGAGTCGAGTTTTTTCCCCTGTACAGGTGTGAACCTGCAGTTCTTTCCCTGTGTTGCCGTATAGGAGCAGGCATCATGGGTGTGCCAGTGTGAGGAGGGAGTTGTTCAGCACTTGGAGCAGGACTTCAAGGCCACGCTACAGCAGCAAAGCTCTCTGGAGCAATGGGCAGCTTGGCTGGAAAACGTGGTCTCTCAGGTGCTCAAGCCTTACGAGCACCAGTCCAGCTTCCCCAGGGCAGCTCGACAGTTCCTGCTCAAGTGGTCCTTCTACAGGTCTGCGAAAGAAATAACAAAAAAAGATCATATTTACACGCACCTGGGAGTGTGCAGATGTAATGCTCACAATGTTGTTGTTTTTGAATGGCTCTGCAGTTCTATGGTGATCAGGGACCTGACCCTTCGCAGTGCTGCCAGCTTTGGTTCCTTCCACCTGATTCGCCTGCTGTACGATGAGTACATGTTTTACCTTGTGGAGCATCGCGTGGCACAAGCTACCGGAGAGACACCCATTGGTGTCATGGGGGAGGTATAATTATAGCAACTCATGGTCACAGTGACGCACTGCAGTATATGACAGATGCACTGTATATCAGATGTGAAATAATAACCTCTCTTTGGGTCATTTTTCATCCGTTGATAAAATCACCCCAGAACAGACGTTTTATCGAGTTACTGCGTCGTATCTCCATTGGCTTAGAAACACATTAAAACTGTGCGAGCCACTCATGTCCCCCACTAATTATGATGTTTGTCTCTGTTTCCAGTTTGACAGCCTCAACACGCTGTCCCTCTCTAACATTGACAAAGGTACGCGACACAATGTATGAAGAGCGACCGCATGAGAGCTCAACCAGTATTCCACAAACACCGTCCTTTTGAAAGTGAGCTCTTGAGTCCATGTTTCACACATGCGATGCTTTCTCCCGTCTAGATGAAACCAGCGGGATGGACAGCGACTTAGAAGACGACATAGAGGAGACGGGGGAACCGCTCGCCAAGCGAGAAAAGTCTGAGCACGAGGTGATCCAGGTGATCCAGGTCGGGGCCTTGGAGGACGGGTCCCACCCTGTGGTGGGGGTCGTCCAGCCAGGTGTCCTCCACTTGCTGCCCCAGCCCCCGCAGGACCACACTGAGCACATCCTAACCCCTTCTGCCGCTACTCCCACCATCCGCCACTGCAGCGCCACAGGCAACACCTACGCCTCCGTTTGACGGTCTAAAGGGCACGGCCAGCCTTTGTTTGGCCTGTTTGGCTATCTCACTCTCCACATATCCTCTCTCTCAGTAAGTCTAGATGTTTCCGTCTGTTTCGTGCATCGTCTCTGTCTGCACGTGTGCGGACATGCTCTCCTCTCCATATCTAAACCTGTCAGTGGGGGAGCGGGGGGGGGGGGGAATGATGATGATACACTGGCCAAGATGTGCTGTCCGTGTGTGACTGCTTAGATTCTGGATGTGGCGTCGTCCCATAAGGTTGTGCTCTATCGCAGTGCGGCAGATGGAGGACGACTAATTAGACCCGGTACATGTGTGTTGACTCAAGGCCTCGTGTCTGTCTATACAGACGGGTTTTGTCTTGAAGGAAAATTCAACTCCTGATGTCTCAGAGCTCAGATCCATGTCACCAGCCCCAGTGGTGCAGAGTCATCGATTGACTCAAGACCTTCACCTATTGTAAATAGTTCTGCTGTACTTTCAATTGGTATTACCCAAAAACTCATGGTGCTATCATTGTGTTCTGTTTCGTTTTGATTTCCATTTTTATCCCTCCTAATTTCAGCATGATTCATGTCCACATGCATTCCAACTGCTGATAAACGTTTGGCTGAACAAAATATTTTGAGTATTGTATGTAGCTACAAATATTAAAGGGAAGACTTTCTATGTATGTGCGGCATTTGAAAAAGGATCATGGGGCAGTTTTGTCTGTTCTGTTTGAATTTCATACGGTAGCCACCCACTGACAACCACTTATAGATGTTAGCCACAGAAAAGGAAACCCCTGAAGAAGTATCTGTGCTGCTACTTGTGTATATAGAAATGAGATTGAAAAGACCAGCTGTACAAAACCACTTCCTCAATGCTAGCTTTTCTATGCACTCCGTGCATAACGCTTGCCTTTGTTCATTGTAGATGCTCTGTAGTGTTGGCGTACGTGACCAGCTGTAATCTTGAAAACAATTTACTGGACATGTTCCCCTGTTTTCTTTTTTTTGTTTTCTTTTCTGCAGTTTCTGTCTTAATGAAATGTCTTAAGTTCACGAAGGACCAAAAAAAAAAAAAAACCCAACCAGAGGAAGCTGAGAGGGAGCCACTTGGGCCACCCAAGAGCTGTCTCCTGTCCCACAGTGCCATGTCGCAGAGCAGACGGAATGTCAGGGATTTAATGTACCTCGGCTTTATCATAGTGCCTTATCCTTAAATGCAGCTGTCCGTGTAGTCCTGCCTGTGCTGTAGAGAGCCCAGGCCCCCCTCCCCCCCCTCCCTCCCCTCCCCCTCTGCATTGTCCCAGCCACAAATTTGGCTTTCTGGTGACTGGTGGCTGGATTTGGGCTGGCTCATCAGTGTTGAGACCAAGGAATACAGGCACAGACACACCTGTTGTCTCTGGATCAGCTCCACTAAGCTCATTACTTATCTGAAGCATGGTCTTTAGCCTTGCTCCTGCCCTCACTCTGCCCTCTTGAGGCCTACTCTTGCATTAGCCTTTGTTATCGGGTGAAATGTGTGTGTGTGTGAGTGTGTGAACACGAATGCATAGGTCTGCACTGTGTTTTTATGTGCATGTGTACACGCGTGTATATAAGCCTGTGTGTCTGCGTGCTTGTGTGTGTGTGTGTGTATGTGTTGAAACACATCCATCAGTCACCCTACCTCAAACCAGTGGTGCCAGCCCTTTGACGCGTGCAGCACAGTCACCAAACCTTATTGCACACACACCACTGTACTGCACAACTCTCAACGCGATGGAGAAAAACCGCATTGCTTTTCTCTCACCTCTGATACATTTCCATTCCAGTTTTTAGCCCATAGATGCTTTCATCCTTTGTTCCCTGTTTGAAGATCATCTTTGTACAGTGGACCAAAAGTAGATATTTTGTGATATTCAAAGAGATATATAGATATATATATATATATATATGTATAGTATATATAATGCTGATACACTACATATATTTGTTGCTTTATATGTGATTGTTTCTTTTCGTAGCTCTTCTGTAATTAGTTCATAGACTGTGAAATGGGAAAGACGTGGGGGACTAACTTCTGATTCATTCGACTACATCTATACTTGAACGGTTCTAACATTCTATGTTGTGGAGATTATTGAGATTAATCCTCTGAATAGGAGCAATTTGTTACTAAAATGATTTCTTTTGTTTTTTTTCATGCTTGTTGAAATGGTCTGCAGGATTTCTCTGCAGAAGTGTTTATTTATTGATATTTATTGTGTTTTGGTTTAGATGCTCGCCCATTACACCATATTATAATGGGTACTGTTAATGAAATATGAATTATACCACTTAAAATGGCAGACCTACTGTAAAGGAGGATCATGAGTTTCTTTTTTAGTTTTTTTTTCATGTACGTAGGTTTATTAAGGTGGTAAAAAAAGGGATGGCACTGTATTTTCTGTAATCACGTGTTTTGGCTCCATCACTGGTCAATGATTCCTTCACATACTCGAGGTCCACGGGATCTTTTCTTCTTTGTGCCTGTGTAGAACGCCTACGTAGCAGTAAAGGAGGGTGGGAGAGCAAGTACTGCATGTCATTTGGGTTTCGTTAAATCATTTCCATGACACAAAAGTTTAACTCTAGCATCCCCCAAACCTACGTTACGCGTCAAACTGTAGCCTTAACCCCGAGTCCGCTGGCTTGAAATGTCTGGCTTTACCAGATCTTGGGGAATTGAGCGCACACAAATCTGGGCTTTTCTATTATCGTGCTTAATAACAGTTTGAAAAGTCTGCAAGTGAAAGGTCAATGAACTTTAAGAAGCTGGAAGTTGAAGGCCTGCAGCATTTTGTTTACATCAGTCTGTGACCGTCGTGAATTTGCTCTCCGACTTTTGGTGTTGAACTGTTGAACACGGAGAAAAGTAATGAAAAATGTCCAGATACAAAAATGAATGCAGACAAAAACTTGAGCCCGAGTTCATCTCTTGTACAGAACCTTCTCCAGAGCTGCATATAGATCTGTGTTCTCATAACTGTGACGAAATGAACTCAATTGGCCGACTCCAACAGGCACACGGATTGCTCTAAATCTGGATGTTGTGTACCAATTAGGAATAAGGGTTTTGCAGGATACTTTGTGTCATTTTTCCCTTTCTCTCACTGAATTTCTTTTCTTTTTTCAAACATGAATCTCAGCTCCCTTGTCATATAAATCAAGTACAACATTGTAAACTTGTATTATTTTGTGCCTGACGTGAAAATGGCTGATAAAATAGTTTCTTTAAATCTTGATTGTGTGCTTTAGGATCATCAAGTGCTTTCTGGTCTTGCACGCTGGTCTACCATGTGCTGCTAGAAATTGTTTTTATTTTTTTTGTTGTTCCGTTTTACTATACATAGACTTATGTGCCAGACAGTGATTTTTTTTTTTTAGCTTTCTGCATCTCAAAGTCTGCCTGGTTTAACACTGGACTGATGCTAATGCTGCCAACACAATTGTACTTTATCTCTCAGTGTCTTTGAGAAATTGAGAAGGAAGATTGTTTTTGAAACGGAGCGCATTTCCAACCAGAAAAAACTAAAGAAAAGACATAAGCTATTCCTTAACTTGTCATAGGAGCGAAAGCGAAGAGTTGCCTCTTCACCTGGACGACACGGCAGCTTCACTGACCCATAGCAGACTCCAGTGCCTTTAATTTCGCCCCGGCCAGAGCAGATGGCCCGGGTGACTATTGGGTCTCTGGTGGGCTACAGATTGAGGCTGAGCAGACATTTCATTGCACAGGTGCTGCCACAGAGAAGACACCAGGGAAGCATAAAGACCTGTCTTCAGACTGGACTATTTATTTACTGGATGTGACTCCACACACACACACACACACACACTTGGTAGATGACCTGCAGACGGCTTTTTATTGTACAGAACTGGTTCATGAACAAGGTGAGTTACTGGAAGTAAAACGCTCTCTTATGAATTGTTTTCTCATGATCGTGATTTCTTTTGTCAAACGATATTTTCTGAATGCTGTGACCTGTTTGAGATTTGTATTTGGATGTTTTCAAGTGCCATTTGACAGTCTAGTGAGTCGTGGCCATCTGTAGCACGCTCTAATGCAAGCACAAGCATTTGGCAGTGGCATGTGGGGGAAGGTTTTTATTTTTGTTCACCCAAGACAAAAATATGTATATATCAAAAACTGAAAAAGGTATATTTATTTGTGTCTTAATTATTTGATTTATTCTTTTGCTGAACATTTTATCAGATATGTTGGCTGAAGTGCTTTCGTGATTTATTTCTCTTTTTTTGGATAATGTATAATATCTGATATAATATATAGACACAAATTTCATGTGACTCTTTTTGTGTGCAATTCAGTTACTTCTCAAATTGACGAGCGAACCAATGCGTGTAGGGTCATTTGTATTGTGTATTTTACATACAAAAAAAACGGACAATTGGGGGACTTTTATATTTATAAAGACATTATCATTTAGTGTGTCGTATTGATGAATATAGAAACTATTAAAGACACATGTAGTTTGGTTTTCTGAATATTTCAGATCTCAGCTCAGGCTAGCTTCTTAGTGTTGTTTTCTTAAAATTTGTGACTCGTCTTTGCAGTAATAAACGTTTTCTTGTTCAAGTCAAGTGTCCTCATCATTGTTACTCGACGCACTCGTCAAATTCCAAATAAAGGAGATGTCACAACTCAACAGTAGTGTTATTAGCCCATTGAACTTTATTCAACCATACATATAAACACCAATATCATTCAAACTCAGTTGTAAAGATTAAGATGAGCATGAACTTGCATTTCCTGATAATTGTACAGCATTCTTTTTGTGTTTCATCACTGTAAAGGCAGCAAAAGACAGATACAAAATACTGCAACAGCTGTCGGTAAACAGAGCTCCAAATACCACAATATTGATTTGTGCTCAGCAAAAACTAAAAGCATTCAGTTGACAAATAAAACCAAGCTTTTATAAGCAACATTACAATGAAACGACTGCAGTCTGATAAACCTTTCACTGGGTATATTTGGCGTCGATATGGCTTACGCTTCCTCTCACAGTTCAACTCCTTTACCGTAACTCGGCTGTTGTCTAGAAAACGTTACGGTAAGTGTCATCCAAATAATAAATACAAAACGTGGCAGTGAGCAATCTTAAAGTGATGTTCGGTTTGAAAGGTGGTTGTTTAGCGGTAGTGTCACAGACGACATTTCCAATTTCATGAACCATTCTTGCGCCACACCTCGATTTGTTCCAAATCCCGTCTGTGGGCGAGTGTTTGATACTGACAGAGATTTTAGGCAGACATTTTTAAGCTAATAGGTCGTTAGCAAGAAAACCTTTTTAACTATGTAAAATACATGATATAGGTACAACAAGTAAGCATGCATCAGTCTATGAAACAAGAAAAAATACTTTTTTTACAAATTAATAAAGTGCTAATGGACACTATGCGGGCAATTAATATAAAAAGGACAATTATAAATCATTTTACGACGTGTTCTAATAACCTTTTCATTTGAAATGATTGAATAATTTCTATGTGAATTTGGCATTTAAAAAACGTCAATTGTCAATCTCATAACAGCCTCGACTGTTGAAGGAGAAGCTGAGCTCAGCTAAAATGGGCTTTTAAAATGCTCTTCACATCAGTAAAAACAACTATTCAGAAGCGGGAATATAAAAGAAAAAACATCAAACAAGGCCTATCGGCATAGAAGGATATTTAAGATTACATCTTACAAAAACATAAGTAACGAATAACGTGATTTTACAGAATCGTCCTGATTTGTGAGGTGAAAAACTCCACTTACATGAAGCCACACAGGCACCAGAGAGATCAGCAGTGTACTCCAGCTGAAATGACATCGCGCATGTTCAGACAGGTTTTCATCCAAAACACGGCGTCGCATTGGGCTCGGCTTTACTGGTTTTAAGACAAAACGGTTTGCCCTCTTACTAAATAGTTTAAAAAATAACCTTTGTCCGTTAGTTAACGGGCTCTATAGGTGTTAAAATCTTAAAATATTGAATTGCTCATAAAAAAAAAAAAAAGCCGGCAGCTGAGTATGAATCATTTTATGATCGACACTTCTTGTAGTTATGCATTTCTTTTGTATTGCACCATGACTAATTTAATAATTGATAGGCTTTTTGCATCTTTTAATGTCGCTGTGGACACGTTTTTCATTCTCTTGGCAGCGTGTTGTTAGAGTACTACCACTCCTCCCAGCGTACCTCACGTGTTCACTTACAGATCTGGAGTCTCATTCCGTATACTAGCAACTGCTTGTAGCGCTTGATTTGAAAGCAGTGTATTAGCAGTATACCGCCATCCTTTAAATCTTTGTTCATACTTCTGCAACCTACTCAGCGTCCCTGTCGTTGCAGTCCTCCTTCAGCCCCCCAGGCCTACAGGTGGAGTGGTTTGTTAAAAAGTACAGTCTGATTGGTTTCTTTTTTTTTCCGTGTCTCTTTGCTCAGTCGAGGGGTTGCGGGTCAGCTATGGGCATGGTGTGCAGAACTTCATCCAGTAGCTGTAGAGCTCGGTGTAAATGGATCTCAATCCAGCAGGGCGTCTCTTTGATGCTTTGTCGTGGGTAGTCGGGCCCCCAGCCTTTCACGAAGCTCATCCGCAGGATGCACAGCCTGCGCAGGTCATCAACCCCAATGCCTGCAGCGGCAGACATACCTGCAGAGGAATCACAGTCAGATCGATGAGGTACAACAGGCCAAAGCTTGCAGAGATGTCGGCTAAGTTACTCTTGCAGTGAAAGTTTGAACATGTACCCGGCAGACACACAGCCGAGCAGAAAAACTACTGTCAATACATCTCCAACTCTGACCAGGCCATCCATGCTCCAGAGCATATTCATTATGTAGATGCTTAGCTATGTGGAACTTTATTTCATCTACAACTTAAATTGTCAAAAACATGACTAAATTCAAATTCTTAAAGTCAGTCCAAAATAGTTCAGCTGAAGAAAACGCAGCGTGTGTACCAGTTTGTCTTTTCCTTCTGTTCATGCTGCTCTGTAATTCTCTCGCTCACGACGCTGTGCGATCGTAACAATACACTTGATGAAGAGTAGGATCAGCAGTATGAACACTCACTGATGGCCGGGGCGATGCCTCCCACAGAGCCAGGGCCGGGAATGTTACCGGCCACCGCTGCCGCCTGGGCTGACACGGCTGCCTGAGCGGTCGCTGCCTGCTGCTGCATCTGCCTGTGGCACTGACGCAGATCAAACACCTGGTCGGGGAATTCGCAAATTGGAATAACACCTCTTTGGATTGATTATCTTTTCATTGAATGACCATTGTACTGCAATCTCACCTTGATGTAGGCGCTGGGGTAGATCTTGTGAACTGCATCTCCAGGGGCGCGTCCAGCCTCCCGATCCAGGTAATAGCTCTGCACAAACACTGCGTGATCACTCAAACAGCGCACCCAGACATCTCCTTCGCCTTTGCACTCCAGCTGCATGCCTTTGCCAATGTGGAGCCTGAGAAATGGTCAGAAAAGTGAGACATTACCAAAACTTTGCATTACTGTCAATCCCTTATCGTACCTACGACATGCAGTGAATATGAATTGCTTGAGGGTAAAAGAAGATGACATATCTCCCGGTATGTGGGGGTAATACCTGGCTCTCT
The DNA here is from genome assembly GCF_949748355.1 of Melanostigma gelatinosum. NCBI lineage: Eukaryota > Metazoa > Chordata > Actinopteri > Perciformes > Zoarcidae > Melanostigma > Melanostigma gelatinosum. Next base: position 5,441,089 of record NC_136651.1, read on the forward strand.
CTATGTTCTCTGTCCTGTGGACATTGCTCAGCTGGCCCAAGCAGAAGCGGTCCCCTCCTGACGGATCGACGTAGCCGTCCACAGTCACTGTCGGACACGTGGACAGCACCTTAAAGGTCTCCCCGACCTGGACATCCATCTCGAAGTACGCAATGGAGCACCAGTATTCTGGAGCTGGAACAGACCAGCACACAACCACAGGTCAGATTGGTTACACTGATGTAAAATACGTGGATCGTCTTTCAGCTGCAGCTCAATGCTCACCAGGGTGATTGGATATGGGGGGCTGGAACGCAATGTCGTTGGTAACAGGCCCTGTAATAGCATGTCAACATTATCATTTTAACAAGCAATTCTGAAACTACACCACTTCTTAACATGTGACACGTTATCATGATGCTGAACATTAGCGAATACAAAGTCTGCTGGAGAAAACTGTTTTGTTCTGAGACACACATCACTTTTACACAACTTATACATGCGTTACATTCCCTTCCCGTGTAAATTATCTTAACATAAAAACCATCTTAGACGGTTCTAACAGATAAGAGAAAGGATAAGGACTATTTTGAATGCTGGGTGTGAGCAGAATTTCCATCCACTCACAATAATGCCCTGTGTGAGGCATGGGGGGATGATGCTGAAGATGCCCATTTTGGTGTTGTGGTACTGCAGCGGTAAAGCTGCTGTTTCTGCTCCAACTGGGGTTAGGATCTGTAAATATAAATAATTGAATAGTTGTGTTTGCCCAATTTGTGCCAAGTTGAAGTATGTGCGGTAGATCAGGTCATAATACATAAAATAGTTGTTTATTGCATTAAATATTGCATTCAAACTTAACAGGCAATCCCTTCTAAAATTGTGTTTTTAATACTTTAACAGTATTTTTTACTTGATTGCATTGCGTTAAGAGAGTGCATCTTTCATTATGTTTTGCATGGATATGTAGTCCCTGTGCAGCGTCTCACTTGAGGGTCCAGCACTGAAAGCAGAGGTCGAGGCTGAAAGGCTGCCGTCTGATAGGGGGAGCAGAGCGGGGTTGATGAAGCTCTCCTGTGGACTGGGCCTTGACGAGGGGTGCTGGATGATCTGCAGGTGGCTTTCAGAGCTTGGGTGACATTGCTGGTTGTCATAGTCATAGTCATACTCATTCTTCACCAGGAGTGGAACTACAGGATGAGAGCAGACAAAAGGTGAAGCTAAAAAGGACAGCCACAAAATCTTCAACGAGCAAACAGGAAAACTTTGGCACCTGCTTACCTGAACTTGAAAGGGTCAGCCCTGATAAGTCTGCAAAATAAAAAACATACGTCACTCGACCAGTTGATCTATATTTCTCAATAACCTAAAACAGTATGAAGTCAAGACTAAGAACCCTGTGAGGCTTACTTACCAATGCCTGGAGACACGACCCTCTCGTAGTGGTATGGGTTGACGCAAACATTGTCACATTTCAAGTCAAAGGCATACTGGCAATATTTGACATGTTTTAACTCATTCTTGTGTAGGTCAGGCCATCGCCACAGTCGGGCATAGACAACGTGGGGGAAACCTTTGCGCCCTGCAACCTATAGCACAGAGAGGAAGATATAATGAGACGGATACAAGGAGCATACTATCAAACCAACTCTGTAGCGTATATCTGCTACTATACCTGTAGGCGTCCATCCAGAGTTCTCTGTATGGTTACACACTTGCTAGGGTGAGCCCCATTTGTCGTGATGGCTGTGATGAGGGAGTCGAGCTCATCTTTCTTCTCCTTCAGCTTCTTGACGAGACTCTCAATCGCTCGCTTAGCAAAGCTTTCACTCTCCCCTCCCTGTCGGTGGCACATCAGGCTGTGCACAATACTCAAACAGGCATCGTTACTTGTGGGAGTGTTTGTGATCGACATCTTGCTCCTCGGGTTTCAGCCTTGAGGAGACGTTGAAGTTATATCCTTTATGCCTTAAGTGTGAAGGTGAAAGTACTCTTGCAGTCCTGTACTGTGGCAACCTAAAACAGAAAATGCAGTGACTTATTATTGAGAGTTTAGATGGTATGCCAACAAACATTAACATTGTATTAGGATTACATAAAGTAGCACTCAATTTACAAACTGTATCACCATGACTAGATTGTAGGGAGAGAAGGGTTAATCAATCTTCAAAGCCAATCTAATGTACCTTTAAAATGACTGATGACACTTAGCCACAGTTGGAGAAAATAGTTTGCAGGCAACTTCCAAAACCTCTAAAGATATAACGTTACATATTTTGGGCACCTTTCATGCATTAACGTTACTCTGTTAGCATTCACACATTAACTACTGTGTTTTCTCAATGTATTTACTTGGTTTATTGTAATAACATTTGGTAAAAGCAAGGTTTTTAAGAGCATTTCACAGCAAACGTAGCTAACGTTAGCACAGATGCGATAGCTAAGCTAACTAATACGCACGGGTAACGTTAGCGCATAACAGTGTCTCCGTAACTTAGTGTGCAACCCAACCTGGCCTAAATTATAATGTTCAGTTATAACATGCGACTATATAATTAAATACATGTGTAGTATGTATACAACGGCTAAGGAGTATTGAGCTAGCTAGCATTGCTCAGCTAATGTTGAGTAACTAAGTTAAGTTAGCTACGTTAGATGTGTTGGCGTTAGCTATCGCTAGGCTTGCCGTAAAACACCGTTAGCGAACGTTATCTTAACACAAACGTATTTATCCGCTCCGTAGCGTTAGTCCCAGTGGTGCAAGATGATAAATGAGCGACTTTAGCTACTTAACTTAAATGCTTATATGCTTTCTAGCGTGTGCTATCGTGTGTTAATGGTATTTAGGCTAGCTTGCTAGCACATACGTTAACAGCTAACTAACGCTACAAACTCTCAACTTCACGCTAGCTCGCTAGCTAACCTTCTATGATGGCCCGAAATCTGTTACCTCGTGTGCGTACCCGTGTATGTGTAGTCCTCATCACACGACTACTGTATGAAGAAAATACATAATAATATTCCAACACATTTATGGTTAACTGGCCACGAAAATAAACAAAAAATGATCCCCACCCACCACGCTCCAACTGCGCATGTACGCGTAAAATGTGACAGGCGTGGCGCTGCTCGTTGTTATTGTATTTGTAAAATCAAAACCCGTTAGTTATTGCAAGCCATATGCATACATATATACATGCATACAGTGCCTTACATAAGTATACTTATTCACGCCCCTTGAATAAAATATCTTTAGTTGGATTTTATGTACTGGATCTACACAAAATGGTGAAATGGAAGAAGACAAGAATATCCAAAAAATTTAAAAGCAGTGTCTGAAATAAGCTCTGGTGCAATTAATTGGCTTCAGAAGTCACGTGATCAGTTAAATTAAGTTCACCTGTGTGCAATCCAAGTGTCACATGATCTAATGGAGCACCATTTTACCATCAGTTATTAAAGAATGGAATTAATATGGCACCACAACAAACTTGCCAAGAGAGGACTATTGTGGTGTGATGGATTTTATTGTAATATAAAGTCTCCCCCTTGTGGTTATAACATAGTGTGACATAACATTAATAAAAGCAGTCCCCTGTCTAGTTCTCTCTCGCGCTCTCTTCTCCATATCTCCCAGTGCGATTATCCACGTGTTTATAATTTAAAGTTGGCGTCCCATGAACAGCAATACAGCTTTGTTGCTTAAGAGTGATGAACAAAGCTGCCATCACACAAACCTGCTCAGCTGTGTTGTTGACCATGTGAGAGTAAGGGAAAGCGACTGATACCTTAAAAAAAGCAACATTTTGTATCATTTAATGTGTCTTTTCATCAATATTTGTCATAACTTTGAACTTGGCTGTCAATGTTCAAAAGGAGCAGTTATATGCTTCTGTTTTCCATAAATAAAGTCAGTACAGCGTCATAGTAAATACAGAGTAGAGTGTTCAGGCTGGCAAAACAAACAAAACATGATTTTTTTTCTATATATTTTGTTATGATTGCCATAAATACATTGAGAAATTGAGGCAAGAGTATTGTAGTTGTTTTCCCAGTCAAAAGGAGAGAAGATATTAATCACGTGGGGGAGGGTCTTGGCTTTTTATACAATGAAATATAAGATTCATCCCCTTCTCCTCGCCCCAAGATTTTTTGTACAGTCCCCAAAATACAGCAAGCCATGATGAACAAAGAACTCAATGAAGAAATCAATTCGTCCACTGCCAGTTGATATCTCTGCCCTGCACACTTGGCCTATGTAAATCTGTGCTGACTGAGGATCCCATTAAGTTTGAAAGTTCAACAGTGTTATTCCATCATTGTTATCTGCTTCCAACTGTTAACAGCAGAAGCAAGGTGGTGATGTGACATGTCATTTTTCCATTTGTATGGTTGCTGTGGCCGTGATAAGGGCCTCAGCATACCCGTGTCAGAAAAAGGAAGTGGGAGGGTTCAGAGGGCACCAAGCAACCTCATGGCAGGATTGTCAATAGAGCACGTTGGCGTTGGACACCAGGAATCTGACACCACCTCACCTCACAAATGCTGCCACTTGGAGTGGCGTCTCATCCTGAGTGACGGTCTACAAGACTCCAGGCTCTGACACCTCGTTATCACTGTGGCATGGAGGCAGGCAGAGAGAGGCCCGCCAGGCATGTGACGTGAGAGGAATGGGGATTAAGGTTGTTAGGTAGGGAATGCTGTGATTACCTGACAATGACACGGGGTGTACAAGAGATCAAAACTTGCTCAGTGACTAGTTTTTATGTCAGGTATTTTATTTTTACAACCATAATAACATTAATATTGGTGCGAGAACCAAAAGCAGGATATGAATGGCTGGGGTGCGAGGAAAGATTTCACAGCGGTTGACAGAGATGTTCGAGACATTTTTCATACAAGAAGCCTCGAAGAGCTCCAAGACACAGAGAAAATCCTCTCCTGGTTAGAAGCCAGAGGAAATATATTTCCTGCAAGTTTGGCAAGCAAATACGAGGAAATGTGTCACATTCTATAAATCATTGCAACGGCTCCAACATACCACAGGGCACAGAAACAAATCATACCATTTACAAATCTGCAGCATGTATATTCACCTACAAATCATTTTGGAAAGACTATATTCAATTACATTTAAGAGATTTTTTGAATTAAAAAAAACAACATACAGCATCCTATAAGTAGTGCAAATCATTGTAATCTGGTGGCTATCCTAAAATGTTGATTTTTTTCCATTCTGTTTGAATAAGATGGAAAAAAGAGAAAGTTTTGAGAAAGGTCTGTGATGAAAGGTCAGCGATAAAACATTTAGATGTTGGTATGATGTGAGTATAGTATACCCACAATGAAATAACCCAAAAAAACCAAACTTCACCTTTGTCAGATTGAAACTTTGCACATCTTTTGTGTTTAGATCTCTCACACACATTTCCAAGTGATTTGATGATTGTAACTGATATCAGTGCTGCAGTATTGCATCTTTTGACTCGCCCTGAACAACAGGGAGCTCACACGTCATCAGAAACAGCTTGAAGAGAAGTTTCTACCAGAATGTTCAGACATCTGTTATCATAACCTTTTTTTTCTCCTCTTCTTTTTTTTCTGTCACTGTGTCGGATGGACTCCTGACTGGCCTGCGTGATTGACAGTGAATTGTGGAAATCCAAAAGCGTTCTAAAATACAAAAAAATATAATAAATCGTGACTGACAGATTTATATTCTACACTAATATATCATAAACCAATTTACCTTTATACAATTACAAATGTACATCTTGTAGCACAGACATGTGTCCATCCCTAATTTAGAACTAGTCTAGACTCGTGTTTGTTACACAACACTGTACTGTGCAAACAAGCACATGATAAGACAGACAGATAGATAGATAGATAGATAGATAGATAGATAGATAGATAGATAGATAGATAGATAGATAGATAGATAGATAGATAGATAGATAGATAGATAGATAGATAGATAGATAGATAGATAGATAGATAGATAGACAGACAGACAGACAGACAGACAGACAGACAGACGGATAGATGGATAGATGGATAAATAGTTGTGTTTCTGAGATGACGATTGAAACATCAGTGCACAGTCTCTATCTCTGTGTAAAGGTTCTCAGGGCTATCTACAGCCACACTCTGCCACCACCATTCCCTCATACTTGTGGTTGAAAGTGATCACCCCGTTGTCATGATAAAGGAGTGAGATAGGCTCCAACTTAGTGGGTACACAGCAGGCACGCGATGCTCTCTCCGGACTCTTAACACTCAGCAGTGTCTGCACTATGGCATGTTTGGTAGGCGAGACTTCGGAGGTCAACGGTGGGTTGCACACACCGTTGCACTCATACGCCTCATAGCCCAACGGTTGGATGATCCACGTGTCCCAGCCAATGTCTTTAAAATCCACAAAGAGCGGGGTCCTCTTGCAGGGCTCGCTCTTAACATTGCGACGGATTCGGGGAGGTGCGTCATAGATAAGGTTGGACTGCAGTTGCGTGAGAGACTGTTTGTCCTGATTGCCGTAGCCAGCGTTGTGATTAACGTGCCCCCAGAAAGCTTGTTGGCTCCGGCCCACGTTTTCAGGAAGGTCATTCTCGTGCTCAATCATCTGGTCGAGCTCTTGTTTATCCTGTTTGTGGCCTCTACTCTGATCATCTGAGAATACAATAATCACCGCATTGTGTTTCCCCTCCAAGCTCCTGTTGATACCAACCTCGACCAACCTCTCGCCCTGCCCTGCGACCTCTTGTTTGGCCCCTTCCTCTTCTGATCCCACACTTGCAACATGAACCTCCAGTCTGTGAGTTGCACAACCTGACTTCTGCCAGAGTGCAACCACATGAGTCAGATCAAACGACACCCAGCTGTTATCTTTGGCACGGATATGCTTTGTCACCAGTTCCTCCAAATCCTTCATCTCCACCACCTCCTCTTTATCCCTCCTTCTCCCTTCTTTCCCCACCTCTTTAGTCCAAATGACGCCCTCGTGTATTTTGTAGATGGTCACCTTGCAGTCAATGCCAGCATGTGGTCTTTGGGCCTTCTGGAACAGGGTGAAAAGGCGAAGCTCAGCTATTGTTATGTGCTCTTTGTGGCTCATTGAGATGTTGAATAGCAGGGGGTATATCCTCACACCCCTGGCCGTTATACTGTCGGGGGAAACATCTGAAATAACAAAATAACAAAAAGTGCGTGGAAATGAGTTTTTGTATGTTTCCGTGGTCAAAACACAAGTTAAACTATGTTGAATATTAAACCCTTGTACCCTCATGCACCCTATCAAATAAACATAATATATGTTTTTGGTTTGAATCATAATCACATCGTCAAAGTTTGGTTCAAGTGGCGCTTCAGTTTTTTCAATCACAACAATTAACTAGATTTACAGTACTTTGAAATCCATAAATCATAAAATTCTTAGAATATCAAACATGATCCCAATGATCCTTCATGTGAGTTTACAGCTTACTCCAAAAGAAGAAAAGAAAATCAACACAAAGTTAAAAGAAAACGTATGCATATATACAATTCCCAAGATTTATTTAGTGTCGAACAAAAACAAGATTGTACCTTCGTTCTTGAAACTGCGCACAACGTTGGCTGAGGGCACAGCGGTGGGGTCAGTGGCAAATCGGTTGTACAGCTCCAGCATGTACTCTGGTGGCTCCTTGCGGGCAGCGAGAGGCCTGGTCTGGGGCCTCAGCTCCGTCAGGTTAATTGTGGACAGAAACTGGCTCAGAAAGTCCTGCGCATCAAGTAGCGGATTATCACCCACGTCCCGACCGACTGATACCCTGTGACGGTTCTCAGGAGACCTGATGGGACTGCTCAAGCTCAAAGCAGTCAACGTCAGAAGCAGGACGTTGAGAGAGCGGATAACCCCGAGGTTGGAGAAGACTGAAATGGTCATGGTCGAGTGGAGGAAAGGTTAAAATCCAAAGATTGAGTAACGTGAGGGATCCTTTGGAGAGGATACCTACAAACAGCTCAACATGTCGAGGACTCTTCTTCGTTAAAGGACAACAGGTTGCTGTTGGGGGCAAAGAGAAAACAGCTTTGCCCTTGTTGATCTTGAGGTTTGGTTCTGAGGGCAGGGCTGTGCTGTCCAATGTGTTGCGCTGACATGTTTGGAGATGTCACGAAGGCCCCGCTCGGCCCTCCTCTCTCTCTCCCCGCCAGGACTAATCATTTCCACTGATACTCTGTCTCATTATGTATGCTTTTCTTTTGATTAACCACAACATTTGCCTCACAGTGCCTCTAGAATTGACATGTCAGTGGATTTATGAACTCCTTTATGTGGCTCAATGCTGGAATCAAAACATCTAATCATGATACTTTAGTTTTAAATATATTCAGAGATAAGGACGTTATTGCCACTACATTCACCAAAAAGCATGATAAATGAAACAATGGGAATTATGCTGGACCATTTTCCCATCTAATGCAGGAAATCAATTAACAATTAACAATATTGTTAATATATGCTTTGCAATCTCCACAAGAGGCCAGTGTAGACTCAATATCTGTCCTCCGGCCTCCTCATCTTAAATTGAATTAAATAGATATCTATCTATCAGGGGGCTGATCTGATCTAATTTGCATATGCTTTTAGTTAATTGCTGGTTTTGTTTTCTAGTAGTGGCTGTCAGACACATATGCAATCATTGCTATAATTTAAATGTACACCCACGTCAACAAATACACGACAAACATCACCACAACATCTCAGCCACAGTGCTGCATCAATGTACACGACACGTATGCAAGTGAGGCCTGCAGCCTGCGGGAGGAAACATGACTAATGCCAACACATTTCAGCCCTCTCAGTGGCAGCGTGCACCACACAAGTTCAGAAGTTCATCATCGCATATGAGTGTCTTGACAGCTCGTCTGGGTGTACATAGAACATGCACCAAAGAGGTTTTCAAAGTGGGAGGCGGGTTCTCTCAGGGACCTTCAAACTGTTTCAGGGGAGAGCAGTGAATGGAAGCGGAAAAAAATGTAGTTATAACATGTTATTAAAAGAAGATCACATAGAACAATAGTATGTGTGATTTGATTAAAGAGATGCAGTAGTTTTGGGGAATTTTACTCTTTTTTTACTGTAAGTTAGCCCTGGCTGTGAACACATGTCCATCAGACAACAACACAAATGTGTAGTTTGACCATTTATCTATAAATTTAAGTTTGTTCAGAACACACATGAGGTTTGTTTTTGAACTGGCCAGTGGGTGCTGTTTCATCGAACAGGCACCCACTGATAAAACACTGATACCGTCTGCAATACAAAAAGAGAATACAAATAAAAATGAGCAATTATGCACATCATTTATTTTAATTTTTCATTCAACATCGCAATGCAAAAAGAACTACTGCAAAGCAGAGTTGTGTAGAATGTAGGATCACTTACCGGTATTAGCTAATGCACATCAATAACTTGAATTAATAACATGGGTATTACAATAAATATTACAATATAAATACCTTCATTTAGAATATTAACAGTCCTTTGTTACACATTTACAATCCCATTTTGCCTATCATGAAACAAATGGAAGATTTGCTTATGACTGCACTGTCTAGTCTAATGGCAGGTTTGTCAAGAATAAACTGAATTCCAAATAAATTGGATGTTTTTGATGACCGGGTCGACAGTAGCCCTATTCCTAATTATCTCAAACACTGACCAAAAATATTACTCAAAGTATTTTATATCAGAATCTTCTTTGGCCCAGAACCCATGGGGATGGACCACAACAGATCCAAATGTCAATTTAGGCCTTAAGCTTGACAAACTAAAAGCATTATGAATTATCTCATACTTGTGTAACAGTCAGATTTAAATTGTACTCGTCATATATTCTTTGGAGTCATGATTCACCACAGTTTGCATATTTAGGCTATTTCAGATGTCATACATGATCCATCATGAGTCTCAGGCATACAGTATATCATCCTAAATGACAAAATCTAGTAAATCTTTTGCCAAATAACCTCCATAATAAATACATGTAAATGTTTGGCACATTATTCCCTGTAAACAAAGGGAATTGTTTTGAATTGTTTGTCTGTCTGTACAAGAATGAGCAAACTGCACAAATCCGTATTTCACCGATGGAAAGTGTCTCTACTGGATTGAAGCGGCTCCGCTGGCCGTGCTGTCGTGTTTACACCCAGGAGTCCAGTGGTGGAGGTTTGTTATCCATGAGGCCCACTGCAGGCCTGCCAGCTCTGATGAAGTGTTTTCTCTCACTTATCGCCTAGGTAAAGAAATATGCACACGGATGGTGTTGGTCAATTTGCATGAAAAAAAAACGGAGTTACAATTGAAATTGAAAACGGCTACAATTCCTGCTCATGCTCCATAACCATAAAATGTAAACTTATTCAGTCAAATGACGGATTACCTGGAGAGTGTCTCTTTCCACAACAGGCCCCTTTCCGTCTCCAACTCTATCATTTGGCTCGAAACTGGAGTACACATCTGCAAGGGGAAATTACAATAACATGAGCAGTAATTTGCAATTATAGCCTGTAAATGTTGAGAACGGCCTGGCTACAAAGCTTTTAGTCAAAGGTTGACTAACTTTGCAGTCAATAAATGTGGCTCACTTTAAGCCTGTACTGTGTAAATGTTAAATGAGGTCGATTTGAGCATTTCACTCAAAGCACCAATTTCCGAAACATTTCATTCACTGAACAACAATAAATTAAAAACACGTCGTTTCTTTTACTGCTGTCTACAGGAGCCCATCAGCCCTTCACCAACATTCACAAAAGGCCAGTTAAAAGGCTATTCATTTAGACTGAAACACCAGTAAGAGAAACGCAATGAAATCATTGTACATAGTTTATACCCATTCCCCCAAATCAATATTTCAAAGGGTGTTTAAGTGATGTTCATAATTCATGAAGAAGCTTCAATAGAAAATCACTGTTTCAGTTTGAAGCTAGAGGTCGCTCTTGACGGGGGAAAGCGGGTGTCCTTTTGGAACAAGGTCCAAATGAAATGTGACTGGTGATGCGTGAGCCTGCCCTGCCTCTGGGAGAGCCTGTTCAGGCTAATAAGCCAAGTCTCTGAACTGATAACCTTGGCAGCACATCATTGGTTTAAGGCTGTTTCAGAAGAATATGGTCTGGGACAGAAAATGTCCATTTCTTCGTCCCTGACATGACAGGAACCACAGTATGTTTAAAAGCTGCTTTGTTCCCTGCGCTAGAGGACACTTTGCTCAATTAGATGATGGTTTAATGACATTTTCGCTGAGGGAATGCATGCAATGATTTGCTGACCTTGGTTTTTGTCCATCAGAGGCAGGGTGATGTCATCGCTGCCTTGCTTTCCACTCTTGGATTTTTTAGTCACTCCGGTACTTGTTGGCTTTGAAACAGACAAAGAAAATGTATGACAAACAGGATTTCATGCTCTCCTTTTGTTTGGCATGCCAGATCCAAGAAATAGCAACAACATACCTTAAAGTGGCTTTTGTTCCAGCCAGCCTTGGTCAGAGCGGTCCTCAGGTCCTTGTAGGCCCATATTGTCTGGAGCACATGGGAAGCTGCCTTGGTCTCCCGAGCTGCTTGGCTGACGACAAATCATTAGACATTGTGGAAAACAACAGAGGACAGCTACTGTCCCATCAATTAAAATCCATTCCTGATTGCCGTGGGACAGGATGCTCATAATATCGTGAGCTATTGCATCGAGGCTGTGTCGGAAGTACAGACCGATGTTAAATTAAGCAGTGGCCCGCAACAGATATAATACCAATGCTGTTTCTTTCTTATTTTATGTTAGATTTTGAAAAAAAGCGTTAGCTGCACCGTTGTCATTTGATCTTTTTTTTCATTGTTTAGTTTGGAATGCCGCTCATATTCAGAAATATGTATACAAGATAAAGTAGTTCACAATTAAGTTGAAAGACATTGAAGTACCTTGACTTGTTGATGGCCACCAGTTTCTGCACTGCATGACCCTGTATGAGCGCTCGGGCATTCTCTGGGCTATCTGTGATGATCTCATGGATGGTGTTCAGAATAGACACCACTGTATCTCCCTCTAGATTCTTTGCCGGGTGCTGCTGCCCACATGGCAGATTACCGACAAGGTCTCTCAAAGCATAGCTCCCTGTATGACAGAGCGACGACATAGCACAGTTAGTGTGCAGATGCAAAGCCATGTATAGATGCAGGTGAGAGTTAGAAGACTGTACCTATCAGGTCTTTATTCCTTCTGTCCATCGCCAGGTTGCGAAGAGCAATAGCCACAGCTCGCACCACCTTGTCCACATCTGAGCGCAGCAGCTCCACCAGAATAGGCAGCCCTTTCTCTTTTCTCACTGTGGCCCGGATGTAGCTGGACCACTACAAGAGCAAACGCAAAATACGACTCAGCGATGTTTGTGGGTAGCTGGGATTTAGCTTTTGGGGCCCTCCTTCATATCTCAACTACCCACTCATCTCTACTTTACAAAACCACCAATATCACCACAATTTGACATTATAAATACCATAAGTAACAACTAAGTTCTGCTCTATTGTATGATGCAACTTGATTTCAAAATCGAAGGAATTTAAAACTCTGAGCCAGAGCGTTGATCTTAAATTATGATGGCGTTCATGGCGCAGTACGTCTTGAACAGACCTATGGATCCACTTACTCCAGTAAAAGTGATTGTTGATCATACAGGCTCGTAACAAAGTAAATCAAGAGAGTCTAGTTGGATTTAGATGATCAACCCCACATCTGCCTTCTTCTGCAAACTTGAACATTGACGCAGCCTCAGAAATACAACCAAACCAGCCAAGAACAAAGCTGTGGGCATGGAGGCCATGTAAGTTTGACCCGGCACAGTGTAGACTACAAAAAGACCCCCAAACTGATGTATTGTATATTTATGGGACAGCTCATTTCAAGTCTCTCCTATGAGCAGAGACAGTGATAGTGAGAATGTCATGAAGAGACAAATCCTGGACCAGCTCCATAGACACAAGGACACTATGATAGCAGCCATGGTGATCTTACTTGGATATAAACTGGGCCAACAATGTTTAAACGCTCCAATTTCCAGCTTTACAGAGACCATTTTTATGTTTGGGATGCTTGCCACAATCACAATCACTGCGTAAAAAGTGTAAGTTCCATCTGCTTACAGCCCAGTGTCCCGCAGCGAGGTTCTGCAGAGCCCCTGCGGCAGCCTCCAGGGTGTTGTGGTTGTGACTGCAGGTGAGAAGAGAGAGGTAGAGCCTCAACACCTCTGGCTGGTACAGCAGCTCCAAGCCTTTGAGCAGAAAGACAGAGAAAGTCAGGGATGACATTCAAGCAGTGGCAAAGTACCTGCATGAGCATCAGTGGCTAAATCCAAAAAAAAAGACGATGTCAACACTGTTCCACAATTTCCTTTATCTCGGTTAGTTTAGGTCAATATGTAGGCAGGCCAGTAGAAAAAAAGGTGATGAATTTAATGAAACCCTACGCAACTAAATTGCACCCTTTTTTTTGTACTGAGCCAGTGGAAATCGCATAGTAGTATCAAGCATCTGCGACTGTAACATGCTGGCCATCCTGATTTGCATTCATTGGCTTGCGTGGGAGTCATGAGCATAGCTTTGATCTCTGTTCAAACAGCAGCCGGATCCACATATATCGTATTCAGCACAGTACTATACTGTACAAAAATTCCCATACATGCATGCATGCATGCATGGCTGAAAACAGCCGCTTTCCGGTAACGACAGAAAAGGGTAAAGACAGTTTAGGAGCAGCAAATAAAGATACATCAGTGTTAGGCAGTATCTTGAGCGAATTCCAGTTCCTGCCAGAGAAAATGTTCCTCCTCTAGATGTTGCCAGATTTCAGTTGGAGGGTCATTCTGTTTTAGTAATGAAACTCTCCTCAAGTAGTGCAGGTGCTGGAGTGTGGCTTTGCATTTCAATGAATTGTCTTTCAGGCCATGCCAACATCATGCATACAAAGCAGATAACATAACGCAGAAAGCAGATACTGGTGCTTGATTATAGTGCTGTATGATGATGATATATGATGGACGCTCGTCATAATGTATCTACCTTTATTCTGTCAGAAATAAGCCTCGTGTATAACCTACTTATTGCATAATGAGACGTATCACAGTCACTATTTGTAATGTTTTATGTGAAGTTGATATTACATTTCTTAAATATATACCTTTCATTTGTTCTGTACGTTTTGGTAAATCCAATGTACCGTATTTTCTGTCCATTAATCCATTTTTCCAACCTGTACGTCACAGACACATGCATGCACACAGATACAAACACTGGTTTTCATTATGTCAGCACATGTGATGTTGTATTGAATCACAGTATCACCACCATGAAAACAGTCAGCAGTAACGAGCAGACCGACCTTGGTTGAACCACTCCTCTGGTGAATATGGTTCGGAGGGAAGAGAAGAACAATGTCAAAGACTAGATTATGCAGCAGCAGAACACACAGAGCATGTGAGTCACGGGGGGGGGGGGGCACGGGGGGGGGGGGGATACTGGCAGTATCAGGTTGGCTCAAAGAGGCATTTGTCAATTTTGTACAATTAGCTGAAAGGTTAGAAGTGGGGGAAAGCCATAAAACTTTAAATTACAATTAACTCTAACCCTATTGTTTCCGCATTAAGCTGTGTCCTGCAGCACAACCTGCTGCAGCCTATTCGTTACTGTATATCAGCTGTAATTCAAATTATGACTGATGCATCACTTTTACTCTTTTTCAGAGATGTTTTCTGCAGTTTAAGGACCGTCAGTCGCGTGGCTTAAAAACCACACACCGTAACTGATGTAACTAAGCACAAACAAGCTTTTAAAGTCTTGGGACCTGTCTGTTCTCCTGCAGAGAGAATACATCATCAGCTCCTGCACATGCAGGGTAATGGAATATAATATTCAGGCTAGAAGGGCAAGAATTGTGAAACTTCAGCTCAAAGCCGAAACGCGGATCCTATTGAAAACTACAAAATGTATGTAGAGTGTATGGGAGGAGAGGAAGTACAACAAAAGCAATAAAATATAACATAAAATCTTCTGAAAATGACTCAGGGGCTTGAAATAGCAGTTTTTGCAGCACAGGCTGCTAAAACAGATGAAGCACGATCAGACTCGAATCTCAAAAACATCCTGCTGATCATCAACATCAATAACTGGCTATACCAACCTTTGGGTCTTTTCCCTCCAAAGCAGTCAGTCTCATTCTTCTTCTTCTGGTGTCCCACTGATCTCATCAGAGTATTAGCATGGGGTTCCTGAAATCGCTCCGCTCCCGGTATCTCTTTGTGAACGTGATAGGACAGGTTTCGCAGGATGCACACACAATTCTCCACTGACTGGATTGAGGACAATGACAGAAGATTTCAATCAAAGATGCTCCGCAGAAAGTTGCACAGCAGCAGGTCCTAGTTCTAGGTCCCTTTTCAAAATGTTATGTGTCGGTGAGTTTTCCTATCAACATTAAAGTTAGGAGGAAATGTCACTTTGTAGAACTTTATCCATTCTTTGATTACTTTGGTGACTTGCATTAATAGTGTGAATCCTAATGCAGTTATGAACAGGCTATTAACTTACATTTAACGCTAAATCAGGGATGTTTTGTATGTTTTGCCTAAATGTACCATGGTGCAAAGTTTGGTATAATATCGATTTTTTTTTTTTTTTAAAGTTCGTCTCTAATTTGAAGCCAGTGACCTTATTGTCAGTATCCTTGTTGTCAACAGCTGACTGAAGGGCATGAAGCAGCGCGTCCACCAGCCCCTCACACTCCCTCAACCTCTGCCGAGCCTCCGCCCCGTCTGAGCTGACGTTCCTGCCGAAACAACTTTGTTAGCAAAGCTGCGGGAACTCAGTCCACCACAAGCACACTTTTAGTGGCTGTTGTCATTTGTTCCACGACAGAAGCAACGGTTACCTCAGACATCCAGAGGTGTTCTTGAAGACTGTGGTCCACTCAGCACTCAGCAGTTTGGAGGGGTTGGCTGAGTCTCTCCTCCCTGCCGAGTGTGGGATGATGATCTCATCAGTCAGCGTTTGAAGCCCATTGTTGATCACCATCATCTTCAGCGGCTCATGTGAGGAGAGGTTCCACAGAGTTCCTGCAGAGGAGAGAATACAAGTGCTGTTGAGGAAAAAAAGGAAGGATTGCAGGTTTTGGCTCCAGGAAGAGTGAAGAATTGAGCGGTACCTGTGACTAACTCTTTGACCTCAATGCTGCTAGACTTCCTCATTAGTCTGACTAAAGCTTGGATGCCATCACAGTTCTTGATGGCCATTTTGTTGCTGTGGTCTTTTCCGTAGGATATGTTGCGCAAAGCCCCGCAGGCCTTGCGGTGGACCTCAGGCTTAGGGTGGTCCAATAATTCCACCAAGAGCGGCACCCCGTTCAGCGCGCGCACCTCCTGCTTGATGCGGTCGCTCTCATAACACAGGTGCTGCAAATAGGCGGCCGCATTGGACTTGACCGGGTCCATTGGGTGGCTGAGCATCGAGATCACCTCATGCAGGTTGGGGTCTCTCCAGCGCGGGTCTCTGCGGATGCTGTCCAGGCTGACCATGCTGCTGCGTTTGTGGGGGAACTGCAGGGTCTGTGCTCGGCACATGGCCTGGAAGAAAGGATTCAGGTTCCCCTCCAGCTGGGCCATGAAGGCGTCATCGTATCCACCTCTGAGGACACGGAGAAAGCCATGCAAAAAAAAAGAATACACAAACATCAATCGTGACTCTGTCAGCCTCTGAACAGGCGTATTCAGTTATTGTGGCTGATTAGACCTCTGCTCAGGTTGAAGGTGGGCCGGAGATTTGATTGGAATTAATGGGTTCACAAATCTCCATCCTACCAATGAGAATGATATGATGTTACGTGCTGCTCTTTTTCTTGGCATCATGGAGTCTCCTCACAGTGACAAAAAGACTCCCGTCAGCGTTTGGTACAATTGGACAGAGCCGGCCTTGTTGTTTCCCTTCTGCTTTCAGTCTTAAAGCGAAGTTAAGATAACCGTCTCCTAATTGAACACTTGTAATTATCACACAAATATGAGAGTGGTATTGATCTTCTCATCTCAATATCAGCAAGAAAGTGAATGAGCATTTTTCTCCATATGTAAAACTATTCATTTTAGAGTGGAACAGGTTTAATGGCATCTCTTCGTCTAATCGACTGAGCTTTAGGGGTTTTAAAAGCATAAGTGAGTTGCTTGTATCTTTTGTTAACAGTTCTGTCACTTTATATGGGATGAGGAAAAGCTTCTGGCAGGCAATAACAGGTGAAACCTCCTTATTTATCGACTCTGCAGCAGGCTGCCATTCCTGATTGATACCAGCTGCTACTTAGCTGCTGTCCATATGTCTTTCTATTGTCCAGGTTGACTCACAGGACCAAAAACAGAGGCCACTAGCAGGCTGCAGTCTGTGCAGCTACAAAGTGGGATATAGAACTTTCACAGGATGTCCTCTGTGATCAAACTGACGGAGAGTTGATTTGGGCATTGTTACTGCTGCTGCCGTACCGTGTCAGTATACAGCACTACACACATGCACTCTCTCTCTCGCTTTACTTTCATTTTGTTGTTGTTTCATTTGTGCAAAACCTATGAATCTGTCCACTTGTCAGACTTTTAAAAAAAATGGCACTTCAGTTGGATTAATGGGCAAATTTGGCACAACACGTGCATTTTAGTTTTTCAAATATTATGCAACTTTTCATTCACAGCTTTCAAAAGCATATATCATGAACATCAATGGGTTATTTTGTGTGTCGAGGCATTTGGGCACATTTACTTTACATGTGCTATTAGTTGTCAGTGTTTTCCCGTTATAAAAACTCAACAATATTGATGAGATGAATGTCAAATATGAATTAGCTTGTGTTTAGAAGTGGCTGTTTAGCAGCCTTTGTTAAAGGGGATCTCATTATCAGGGACTGTATTGATATTTCAGTGACACAGACTGAGTATCCTTCGCCTGCTTTCTGACTAAAAAATGTTGAATGGGTTCGTTTAAAGATTTTGATTGACCTCAAATAAACAAGACGTTTTTCAGTGTACTTTAGTGACAATACATACATTTTACACATGATTCTCCCACAGCCCTTTCAAAGTGGCTAAATACATTAAGGGACTGGTGTTTGACCCCACATCTACCATGGACACCACAAACATACCTCAAACCCGTTCACACAGTCTCCCCTGAGGGATCAATGAAGTTTGATCCAATGTACCATCCTCTTACCTGGTTCTCGAGGGCTCCCTGAGGAGCTCCATGGTGGTGATCGGTCTGAACTGGTGGACTCCCCCCAGTGTTTGGTAACTGCCAGCTGGGCGGTCACTCTTCATGTCCAGAGGATTTTCTCCCCGTTCGCTGAGGCCGTCCTCCTCTGTCTGGCTGCTCAGGCCTGCCGGAGCGTAGCTGTCCCTGAGGAAGGGTAAGGTGTAGTGAGCCCCGGTCTGGAAGCTCTTGGCGGGCCAGTAGCCGTGGATGGTGGTGCGGGACAGGCTTCCATACCCTGCACATACGTCGCCCCCGATGCCTCTGTAGCTGTCAGGGAGGGTGTACACTCTGCTCTGCCTGTCTGGGTTCACTGGCTGAGGCTCCTCGGGCTGCTGCACCACCGGAGGTTGAGAGGGTGCTGTGGTAGTGCTGCTGGTCGCTGTGGTCGGTGTAACGGACTCAATGGGTTCAATGTTTGCTTCAGGAATCGGTTGCTCAATAGGAGCGTTGTCTTGAACCTCTGGAGTCGTTGTGAGATCAGGTGTGCCCGATGTCTGGAAGTCCTCCTGCTGTGTCTCTGAGGATTCTTGGGTCTCACTGGGGGCCTGCTCGCCCTCTTGTTCCACGGCCTTGGACTCCTACAAGGATTGATGCACCACAACTGTTATCTAAAAAAATAATCTAATAAGAACTTCTGTCAGTCTTTAAAATCCCAACACAGACGGGCTCAGCGTTATAGCCCGTCTGAGATCAGACTCCTTGGAGGTACCTCAGGTAAAAGGAATCATTTTGTGAAAAGTTTTTAGTTTTTTTTTTATGGTGATAATGAAATAGAAAGATGTAAAATTAAAAAGTTTTAGTGAGATTTATGGAGTCACAGTGAGAAATGGTTCAACAATTCAAGTATAACTGAATAAATAAAAAGTTATATGTTTACAAGTTAAGAAAAATATTTAATCTATATATATATATTTTTTAAATGGCTTTAAAACTTTTTTGACTTTGTGGTCTTTGCCAATCGATGGAATACTCCGTTAGAACAAACTGTAGGAAGTCAGTAGGTGGTGACAAAAAACAAAATCAGACAAATCACCAATCATTAAGTCATGAACCTCAGTGTCTGTCTGCTGCGGCGTGTCCGTCTCTGTAGAGCTCTCATTGGTCGTGGTCATCACAGAGGCGATGGAGGTGGGCGTGTCCAGTTCGTCATTGGCAGTTGGGTTATCCAGAGTCGCCTCTTTCGCCTCCTGGGACAAAGAGAGTGGAGGAGGCCCCTCTGAACTCTGCTCCTACAGCACAGGCAGAAAGGAGTAAGACGATCAGCATCATGTGAGTGTGTTATGTACACAATGTTTGCATTATACACAACAGGGTAAAGGATAGTGACAACACCATGACAGCACACAATGTCATTAAAGTTGTCTTCAGGTCAGGGAGCTGTGTCTGATGAAGAGTTGTGAGCAAAGTCAGCCTTGACAGTACAACTCATTTATTCTCCATTACCATGTCATTTGTATAATTTGAAACATGATCTGTTGAAACTGAGAAATGCCAATATGCACACTAATAAAATTAGACTGTCTGGATAATCAGACGTTTTTTCTGTGTTTAAGCGATTTGATGAACTCTAATCTAATTGAGCGGTCCATAGGACAACAATACTCAAGCTGGTGCAGAGCCAGGATCATGTGTAGAAAGCAAAATAGACATCTAGACAGATATAATACAGGATGAGAGATTCCATTTATCACATATTTAATGAAATGCTGTGGGGCAGACTGGGATGAACAATATAGCTTATTTCTATCAGGTGATAATTGCTTATGAGTGTGTTATTAGCATAAACAATGCGTAAGAATAATTTGTTGTACGCATGGTTTGTTAATTTAAACTTCCGAGCTAAATTCCAGTTTGAATGTGCCACGAGCCGGTTTTAAAAGAGTAAAGTTAGTTCTTATGTTGATTTGCTTCTGTTGATATGTACAAATACTGAGAGACAGGGAGGCTCTCGGAGACCAGACCGCTGTGTACCAAAAGAAGAAGTAACATAGCGTGGACACAGACAGTGTAGTGTTTGGTCATAAACCAGGACGGGGCAAAGACAAAAACCGGCCATTTTAGACATATTTGTATGCTTGATTCCCTCTAAACAGATGTTGACGTTCTCCATGAAAGCATGTGTAAAAAGTGCCCCTTGACAAAACAGCCGAGAGAAAGATGTGGACGTTTTACCACCACTGACGCTTGAATCAATCAGCCAGCTGCTGCTCTGGTACATGTGGATTTTTATGCAATTTACACTTGTTTATTTCAAGTAGAGTTTAAATTCTCTTTTTCTTTTCAACAAAATGGGTTTCATCAACCAGGGTGGATAAATGATTCAGCATCTTGGACTGAGACAGAACTGGAGGCATGTATTTGACTACAAACACATTATATGCTGATTTTCTAATAAACTTCACATTCATTCTGGCATGTCAACAAAACTTTGCTTCCCTGCACAATTGATCTCAATCAATACACGATTATCAGATACACCTCTTTTCAGTCTTGAGGGCTTTCTGATTGCCCAGCAGAATTTCTCTCAAAATCTGGTGCAAACAATAATGCAAATGGCCCCTCAAAACAGTGAACAATTAAAAGGCTTTACAGTAGATAAAATCTATTCAACCGCATCATTTATAATCCATTTCCCTATTTGACTTGCTTATCCACTCTAAATCTATTTTCATTTGAAGAAAACAGCACCGACAAAACATCCTGAACGATGCACTGAGATTAAAAAAAAGCTGTTCAATTTCTCAAAACTCTTCTTTGTGGGGCTGCGTCATTGAACCGAACAAGTGCAGAGAACTCAACTCCACTGCGTGAAATCAGGCTGCAGGGAACAGCTGACTGGATGTGGAGGGAGAAGGCTTGACTTCTTTTCTTTTCTTCAAACACAAGGGCCCCTCATATCCATGTGCAAAATGTGTTCGGAGGGACGAGGAGATGAAAGGGTCACACAGGAGAAATTGGCAGCAGGGGGCATCATCCTGGCTTAAACGCCCACGGGGAAGGTTAATCGGGTTTTGTTCGGCAGCACTAAATGAACGCTAGGCCAAAAGACACAGACTGTTGTCTAAACACCGATTGATTAAGGATTTGGAGGGCGTTAATAGGCTGGACAGGGGCCTGTGTGCTGTCCCCGTCTGATTCAAGCTCCAGGGAAGGCCGGGCCGCTGTGAGTCAAGGCTCATTTAAATAACTCACTGCACCATCTAACTTAGTGTGCTCACGGAGCCGAATAGGTCGAGATGAAGATTCTGAATCTGACTTCAGCTTAAGAACGATGGTATATGTTGCAGCGATGCAGGAGACACAATGGCATGATTAGCATCCTGTTCCCCATCAACTCTCAGTATTGAGGCCAGCTGCAACCAGGGTATTATTTTGAGAGACTCAGAGTCTGATCTAATGCTGAGTGAGTTCACATTTTGGTGACCAGCTCAAGGGCACAACAGGCACAAGCCATGATTCAAACTTATCACAAAATCCATTTCAGAAAGCAAAGATGATTTAAAAGATGGGCACTCTGGATTGCAATTAAATCAGCAGCGCCGGTCACTCTGTAGCGATCAAACTCAGAATAAATCAGCTTTAACAGGCAGTTTGTCCTTATTAAACTGGGATTGAACAAGTAATGCTTCCATTGGATAATAAAACATGACATCAGCCCACTGATGTCAGAAGAGATAAGTCACAACTTTGTCATAACTCATCTGCCCTCCACTATTTCTTGAATCAGTGATGCGCATATTGGCCACTGTAAGTCTGCAGAATTTGTCACTGTACATTGTGAATCACAATGTCACTGAAATGAGCCGTGCATTAAAAAGACTCCTCTGTATTCAGACTTGTCCATTATGCAATGCATCTTGTTTAGTTGTAATTCAACCAGCCTGGTCTATTTAGAGAAAATACTAATTGTAATTGACAATCCCCAAAAAAGGAAAGGAATGATATTCATTCTGAAAGTTTCTATTTGGAGCCTCTTTTCACTCCTCTGATCCTCAAATAGTTAAATGTTGCATGGTCAGATTTAATGTCTCTCTCATACATCATGGTAATACACTTACCAGAGTGTGTGCAGCATTTTCCCCCTGGAGGAACAACCTCCCCTCATGATGCAATCAAACATTATCCCCCTTATAAGCTTGCCTATGCATTTGTACACATGCACGGCCTTGAGCGTGCACACACAGACACACACACACAGACACACACACAGACACACACACACTTGATGAAGATGTTAGCATCATGTCCCCATGCAGACAAGGAGACTGCACCGAATAGCAGTGAGAAGCAAGGAGATGAGGCGACTCATGCCTCCTTCAATCATCATGACAGAGGCAGAACGCAAAGCTGTGGTGGGGCTACAGTTTTCTGCAGGAAGAAAAAAAAAGAGGGAGGGTACAGAGCAAATAGAGCCATTCCACCGCACACTTACCTCTTTCACTTCGGCAGGCATTGCCAAATCTTCTCTGCTTCCCCACAAATGATGAACAAGATGTGTCCCCACCTGAGATGTCTGTTTCTCTGCCTCTGCTGAATTTTTGCCTCGACTCTCCCTTTGAGCATGTGAGGCAGTTCAAACATGAGCAGGCATCCTTCCACCCAGCTCTCACCAACACACGTCCGCTCTCTCTCCCTCTCTCTCTCTCTCTCTGTCCCTCCCTCTCTCTCCCGCTATTTCTCCAACAAACACACACTAGACGCACCATGCACACATTTGCTCAACACGTCCACACACAGGCACACACACACACACAAGCAATAAATGCCGGGCTCTCTCTCATTACTGCACTCCTCCTCTGATCTGTGCTGCAGTTAATGTGTGCGCTATTAGCAAGGTGCTGAATCAACTGTGTGATGCTGAGCCTGTGAATAGCTGAGGTAAGGGCAGAGCCCTGCAATCATGTGCTCTGCCCATATTTTCTGGCAGCCTTGGTGCGCAGGTACACACATGCACAGACACACACACACACACACACACACACCATTCCCTGTGGGCTCACAAGTAGATGCAGCTGGAGCAGCCCGCACTAGTTCGGTCCTATGTCACCCATGTGCAGCATAATAAAGGGCGAGGGATGGGAAGCTGCATGAACACTGTATGCAGCACCAGACAGAGAGACAAACTCCATACTGAAGCAGCTTTGTTCTGCAAAATGTACCGAACAAATGAAAGCCTTTTCACCACCCATCACTGTCTGCCCACGAATCTTCTCCCAGCACCTCCTCACAGCATTGTTGTATGGAACAAGCGTAGCAATAAAACCAAAGAAGGATTCATGTAAACAAGGGTTTGATAGGCGAGTGTTCCACCGGTTGTTTTGGGATGCCGTCACCATAAAATGTTGAATAACTCTTTGTGGTTGTTTTTTTTGAGCTTCTGGCTCTTATTCACTGTGGCAGGTAACACATCTTTTTTTTAAATGAGTCTGAAATAATAACATGAGCTGAGACAAAATCCACTGCTCCACTCGACTAAGAAGTAGTAGATCATGATCTGCTATCATCCCCAGACCAGTGCTCTCTATCGGCTGTCAAGTTTATAGATTTCAGAGCGGCCCTCAATGTCATTGATCCTGGCGCATTTAGAAATCCTCATTGGCCTCTGCAGTAACTAAACTTTACGAACAGACTGAGCCAAGTGGTTTAATGAAACACAGCTTTAAAATACAAAAGGTGTTAGCTTTAAAAAAAAAACTGCAGTCAGAATTTTCTCATTTTCATTTGATGAAATCCCTTGTTGGTGATATTGTTCACATCAGTCCAGTAGCAACAGTAGCGGTGAAGAAATAAGTGATACAATTATTCATTATTGAATCAGTTAAAAAAGCTCCCTCAAAGTGAAGAGCTTAGTGAAATAAATGCAACGTCCATGAAAAGGCATTTTTTTCCACGTTAGAAAGATTTACTGACATGCAAACGCGGATCCATTTGTTCCAAAAATTATTGCTGGCGTTGACGGCTCTCCCACCGTTTCATCTCCACACTCCAAGTTCCATTAAATGGAAAATACGGACATGAAGTGTCTTAATGGTTTTGGGTCACTGACAGACACCAGAGCATTTTTAGCACACTAGGTATTTTTTTAACTGCTTGATTTTTTTACTTTTTTTTCCACTCAATTTAATTTAGAAAAGTGAATATCCAACAGAAATACAAGGGGAACATGAACAAATCTATCCAATGCCGGCAAAAAGAAATACGATATAATCTATGACATCTAACTAAAACGCAAGGAGTCAGTCTGTATGTATGTATGTATGTATGTGTGTGTGTGTGCATGTATATGTGTATGCATGTCCAGGACATTTGAGAGAGGTATTATATCCCCTTGTTAGAAAATGACTAAAATGCCCCATGTTAACCTGTCGTCCCCCCTCCAGTGTTACATCTAAGATAAGGAAGGGAGGGACAGTGACAACAGTGCCTTTCTGGAAAGTTCAGAGATTTCCAGTTTGGGGCGGCCGTGGCTCACTGGGTAGAGAGGGTCGTCCGGCAACCGCAAGGTCGGCTGTTCGATCCTTGGCTGCTACGTGTCCTGTGCCAAAGTGTCCCTGAGCAAGACACTGAACCCCCAACTGCTCCCCGGGTGCCTCTCAGCTGCCCACTGCTCCCAATAAGATAGGGATGGGTTAAATGCAGAGGACAAATTTCGTAAATGTGTATGACAATCAACTTAACTGAACTTAAACTTAACTTCAGAGATTTCCAACTAGAACGATCGGAGAGGCCGCCCAAAAAAGTCAGAAAGCGCTTTGTCTCTAGGCCGCATACGACCTCACATTGGGAACGATTGAAAAAAGAAAGAAACACTCTGACTGAGGTTTGTGTAACTAAAAAGTATGGTGCTGACAATGGCTCTGAAATATTAGCAGCCTAACTGTGCAGTGTATTGAACAATCCATGTCACTGTCCGTGGTGCTGAAGTAACAGACAGATTTGTAATTGCAACTTTTTCTCTGTGTCCCACCCTTTCTTCCTGGTGTAATAATATTCTCCATTGCTCCCCTACAACAGGGTTAGAAATGAGCCCCTGTGGTGGGTACATTTAATCAGCCACTGTGACGGTTAACAAAAGGAGTGAATTGAAAAAGTCGATTCAATCGTCAGGTGTCCTCAAATACCATCAACCTGCAGAGCCGGAGAGAAGCCGCAGTGCGAGGCCACAGCAGTTCCAAACCAAGCCCCCAGCAAGAGCGCCAGGCTTTGAAGGCAATTAGACATAGTGGCCAACCGTGGAATTACAACTCACAGGTCACGTGACGCCATTAGGCCCAAAAGGACTTCTCCCCATGGACTAACATTGGGGAAGAGATGTCTGTGAATAAGGGGAACATTTTCGTGGTACATCAACATTCCTGTACGACATTGTAATGGCTTATTTCAATCATTCGGTCATAAAAATTGTCATATATATATATATATATATATATATATATATATATATATATATTGTATAATGATATGATGATGGAACTTTTAAATGACAATGTAAGGTGACAAAATGTAGTGTTTTTTAACACTGTAAACTCTCAACAGCCACTGTGACAACTGCTTTTAAGATCAAGATTCAAGAACCAACTCTGTCCGAAATAAATTTATAAGTAAAGTAAAAACTAAAAAGAAACCCACACATGTGATTGAGGGTCAGTGTGAGATAGCGGGGAATAAAACATTAGTGCGAGAACTGAAAATGTCACTGATGATGGATGAAACCTTTTGTACTTAAAATGAATTATTCTGAATTTATTGACATTTCCACAGGGTGTACATTTTCGGAAATTACCTTGGAGTTTATGGCACTTAATTCTACAAAATGTCAGCTGTATAGATCTTTGATGCAGTGTCACAAAGAGTCTGTATTCACCTGATACGCACTCATCTTCCAGCATGTCGGCGTGTCTTGCCTGCAGGCTTTGTCATTTGCACTGTCTTGCTTTTCGCTTCAAGGCATTTGCATGGGCCTACAGTCTACGGAATTACATTTATTCAGCAGTCTTAAACCCCAGGAACACATCTCACACCATAACAGAGTCTCCAGAACCTGCTGAGCTTTTTTATTTTTATACTGTATTCACGTGTGACACACATGGAAGATATCAAGCAGACAGCCTCTGCACACCGACTGTAAATGTTGGAAGTTACTTCATGTAACCTTCGGCACCCATGTTGTTGCTCTCTCTTCCTTCCATTTCCCCGTTATCTTTTCTGCAACTTGTGCAGTGTTGTTCCAAAACCACTACACAGACAATTCTTAAAGAAATAGTAGGCTATTGCCTTGTTTGTGTCCAAACACAGATACTGTAGTGAGAGTGACAATGTCAGCCAAGTTAGGAGCCCTGTTTAAAGTCCAGTATGAGAAGCTCATGTGTTATCAACCTGTGCCTAATAATGGAGATCAGTGCTGGAGAGGAGACAGCTCATTGTTCTGTGTATGCGGGTCAGATCAATTCTACACATTCCACATTCTGCTTTACAGGCTAAAATCTAAACAACCAGCAAGGACCCCTTTGTAGGAGGAAGCAAAAGCCTGAAAGAGTTAAACCCTTCCAGGGATTTAAAGAGCTATTCAGTGCAGTGTATGAAGAAAATTCAACGTATGTGTTCATTTAATTCTGCACAAACAGATAAATTGGGGGAAAAAGTATATATCCTTTGTAAAATCACCAAGTCGGGAAGCTGCATAGACTGACATGCATAAGCTTGCTGAATATTTTGTATCCATACGCGTTCAACATCCTGCTGTAGGGCATTTTTGAATGTTATCACCCTCTCTCTCTCTCTCTCTCCACTATATTTCACAGCACTCTCTGGTGTTTACTATCTCTTTATTAACTAATAAAAAATACAGGACAAAATCCTGAAAGGCATCCACTGTAGCGACTACCCTGCATACTGTGTTGACGCCACCAAGGAAGCTGTTGAGATTAAAATGTTATAACTCAGACCACGTTTTGGGGGGGGGGGGTTGTTGTTTTTTACCGAAGGACATGTTCACTTACAGTCTACCTGGACATCTATTACACCAGAAAATGTTTTCATTTAGTTGCTTTCCCACAGTCTGTGATTTATTCTCTGCTCCTATTGCCTGACCCGATACCCTTCACACACACACACACACACACAAACAATTTTCTCCATGTAAACAACAAGCACGAATAAATCCTGTTCTACTCAGTGTATTGACACATTTGAAAGAGCAAAACAAGCGCATATATCCGCAACCACACACACCTCAGCTTCATGTGCAAATGCTGTTTTGCTGCAGCTGCCATCACCACAATGACTGGATAGTAACATGGCACTACCATGTGACAGAGATGAATGCAATTACTGCTGCCCATTATCCAAACACACTGAGATGAACAGAGGGGCCACGGTAAAGTGCAATACACAGGATCTGTCACAAACACCCACATAGAAAAGGACATATTACATTACAGCGTGTATGTTGCTGAATCGCAATTAAATACCCACGGCCTTTGGTGCTCAGCGGGGGCATTTCACATCCTTTTCTTTCTGTGGACTGTGCCACACAGAGGCACAGTCAGTGCAGATTTGTGTCCTAATCAAACCACAACGCTGCCCACCTCTGCTCTGTTCAGGCTGGCATGCGGAGCTGAGGCTAATTCAGTTTAACGCGGAGACAAAACATCTATCATGAGTTCACAAAAAAATATATATAGGAAATCAGTGCCAGCAGTGTGTTGAATGCTGCATGTATTCCAAATGGCACCATCACACAGAGTGCAAAATAACAGTGGAAATACCAGAAAAGGTCACAGAATTCCACTTCAGAAGAGAAAGGGCAAGTTTAATTTCCATATTCAAATAGACAGAGGACATATATGCAATACCAATTTGCTTGATTCGATTGAATGAAAGGATCCAGTCAGATTGAGAGTTTGCCCTCAGACTATAAATGACAAAGCACCTGATGTCCTGACTTTCATCGACTTACTGCTGCACCCCCTTGGTGAGCTATAGTAACAGCAATAGCTACAAGTCAGGACTGCCCATATAGAGGAACAACTTCTCCTGAAGCGCCACTACAATGCATCCCTTCTCTGTGATTTGATAAATAATGTAAATAGTATAAAATAAGCAGCCTCTGAGGGGGGAAATCAGGGTGCTATTAATCCAACTCCTCTTTGTCAAGTGTGACTGCAGCAAGTGCTTAATCACACCAACAGGGAGGGAGTGAAATGCATCAGTGGCACTGCAGCTGAAATGACAATCAGCCAGTTCAGCAATGCCTCTGATGATCAGGCATATCAATGAGCTGAGAGAAAGAGACACGCACGCTGCTACAGAGAGTCAGTGGCACAAATGTAGGTCAATCTCCAGCATCTTTAGAAGTATCATGAAATATTTAGGTGACTTGGAGATTGATCCGAATGAAATCAACTCAAGTCAAGAGGTTATTATGAGTACATATTCCTCAGATGAATCCTCTTTTTTTTATTGCTCTGTTTACCATAATATCATGCAGCTATGCAAGAAGAACCATGGCAACGCGGAATAATCTGTGATCCAGAGGCAGAACTGAATACGATTGAACTATTGGAAAGCAATCATTGATTGTTATGTTGATAAATTAATATTATTTTCATTGTTTGGTTTGATTTGAGACAACACAAACCTTTTGGTGATCTCTATGTCTGAACTGAAGACCAAAGGTGATCAGAAGTTTGTAGCCACACATTAGCTTAAGGTAAAAGGATAAAGTATTTGCTTCTGTAAAGGGTCAGTTAACCCAAATTACAAAAAGCAGTATTTATTTCTTCCTGTCCACATGGCCGTGAAGAGATCCGTAGTTTGTCCATGGTGGACAGAATTACAGTCCTCGTCTGTGTCCAAGTGGTTTTCTTTCTTTCTAATACGAAATCATAATATCTTACATTCGAAGATACAGTTTACAATGTTTCTGAGGTAATACATCAAGTGAGAAGTAGGGTCATTTACTCATAGACTTCCATACAATCTGACTTCATTTTGAACCGGAGGAGTCTCCCCCTGCTGGTCAGTAGAGGGAATGCAGGTTTTTAAGACACAATAGTCTTATTATTGCCATTTGATGACGATTGCTCATATACTGTAAGCCTAAATAAGTATATTTAGTATTTTGAACAAAGGTTAAATGTTATTTCACAAGTTTCAAAAAGTGCCACCAATTGTCTTTTAAATGCCCCTGGATTTCAGTCAGTGGGGGCAAAAATTGCCCTCTAAAAAATATGTAAATGTCCTACCCTTGTGTAACTAATTACATTAATTATGACCCTGTTTAATCTAAGCACAGTAGCCTATATACCAGGGCCCTGGTATTGTGCATGCTGGCCCACTGGAATGAAACATGCACCGCTAACGTCAGTTTGAAGACTAGTTAGCTAGCTAGTTGGCTAACTCATTAAACTCATTAAACAGCTGAAAAACTTACCTGCAAGTGTAGTTTTGGTCCATTGAGAAGCTGGCGTGGTCGTCTTCAATTCCACTGTTTACAAAACACTGTATGTCCATTAGACATATACGCTGTGGCCAAGAAGGTTGACTTTAGTTTGGTTTTTGTTGTATTTGTTTTTGTTGTACATGGACTCATGTGTCTGGAAATAAAAGTTATTGTTATTGTATCTCTTGTTCAGGTAACCTTCAGGTTTAACCAGTTGTCTCCAACCAGTTGTCTCCACAGACACTGACACCCACCATTTCCATAAAAAGGTTTTTTTCTTTATTTTTATTGCACAAAACTATAGGATGTATAGGTACAGCCTTTTTTTTCTTTTTTTCTTTTTTTTAATTGAAATAATGTTGCCATAAGTTTTGACTTAAAAAAATAATTACATTAAGGAATGTCTGATGTTTCCAATGCAAAACTACCAGATGTTGTAATTTATATATCGGGCATTGCTAAAGTAGCATACTTCCATCTTGAGACATATTTGAGACAAATGTAGAGTGTGAGGCAAACAGTCTCTTCTAAAACGAATTTAATATGGTGGCAAATTGTTAAAAAATAGCATGTAAGACAGAGGGCTTCTCAGACACTTTTGCACAGAATACTTTTGATCCAACGACCTGCAATTCCCTCATTGCACAGCCGCCTTATCATTACCGTCATTACCATTTTACCTCCGGCTCCAGGAACTAAGATGGATGAGGGGGAGGAAGGAGAGCAGCAAGAAAACAACAAGAAAGAGTGCAAGGAAGAAAAACAACAGAAGAACATCCCAAATGTCTATCCCGACATACAATCATTTCTACAGCACTAACTTGTGCAAGAACAGGAAAAAGTCAAGCAGTGATTGTGTATGGATGTGAACACTGCATTGTAAAATTTTGGATTGTGTTGAATTTGAAATAGGAGTAATTTCAACAGTTCAGCACCAATGCCTCCCTGAGACACACAACAATAACTTCAACATTCCAAGAGAATAATAAGAGACTCCAGAGCAAGAAAAATAACAGCCTACTAGTTAGGAAAAACATATTGTAATCATGATCTCATTCACAGTTTGCCAATCTATTTCCTGTTTTAAGATTCATGCACTGTGAGGACCGTTTTGGAAAAGTAACATTTTTGGAGGAAAGCGTTGTTGAAGAGGACTGAAACCAGGAGAAAAATATGTTTTTTGGCTGAATGTAGACTCATGGAGAATGCTTGGAAGCCAAGGAGCCTTGGAAGTTTTTTTGGAGGAGAAAAACTTGTCTCACATTCAGGTCGAGGAACGAGGAACATTTTGCAAAAACTGTTCCAGTGTAGGCTTAAACATGTGAGCGTGTGAAAAACTGGGAAGCTGGCCCTTTAAGAAACAGGATACTTTTAAATCCAAATTGAAGTTGGATCCCACATGTGGTAATGAGAGATCAGGTGCTTCTCACGAGGTCTTTTTTTTTGTTTTAAATAAAGACAGGTGTTGCAAATTGCTGTAGCTTAGTCAATGATCGCACTGGTTTGTGGTCGATGCTGCATACTTTCCCTGCAAAAAGAAAATTATAGATTAGAAATAAAACAACACTTAAAAAATCCATTGAGCTCTGGCTCACATTGAGCAGAGGACGTCGATGACTCATTTAAATTGCAGCTTGTTTCCGTCCCTCTTGGTAATGATGCTTTAAAGGCCCTGATATTGTCCTCATCTCACTTTTCTGAATTCCTGACTCGTTTGCACAATCTTTTGAGTGAAAAGAATGTGTCATGTAATCTGCAATCTTGTGAAACATTTTTGGAAAGAACAGCTGCTCCGATGAGCCTCGAACAATGTTGTTTAGACTTCACTTGTTGCTCTCTGGCACTCTAACTGTGAGAGGCTTTTTTTTTTTGTTCATGCGCCACATCTTTTGTTGTTGTCAGGTCTTAACTAAGCCTGTACAAGTGAGTTGTTTTTACATCCCAATTTACCATTCTGGTGTGAGATATGTCAGTTATTCAGCTGCGTTGTAAATTTCTGCCAAAAGGTTTAAATGACTCAATCCTTTCATGCTTTCCTTTTGTCAACTCTTCACTACCCACCTGCTAGGTTAAGCGCAACAATAACTCACGTGACAAAGCTCCAAACCTCAAAGTGTCAAGCCTCGTCATTTATTGGCAAAACAAAAAATGTGTGATTGTCGATCACGGCTCAAGGTAATTAGAAATATTTCTGTCACAAAGCCCCTGAATGACTCACGAGCCTGTCGTTAGACTGAAGGCCAGCCAGAAGAGCAGACGTGTGAAGCTGTTTGAAGAAGAAAAACACAGAATGTAACCATGGATTCCTCATCTGACCATGAAAAAATACTTCAAATACTTCTTCTCTTGATTCAATGAAAAAAGGTAGAATGAAGATTTATGCCTTATGCGGTTTTTATATTATTCTTGATTTCTCTTATTATTTGAATGTGAACTGCCTGCAGTGATAATAAACATTTGTGTGAAACCTTTTGGGATATAGGTCTCACTATAGCGCCTCCCTGGTCTTTTCCATTACTTGCAGTCCTTGACATCAACAACAACACGCTGTTTTCTGACATTTTAAACAAAACCAAACCAACCACCTTCTCAAACTGTTCACTAGAGGGTGCCACACACAAAATCAATGTAAAAACTGTCATTGCAGAACTAGTGAATCAATGCCCCAGTGTTATATTTCATTATAATCCCCATTACAAGTCATAATTTCACCAGCAGTATATCATCACTGCTATGCAAATGTATGCACTGCAGCAGTTTTAAATGGAATGAAAGTGCATTTAGACTATCTCCATAAAGCATGTCATCTTTTGAGTTATGAGCAAAAATGATCTTGGATTTGGGAAAGAAAATGTAGCGTAAGTTTAGTATCTTTGAAGCAAGATTGATAACCGACAATAAAATGCTTTTTTTCCTTTGGCTGCTTCGAACAGCTGGTGTCTTCAATATGTAACAATCACAGTCACAATTTCATCAAACTCCATTGTAGCCCTGCACATTGGTAGCCATCCACACAAGAAAATAACGGAAAAAACGGAAATGAAAATTACAAAATAAGTTTATTCATATAAACAACTACAAAATTCTATTAAAATGGGTATTTTGCGGCGGGAGAAATATTAAATGATATGGTATTACATCGTGTCACAAAAGCAATATCAAAACACATACAAACAGATAATAAGTTAATATGTATTCTCCACATAGCTCTTCTGCTTCGACTGAGTTTATAGAGCTCGCTCTGTCTGTAAGAGGAGGCACGACTATCCTGAGATTCACCGTTTTTCGGATTTGTCAAACTTGCATGACATTTTCAAGAATATTTCTAAGTTCATCCAACACTGTGTATTCTCCCTCCCACACAGTAAAGTCCCATATGGCCTCGTATTTACAAAGTATTTTGGAGCTGCGAAGACTGAGACTAACACTGCATAGATGATTCATTCACACCATCAGAGACATTGAGTATTTTTTTATTATTTCAGGGCTCCCAGGGTGACTGAGTCCTTCCCCTCAGAGGAGTATGGGAGCGAGGATCGTTTCGCGGTGCCATAGGAGGCGTACGAGGGGGCGGAGGAGGTGGAGGAGGAGGGTAAGCGAGGCAGAGTGGCTGTAGAAGAGGATGGAAGGGGTTGAGTCTGTCTGTCAGGATGGCAGTAAGCCGGAGAAGAAGACCTGCCTTTGCTTTGCAGGCTGCTGCTGCTGCTGCTCTGCAGAGGAGAGCTGGACGTTTTCGGGCCTCGAGTCAGAGACGACGTGGAGGAGCTGGAGAGAGGTGAGGTCCTCATGCCATAACCGAGGATGCCTGTACTCATCAGGAACTCCCTGGAGCCGTAGGCTGGAGGAGTTGGTCCACGGGAGCCCGGAGGTCGGATGCTGTCTGGTGGTAGACTCCTCCTGCTGGGGATGTCATAGATCCCCACATCTGGGCCATAGAGGGCCTGGGATCTGGCTTGGAGACGCAGCATCCTATCCCACTCCTCCACCTCTTGTCTCTCGTGGATTGATGCCATGATGGTTTTTGAAAAGTCATAGCGTACAGCTGCAGACTTCTGAGGCGTCAAACCCTGCGGGCCAAGATCGCGAAGGCTGTCTCGTAGACTTTGAGAGGTCTTATCCCGCATCGTCAGACCTGGAGGGCTGAGGTCTCGTGATGTTACGCTTTGGGATGTGAGGTCTCTTGCCATGAGCCCTTGAAAACCGGGACAAGGGTCTCTTTGAGTGAAACCTTGGAAGGAAGGTGAGGGCTCCCTTGAGGTGCGGCCCTGAAGAGAAGGTGAGGGGTCCCGATGCTGAGGAGACTGTCTGGTGACGCCCATAAACACGGGACTGTAGCCGTGAGAAGGGGGCCGCTGCACCACAGACCCATCTATGCCCATAGCCAAAAAGTGAGAGTGGTAGCCGACTGGAGGAGCCCCTCTCTGAGCCAGGAACTGAGGCTCTGCAGGGTTAATGAGGTTATCATAAGTGAGGCTGCTGCTGCTGCTGGGGTTGGCCAGCAGGCAGGAAGAGCTGACGGTCCCCGGTGAGGGATTGGACCCCAAACCGTCACCATGCATGGCAGGTAGCTGGGATTTGCTACCGTGGCGATTGCTGTGTTTGAGGGTGAGAGATCGGGTGTTGAGTGTCAGAGAGTTGAGCTGCAGCGAGCTGGAGATGGTGTTGGCCTGGACAGGAAGGCTGGCCTGCAGGCTGCCTCTCCCAGGGCTTTGTTTAGGGTCAGAGCGGACGTCAGGACCTTTGTTGTTCCCTTGCTGCTCTGATGTCTTCAGCAACTAAACAACACAATAAAAACCAGACAGAAATGTCCATCAGACAAGGATCAAAACCATGACTTGGATAATGAGGCTCATGCCCAAACAATATAACAAATTAATATCAGACTGAAAAGCACCTGCTCTGGAGGAATAGGTGACGATCCTCTGGATATGGCATCCAGGACAGGCCGGAGCTGTGGCACAGTGGGAATGGATACAGGAATGATAGTTTTGGTGTGGTGTCCCATCTCTGGAAGAGAAAACACTTTGTGGTTAAGGTACGGATTACAGATATTCTATATTTTTCTTACTGTGAACAAATTCCATGAAGAGACCAAAACCAATGTTGAATTATTTGGTTCCATGGGTCCCTACTGAACATGTAAATCTTTAAAAAGCAAGTCACAAATAGAAATTGACATTTTTTAAAAGGCTCATTAGCAAACATGACTCAAATGGAGGAAATATTGCATTTGTTGGGGACTACTTTCAGCTGCAGTTTAACACTCATTTGGTGCACTAGTCAGTATGTAATTACAGCACCAGGACATGTCTATGTGGGATCGACTCAAAATAAACTGCAGTGCCCTCATTGATAATGAAGGAACATGTCACCCAGTGCAACTGTGTGGCTCCTTGATGAGTTTTTGGTAGTTTTTGGACAGAAATGGCACACAGCAATAAGTGCTATCCGGTTTTGGCTACACAGACAACACTTGTCTGTAGGATCATTGTCAACAACCAATAAGTGAAGAAGTCCTTCAATAAGTTTAATTGACTCTGCTGTCTTATGGAATTAGATGTATCCTTGATGTTGCGGCATCTTTGTCACTATACAAGGATGTATACTGTATAAATATGTGGTTGGTTATCACAGTATATATATACTGTATATGTGTCATCCTACCATCCATGACAGCCAGTTGTCTTTTCAGCTGACCGTGATCTGGTTTTGGTGGCAGTGCTGGGGGACTTTGCATTTGTTTGATGTCCGACAGCTCGACAGCTCCGGCTGACGTTCGCTGGAAGGAGAAAAAAAACAGAGATGCATGAGGGATCTGATCCCTTGACAACTGAGGTAACAATCCTTCGAATTTGGCATGTAATTTGTTTTTGCGTACTTTATTTTGGAGATCCTGACACAGTATCCCATTGTCCCTGACTTTCATTTGCCTCTGCCTGTCAATCTCTGGTCTAAGGAACGGAGGCTGAAGGTGGATCACTGTTTTCTTTCGGGGCCTCGCTGTGTACCTGGTGTCACATGACAAACAGGGTGTCGGCCAGTGAGATATAAGGCTTCCAAAAAAAAAGATGGTGGATTAGGAAGAGGAAATGTCTCTTACTTTGGAGAGATTGGGCTGCAAACCAGATACTCCAGGTTGTTGCAACAACCTCGCGTGAAAGGATTTACACCTCCTTGAAACTTCCCAGTTACCTGTGGGATCATGAAGAGATTAAAGTAGACCAGGATATAACTCATTATTGTACAGATGTAGAAAAAAAGAATACATTTAAAAAAAGCATGTGTTAGGGAGATAATAATAGACCATATATCAAAATAACATAATTGTTCAGTCTTATCGATCTAATTTATTGATATAGTTTTCAATCAAATCAAACTGACCTGTTCATTGGTGGTGCGTCCTCTGGACACCAGGTAAAAGTGGAAACCAGTGAGACCCAGGACCGGGAGAAGAAACAGCCCTGATATACTGATCACTACCAAACTGCACACACTGTTAAGGAAAACTGCTTCCAATTGGTCTCAACTATAACGCTTTAATTTGTGTTCACACGAAGAAACGCACAGATACACACGTGTGTATAAGGATACGTGACAGTGCAGTGCAGCTTCCATAATCCGTCCTTGTGGTGCAGGACATATATGAGTCCGAAGGTGAAGACGCCGATCATGTGAACCGTCAGCGACAACAGAAACAGGAAGAAGTAGCGGTAGTTTCGCCTCCCGATGCAGTTGTTCACCCAGGGACAGTGATGGTCAAAATCCTGAGGGGTCATTGTGGGAAAAGAGAAATCAAATTAAAGAGCCAGAAAAAAAGAAAGTGCATGACACACTGAGATAACAACTCATTTGCAGCACTGAAAATCAAGCATTTGTTGAAAAATGCTTTCTTAATACGTTTAGTCCAATGCAGTCTGAACCCTTTTTCAAATTGTATTTCTACTGAGGCTACCAGGGATCTGAGAAAAGGATGAACCTGATTAATGAGATCTCTCTCCCTCCATCACACTCTGTCCATCATTCACGCTGCAGAAATCCCCTTCATTGACTTTCCCCACACGCAGTGCTACCCTCATTCACAGCGCTATACTTACTTGTATCCCCCGATATGTCCATCCACGCTCTTATCACTCATTATCCCCATTTAAAGTGTTTTGTTTTCTCCCCTGAATGTAGTGTTTTCTTACTTAAAACTGCTGATGCCACGTCTCTTCTCTTTAGATTGTGTCCACGCACTAACCTCCACACAGTGATCACAAACGCTGCAGTGGGAGCAGCGCGGAGGCCTGTAAAAATGACACGACGCACACCACTTCATCCGCACCTGGACGCCCTTCACATCCACATTCTTATACAGCGGAGCACGGAACTCATCGTCCTTGTCCTCGTCCTCGTTGGCTGGGGAAACAAAAATGAATAATGAAACTGGTAAAAAAAAAAATAACACGAATTAACAAAGACGAGTCCAACATCACTTTGATCACTAACCCATTGGCAGAACACCAGCATCCATAAAGGTTGCCATGGTGAAGTTGGCCAGCACAAAAAGGAAGAGGATGGCACAGCATGGCGGCACAGCAGGGCAGATGTTTACAGCCAGCCACGGGCATCTAAATATACAAACACAGGAAGAAAAGAAATAAAATGATAACACATTTCCTGTACATGAGTGTTTATGCGAAGCAGAATTCCCGTTGTAAAACCAAAAGGTTTTATACTTATGTATCCATCCCTTGTGTTGAGTTAACACAGATCAAGGCTCCAACAAAGATTTGAAGGGATAATCTTCATCCCATTTACTCTGTTGGGAGCACTGGATCCCAAAAGTAATTGTTTACAGTGGAAGATAAGCATGTATTAGTGTCCAACAGCGCCCACAACCAGGGATTAAATGATGGGGTTTCCTGCAGGCACGCACCTCTCTGATCCGTGTCACACAATGAGGCAGATCTGGACACTTCAGGGCTGCAACTAACTATCAATTAATTGTTGAATCTATAAAATGTCAGATAATAGTAAAAGATGCCCATCATATGCTCCTCATTCCCAATGTGATGTTGTCAAACAAACCCAAATATATTCAGTTTACAATGATACATAAAACAGACAAAAGATGCAAATCTTCACATTTAAGAAGCTTGAATCAGCAAATATCTGGAATTTTGCCTCATAAATGACTCAAACTACTCAATTAAAATGCTGTAAATGTATTTTCATCTTCATATATCATTCAAAAAGCTGACAAAAGACAGGTCGTGTCTGCTGGTGGTTTAGGATTACAGTCTTGTTGTATTACTGTTGTGTTGTGAAAAGCCTTTCAAAGATTGTGTATGCTGGGGAACGTTTGTTTGTGTAGAGCTGAAACTATCAATTGATTAGTCAAAGCAAAATGCCAAGAGAACTAATTGATTAATTGAGAAAGTAAAAAGCAGATGAATCAACAATGAAAATAAATCGTTAATTGTAGCCCTAGGTTCACAAGAATTACAAAAACATCGGTTTGAATGAAGTTTGCACATCATTTTGCATTTTTTACCACAGTATCGAGCGTGTTCCGTCTTTCTAATTGGCCCAAAATCCTGGAGAACAATCGTGTAACTCTTCCACAGACTCGGTGTGTGTGGACGTGCTAAATTACAGTGAACTGAATAGTATGATTATATCTCTTCTGTGTGAGATTAGAGGGAGGGACAGTGTAATCAGGTTACAAAGGAAAAGAGTCACTGGATTATATTAACAGTGTTTGATTGAACATCACATGTTTAACCTACATATATACTGTCTGGGAATGTTCTATTTCAATGATCACATTTTACAGTTTTGGGATATGGTCTCAATATAGGTAAAGAAAAACAATAATCATGTACCACATGGCACCAGTATAACCAGTCTGCTTCTATTGTTCATGCCTTATTTCATGCAGATATGACTCCGTGGCAAAGTAAACCGTGAACACAAGTGAGTGATTAAACAAAAAGTATTATCGAAAGTGAAAAGACTGTGAAAATTAAGAGTAATCTGCCTCAATTATGCACTTCATCCCAGTGAGGCTCCAATCCCCAACCCCCCCCCCCCCCCCCCCCCCCAACTGGTTTCAGGCTGTGGGGGAGGGGTCCACCCCCTCGAGAGGAACGCCTGCTGATGCCATGCCAACTGCAAACCCAGTAATCCCTGGATTATGATCTCTGGATTATAGACCATTTCTGTTCCGACCAGTGCATTGCGGATTCCTCACATTAGATGCTCAACATACAGACTGTGCAGTCACCATACATCACACTTTACATTACTATACACTGGATATCATGACAGAAATCCAAAACATTCACTACTGGTAGCCCATACCTTCAGGTGCCTCCCTCTGAGAACAGATTATGAGAATAACAAATGGAAATAGGACAATAATTTCTTTGTAGACTTGGAACAAATTTAGCATAAGGAAATTATGAGGAGGCAGTGAATACATGAGAAAAAGATTAAGGAGCCCCCCCCCCCCCTCTCCCGAGGATGTGTGTCAAAGTTGTTCTCAGTTGACATGGTCGTGTTTGACATGCGATTAAACTATCGCAGCTGATCAGAATCATTAATCTGTGTAACTCGAGCTGGTTCGTTAAAACACTCCTCTCATTATTCTACAAAATATCGAAAAAATGAATCATCACCCTGAGTCTATGAAATAAGAGTTATTCCTCTTCCTCCTCTCCAGATAAGACGCTGTCCTCTGTAAGTATTTTCGAAACTATGACAAGGACTGAAAATACACACGGCTGC
This sequence comes from Melanostigma gelatinosum, assembly GCF_949748355.1. Lineage (NCBI taxonomy): Eukaryota > Metazoa > Chordata > Actinopteri > Perciformes > Zoarcidae > Melanostigma > Melanostigma gelatinosum. Next base: position 5,480,585 of record NC_136651.1, read on the forward strand.
CCTTTTTCTGTTGCTTGTATGAATTCCAATAGTAGAAAGTCACACACTGCTGTATGTGGGAGACTGTGTGTGGGAGTATGTGGGAGATTGACAGGATTCACCTTTACAGACTGTTTTAAACCACCGCTTGGCACAAAGGAAAAACAGGAAAAAAAGAGAAATGGAAACATTGGAAACGCCACATAGGCAGAACTGTATATGTAACCGTATGTACAGTTAGAGATGGTTCATCATTGGTTCACCTGAGAACAACTCGTCAATTCAGGTCAATTCATAAAATATTATGACAGCTGGTTCAACCATTTTGCATGAAACGACTTACGCAATGAGCGAATGCCTCGATGATTTGGAGGGTTAGACCATTCAACAGAGAACCGGTTGAATACATTTTGATCAGCATGACATAAGCAATTGACATTGTAGGGAACGGCAGAGAATCGTACACAATCATTTGTGCGAATGTGCCGAGGCCTTTGCAATTTGTTCAAAATAATGAGAATGCGCTGCACGTGATGTGGAGGTTGGGACTGAAAGGGACTGAAAGAAAAACGGTATTATGACAAATGCAATCTGCTGCAAATAAATGACAGGGCTGCAAAATGAAACACTGAAGGCGAACTGGGAGCCTGTAAAAGTTCATCTGATTGATTTTTTTTGTGGACCGGATTACAGCGTGGACGCCTCTGTGTGGACGGCGAGCCGCCATCATCGGCCTGAGGCCATCTGGACCGCAGCGAGGGACAGTTCATTACACTGCAGCGCGGCAAAGACAAGCCCCACCTAATGAAAACAGCCCCGGCGGAGCTGTATTAAATCACACAGAACAGGAAGCTGCTCTCGCAATCTGCACGCCGCCCTCGTCCTCATAGTGGGTCAGTGGCACAGCAGACGACCCGCACAGTTGGTCAAGTGACAAAACTTTAGACAGATAACGCGGTGTTGCTAGCATGAGTCAGTTCACTGAATCAATGACTCTTCTCTATCTGTGCTACTGTTAATGTGTGTATGTATATATACAGTCTATGCTATATGCAGTGTTAGCATTTAGCAATTTGTAATTGCAATTTGAAGCCACAGCGGCCGGTGTTCAGTGAAGGCTACATCGTCTCGCTTCAAGCGTTTTAACTTAAACTGCAACTCCGGTACAATATTTCACATGCAAAGAACGACATTCTAACCTGTCGGCAGTTTTCATACTTCTCTTCAGAAGAGGTTTTACTTTGCAAGATTTTCAAATCCGGGCCGAGTGAACCGTAGCTTAATGATCAAGGGATGTTTTTCTGCAGCCTTTGTGGGGCGTAGGCGACCAGCTTGAGTTTAACAATGCACAAAACATTAAAGCACGAACCCAAACAACAGTTCATGGTCAGAGGAACAAAAGCAGGAAACCGGTAACTGATGAGTTTTATCAGACGAAGGGAAGCAAAACAGCCTCCAGAATAAAGGTCGGAGTGGAAACAGAAATGGAAGCATGCATTAGTAATGCACACACACACACACACACACACACACACACACACACACACTTAACTGGGTGAATAGTAGCAGATGAAGTATGACTTTAAATGGCACGGTTTATGCCTAAATCTGAGGGTAAAAGTTTTATCATCAATATAAAAAGTGACAAAACAAAAGCCCACAAGGCCTGGCTGGATGGCATTCACTTGTGTTCCCATGATTCACAGTAACCGGAGAAAAGGCCAAGGCGGCAGATGACAAGCGGTGTCCCTGTGAGTCAGTGTTACCCAGGCGGGGCTGAACAGAGCGTGGCACCTGTCCATCTCTGCTTTTATTATTATTTTATTATTGGTCAAACATGGCAGTCGACGGCGCTTCTGCCAATTTTCAGCAGGATGCTGATATGAACGGCCTTTAGGTCTACTGTACGTACTTCCAGACTATAAGGGCAAAAGATGCTTGTAGGGACTCACTGGTCAGTCAGACAGTGAGGTTTTCTTTACTTATACGTAGATGGGGTTTCAACTAGAACATGTTTACATGCTGTTAAAAATAAACTGTTTGTCTAAATATACCTGTTTCTACCCTCTGTCTGAAACGCTGTGTTTTAGCACCAAGCCCAGTCTGTGAGAAATGATGGCGCACCTATCTAAAGGTAGTTCTCAAGCCGCGGTTTGGAGGTCTTCGGGTTAGGGGGCGGTTTATCGGAATCGGAATGTCTTGTTGAATCACATGTTTCTGATCTAGGCTGCCCACAAAAAGAACTGACTGGCTTGTCTTACTCATAGTTTGTGGGTTGGTAGGCGCTCCGGGTACCCAAATGTATGCACACAAGCACTGGAAAAGGTGATTATTTTCAGCCATGCGCTCTATTCTACTGGGCTGTTATAATTAAAGAGTTTTAGATTATAAGGTAATTTCAGCTAAAATGCAACCCCGGTCTCATGAGAAGCAGCAGATTCATCAGTTGTTCGTTCAATCATTCGCAGCGTCCTGGTTTTGCTGGTTTAGCATTGCGGCCTCTTCTCAATCTCTCACGTCAGCAGGTCATTGATTTTTCCTTTTCTTTCACAGAGTAGACGGGGTTCATCAGGGGTTTCTCTCCCTTTTCTGGCCCGTGAGCCCGTCTTTTCGTCCCAAAGGCCTCATGATGACTTCAGCATTTAGACAGCAGTGAATGAAGAGTTAATGTGTTTGTATACTATGGAGAGAGCTCCAAATGGATTAAAGTCATTTCATATTTTAGAAACAATGCTGTAGATCAATACCTAACCTGCAACCAATTCTGTACAAAACACCTCAACGTAGAGAAACATTTTAGATATACTTCTCCCATGGTAGGGTATAATCATACCGTATAAACGAAAGACTAGATACAATTTCACTTAAAACATGTTTCAACAACCTAGGGCTCATATTTCTGCTTTTATCTATAACTCTCAGCTTTATTTTGTCACTAAAGAAATGAAAGAGGAAATAAGGAAAATGTAACAGAAAAAATTAAATGAATGAATGTGTATTTATAATGAAAGTCAGTGAAGCAAATATCACATATCAAAGATCACAGACTCCATTTTCCCAGATGGGGGGAGGGGGGGGGGGATCACATGGCATTCGCAAGAGGACCCTAATCCCCTACGCCCAATCTGGTGTCAGAATTCCAGTGGAAACGGTGCGCTGCTGGAGAATTCAGGAGAAACTAGGACAGATATGGCTACGGAGGTCAAAGGTCACAGCTGACAGACATAGAGCTGATTAGGTGGGAGCCTTGAAACTGTAAGTCAACACTGGATATCAGAGTGGTTTTCATATTGAAAGGATACTTTAATATCCGACACTGGTCTGCTTGTTTGTTTATTTTTTTTCTTTGTGCTTCTTAATGTAAAGCCTTTAAGATATGTTGATAAATCTGACATGCCTACAGTCGTCATTCAAATTGGATTACAGCGTATTATGGGATATTATATTTCATTTTTTCCTGCAAACCAGCGTTGGCTTGAGTGCAGTCGTTTCAGCCTCCCACTAGTTCCTCACAAATAGGTCAAAACAAGGAGGCTAAAATGAACCATTTCAACACTTTTCACCAACTGTGAAACTTCGTTTTCAGAACAGGTTGTCTTATCTCGACACAAAGAGTCTGTATTTGATTTCTTCCAGCTAGAAATGAAGACACACGTGGGTCATAATGACACTTTGACACGTTGATTGTGGGTGGCTTGTGCCCTAAACTGTGTTTACACAGTCCTTAGGGTGCCCTGGGCAGGCACGCTAGTCCAGACAGAGCCAACCAGGTCAGATGTTAGCCACCCCGGGTGGGTCAGCCAGCAGGGTGAAGTCAGTGGAAATGAAGAAGACACGGTGCTCTTTTTGTACATTTCTCCTTCAAATAACGGTTTAAGCGGCTTTTTAGGATTTGAAAAATCAACAAAAAGTAAAAAAAACAGAAGTTATATTACAATATTCATGTTAATGACAGCCAAGAGAAGGAGAAGGGGCCAACATTATTAATTTTGCTCATGCAAACATTCAGAGGAAAGAACAGGCTACCTGATGCATGGCGGATGAGGGATGGGGGGGGTCTGGATGATTTAGATTTTTTTCTGTGGAGCAAAACCAACAGTGCATGTCACCAACTTTTTCCTTTTTTTGAAGGGTTGGCACTTACGTGAAGACGAAGAACAGGGAGGTGGAGCCGACCAGGAGGAAGGCGGCCGTGCACACCGGGATGAAGGCGCCGGCTTTCAGTGAGTCGGCGCCGCTGACTGGCATCCTGTTCTCTCCGCGCGCATCAGAGTCTCATAACGAAAGCGACCGCAAACACACCGCGCGCGAGGAGCTACCTGTCTGTGTGCGTGTCCCCTCTTTTCGGACTAAGCCCCGCATCAACCTCAGAGCGCTGGAAAATGAAAATCATAGTCAAAAGGGAGGCGGAAAAAAAAAAAAAGAAATCCTGAAAGCCAAAACCCGCAGCGGCAGAGCTCAGTCCCGCACACCCCCGTCCTGTCCGTCTGTCCCGCAGCAGCAGCAGCAGCAGCGCACAGATGCCGCCTCTGGTTTATCCTAAAAGGTGGAGCTTTTACTCTTGAATCACGTGGAGCACTACTACGCTAAACTGAGACCACCCCCCCACAGCTTATCTCTCCTTCTAAAGAATTAAAATGGTCAGCCATGTCCATTGTTGTCCATATTAGCAAGACATTATATGGTAATCCAAAAATAATCAGATTATCAGTATCAGATCACCGACCGGTATTTTAAAAGAAAAAACACTTGTATTTTCATCTCAAATCTCCACATATTGGTTTTAAATTTCAGGTTGTGACTCATGTTTTTATGAGTGGTTAATGGGTGACATAAGATATTAGGTTAATTAAACCACACCAGCATGATTTGCTCTTATTATTTCACCTGCATGAGCTCATCTATCGTATTAAACACATATGAAAGCAGAAAGCCACAACATCAAATTTGAAGATATATTTAATCGAATGCATGGTGACGACCGCCTCTTTGTGTATCGCATTTTAACGTTAATTAGAGAAAAAAACATGTTTGACCCCAGCTTAGTGAGAACCCCGTGACACTGTAGTCATTGCAGTTGAGCAGTATAAGTATTGGGCGTACGAATGGACAATAAATTAAATTGGAGTGCCCAAATTGATTAAAAAAAGCATCATTATTTATGGTACGGCATCGTCACAGTCTAGTTAAAATTGAGAATCAACAACATGGTGAAAGCTTCAATAAATTCGCTATAAATTGTTTTCAGCTGAATGTAGCTGTGTGCAGCACCATTGCCCAAGAAAAATAAAAGAGTCAATCAGATGAGAAAAGCAGAAATGTATGTCGCCACCAGGGCGTTAAATCAAGTGCTGCTGCGTGGAGAAATAATGGGCGATGACGTCATTTTTCACACACACAAAAAAAACTGAGTTGAGATGAAGTTAAAATCCCATCTGCATGCAGAAAGTCCACTCCGTTTTGTCATATTTTGCAAAGAGGAATAAACTTAACTGCACAGGAGCGCATGCATAACAATGGTGCAATGATGGAATTGGGTGTAGTCTCCTTCAAGACATCCTACTGAGTGGAATCCAATGAGTCTTTATGAAGTGAAGTAACATTTAGTTTGAAAATCATCAGAGGACTCGGAGCTTTAACCGCTGGCTCTCCAGGGACTCTCAAGAGTTGCTCCGTCAGATAACACACGATAGTCTATTTGAAGTCAGGGGAAGCTCCATGGGAGGGCCCCTCGTTGGAAAGATACACCTCCAACTCAGCGCGACTGCATGATGAAGGCTCCCTGAGGAAAAAGAAAATAGTGAGACTATTAAAACTCTACAGTGTGATTGGGTCCGGCCTCTCACCCTCCTCTATAAAACGCCCAAAGACCAACAGCATCCCACAAAAGAAGCTCTGGAAACTGCGAGACCAGTATAGTGACAAACAACTGAAGTCGTCCCCTGATCTTGTGAAACGATGGACGCAGAAGAGTTGGTTGAGTCCATCATCAGAGGACTCATGTTTCTGGCAGGGATCCTGGGAAACAACTGGCTGGCTATACGCTCCCTACCCGGGCACAGATCTGGCCTCCGCACCAACGAGGTGCTCTTCATCAACCTGGCCGTCTCCAACCTCATCACCAACTACCTGGTGGACCTGCCCGACACCGTGGCGGACTTCGCCGGCCGTTGGTTCCTGGGGGAGACCTTTTGCGGCGTGTTTCGTTTTTGCGCCGACCTCTCGGAAACCAGCAGCATCTACTCGACCTTCTTCATCAGCGCCTTCTGGCACCAGAAGCTCGTGGGCTCCCTGAAACGCGGCGGCGCTCCGGTGCAGCTGGACAGCCTGCGCTTGGTGGGCTGTTTGCTGGCCGGGAGCTGGACGGTGGCGGTGGCCTTCAGCATCCCGCATTTGTTCTTCGTAGCAGTGGAGGGCAGAAACGAGAGCAAAGAAGACTGTGTGGACGTCTTCCCCAATGAGATAGCGAGGCAAACCTATGAAATCTTGTATTTAACGCTGGCTAACGCTCTCCCCATCGCTGGGTCGGTGTTCGCCAGCGTCCAGATTATCATCACTCTGCTCCGAAACAAGCAACGCGTACAGGGTCACGACTCTGACCCTACCAAGGAGACGGTTAAGGATGAAAACAAGAGCGCTGAAAGCAGAAATGACAGATTAGTCAGCGCCGTATCTGGTCCAGGCCCCTCAAAAGATGCAACAGCTCTTTCATCCCCAACCCACATTTATACGGGCATGCCCGCTTCTTCTTCATGTCCGAATGGGGGGCCATCAGGTCGCAGCTCCCCTCCACCAAATCTTCCCAGGCCCAGCCAGATGCGAGCGAAGCCAGGCCCGAGCACTCAGGTGAGGGCGGCCAAGAGCGTGGTAGCCGTAGCCACCGTGTTCCTGGTCTGCTGGCTGACTCATCTGCTCCTGCGCATCACCAACAACATCCACACCTCACCCTTGTTGGTGGAGGTGGCCAGCTACATCGCAGCCTCCTACACCTGCATCATCCCCTACATATTCTTGTACGGAGTGAAGAAGCTGTCTTGCTCGTGCAAAAGGTAGAAATGTGCGCATCACAGCCAAGATCTGTCAGAACTGGCTGAATAAATAAAAGCATCCATTACTTGAAGAAGAAACTGTAGAAGAGATGGAGACGAACTGGTCTTTAGAATTACGTTACAGCTTAAATGATTAACTTTTGGGGGTTTGGACTGTTTGTTAGACATCTTAAAACATAACGTTTAGGACAATTTGATGGGCTTCAATACATCCTCGTAAAATATATAAATAGAATCTTTTTTTTGTCACTTGTTCAGTCTTTTTACCTCACAACAATGGAACACCTTGTACCTTTATTTTGAAAAGCTATGTAATATAATCATATTTCTGAATAACATAAATTGTCACAGAAGGTAAAAATATAATATTGCTGCTCACACTAAAGATTTTAAACATTTAAAGTGAGCTACAACAGAGTGACGCGGTGGGACTGTATTGTGTTATTAGTCTTATCTGCTAAACGTTATGTATGGTATAAATGCACTGACTCACTGTCATTAAGAGACAAATCAATCCAGCATAAAGTAAAAAATATTTTATTTTTCATAAGGCTATAAATTTTGCATAATTGTGCACTAGAGTGCACGGCAAATTGGAGGAAAAAAACCCATCAGCAATTACTGCAGCAATTCCTGTTGGTGATGACAGTTAGAAACCCTATGTGTGTTTCAATTAATTATGTAAACACAAACGGTGAAGACATTAAGTCCCTCTGCAGTGTAACACCAGAACTCAAGGCAAGTTAATACACAAGTTTGTTGGTTTACAGGCAACTCGTTTCTGTATAAAGTTTTCAAAAACATCCTCATACACAAGATCAATAACAAGTTTTATTTCTTCATTAAAATGTTTTATGATTTTTTGCAGCATAGCACTGTGAACTGCACCGTGTTAGAAATGTGTTCTGCATTCAAAACAATCACAAAATCGCTGTTAAACGCATCGGCCGAGAAGACAAAAAATGCTCACTCTAAATAATAAACATGAAAAGAAAAATGTTTCGGTGTGTGCATGACCTTTGGCAGAAGAGACAACATTGTGGCCAAATTATGTACATAATTACAACATCCAAACCCCAACTGTCTGTTTGGAAGCTAACGCGGAACAGTCAAAATGATTCAAAAGGCTTTAGTCGGATATATTTAGCAAGCGGATCCAAACGAAAATATCCAAAATCAATCGTCCATGAGTGCATTTTCAATATATGAAAACTCACCTTTAAAATTCAGTGATTTCATGTTTTTATCAACACAAGGAACTGAAAATATTTTGTCATTTTTAGATGTCCATCTTTCAGACAAAGCCATTTGCACACAATGCAAATAACCAACGTTGTATTTCAGCATGTTTAGATTCATAACAAAATGTATTAAATAAGTTATAAAACTTGTCTCTTCTGTCTTACATTACCGTCGTCTGCTCGCTGCAACACATCAGACTGAAGAGAGAAAGAGGCAAACTCCACTGTGGAACACAAGCGTCGTGTTGTCGTGTAATCACACTTTTAAATCAGCAGCTTGATTCAGGCCAACAAGTGGCCAGGTCCAGACGTCAGCTGTTGCTCGTCCTGTGAATAAACGTCATGAGGAGAGTTCAGTGGAGCTTCTCCAGCTTCGCCTGCAGCGACTTGAAGTTGCCGATGGTTTGTTGAAGGGCCGCGTTTGGGCTCAGGGACTGCAGCTCCACGAGGTATCCACAGATGTCGTCCAGACACACGTTGGTGAACCGGCGTCTGAGACGGGAGGGAAAACTCGCGGTTAGACCAAGTCCACTGTGGGTTTGTTGCAGATGTTGACAGGTTCAGTAACACAACATGCACCTTGCTGAAGCTAATATGAGGAAGTCCGGAGTCTGAGTTAGTCAAACCACACAGTGAAGTTCTATTATTTCCCTCTTTGTATTTCCCCAGACAGTGTTGAACTGAAAGACACTTTGGGAGGAATCCACTATCCATCTGTTACTGTTACATTGCTAGTATTGACAGGAGGAATTACAGCGACTAATTAACATTTAAATGACCAATGCGAGCATCGTTTTAAGAAAGACTTGAAGTAAAATGTGAACCTTTCCTTCACATAAAACCCTCCGAAAAGTAGTTCTGACGCAAACAATAAGCATCAATCTTAGACAGTGGGCATTTGGAGTTCACAGTAAGGTTTTATATCCGCTCGTCTGCTGCTGGTAGCACACACACAGACATGATGTGTTGCCTAGCAACTGCAAAAAAAAAAAAAAACGCCTGTGTGTGATCAAGATGAGACGTTTTTTCCCCAATGGTAATCATTGTGCTGCTCTCACCGGAGATACTGCTATCCAAAATGTTCTGCGTTCATCAAACAAACCGTTTGTGAAGCAGGCCTCATGCTAACGTCCCTGTAAAAACCACAGCGCCCACTACAGGCCAGAAGTGGAGCAGCTCCTCAGACTGTGCTCACCTGTCATAGGTTGGTACTCTGCTGGGATCGTCCACGTATCCGGACAGAAGCACGTGGATGCACTCCACCAGGTGGAGCGGCTTCTTCAGCCGCTGCCAACAGGGGTCCTACAGGCAAGAGGGGATGAGGCAGATCGGTGGATTAAGCAAAGAGGCAATTCAATCCTCAATCCAAGGGCAAAAAAGTGATGCATTGAAATATGATGAATCTGAAGCATGTACCCGAGTTTTGAAGAGTTGGTCATAAACCTCCAGAAGACGTGGCAGCTGCACTCCGATCTCCTGCATAGTGGAGGTGACGAAGCCCACGTCCCAGTGGAGTCGACACACCTCCTGCTCCAGAAACTTTACGAGGAACTCTGCAACCAAAAAGGACGTATCGGCACTTGTTAGCATTGCATACTCAGCACTTTGTACATCACTGGGGGGGACATAATTGATTCTGTGCATGCATGCATTTGAAATGAATCATTGTCTCCACAGAGAAGAACAGGTTTGAACAGGCTGCTTGTAATGGGAGGATAATTAAGCAATCACCGAGAGCACCAGCGTGACCCTGCAGGCCTGTACCGCCGAGGCATGACAACATAAATGATGCAACGGGGAAGTCAAATTATGTTACTGGTAACAAATTAGTAAACTGCAAGGTGGAAAGTTCTGATGAGAGGAAAACTGAGCATGATTACAGGAAAGTACGAACGCTCACCCAGAGGGAAATATCTCGGTGTTCCGGCGTAACTCTTTCCCAGTGACACCAGCTTCAAACTGAGAGACCTCATCCTGTCTGCCGGACTCATAGCGACGCTGTCTCCCAGCTCTAGACCAGACAAAACAATCATTAAAACGTCATACATGGCACAGGAAGTGTATTGTTAAAAAAAAGGTTTGGTGGTGACCACTCGCCTTTTTCCATGATCTCTTGCCACAGTGAGTGCACCAGGATTGGGTCGGAGTGTCCCGCACAGTGAATGATGGCCAGCTTGCACTCGGACAACTTGAAATGGTCGGCGAACTCCCCGTAGAGCTGCAGCAGAGAACATATGCTCAGCATTTAGAAACGTTAATGAGAGATTCTTTACAATCCCCGACTCCCTATTGTTCTGTTCTGCTGCGCGTTACCTTTGTGATGTCCATGAGCTCTGAATCCAACTGAGCGATAACATTTTTCACGGAGGGATGATGGGAGTACTGTCTGATCAGGGTGTCCTGGATCTGTACTTGGATACGCACCAGCTGAAGAAAAGGAACCAAACACAGAAACCGAGTGGTTACAACGCCGTATCCCTCGTGGATTACTCAAACCGTGATCACAAACACAGACGTACCTCCATCTTTTCTTCCAGCTCGTGAAGGAACTCTCCATCGGAGGCCTGAGCCGAGATGCACGAGGAACTCTTCGCAGACAGGATGGCTCTCGCGATGTACTCCAAACGCAGCTTCAATGAGATCTCAGTGCTGCAGAAACAAGAGAGCATTTAAATAAGAATTGGAAAGAGTCCATGGAGTGCATATGCTGTATGTGTGGTGACCGGGGTCTCCGTGTCCAAACCTGTGCATGTCAGCGAGACGGGCCAGTACATGAGCCGCCTTGCCAAAGTTGCGGTTCTTCTCGTAGTAGCGCCACAACAGGTCCATGTTGTGCACCTTGCTCTGGTCCTGCTTGATCATGTGCATCAGGTGTTCCTCCAGGTACAGAGAATTCACCTGGACACCAAATAAAAAGGACTGCTATCAAGACATATGGCGTGTAATTACACAAACACCTGTGAAGTGTCTCAAATCATCAGGACAACAACTCCTCCTCGTGGGGCAATAACATCTGGATGATGTGCTCATTTAAAAAGGTCTGGGTGAAAGAAAAGCCTGGATACACAACATGCACTGCATTAAAAATCACAGCTGGTGAAGTGATCCCGACTAGCGCTGGCTAACAGCGTCATGCTAACTGCCATCATTGGAGTCACCGACGACCCACTGTTGTTTAATACCATTTATTAAATGTTGTGACTTTCGCTCTTTTCGGTTCAGTGTCATCAACCTGGAGACCGGTGTGATCTTCAAATCTCTCTCCAAAATTTTGAATTTGGCCTTAAGTACCCATTTCATACAATAACCATCCGTGTGACATATTGTTCCTTTACGATGCAATTTCACGTAAAAAAGAAAAAAAAGAACAGACATGGACAGATACTGTACCTCCAGTAACTTGTCAGTGAGGTCGGCCTGAATCAGCCAGTTGTACAGAGCGATGTGAAACAGCTCGTCCTGAGACCTCTGAGCCAGACCCAGAATCTGCTCAAACTACAACGGAACAACATATTTTCATGAATAATCCAGATCATCTGCACTGCTCTGGCAAAACAATAAGCATCGACTGTCAGCTTCTCACTCACATGAGCTGTAGCTTCTTCGTTGCTGAGCATGTTGGGGTCAGAGGTCATGACGGGAGGCCCGGGCTGCTTCGGGACGCTGGGGGACTGCGGGGCGGCTTTGCTCTGGTTCACCAGCTCCTGCATGGTGTCCGTGATGCACTTATAACACGAAAGCCTGGAGCAGACAGAGGAGGGGGTGAGAAACGTTGTGACAATCGTCTGAAATGGCCAATCAATGACGCCACTTCTGCCTTTGCGTTACCTTTCATGGAAGGCCTGCTGGCCCACTCCGTCCTCCTCGGGCTCTCCGTTCTTGTAGAAGTGGGGCCCCAGTCTCTGTGGATCCTTCTTGTCTGCTGCTGTGAGGCACAGCTCCAGGACTCCCTCGTAGAAACGCACTGAGACAACGCAATAGCATTCGTGTCAAAAAATAAGTAGTATTATAGAACACAAGTACACAAAGTACGTCTTGTGTGTCCCCACCTTGTCTGTACTGAGAGCAGACCAGCGGCAGGTCCGTGTGTTGGCTGATCTGCTGGTAGAGCCGCAGAGACTCCCTCAGAGTTCGCTCTTTGTCCGCTTTGCTCTGAATCTGCTTAGAGCTCTGCAGCAGCTCATTAGCCTGAGTGCGAGACAAAAGCAACAAATTCAGTATCACGACACATGGATCAATGTCGGGTAAATCGATACCCTTTAATGACTTTGATGCCGCTAAAATTATCCTGAAGATCGCAAAAGAAATTTGAAAAGCACCGAGACATCAATAAAACGATAATCGCAGAACCCCGAAGCTGTGCTAAAAGGCCGACACATTCATCGATATCTCGTGCCTTTTTAAGATCTTAAGATAATTCAGAAAAACACCATATGTTTGTACCTTGGAGCAAACGCTGTCATCGCTGCTGTACAGCAGGGGACAGATGTCGCGCAGGTGATTGCTGATGGCTTCCACGGAGGTGTTATCTTTGATGTAGACGTTAATGAGGGCTGTGACGAGCGCTCCAGACAGCTCCTTTCCCCGGATCACTACATCCTTAAAGCTCACTCCCTTCATCTGCTCTTGAAACTCCTAAAAACACAGAAGAAAAGTGAGCAATGAGCTAAATAGGGTTTAAAAAAGGGTTTATGGCTGAAAACAAAAAGGTATTGCAGTTTAGGAAGACATGTGGAGGAGTACTGCAGCGGGGATGTATGAGCACCTGCAGGTGTCTACAGCAGAGGTGTTTATGCACACGTGTACCTTTGGCAGCTCACACATAATGACGCTGAACTGATGATCACAGAGGAGCTTCAGGAGGGCCAGAGTCTGATAGGAGCGATGCACTAGCTGCTGGATGCCCTGCAGGGACACCTTCTCATAGACCTGAGCCTTGGCTGTTAACAGAGACGGAAACACAAAGGGGACAAGAGCTACAGGAGGTTGAAGGAATGAAGACGTCACTTTCTCCTCTTCTGTTGGTACAAAGTTCCACATTTACTTGATTAGTAATACCGTTGATATTTGGGGTATCAATTCTCACGACAATGGTTTAATATATAAACCTGCACTCATAACTCACTGTGATATTTCCTCTGGAGCTCCTGCTGGACCTGCTGAGAGCTGGTGCCGTCAGGACGCATAAATCCCAGCAGCCTTTGCTGCAGGTTGGCAGGGGAGCTGAAACTAACAGGGAGCAGAACAGATGTTATTCAGGGGGGGGGGGGGGGGGGTTTGCAGCCACCTGTTCCAGGAACTAACTTCTAAATGGCACTTAATGGCTCTTACAGCGAGAAAAATGTTAGAGAACTAACAGAATCTGTGAAGGCATCAAAGGAGCTCTCACCTCGCAGCGCCAAGAGCAGACGGACTGAACTGAGAGTTTTTATCAAGAAACTCCCGCAAACCGCAGAGCTCCATGAGCACCGACTCCAGCTCAAAAGAACCAATGCTGCTTTCCAACTGTGGAGACGACAGACCGTGTCAACGAATCATTCTAAAAACGTACATAATCACTATCGAACGGATACTTACAATGCTGGCGGTCTGATTTCCTTTGCTTATAGTTTTCTCAACAGCAAGACTGCCATCCCAAATGTTTCTGTTAGTGTGTGGTCAGCAGAGAGCAGGGGAGGAAGACATGTTGATCAGAATTAACACCACCGTCACACGTCAGCATCCACACCGCCGACTAAAGAGACACATATATAAGACAACGTGACGGCTGATGAAACGATTTACTCACCCAAGAATGCGAGCAAAGTAGACACAGATGCCGTTGTGTTTCCCTGAGAAAATAACCTCTGGGCCAGCTGACATGGGCGTGATGGGGGCGGAGCCAGAGTGCATTGGTGCAAAAGGTGTGGCAAAAGCTGGGGGCATGATGCCTGGGGAAGAGTAAAACGTTTACTACGGCTATCAAGTTCTGACTGAGAATATTTGTTCTTAAAAAAAAAACAGAGGTTCTAACTCTTCAAATATCTATTTTTTCATGATTCAAATGAAAAGGCTTTGCACAATGTCACAAGACTTTAGGCTGATATATTCGGTCTTTATCTATACGTTTTCCACAGGTTAATGTTTACTATTGATTCACCTGGTACTGGAGAGCTCATCACAGGTCCAACAGTACTGGGAGAAGTCATGGCAGCCGGGAATCTCATCTGTGCTTCTCCTCCGTATCTGATCACAACAACAAAAATGAGCTGCGTTTAGTTCGTGTGCAGTATGAGCGAGTGTAAATCTGAGCGAGTGTGAACAACATAATCTGACCTGAAGAAGGCTCTGGTGGCCCACTGTGAAACCTCTCTGTCACAAGCCGCGCTGGAACAAGCCAGGATCAGTGCTGTGGCACAAGCCTGCTCCTCCTGTATGGAACAGATCAACAACTCAAATACACACGATATATATATATATATATATATATATATATATATATATATATATATATATATATATATATATATATATATATATATATATATATATATATATTTTAAACATCACACATTTAATAGTTTAGCTTCGTACCCTGTGCAGCTTGAAGAAACGTTCCATCTCTTCATTTTCTCCTCCGGCACAGCTCACCAGGAGGTGACGGAGCTGGTCCACCGGCCGCAGCTTTTGGAAGATATGACTCCCCTACAGGACAGCAAGGAGGCTACTCTTAGTATACGTGATTGAGACATTGTTTTGGTCCCAATATGACAACATCAAGCATGTGGGCAGCATGGCGAGTCATGACGGCAGGTTTCACCTTTGCAGAGAGAAGGACAAACTTCTGCGGAGCGATATTGTGCTGTTGGACCACCACAGGGGAATCCGTGATGGGGATCTGTTCCTTGTTCAGAGGAGTAAATATCTTGGATGGTCTCTCCTCACTAATGGCACAAAGAGCCCAAGAGTGTCCATCTACATTAGACATCATCTGCAATAGAGGACAGGAGAAAGAGAGGCATGGTTTTTTTAAGCAGTGCACAAAAGCACTTGTATATGTACCGTAATCAGCAATACAGAGAAGCAACAAATGGTAGTAAGAGTTTCTTATGTGCCAACCTGAGTCTCCATCAAGGGTTTCTTGAAGG